>NC_047018.1:40476354-41146639 GCF_902652985.1 Pecten maximus
CGACAATGCGGTGGCAGTTGCAGGATAAATATGTATACGGTGTAAGTAGGGTCTAGTAAGTACTAACGACTGTCAACGGTATAATCCAATATAGGTACTGGATCCTAACAAACAAATGTTCGTTGGATGTGTATTACTAGAAATAGATAATTGTCAAGTACATATAGTAATAACGACAGTACAGACAAGTAAATTATCGAATTTTCGAGGCAATCTGCCCAAATTGTATAAGGTATAAGGTATACAATAAGAAGATATCTAGTGTGTTAGTCTATATGAACAGGAGTACATTTTACAAAGAGGAGATAATTTGAGGTCAATATTTTCTCCATATTTTTCTATGAATAAGTAACAGTTTTTGCCATTACAAGAAGTCAGCTAAGTTGAACAGTGAAAAGAAAATGAACTGTTTTTTCTTTGGAAAAAATTTCACTGCATTTTAATGATGCTACAGAAAATAAAAATTTTAGCCATTTTAATTTTGGGTAGGTAAAATATTGATCTTGTTGATTTCAAAAAATCTTATTTTAATGATATTATGTATATGTACTCGATTACTTTTAAATACCTCTTATCACTTTCTTATCTCAGCATGCCGGCCCTTCAACTTAATTAACATTTTGAGTTTTTAAGTGTCTTTACCAGGTATGTTTCTTTTATAAGAATTTGCTACTGGCTGAGGATGCTTTCTATTTCAAATTTGGTTTCTGTTTAGTTTTCATATTATATATTAATTTGATATCTTCGTTGATTGGTGATCCCATTTAAATTTCTTTCCAGTCAAATTTTATTTGCTGTATCTATATCCTCAAATAAGCCTTTCCCCGGTGTGAAAGTAAAGAATTTAAGTTTTGGGAGGGCTTATTTGTGAACCAGTTTTAGCTTACTATTCTAAAATTGATGATTTTGCAAAAACATGGGAAAAAGGGCCTTATTTGCAAATAAGTATGGAAGCTTATTTTTGATGGTTTAAACTCATGTCAAAGAAACATGTTTTTGTTGCAGATTTTGGATGAGGCAGACCGAATGTTAGATATGGGTTTTGAGCCAGAAATCAAAAAGATTCTTTTAGATATTCGTCCAGATAGACAAACCGTCATGACCAGGTGAGGTTAAGATGGGTTACTTAATCGAAAGTATAATTATAGGGATTTTATTTGAAAGCAATGTAGTGTTTCTCATTCACAAAGGATGTGATGTGTAAGACAGCCTTGAAATTTCAATAGTTTTACCCCAGGTCTTCAAAAGCCAATCCTGATCCTCGGCCTAATTAGTATTAATCTGACTCTCTTTAGCTCAATTGGTTGAGCTTAAGACTAGTGATGCAGTCAGAGGTCCAGAATTCAATCCTAAGATGAGGCATTTAAATAAGTATAATTAACCTGACTTCTGTTACATTGGCACCCATCTAGGGACTCAGAAATTATACTTCTATTGAAGCATCTTTTTAACAGCTGGAAACTCAAGGACATGTTCTTTCCTGGAGGGAGAGTATGTAACCCTGGCAAATACTAGGCTGTAATAAATTATAAACTGCTTGGCTAAATAGAACTTTCTTCAGTTTGATAAGTTGAGCTTAAGACTAATACAGCAGGGTTTTAGGTTTGATTCCTAGTTAAGGCATTTAAATATTCAAAAAATTATTGTAATGAAATATATTAACTAAGTGATGTTATATACACAGTGCTACCTGGCCTGAAGGAGTACGACGCATGGCTGATGCCTACCTCAAAGATCCATTCCAAGTATTTGTAGGATCATTAGATTTAGCGGTAAGTAAACACCAATAGTTCTCGGTAAGAAGTGAGTATAGAGTAGTTCAAACAAATTAAAATGAATAATGTTGAACTTGTCTTAAGCCCCAGGAGATGGATTGAAGTAAAGTCTATTCCATATGTTTAAAAACAAATTGTTACCTGTAGCATTTCTATCATTAATAACTAGATATGGGAATTTGCACAAATCTTCATTAAAAAAATAACCTTTATTGAAAATTTTAAAAAATCAATCCTTCATTGAATTTGTTTTAAAAAAAAAATCAGTCTTTCATTGAAAATCAAATACTTTGACCAGTTGAATCCAACGGTGGTCGTTGGCACAGTATAGTAACCCACTCGCCTGCGGTGACCTGAAAAGCTAACAGGTCACCTGCCAAGCAATGTGGGTATTCATGGGGTACTCAACAATAAGACCCTAGTGCACTTCCATCTGGACTAACAGGAGTGGTTAATATAAGTTGGTAAAACCTGTTTTGCAATTGTTGTCAACAAATAAATATACATTTGTAATTGATTAAAACTTTGATTGAACCCCAACTTACGTAGGTATTGAATTATTCATGGGATTGAATTGAAATGCTTGAGTTTATGTCTTGCTGCTGTGAAACTCAGTATGATATTAATGTTTGCCTTAGACATCTGCACCACAACAAATCATATCTAGTATAGTCAGACCAGAATGACCTGTCCTGTGGAACTTTGATTAGCATATTGATTACAGACAAGTCTTAGTGATTTATAGGAAATAGGTACTTTGTATATATACATGTATAATTGTTAGTTGTTTATAATTTAACAAACCTTATCATCAGCTGCATGATCGTATTTATACTGGTGTAGATTTAGCTACAAAACTGTTAACATGTAAACAATTGATCACATAGCTACTTGAATATGTGTAAACCATGCATCAAAAATAAATGATACAATCCATGTGCTGTCAATAAAAAATTGTAACAAAAACAAATGGTCCAAAACAGCACCCTGCTGGACACAGTAGTATTCCTAATCAATATGTTTTGTTAACACACCTGTGCACAAATGGAACTAACCACTTTGAATATTCCACGAAAAGGTCAATGCAACAGGTCATTCTGGTTTGACTTTATAAGACAGGATTTTTTTTCGTATCAAGGGAGGTAACAATTTTCCTTTATGTTGTAGGCTGTCCACAGTGTCACACAATTGGTGGAAATTATCGATGACGAGGATAAGAAAGATCGGGTAAGATCTCGAATTATTACAAATACAGAAATTTGTATTTAATATCTGTCCTGTCCTAGCCTGAAGATAATTTTGATTTAAATTTAAGTTTGAAATAGGATAGAAATGACAGAATAGATGGAGAAACCTTGTTTATATCTGAAACTCTGATAATTCAAATACTCTACTTGACTTGAAGTAAAAAGTCAGCCTTGAAAGTAAAATTTTATGTGAAATATGCTCAGTTACTTCAGAATTTGTTAAAAGAGTTTTTAGCCCACCATCATCAGATGGTGGGCTATTCAAATCGCCCTGCGTCCGTGGTCCGTCGTCCGTCTGTCCGTCCGTCCCTCCGTCCGTCCCTCCGTCCCTCCGTCCGTCCGTAAACAATTCTTGTTATCGCTATTTCTCCGAAAGTACTGAAGGGATCTTTCTCAGATTTCTTATGTAGGTTCCCCTTGGTGCCTAGTTATGCATATCGCATTTTGAGACCTAACGGAAAACAACATGGCCGACAGGCAGCCATCTTGGATTTTGACAATTGAGGTTTGTTATCGCTATTTCTGAGAAAGTACTGAAGGGATCTTTCTCAAATTTCATATGTAGGTTTCCGTTGCTGCCTAGTTATGCATATTGCATTTTGAGACCAATCGGAAAACAACATGGCCGACAGGCAGCCATCTTGGATTTTGACAATTGAAAATTGTTATCGCTATTTCCTGAGAAAGTGCGGAAGGGATCTTTCTCAAATTTCATATGTAGGTTCCCCTTGCTGCCTAGTTATGCATATTGCATTTTGAGACCTATCGGAAAACAACATGGCCGACAGGCAGCCATCTTGGATTTTGACAATTGAAGTTTGTTATCGCTATTTCTCAGAAAGCACTGAAGGGATCTTTCTCAAATTTCATATGTATGTTCCCCTTGCTGCCTAGTTATGCATATTCCATTTTGAGACCAATCGGAAAACAACATGGCCGACAGGCAGCCATCTTGGATTTTGACAATTGAAGTTTGTTATTGCTATTTCTCAGAAAGTATTGAAGGGATCTTTCTCAAATTTCATATGTAGGTTCCCCTTGGTGCCTAGTTATGCTTAAAGCATTTTGAGACCTATCGGAAAACAACATGGCCGACAGGCAGCCATCTTGGATTTTGACAATTGAAGTTTGTTATCGCTATTTCTCAGAATGTACCGAAGAGATCTTCCTCAAATTTCATATGTAGGTTCCCCTTGCTGCCTAGTTATGCATAACGCATTTTGAGACCAATCGCAAAACAACATGGCCGACAGGCAGCCATCTTGGATTTTGACAATTGAAGTTTGTTATTGCTAATTCTCAGAAGGTACTGAAGGGATCTTCCTCAAATTTCATATGTAGGTTCCCCTTGCTGCCTAGTTATGCATAACGCATTTTGAGACCAATCGCAAAACAACATGGCCGACAGGCAGCCATCTTGGATTTTGACAATTGAAGTTTGTTATTGCTAATTCTCAGAAGGTACTGAAGGGATCTTTCTCAAATTTCATATGTAGGTTCCCCTTGGTGCCTAGTTATGCATATTGCATTTTGAGACCAATCGGAAAACAACATGGCCGACAGGCAGCCATCTTGGATTTTGACAATTGAAGTTTGTTATCGCTATTTCTCAGAATGTACTGACGAGATCTTTCTCAAATTTCATATGTAGGTTCCCCTTGGTGCCTAGTTATGCAATAAGCATTTTGAGACCTATCGGAAAACAACATGGCCGACAGGCAGCTATCTTGGATTTTGACAATTGAAGTTTGTTATCGCTATTTCTCAGAAAGTAATGAAGGGATCTTTCTCAAATTTCATATGTAGGTTCCCCTTGGTGCCTAGTTATGCATATTGCATTTTGAGACTAATCGGAAAACAACATGGCCGATAGGCAGCCATCTTAGATTTTGACAATTGAAACTTGTTATCGCTATTTCTAAGAAAGTGCTGAAGGGATCTTTCTCGAATTTCATATGTAGGTTCCCCTTGGTCCCTGATGTTGCATTTTGCGACCAATCCGAAAGCAACATGGCGGACAGACAGCCATTATCGCTAAATCTTAAATTTTATATATAGGTACCCCTTGTTTGAAAAGTACTAGAGGGCTGTTTCTGAATTTACACAGATTAGTAAGACTTAGAAGGGATAAGTAGAGAAAAGATCAATCTGACATGGAACCTATAAAGATCATTCAATGGTGGGCGCCAAGATCCCTCTGGGATCTCTTGTTTCTTAACTCAACTGACTTCAAGATAACACAGTTCTACTCTTGGGGTTGTAAACTTGTTGTAATTGTTGTTCTTCTTAGGTTTTGTCGTTTGTTAGGCACGAGATGGAACCAGATGACAAAGTCATCATATTTGTGGGAAGAAAAGTACTGTAAGTATTAGTTTTCGTCATTGGTAATTTTCATGTATCTGAAAATAAAAATAGCAATCTTGTGACAATCAAAATGCCCTACTCTGTGTTCCTAATGACTGGAAATGTGGAGCATATTCAGGTATTTGATTCGCATTTCATAACGTATTTCAGGGCCGATGACTTGTCAAGTGACTTTTCTCTCAACGGCATTGACTGCCAGTGTATCCATGGTGATAGGTTAGTTGGCTCCTTTTGATACTTCACTCTTATCATTAGTGAATCATCTAGTCATTTGTTACTCAACTTTCTCATGCCTCATAACTTTTGAATATTAGAAATAACAAATTTCAAATGTATTCTTTTAAAGTGATCTGTCCAATGTTGCTCTTTCAAAGCAAAAAAAAAAAAAATCGTTCAGAACTAAGCAATTTTCCATTCAGTGAGAGTTTGTTTATCTAGCAGTTCTAAGTTGATTAAGAAACAGCAAGAACTTTGGAATGCATTTTATTGAAATCTGTCCTATGAATATTTTTTTGAATACCATTATTTTCTGCTAAATTGGCTGTTATACAGAAATTATTAATAAAAAATGAACACAAAGATCTTTTAACTCCCTGTTGAATGATGAAATGTGAATGAATTTAGATGTAATGGCTACCTTGTTCTACAGGGAACAGTGTGATCGTGAACAGGCCCTGGAGGATTTCAAAACCGGATATGTCAAGATCCTTGTAGCCACAGATGTGGCCTCGAGAGGTTTGGATGTCAAAGACATCACGTATGTGTATACATTTTTTTTTTTTTCTTTTTAGGTCACTTGAGTTAAGAGAGCTGTCGAAAACACATTTGTTCATCATCTTGCATCATTCGTCTGTAAACAATCTGCACTTATGATTTCTTAATAACCATGATGCATAAAGTCACGATATTTGGCCAGTAGAAAGTTGGGAAGAAGAGCTATCAAGCATGCTCAAATGAACAACTTGACCTATTTTCAAGGTCAAAGGGTCAGATATGTTAAAATCTTGAATTAAAAACAAAACATCAACTATCCATGTACATATCAGAACTATATATATATATATATATCAGACGACTGTTAAGGCCCATCAGTCTCATATTGATTTTAACATAAAAATACAGGAAAGTTTTTGTGTCAGTAGGTGTAAAACTATGGTAAGGTAGACTTAAATGTGGTCAGGGAGCACTATAGTGAAACACTCCTTTCACCTTCATCAAGGGTGAAGTTGATAACAATTGTTTGAAAATAAATCAAGAGTTAATATGTTTTAAATGTGAGAGTGATTAGGTGGACAAATATTGTCAGGAGTTCAACAATTTTGGGGTCAGTTATTTTAAGCAATAAGTATAGGTAGGTTTTTCTGCCACAAATACACTGCCCTTCAAAGTTCTGTTACACTTGGAATGTTTAAAGCAAATGGATAGCCAACGAAATTTGAGAAAAAGTGTTGTAATATCCGTAAGATAGTCAATTTGTAAGTGACAATTGGAAATTATTTGAAAAATACCTCACTTCTTTGAAGTTGTAGGGAGAGGGAATGGAGGGTCCTATTTTCCATAATGTTCAAAAATGAATGAAGATATTGGTGGTTTTTTTTTACTGACACAAATAAAAGTAATCGTTTGATTAACAGTAAAATAAATGTAAGAAATGCATTTTTGAAATCTATATTAACAAAGAGGGAAATTTCCAGAATGTTGCATTTTCAGGATTTCCATTGTAACAAATCATATGCACTGTTGAAAAATGAACACAAATATTTGAAATCATGAACAAAAACATACTCAGAAGTTATGATTCTAACAAATTGTAATAAAGACTTGGAGATTAACTTCGCTGTATTTTACGTAATAATTGTAACAGGACTTTTGGAGGGCAGTGTATGTTCAGCTAAAATTGTAAAATTGTTAGTCAGCTTTATGTTAGGTTCGATAGATTGGAAAATATCAATGATGGTATGTTGTAGAATACTGAATGGGTATTTAAATTAGAATTACATTTGTTGTCCTTTTTGTACAGAATTTGCAACATAATTATTCAAGCATAGCTAAATTTTCAAAACAGAAAGAATGTGCAAGCTACAAGAGTCATAAATGTATACGATTTAATTTGACCTGAGGTTTATAGAGACACATAATTATTCAAGCATAGCTAAATTTTCAAAACAGAAAGAATGTGCAAGCTATAAGAGTCATAAATATATACGATTTAATTTGACCTGAGGTTTATAGAGACAGGATAAGATCTGTGTAACTGATATTGTTAACTATGGACATTCATCTCTTCAGGCATGTCTTCAATTACGATTTTCCCCGTAACATAGAAGAGTACGTCCACCGAATTGGCCGCACTGGAAGAGCAGGGTAAGATCAAGTTTGGGACAGTTTAGCTTAAAAATGTCACAAGGCAAAATAAAAGAATAGTACAATATAAGGTACAATTTTCAATATGTGCACTATATCTTAACATTTAAAATAGAGCCAATTAAAAACTTGAAAATACATGTTTATCTCAAAAATTGTTTGTTGTTCACCAGTGAATTGTATATATCTTCATGTTATAGTTATTTATGCAAGTCAGTTTTTTTATGAAATGTTGTCTTGTCTAAACGGCAGACTCTTTATTATGAACCTTATTGTGATAAATTTTACAGTAAATCTGGTACTTCACTGACTCTGATGACACGGAACGATTGGAGATCAGCACAACTCTTGATTGACATCATGGAAGAAGCTAACCAGGTAAAACTTTGTTAAACATCTTATTGACTCAGAAGGATATCATACCTAGTACCTGACAATGAAACTGCTTTAAAGCAGAACTTTTTTTGAAATCATGCATTAATAATAAAGGGTAAGTGATATGGAATTTAATCCCAGAAATACTATAAATTTTGTATTTCGCCAAATATCCAGTAGCTATATATAAGGGTATAATGGGAGGGTGGATTCCCCTATTGTCGTGTCATCTGCTTCTTTTGAGAGTCTAAGGGTGATACTGGCAGATCAGCAGGGTGAAGTACATGTATTTGTAAGAGAAAAGAACATGTGTTTCTCTTCTGCAGGAAATCCCTCAAGAGCTGTATGAGATGGCCGAGAGGTACGAAAGGATGAAGAAGAAACGGGAAGAAGAGAGAGCAAGTGGTGGGGGAAGTCGGTTTGGAGGTGACCGGGGAAGGGATAGGTTTGGGGGTGGCGACGATGACTTTATGGGTGGGTATGGAGGATTTGGTGGAGGAGGAAGACGAGGAGGAGGAGGAGGACGCAGACGCGATGACAGATGTGGAGTTATCATGAATACATATGGAATTGCTTAGTTTGTCCTAGTGTAACAAGTTTTCTTTACATCACAAAGTTTCTTGAGGGATTCATGAGACCATGGACAGCTTATGTGATTCACACAAGTCAGAAGGGTCCTCGTGATTCAATGCATATCCATACTGAAGGTTGATGTTATTTTAATGTTTCTCTTACATGGATATTGTGTGTTAAGTAGATGTTTGAACACTGGTGGGAATGGGGACCTTGGTGACAGTGTGGACTCCCATAACGGAGTTGTCCCTTCTGTCGAGGGTCAGAATGTGAACTCCAATAAATATGGCATCCCTTCTGTAAATGGTCAGAATGTGGACTCCCATAATTGTGGCATCCCTTCTGTCGAGGGTCAGAATGTGGACTCCCATAACTGAGTTGTCCCTTCTGTCGAGGGTCAGAATATGGACTCCCATAACTGAGTTGTCCCTTCTGTCGAGGGTCAGAATGTGGACTACAATAACTGTGGCGTCCCGTCTTTAACCCTACCTTCTGTAGGCTAGTCATGTGTGCAATACATAATACATTTGTAGTAGTCGTCATGATCAGGGAATTTGTGGAAGTGATTGTCCCTACAACAGTCAGTGTCTGGTTGACAACTATTGAAGAAAATATATATTCTTATGATAACATGATTACAGTTCTTGAACTATTAGTACATGAATTAGGCTGCTTTCACATAACTGGTTCAAGGATTGTACATAAAAGAAAATTTTACCCACAAATTTCGACAGAGGTTGTTGACCTTACAAAATATTCAGCATGTCCAGATTGAGGGGACCAGCTTAACCACCGCCAGAACTTAATGGCTGCTTCTTAGAATTTCTTAATAGAACAAGGTCATTGAGCTTAACAATTGTTCGGAAATGTTATCAAAATTATCACTTGAGAAAAAAACCAAGATATCATCTTCAGCCCAAATCTTGGACATTTTTTTAACTGCAACAGCCCTCATTCAGTACAAGTGCTTAAAATTGCTGTCGAACATTTTTGTGCTAAGTGGACCGTGTTAATTATGTGTAATGCAAAAGTGGCCAGAAAAATCTAAGGACTGCCCTCCCTTGAAGATTGAAAACAAAATTTACAATTGTGGTCAAGTTCTAGAATATTACCACAATTGTAAATTCTAGAACTTGACCACAATTGTAAATTCAAGAACCTGACCACAGGGAGGGCTGTCATTAGATTTTTTTTTGTGCATTAGATATTGCAATGAAATGTACTGTATTGATCAAGCTGAAATTTAATACATTTTCTTGAGAAACAATTTGTTGTAATCATATCAAAATATTGTTGGCCATATTGTTGTTTATGTTGATTTGTGACAAATTGTTATGAGAATTATGAGAATTTTAGCGATGACAGATGTTGATATTTTTTTTGAAGCTTTTTGTTTGATATTTGTTATTTTATATTACCTGGGGGTATTTTTGTTAGGATATGAACAATGCTGTGGTTGTGACTAAACTGTAGAGAAGGGAAGGGGTGTGTAGGGGTTGTGGGAGGGGCATGGGGTAGAGGAATAAATGTAATAGCGTCAAGACTTGGTGTCAGAAGTGGTGCTATGATAGAATAATTCTGGAGTTCAGTATTGTTGTTTTGTCTGTGATTGCATCGATTATCAAGCAGGTTATCAATAAAATATCATTTTCTAGGTTATTATAAAAAGATCTGAAATATTTTCCATGTTTTTTTGTTTTTCTATTGCAATAGGTCTCTTTGAAAAGTGTTTTTTTTTTTTTTTTTTTTTTTAGATGACTACTGACATGTTGATCCTTAAAATTTGATCCAAGGAATCTGTTATATATTAAATGCCCTTAGATATGTTAAATCTGTCCCATATATCTGAATCATGTTTCATAAACCAACAACGATGTTTCCATACTTGTTGACTCTTTCTGGATTCATGCTATCACCTCATTGGCTAAAAATTGAGTCCTTGTTTGCTTTGCTTAAATCCTGTGTAAATATGAATTATTTTTGTGTTTAGGGCTCTATAACATCTCATAAAGTTTTTAGTCCCCTGCCGTTTGAAAAACGGGGGTGACAATAGGTTTACCCTCCGTCCGTCTGTCTGTCTGTCACGCAATAGTTGTCCGGACAATTCCTCCTAAAGTACTACTCCGATTTTAACGAAACTTTGTATACATGATCAGTATAACATGTAGTTGTGCATCCCACATTTGTTTTTTTCGAAAAAACATTTTTCAAAAAAAAAAATGGGAAATGAATAGGTGCACTTCTAGCTCAGGCAGGGGACTTTGTATTGCTGTTGCAATACTATCCATCCTTGTTAAAGTGAAATCCTTCGATATTCATTGCTATGCATTATACATTTGATATGGTAAATATGAATGTTCTGCAGTGAATCATAATGCTACCAGTATATTTCATCCCTGTTCCTTTGATTTTCTTCTTATGTTTTATGTATATATTATGTTTTGCAAATTGTTTTTATTTTGTTAAGTTCTTCAATTATTAATTATCTTAAAAGTGATGAAAGGTTTTATTTTAGTTTGAAATAATTGCACTTTCTGTTTGACACCTCTCCCCGTAGTTATTAGTACACTCACAGGGAACCAGAGGGGACAATAGGACTGTGTTTTATCTGTCTGTCCTTCCTCTGTTTATATTGTCCAAGCTCTATCTCATACATTTCCTGTTGGCAAAACTTCATCCTTAGAGCATCACCTAGGTGAGTGTGTTATTTTGACATTTGAACTACATCCGACAGCGAATAACTATATTTGAGACCTCTGTTCTTGCAGCATGTATATGTTCTTCACCGAGAAGGGACTTTACTCATAAGAATGGCAAAAATGTGTTTCTAAGAAGTAAGCTCTCATGCCAAGATCACAAACCTCCCTATTGGTAGTGTGGATCCCTAACAACCATAACTCTTTGTTAATTATACCCCCGCAACGAAGTTAGGGGGGTATACTGGAATCAGGTTGTCTGTCCGTCCGTCCGTCCGTCCGTCTGTCTGTAGACACGTTTTGTCGGACAACTCCTCCTAAACTGATGGGCCAATTCCAATGAAACTTCACACACATATTAATGATCATGTGTAGATGTGCATGCCACTTTCTTTTTCTCAAAATTATGGTTGCTATGGCAACTGGTCACTATAAACAGGTTTTCCAATAAGAACCATAACTTTAAGATTGTCCGGACAACTCCTCCTAAATCGAAGGGCCGATTTCAATGAAACTTCACACAAATATAGAGGACCATGTGTAGATGTGCATGCCACTTTCTTTTTCTCAAAATTATGGTTGCTATGGCAACTGGTCACTATAAACAGGTTTTCCAATAAGAACCATAACTTTAAGATTGTCCGGACAACTCCTCCTAAATCGGAAATGGCCGATTTCAATGAAACTTCACACAAATATAGAGGACCATGTGTAGATGTGCATGCCACTTTATTTTTCTCAAAATTATGGTTGCTATGGCAACTGGTCACTATAAACAGGTTTTCCGATAAGAACCATAACTTTAAGTTTGTCTGGACAACTCCTCCTAAATCGAAGGGCCGATTTCAATGAAACTTCACACAAATATAGAGGACCATGTGTAGATGTGCATGCCACTTTCTTTTTCTCAAAATTATGGTTGCTATGACAACTGGTCACTATATTACTGGGTTATCTTAGTTAGCCTCTAATTAAGAGTTCCAATTCACCATTGACTTGTGCAGATTGCGGGGGTATTAGTCAGCCATCCTGGCGACAGTTCTAGTTTCTCATTCTTTGTAAGATGTGGGGTACCCCTTGTATGTACGAAGAGTTGTTTGCATCATTCATATAAATGGGAAGAATTGTATTAAAAATATCAAAATAACCTCCTGAATGCAGACTCTTCTCCTCATCTCTATAAGTATACTTTATCGGATATGTCTCCAGATTTATGACAGTATGTCAGTTGTCAATATTTTAGATTTATGACAGTATCATCAGATTTACGACAGTATCATCAGATTTACGACGCTATCATCAGATTTACGATGGTATCATCAGATTTACGACGCTATCATCAGATTTACGACAGTATCAGATATACGACGGTATCATCAGATTTACGACGGTATCATCAGATTTACGACGCTATCATCAGATTTACGACAGTATCAGATATACGACAGTATCATCAGATTTACGACGGTATCATCAGATTTACGACGGTATCATCAGATTTACGACAGTATCATCAGATTTACGACATTATCAGATATACGACAGTATCATCAGATTTACGACGCTATCATCAGATTTACGACAGTATCAGATATACGACAGTATCATCAGATTTACGATAGTATCAGATATACGACAGTATCATCAGATATACGACAGTATCATCAGATTTACCACGCTATCATCAGATTTACGACAGTATCATCAGATTTACGACGCTATCATCAGATTTACGACAGTATCAGATATACGACGGTATCATCAGATTTACGACAGTATCAGATATACGACGGTATCATCAGATTTACGACAGTATCATCAGATTTACGACGATATCATCAGATTTACGACGCTATCATCAGATTTACGACAGTATCAGATATACGACAGTATCATCAGATTTACGACAGTATCAGATATACGACAGTATCATCAGATTTACCACAGTATCAGATATACGACAGTATCATCAGATTTACGACGCTATCATCAGATTTACGACAGTATCATCAGATTTACGACGCTATCATCAGATTTACGACAGTATCAGATATACGACAGTATCATCAGATTTACGACAGTATCATCAGATTTACGACAGTATCAGATATACGACGGTATCATCAGATTTACGACGATATCATCAGATTTACGACGCTATCAGATTTACGACAGTATCAGATATACGACGGTATCATCAGATTTACGACAGTATCATCAGATTTACGACGATATCATCAGATTTACGACGCTATCAGATTTACGACAGTATCAGATATACGACGGTATCATCAGATTTACGACAGTATCATCAGATTTACGACGATATCATCAGATTTACGACAGTATCAGATATACGACAGTATCATCAGATTTACGACAGTATCAGATATACGACAGTATCATCAGATTTACGACGGTATCATCAGATTTACGACGCTATCATCAGATTTACGACAGTATCATCAGATTTACGACGCTATCATCAGATTTACGACAGTATCATCAGATTTACGACGATATCATCAGATTTACGACAGTATCATCGTCATTTGTCAATGTCTCTATATTTAAGACAGTGTTGGGTAAACTGTAGGAGAATTACAAATTGCAGTAGGAATAATGCTATCACGTTTTATATATATGTTTCAGTAAACTTTTTGTTTAATTTTGATATGTGGAAAGTGGATCAAGAGGGTAGACTACCAATGTTTGAGAGAGAGATTATATTTTAGAATGTGTATATTGATATCCAACTTTCAATTGACTGTACATTTGATATACTCTTCTGAGCTAATTTTCATGTATAAATGCAAGCATTCTACACTTTAGAATTGCTGCTAAGGCAGAGAGTATATTATCCATAATTTTAGTTGTGGGGGTAAATATGAAATGGGCGGTAATTACATTAATTTTTAAACACAAACTTTATTTTCTGTGCAAGAAAAAATACTCAGTTTAGTTGAAGTCGTATCACACATGCATACAGCACATTTGTTGTTCAGTATTTTTTGCAGTCAAACTCAGATTGCGTACATTCATGAAATGTTTTTTTTTCAGTTTTGCTATGTTGTCTTGTAAAGCCAAGAATTTACTTTTGACCTTGAAAAGTATTTGTTTCCTGCCTTGTGACGTTGAATATGCCAATCATTGATCTATATTACATATTTGTACGTGGATACTGATTATGGGGAAATATGGTTTCAATCCAAAATTATTTTTAAAAACTCATTGAATTAATATTGGGTCTGTGAATTCAAAGGTCACAGTTCAAAGGTCACTGAAAACATTTTGTGATGCAAGATAATGAATACAAAGAAATTATGCAAATCAACATCAAATTAAAGTGTGCAGTATAGGCATTACAAAAATGAATTATCATGGAAAATGTCATAATGAAAAATCATTCAAAATATATTGAACTTGAAAAGGTCTCGAAATTATATTTAGTTTATTTTGGCCAGGTACTGACTGATCATCGTTATTTATAGTAGGGTATCAAGATAGATTTATAAACAAGACTTAAAAACTGAGATATGACTTCATTCAACACGATATTGAATTTTTGATTTAAAGTAATCACTTTACAAATACATGTAATGCCTAACAGTCCCTTGATGGTTGGATATCTAGCCTCTCCTAGAACACAAAAGGATATTCCTTTCATGTTATGGGAGAAATAGATTATAATACTTGCAGTATTTGTTAAAATGTTCTGTTGTAATACTTTATTAATAAATATTAAATACAAACTTGTCTCATGTGTGTATTTTGGTTTGAAATCTAAAATGTAAGGTGGATTTATCACATAAACCAAATTTGCAAATATGCACCTAATGAATCATTTCCTGGGACGAACATCTCAATTATTAACTAGAATGTATAGATTCGAATATCTATTATGTAAAAGAGTTGACGACGGAGGCCGGGTATCCTTGTACTTGCTGTCTAGATTAGACAGAACGTTGTTTGATGTCCGATTTTACTCGGGGAGCTGTAGAAAAGGCACACAAGAAACCAAACAGAGTTGCAGACGGTAGCATCAAAATGAATTAAACTGTCATCATACAGCTGTTTCTTGAACTTTGAACTTGTCGGTGCTGCTAAAGTGTTGATTTTAGGAGGCAACCAAAGAACTCAAAATAGGTCAGAGAAATGTCAAAATCTCGATGGGGAGTTATGACATCTGTTCATCAACTGGCGGCCTCTTTACATTGCATGCTGTTGACAAACTGGTATCCAATGACAAATGTTCTAGCCAAAAGAATTGTAAAGAAGGAAACAAAGGGACAGTGGTGTTCCATGATAACATTAATACTTCGAAATGAACTAGAAATTAAGCCATGGAGAACCATGTAGAAGCTACAACTAGGAGGTGAACTGGAACTGATGCAAAGGAGGGTTGATAATCCCCAGATTGTTGGAATGTCAGCATCAATAGATCGGTTCTGTCGTCTACTTTGGACAAGCAGTCGTAACGGCGGGAATAAACATCATACCTTGAATTGCATTCACCACAGTTGGTAAAAATGAAGTTGAAACTTCAATATTTCCATTTCTTAGAAAATATTTCCTGATAATTGATTTGCTAGTTAAAGTCTAACGTTCTGATATCGGACACTGATAGAAACATTAAACATAGGATAGACGTTACCAGAAAAATAAGAAGAGGAAAAAAGCTTGATAATAGTAAGAAGAGGGATAAAAGGCTCCAGAAGAAGATAGAAATAGGAAAAAAGGGATAGAAGATTCTAAAATAGGAAAATGAGTGATAGGATGTCCCGAAAGAGTAAGAAGAGGGAAATAAGGCTCGAATTGTATGAGGTCTCAAAAGGGTAAGAAGGGGGAAATAAGGCTCAAATTGTAAGAGGAATGATAGGAGGTCATAAAAGTTTTAGAAGAGGGAAATAAGGCTCGAATTGTAAGAGGAATGATAGGATGTCCCAAAGGGTAAGAAGAGGGAAATAAGGCTCGAATTGTAAGAGGAATGATAGGATGTCCCAAAGGGTAAGAAGAGGGAAATAAGGCTTGAATTGTAAGAGGAATGATAGGTCACAAAAGGGTAAGAAGAGGGAAATAAGGCTCGAATTGTAAGAGGAGTGAAAGGAGGTCACAAAAGGGTAAGAAGAGGGAAATAAGGCTTGAATTGTAAGAGGAATGATAGGAGGTCACAAAAGGGTAAGAAGAGGGAAATAAGGCTCGAATTGTAAGAGGAATGATAGGAGGTCACAAAAGGGTAAGAAGAGGGAAATAAGGCTTGAATTGTAAGAGGAATGATAGGATGTCCCAAAGGGTAAGAAGAGGGAAATAAGGCTTGAATTGTAAGAGGAATGATAGGTCACAAAAGGGTAAGAAGAGGGAAATAAGGCTCGAATTGTAAGAGGAGTGAAAGGAGGTCACAAAAGGTTTAGAAGAGGGAAATAAGGCTTGAATTGTAAGAGGAATGATAGGAGGTCACAAAAGGGTAAGAAGAGGGAAATAAGGCTCGAATTGTAAGAGGAATGATAGGTCACAAAAGGGTAAGAAGAGGGAAATAAGGCTCGAATTGTAAGAGGAATGATAGGATGTCCCAAAGGGTAAGAAGAGGGAAATAAGGCTTGAATTGTAAGAGGAATGATAGGTCACAAAAGGGTAAGAAGAGGGAAATAAGGCTTGAATTGTAAGAGGAATGATAGGAGGTCACAAAGGGTAAGAAGGGGGAAATAAGGCTCGAATTGTAAGAGGAATGATAGGAGGTCACAAAAGGGTAAGAAGAGGGAAATAAGGCTCGGATTGTAAGAGGAATGATAGGATGTCCCAAAGGGTAAGAAGAGGGAAATAAGGCTCGAATTGTAAGAGGAATGATAGGATGTCCCAAAGGGTAAGAAGAGGGAAATAAGGCTTGAATTGTAAGAGGAATGATAGGTCACAAAAGGGTAAGAAGAGGGAAATAAGGCTCGAATTGTAAGAGGAGTGAAAGGATGTCCCAAAGGGTAAGAAGAGGGAAATAAGGCTTGAATTGTAAGAGGAATGATAGGTCACAAAAGGGTAAGAAGAGGGAAATAAGGCTCGAATTGTAAGAGGAATGATAGGAGGTCACAAAAGGGTAAGAAGAGGGAAATAAGGCTCGAATTGTAAGAGGAATGATAGGATGTCCCAAAGGGTAAGAAGAGGGAAATAAGGCTTGAATTGTAAGAGGAATGATAGGTCACAAAAGGGTAAGAAGAGGGAAATAAGGCTTGAATTGTAAGAGGAATGATAGGTCACAAAAGGGTAAGAAGAGGGAAATAAGGCTCGAATTGTAAGAGGAATGATAGGAGGTCACAAAAGGGTAAGAAGAGGGAAATAAGGCTCGAATTGTAAGAGGAATGATAGGAGGTCACAAAAGGGTAAGAAGAGGGAAATAAGGCTCGAATTGTAAGAGGAATGATAGGATGTCATAAAAGTTTTAGAAGAGGGAAATAAGGCTCGAATTGTAAGAGGAATGATAGGATGTCCCAAAGGGTAAGAAGAGAGAAATAAGGCTCGAATTGTAAGAGGAATGATAGGATGTCCCAAAGGGTAAGAAGAGGGAAATAAGGCTTGAATTGTAAGAGGAATGATAGGATGTCCCAAAGGGTAAGAAGAGGGAAATAAGGCTTGAATTGTAAGAGGAATGATAGGATGTCCCAAAGGGTAAGAAAATGGAAATAAGGCTTGAATTGTAAGAGGAATGATAGGTCACAAAAGGGTAAGAAGAGGGAAATAAGGCTCGAATTGTAAGAGGAGTGAAAGGAGGTCACAAAAGGTTTAGAAGAGGGAAATAAGGCTCGAATTGCAAGGTGAGTGATAGGAGGTCCAAGAAGAAAGTTGAGAAAGAAAGTTATAGAATAGAAAGAGGAGTGATAGGAGGTCACAAAAGGGTAAGAAGGGGGAAATAAGGACTCGAATTGTAAGAGGAGGGATAGGAGGTCCCAAAAGGGTAAGAAGAGGGAAATAAGGTTCCAAAATAGTAAACAGAGGTACTGAAGGCTCTAGAAGAGTAAGGAGAGGGAAAGAAAGCTCCACAAGAGTAAGAAGTGGGAGGGTAGGCTTCAGAAGAGTAAGAATAGGAAAAGAAAGCTCCAGAATAGTGACGAGAAGCTAAAAGAAGCTCCAAAATATTAAGAGATGTGACATGGGACCCCAGAAGAGTAAGAATTAGCAGTTCTCAAGATAGAAAGAGGACCATAAGGCCCCAGAAGAATGAAAAGACTAATAGAAAAGTAAGAAGAGTGATAGATGATTTCCAGAAGAGTAAGAAGTAGAACAGATGATCCCAGAAGGGTATAAAATGGAACAGAATTACCCGGAAGAGTGTATAATCCTTTGCAATTGTATAAAGTTTAATCCAAATCCTTCATGGAATAAAGAAACAATTCTCAAAGGCTACTGCCACAATTTGGTTAAAATCTAATGTATTTTTGGGAAGTGAAATTGTTTGCGAAAATACAATTCATAATCCGTCCAGTCATTTGTATCTGTTTTCCGCCTTCGACCCCTTCGAATAAAAATTATGTTTTTCAAACTTCCAATATTGTCTAGTTAGCTCATCTGCCCGATGGGGGGGTGAAGGGCTACAAAGTTTGTTAAAATAAATGACCTTGACCTTCATTCAAGGTCACATGGGTCAAATAGGCTGTAATCTTCAAACGACTTCTTCTCAATAACCAAGAGGCCCAGGGACTTGATATTGGGCCTGTAGCATGCTGGGATGAAGGGCTACAAAGTTTGTTCAAATAAATGACTTTGACCTTCATTCAAGGTCACATGGGCCAAATAGGCTATACTCTTCAAACGACTTCTTTTCTATAACCAAGAGGCCCAGGGACTTGATATTGGGCCTGTAGCATGCTGGGTTGAAGGGCTACCAAGTTTGTTCAAATAAATGGCCTTGGCCTTCATTTAAGGTCACCTGGGTCAAATAGGCATTAATCTTCAAACAACTTCTTCTCAAAAACCAAGAGGCCCAGGGACTTGATATTGGGCCTGTAGCATGCTGGCGTGAAGGGCTACCAAGTTTGTTCAAATATATGACCTTGACCTTCGTTTGAGGTCACATGGGTCAAATAGGATGTAATCTTCAAACGACTTCTCAATAACCAAGAGGCCCAGGGACTTGATATTGGGCCTGTAGCATGTTGGGGTGAAGGGCTACAAAGTTTGTTAAAATAAATGACCTTGACCTTCATTCAAGGTCACATGGGTCAATTAGGCTATAATCTTCAAATGACTTCTT
This sequence comes from Pecten maximus, assembly GCF_902652985.1. Classification (NCBI taxonomy): domain Eukaryota; kingdom Metazoa; phylum Mollusca; class Bivalvia; order Pectinida; family Pectinidae; genus Pecten; species Pecten maximus. The sequence continues at coordinate 40,495,985 of NC_047018.1, forward strand.
CTCAATAACCAAGAGGTCCAGGGACTTGATATTGGGCCTGTAGCATGCTGGGGTGAAGGGCTACAAAGTTTGTTGAAATAAATGACCTTGACCTTCATTCAAGACACATGGGTCAAATAGGTTATAATCTACAAACGACTTCTTCTCAATAACCAAGAGGCCCAGGGACTTGATATTTGGCCTGTAGCAGGCTGGGTTGAAGGGCTACAAAGTTTGTTCAAATAAATGACGTTGACCTACATTTAAGGTCACAGGGGTGAAATCGGCTTCAATCTGTAAACAATAATTTTGCGATAGCCAAGAGCCTCCGAGACCTGATATTAGGCCAATAGAATGCTGGAATGAAGGACTAGAACATTTATTAATATGAATAAACCTAGCTTACTATGATATTTGAATAAAGAGGTTATCAGCATAGTATCTGTAGAAATGACCTCAATCAACTTCAAAGTTGCTCTAGAGCCAGGTGAGCGATACAGGCTTATTGGACCTCTTGTTTTAGCTCACCTGCCCGAAGGGCAAGTGAGCTTATGCCGTGGTGCGGCGTCAGTCCTTCGGTCGCTCCGGCAGTCCAGCATCAACTTTTTCATTTAAACAACTTCTTCTCAATAACCAAGAGGCCCAGGGACTTGGTATTGGGCCTGTAGCATGCTGGGGTGAAGGGCTACATAGTTTGTTAAAATAAATGACCTTGACCTTCATTCAAGGTCACATGGGTCAAATAGGCTGTAATCTTCAAACGACTTCTTCTCAATAACCAAGAGGCCCAGGGACTTGATATTTGGCCTGTAGCATGCTGGGAATAAATGGCTACAAAGTTTGTTCAAATAAATGACCTTGACCTTCATTCAAGGTCACATGGGTCAATTAGGCTATAATCTTCAAACGACTTCTTCTCAATAACCAAGAGGCCCAGGGACTTGATATTGGGCCTGTAGCATGCCGGGGTGAAGGGCTACCAAGTTTGTTCAAATAAATGGCCTTGGCCTTCATTCAAGGTCACATGGGTCAAATAGGCTATTACCTTCAAACAACGTCTTCTGAAACACCAAGAGCCCATGTACTTGATGTTGGGGCTGTCTGTAGCATGCTAAGAGCCAAGAGTCACCAAGACCCGACCTTTTTTATCAGCATAATATCTGTAGAAATGGCCTCAATCAACTGCAAATTTGCTGTAGAGCCAGGTGAGCGATACAGGCCCATTGGACCTCTTGTTTACATTTCAGGATAAGTATGCCCAGTTTCATATGGTAGCAACTTCTCGGGTCCTTGCTGACTCTTTTACTCTATTTTGATTTTACTTTGTTGGTTGTGTAGTCCTCGGCTAAATTTTCAGTTTGTAGGTCTGTAATTCTAGCTATGCATCTAAATCAAAAGTTGTGCTAACATTTTCTAGACATCTCACATTTTTGATGAAATTTCCATAGTCGTGCTCTTTCAATGAAGAGTATTTGTTAAACCTTTACTGTAGCATACATTTCAAGATTCGAATTCCCAATACACAATGCGAAACTAAATCTCAAAAGAAGAATATGTGTATAGTTAAAGGTTGAAACCTTCAGGAGCCGTGGCCATGGCAAAAGCCCATTATAGATATATATACAATGCCAATAAATAACGTGCACAACACAGCATGGGGTCAATGATCACTGTGTTTGACGTGGGTTCCATACCTATAAATCTTGTTTTGTGTCGAGTTATCGTTTTTCTTAGTATTTCTCCAGCTTATGACGTCATTTAACATATTAGACTAGTATCACTGTATACCATCTACACCGAGTTTAAATGGTTGATCTTGCTTCCGATAAGAACCGTGCTCGACAGATAGGTACATATTTAGCCTCCTCTTGATAAATTATCTTTTTATATGATTAGGTCAATTTCTTGTAATATGATGACATCCAAGTTCGTATTCATTTCGCCTTTGTCTGTGTCTTCGTCAAGAGTGCTTCCACAGTACAGTGTATATAATGATTACTGAACTTAAATTCGTCTCTGATCAATATGGAGAAAAATATGAACACGTAAGGTAATTCCGATCAGACTGTTAACATTAACGAGAGGCAAGACATCCTAGTCTCACCCGAAGGGCGGAGAGAACGGCTAATCGGACACTTCACTCGATTGACTGACGTTAGAATACCGGTATTAGTTTCATCCGAAGAAGTCGAGCAGCATCTGTATGTCATTCGATTGACAGATGGGCTGGCTCATTCATCTCTGAATTGTCCGATTCGAAGCTTATCCGAGCAAAGTCCGAATACGACAAAACGACATATTTCAGCCTTCAGTATAACATACTGGACCATACTACAGTACGGTATGGGCTATTGAACTAACCGCACCGCACGCCATTACAAACGGATAAACCTCGAAGGTGATATAAAACATTTTCTACAATTATATACCAATGCAGTCATAATGCATAGCCGTCCCTTGTTTGACAACAGAATACGTCTGTCAAAGCTTGTTGGATTATTTCGCTTCGTATGTATTCATTTCTTTCTTATTTTCTTATTACCACATACTTGCTACAGCAGATATTAAATCATTGATACAGATTTTCCACAACAGGTAGAATATGTATAATTACTTGTCGATTGGTTGTGAGCTGAAGCGATTAGGAGTTTTTAACGAAAGTGAGACAAGACATTTCGAATAGGAGTAGCTAGGTTGTATACAGTGGGTAAAATTCAGTGGCAAGGTTAATGACGTAATTTGTGTTTATACAAGGCAAGGAGAAAATGGCTGAGAATACACCAGACGATCTGTCTCAAATATTGCTGAAAGAAGATAAGGAGGAAATGACTGAGAGATCACCAGACATTATGCATCAAGAATGGCTGAAAGCTAGAAATGAAAAGCTACAAGAACTAGCAGATGAACTGGACATGATGCAAAAGAGGGTCAACATTTCCCAGATTACTGGAACGTCAGCATCAATCGTGTCTGGGATAGGTTCTACCGTCTGTTTTGGACTGGCATTTGCGACAGCAGGAATAAGCATCATTCCGGGAGTCGTATTCGCATCTATTGGTGGAGCAGGTGCAGCAACCTCAATAGGAGCAACTCTTGGTAAACATTTCCATCAGAAGGATTTATTAAAGCAAGTCCAGGCATGTTTGGACAATGATAGACGCAATTCTACGAGATTGAACGCAGCACTCGCAAGTACAAGTGACACAAACGTTTCCAAATTAACACGTAGAGGTATAAGTGGTTTAAGATTTTTAGCTCGCGGCATAGACTTTGGAGCTGATGCAGTAGGTGTCGTCAATAGTGGAGCCAGGGCGACAGCTCGTACAGTATCAAAGGTGGCAGGTACTGTTGTGTTTGCTTTCGACATTCTACTGTTACCACTAGACATCTATATCCTTGTGGACACCTCCATCAAGAAACACAAGGGGTCGACACACAAAACAGCTGCTCAAATACGTGAGATCGCGTCAAAATTGGAGAATGAAAGAAATGAATTTATGGGTGAAATAGTTGGTCAATTTACACCTGATTGATATCTGAATATATTTTTGATTTGGAAGACTAAGTATATTTTATTGATTGTGTTTTGGTGTTTTTACAAGATAATTTCCAAAGTGAAGGAAATATTGCAGTGATGTCAATTGTATTATGATTGTGTTTCTGTGTGTTGTTTTACATCAAGATAATTTCCAGACGAAAGAGAAGTTCATAATGCAGTGACGTAAGTTCTATTTGGGGAAATGGTTTGCTAAAGCGGAATGTATATATGCCTCCTACAATTGAATTGTTTGCCCTGTTGTCAACCGACAGCTCGGAAAACAAAAAGGTATGCGTAGACTTTTTTATGCATATTTATGAGAGGATTTTAAAAACATTTCTCCTCGTGATTATGCTATAATACATTGCAGGATTTTCTGTTTTCGTGAATTCATAGAGGGACCAGGTTTCTTCATTTAGTGAGGACATTTTGATAATTCATGACATATTTCTCGGAATCGCTCACCAACGTTGTCTCTTACCGAGACCTTTAAAGTTCTGAGAAGTCTATAAATAGCGCGACACAGCTGTTTCAAACTCTTTGACATTTTGCAGTCGCCATTTTTAAAACTGTACATGAATCCGTTGTGCCTTTTTGTTGATGACTGATCCAATTCTTTGTTTTTCTATATTTCTATATAAGATATTTATTGCAGAAACGATATGAGACAATGAGTCAGGTTAGTCCACAGTAAATGGTATTATCATGTTGAACTGAAATTTAAAAGATACATTAAATTCTACTCTTACATTAATTATAATCCGAAGGTTAAACGATATTATTTGATTATACAAGTAATTCTATCGCCAGATTTACACATGCTACTTTATATATAAAAAATCACAACAATCAGTTTTCTCCTTTTAAATGAATGCCAATCGTTAAATTGCAAGTTATGTTATGTTATGACATCACCCTTTGTCAGAGAGAGAGAGAGAGAGAGAGAAATGGAAGGAATAGACAAACAAAAGAGTATACAAAAACAACTGAAAACAGACACAGAAAGGACAATAATAAACCTAGGTCAGAGATGTTGTATATTTGTATTATTGTTTTAAATTTGTAGCCACTGTTATTAAAATTTGATGCGCTTTTAACTCAAAATTAATATGATTTTTTAGACTGTTTACATTAGGTCCTAATTCCAGGCATTCAGATTTGTAAATATATTGTTTTGTAATGAGTAATATTAGGTTATCTAGATTGAACTTAGTTTATTAATTTGCTTGCCAAAGATGAATTCCTGTTTATCGAATCTAAGACTCCGGTTTTTCGTGATAATAGTGATCCTTAATTGTTCTATCAAATTTGATATATATTCATAATCCCATAATAAATGTGTAATTGTTTCAGGGTGAGAATTACAAAATGTACATAAGTTATTGTATATTTTTTTAAATTTTGAATAAAAATGTTTTTGCTGTCAGAATTCTGTTGATTAATTCCAAATTGCAGCCATTGAAGTTTGGAACTAGTACAGGTGTTAAAAGGTTTTTATGCTCTGATAGTTTAAAAAATTGATAGGAATGTTAAATTTTTCACAAAATTCAACAAAATTGTATAGAGATTTATCTGTTTTCATGATGTTATGAATAAAGTATATACCTTTTTAAACCATGCATTATTGAAAATTGTTTTTTTTTATCTATTTTGATTTCACTATTATACCATATTGAATTTTCAAGAATGTTTCGTTTTATATATATTGCTTGCATTAAGAGTCTTACACCAGGCAAGTAAAACATCTTCCCCCCCCCCCCCCAAAAAAAAAAAATTCTCAATGTTTTGATTCCTCCTTTAAATATTCAATTCCAAAATTTGCTAATTGTCAGATCGGGACAAATTTGGAGAGGGAACGGGATGAATTTCTTGCCAGACTAGATGATACGATTTGATGCTTTGAATGTGTTTAGTAACACTTTTCCCCTTCTTTACTCATAAAATGTCGCTCTCCATACTTGATATGACCTGAAATGTTAAACGTTAAATAAATACTAATATTTTCAAAGTATTAATCTTTGCTTTTGCTTGTGTCACTGTATCTTGTTTACAAATGCCAAGAATTCTAAATATAGTAAGCGCAATGATGCGTAACGTTGCAATAGACTCTCAAATTTTACAAGTACGATGTAAGTATTTACCTGTTGTGTTTGATGTTAACACATACAACAATTTTCTTTACACAGGTAATGTAAATATCAAATCAACTAAAATTCGTTATTGTTATCATTATGAACCTAACAACAATGCATTTCTGAATATCGAAAATTTACGATATAAGGCTATACTCAAAAAGAAATACCACATTCATACACAGCTAGTAAAACCGTAGTGCAGTTAAATCTAGTGCACATAGTTGTATAAAATAAAGGGCAGACATGACAGGAGGTTATATAACAACAAAGTCTTATACGACCGAGAAAATCAAAATACCAGGGGCAACTCTAGACAAGAGGGTCAGAGGGCCTGCATCACACACCTTGATATTTCAGTAATTATGGCAAAATACTCTAATTTAGTAATATTTCCACTATTTTCCTTCTTTTAAACTGCCTCTAGCAACAATGGATCGAAACACAGGTTGACCAAATCCTGTCATCCTTGAAAAAGAAAAAGGATTATAAAGTTATTTTTTGCTATATTTCCCCTATTGGGGCCCCCTTTCTCCAACCCCAAGAGTGCCACATCCATGTGTTTATACAACATTAAATCTCATTTGCCCAGTAATACTCCAAACATTTCATCAAAATACATTCGGGCGTTAAGGATTACTAGGGATTTAAATTATAAACACCAATTTCCCCTATTGGGCTCCATCCCTCCAGCCCCATGAGAGCCACTCCCTTCGTTTATACAACGTTAAATATCCTTTGCCCAAAAATGCCCCAGCCCAAATCCCATCAAAATCAATTCAGTCGTTAAGGACTACTTGGGATTAAAATAATTTTCGTCAATTTCTTCTTCTGGGCCCACCCCTCTAGCCCTAGGGGAGCCTCACCTTTCGTTTATACATGTATAACGTTAGATTTCATTTTCCCAATAACGCTCCGGGCCAAATTTCATCAAAATCCATTTTGGCGTTCAGACCTAATAGGGGATTGAAAAGATTTACCCAATTTTCCATTGGGCCCCTCCCCTCCAGCCCCTTGGGAACAACACCCTCCATTTATATAACGTTAGATTTCATTTTCCCAATAATGCTCCAGATCAAATTTCATCAAAACCTATTAGGCGTTCTGGACTGGTAGGTACTTGAAGGAAATGTTGACGGACGCCGGACTGATAGACGGACCACGGACGCTGCGCCATGCCATAAGCTCGCCGACCCCTCGGGCCAAGTGTTCTATAATTACACAAAAGCCGTTCCATGGCTATAGTAAAGGCCATGCTTTTAAAAATAAATAGAATTGAAATCTTTACCCTTAATGGTTTGGTTTTGTTTTGTTTAGTTTATAATTGTTAGCTAAGGCCATTTAAGGACGGCCGTCCGTGCGTGCGACATGCATGCGTGTTGTGAATGCTTATGTGTTTTAGGAGGCTGCGGTATGCTCGTGTTAAGTTTTCATGAGATAGTCCGGAACTTTTGCCGATTTAAAGTGCCACCTCTTTGAACCATACTGCCAAAGACGCAAAACAAGTACACTCCACCCGGACACATCATACTGACAACGGGCGAACCAGTCGTCCACTCCTAATATGCTGAGCGCTAAGCGGGAGTAGTTACTACCATTTGTTTTAAAAGAATCTGGTATGTCTCAGCCAGGGGACAGAACCCAAAGCCTTCCTCATAGGGGCGAACGCTCAACTAAAGGCCAAAAGTGAGGCATTGTCAAAGGAGACGTTAGGAAGAAGAAGGTTGAAAAGAACAAAGAATAGAAAAGATAAGATCCCAAATTTAGTCGCCTCTTACGATCATGCAATGGGGGCAGCAGGTACAATTCTTACGCCCTACCTGCAGGGCAATTTATCAAAAGAATCTTTCCAAACACGCAGTAATGGGGCATCTGCTTTAAGACGCTACTTGAATCGCTTCAAACTTTAGTAATTCTAAAAAATTGTTGGACAAAGGCTCGGCGATCAGTTAAAACTGACAAAAGAAACAGCTGGGGAGAATTCTATCAAAGATATCATCAAAGAAGCCCTCCAAGAAAGTATGGGATATGATTAGGAAAATAAGTGGGGAAAAAAACAAAAATTCAACATCCTCCCACCTTAATAAACACAAAATGTATTCGTCCAAGTCTGAAATTGCGAATGCATTTTCTAAACAACATAACAAAACAAGAGCTGTTGGAGAACAGCATAGCTCGTCTCGCAAATAAATAATTAAAATATATTACACATGTAATTGGTATGGTTTCGCAAATTTGCATTAATAATATCTATATTGTTTACTTGATCAGTTTGTGTATTGTATATATATATGTATATGTAAATTATTTAATGACAAACAACGGGAGACAATTTTTTAAGACCTATTTCGTTTAATTTTTGATAAAAACTTATCCTAATGAGAGTTGTCTCCCTTGAAAAATGAGGAACAGTATCAATTGTCTAACGTGAGCATTGTTTTTTTTCAGTTTCACTCAAAGAAGGGATAGTGTAACTTTAGAGAGACTTTTTTAACCAAATATCAGCACCTTAGTACAATCATAAAGTGATGTCTTAATAGCTTTCAACACTTGAACAAAAAAAAAATTAAATATCAGCCCCCCCCCCCCCCTCCCCCCAAAAAAATATTAATCTTTTAAATCTTACAGTTTTACTCCGACAAGGGAAAGTTTAACCCCTAATACCATGTATTACTATGCCTTTCAACACTTGCAGCAAAAACTAAGTCCAAACATTAAAAAAAACAGATTTAAAAAGAAAAAATCATTTTTGTTAAGTTTTACTCCAGGAAGGCATAGTCTTACTCCAAAGGGACTCTATTGCCAAATATCAGCACCCTAGTACAATTATAAAGTGAAGTATCAATACCTTTTTTCAACACTTGCAACAAAAACTTAACGCATAAATATCTTAAGTCCAAAAATTTGAAAATCTGGTGTTTTTCCAAAAAAAATCATTAGTTTAACTCCAGCAGGAGATAGTTTAACTCTAGAGGGACTCTAATGCAAATTATCAGAACCCTAGTACAATTATAAAGTGATGTATTAATACCTTTCAACGATTGCACCAAAAACTTAAATATTCAAGTCCAAAAAAATTCAAAAAATCTGCTTCTTCCCCAAAAATTCTTTTAGTTTGACTGCGGCAAGGGACAGTTTAACCCTCACAGGGACCATATTACAATAAATTACTATGCCTTTCACCACAACACTTGCACCAAAAACTTAACGTTTGAAAAACCAACGCCGGCGCCGGAGTGACAACATAAGCTCTCCCTCTTCTTCGAAGAGACGAGCTAAAAACTCATGCACATAAAGCCACTCCCAAAAATTGTTTTAGCCTCTAAAGAAAAAAAAAGATAGAAAAGAAAAAGTTTCATTCAAATTCAACAAACCAGGAAAGTTCCAATGACCCATTTGCCCTACCAGAACTTTTAGATTCGCTTGGAAATGCACAGGACTCTGCCTCAGGCACAGGTTATATTCCATTTTAATTTCTCAAGCACATGTCGAACTCGTCACCATAATGCCTTCTTTATATACATGTATTCCAGATTTGTGGAAGAGCTCCAAAGTTGTACATATACCAAAACCGAGAAAGGATGCCACTGACCCAAACAATTATCGCTCTATCTCTCCGAGTAGTTGTGTATGTAAAACTTTAGAACGAATGATAATCCAAAGACTAGTTTGGTTTCTTGAGGCTTTCGATATAATATCCCGTCTTCATAGTGGGTTTATGACAGAAGAGGGACAAATAACCTAATCAGACTCAAGACATTTATTAAAGAGGCCTTCGCCAAGAAGAAACACCTTTTTACCGTGGTGTTCGATCTTGAGAGGCATATAATACTACCTGGCAGTATGCGATCATGAGAGATCTTCTTGAACTTAGCGTACGTGGAAACATCCCCTAATTACCTATCAGATAGACACTTCCTCAAAGTCCGTGTCGGCTCAACATTTTCCTGAACCGGCCAAACAGGAAATGGGAGTCCTACAGGGTGAAATCCTATCAGTTACCCTGTTTGGTCGCAAAAACAACAATATAGTCAAATGTCTTCGTCAGTCAACCGAAGGGTCATTATTCGTGGATGACATCTTGTTTCAGATATAAGAACATGCACACGATAAAATGACAACTTTAACATTCTTTAAACAAACTAAAAACTTGGTCCGACGAAAACGGCTTCAAATTATCCAAATCCAAAACTATATGCATGCATTTCTGTTCAAAACAAAAAGCACACAATGATCCAAATCTTACACTTGAAGGCACCAGAATTTATGTTGTCGAACAGACAAAATTTCTAGGCCTCTTTTTCGATTGATTACTCTCTTTCATACCTCACAAAGTATCTAAAGGATATTTTTTCCAAAGCGTTGAACATTATACGAGTCCTTTCTCGTACCGATTGGGGAGCGAACCGTGAATTGCTTTTACGCATCTACAGATCACTTATTCGAACAAACCTGGATTCCGGTTCTATGGTAAACGGATCAGTGCGCAGATCATACCTGCCGATGCTAGACCTAATCAATAACCAGGGATTACGTCTAGCCCTTGGAGCCTTTCGGACAACACCTGTGAAAAGCTTGTACGTGGAGGCAAATCAATCACCTGTTTATGACAGAAGGAAAAACCTTGCATTAGAGTTTTCAGCCTAATTGACATCAAACCCTAAAAATCCTGCTTTTGACCAACTATTCAACCCAAAATACCAAAACATATTTACGTAAAACCAAAAACTATTGCCAACAATTGATATCCAACTTTCAAATCTCCTTCAAGAACTAACATCAAATTGACCGACATAGCTGAATTTAGCATATCTGATGTTCCCCATTACTTGAGAGAGGTAATCCAGCGTAATCCCCGAAGAACAATATCCTCCTTTGGGGAATTCTTTCCGAATTACGCTTCCCATACACAACTTTACACCGATGGTTCCCAAGAAGATGAGAAAATGGCTGCAGTCTATACTTTACTGATAATTCTTACATTTCAGTTCGACTACCAGACGACGCATCAATCTTTTCCCCCGAAGCATGTGCCATCGGTTTGGCCCTTGACTATACCGATGGTCGAATACCACACTAAAAGGCAATAATTTAATTGTTCTGACTCTCTGTCTGTCCTTCAGAGATTACAATTACGAGATCCTAAAACACACTCGTACAAAACCTTGTCTTTCGATTCAATTTTAATTTGGATTCCGAGTCATGTCGGAATTAAAGGCTTTTAATCTCCAACTGACAAATATCAAATTACCATATACAGATTTCTAACGTGTCATTTATTCTGCCATTCAAAGTAAATGGTAGCAATTCTGGTCTCTCGAAACGAGCAACAACTTTTTAAAAGTACAACCTAAACATCCATTCCTAGTCGGAAAGATCGTAGAGAGGAAGTTGGCTCCGTACCGGACACACATCTCCTACTCATTCGTTCCTGTTAAAACAAGAAGATCCACCAACATACCACGCATGCGACACACAATTCACATTTGGGCATTTTCTAAAATATTTTTTCGATTTTAAGCACCTTGTTTACAGACGCTCGACGGACAATAGGCAAATTGCATGTGTAGCTCGAGACTTCGTCGAGACTAAATATTTAAGGTCGTAACAAAATATCATACCTTTATATTAGGTAACATATCTTAATAAAATTAGAATGTGAGCATAATAAGGACAAGCTTGACAGCTAATGCAAGCAGAAAGCTTATTGATCAGCATGATGCATCTGGTGTAAAACTATAAACAGCTGTGATGCAAGCAGTCCTATTTTGTGATTTGGCATACACAATACAGTTTACACTACGTTTTCATATTTAAATGTGATATTTGCCACCTAGTGTCCATCACTAGTGACCAAGCTGCACAGTGTCCATTGAAAATTCTTGGGTATGCTAGTATGAACAAGAGGTCCATCGGGCTTGCACAACTCACGGGGATGAGTTTGGAATCAGCGTCTTGGTACCATGCAATGCAGTGAACACATTTACTTAAGATTCAAAGCCAATTAAGTTGGAAAGCAGTCGAAATCATTCACAAAGATATATCACGAATAGCAGCAGTTTTTAGAAACAAGAGGTCCGGAGGGCCTGTATCGCTCATCTGGTTCAGTTGAGCAAACATCAAAACAAGGGCCCAATGGGCCCAAATCGCTCACCTGCAATGCAGTGATCTTTTCATATATGGATCCTGCAGTTATTTGAAAGCATGCTACAGGACCAATATAATGTCTCTCTGCACTTTGGCTTTTCACTAAAAGTCATTTAAAGATTTAAGCATACTTGATCGACGTGACCTTGAATGTGAGTCAAGGTCATTCATTTGAACAAACTTGGTAGCCCTTTACCGCAGCATGCTACAGTCCCAATATCAACTCCCTGGGACTCTTGGTTATTGAGAAGTCGTTTAAAGATTTTAGCCTTTTGACCCCTGTGACCTTGAATGAAAGTCAAGGTCATTCATTTGAACAAACTTGGTAGCCCTTCACCCCAGCATGCTACAGGCCAAATATTAGGTCTCTGGGACTCTTGGTTATCGAGAAGAAGTCGTTTAAAGATTTTAGCCTTTTTGGCCCCTGTGACCTTGAATGAAGGTCAAGGCCATTCATTTGAACAAAGTAGGTAGCCCTTCATCCCAGCATGCTACAGACCCAATATCAACTCCCTGGGACTCTTGGTTATTGAGAAGAAGTTGTTTAAAGATTTTAGCCTTTTTGACCCCTGTGACCTTGAATGAAGGTCAAGGTCATTCATTTGAACAAACTTGGTAGCCCTTTACCCCAGCATGCTACAGACCCAATATCAACTCCCTGAGACTCTTGGTTATTGAGAAGAAGTCGTTTAAAGATTTTAGCCTTTTTGACTCCTGTGACCTTGAATGAAAGTCAAGGTCATTCATTTGAACAAACTTGGTAGCCCTTCACCCCAGCATGCTACAGGCCAAATATTAGGTCTCTGGGACTCTTGGTTATTGAGAAGAAGTCGTTTAAAGATTTTAGCCTTTTTGACTCCTGTGACCTTGAATGAAAGTCAAGGTCATTCATTTGAACAAACTTGGTAGCCCTTTACCCCAGCATGCTACAGGCCAAATATTAGGTCTCTGGGACTGTGGGTTATCGAGAAGAAGTCGTTTAAAGATTTTAGCCTTTTTGGCCCCTGTGACCTTGAATGAAGGTCAAGGCCATTCATTTGAACAAACTAGGTAGCCCTTCACCGCAGCATGCTACAGACCCAATATCAACTCCCTGGGACTCTTGGTTATTGAGAAGAAGTCGTTTAAAGATTTTAGCCTTTTTGATCCCTGTGACCTTGAATGAAAGTCAAGGTCATTCATTTGAACAAACTTGGTAGCCCTTCACCCCAGCATGCTACAGACCCAATACCAACTCCCTGGGACTCTTGGTTATTGAGAAGAAGTCGTTTAAAGATTTTAGCCTTTTTGACTCCTGTGACCTTGAATGAAGGTCAAGGTCATTCATTTGAACAAACTTGGTAGCCCTCCACCCCAGCATGCTACAGACCCAATATCAAATCCCTGGGACTCTTGGTTATTGAGAAGAAGTCGTTTAAAGATTTTAGCCTTTTTGACTCCTGTGACCTTGAATGAAGGTCAAGGTCATTCATTTGAACAAACTTGGTAGCCCTTCACCCCAGCATGCTACAGACCCAATATCAAGTCCCTGGGTCTTTTGGCTATTTAGAAGAAGTCGTCTAATTTTTTTTTAGCATATTTGACTCCTGTGACCTTGAATGAAAGTCAAGGTCATTCATTTGAACAAACTTGGTAGCCCTTCACCCCAGCATGCTACAGACCCAATATCAACTCCCTGGGACTCTTGGTTATTGAGAAGAAGTTGTTTAAAGATTTTAGCCTTTTTGACCCCTGTGACCTTGAATGAAGGTCAACGTTATTCATTTGAACAAACTTGGTAGCCCTTCACCCCAGCATGCTACAGGCCCAATATTAGGTCTCTAGGCCTTTTGGTTATTGAGAAGAAGTTGCTTGAATGGAAAGTTGACGCCGGACGGACGGCCGGACGACGGACGCCGCGCCACGGCATAAGCTCACTTGCCCTTCGGGCAGGTGAGCTAATAATGTTCGTTCCATTTGCTAATAGCTTTATTTGTTGATGTAATGATTATGTTGTGGGGATCACAACTGCTTCAAAGATATAACCCAGAAACAAAGTCAAGATTCAACATGATTGTATTTATAGAAACTACAAGTCCCTTGGGGTAGGGAAAGAACGCTGGGCCTATTTTTACATCAGGATTGTGCTCATCTCTTGATGCCAAGCAAGGCTATATATGATTATGGGGTGGGGATCTGAATGGTTTCACAGATAAAACAAAAGATATAAAGTCTTCAAGGGTGGGGAAAGAATTCAAACACCAAGGAGTGTGTCAGCCCCATTATTTGTAGAAGTCATTAACATCAATATTGCCAAATGAACCCCTTTTGGCCCGCTCCTTATCCCCACCATTTTGTACAATTTTGAACCCCTACCCCTTAAGGATGCTTCCAATCAAACATGAGCAATGAATATCACTTAGTTCTAGAGAACTTGTTTATATATCGTTATATATCACTTAAGACTCACCCCTCAGCCCCCTGGGGGTCAGCTGGGCCATTTATAGTTTTTTTTTTAATCCCCAGCCCTAGGGATGATACCAGTCAAATATGATAGATATTCATCGCTTACTTCCAGACAATTAATTGTTTATAGCAATTTAGCCAAATCGACCCCTTTTGGTCCTGCCGTCAGTCCCACCATTTGTACAATTTTGGATCCCCACCCCATAACAATGCTACCAGACAAATATGAGCGATATCTATTGCTTGGTTCCAGAGAATAAGTTGTTTATATCAATTAAGCCAAAATACCCACTTTTGGCCCCCTCAGGCGCCTAGAGAGTCAGACCCACCATTTCTAAAGTTTTGAAGCCCTACCCCATAACGATGCTACAAGTCAAATATGAGTGATATCCATTGCTTAGTTTCAAAGAAGAGGCCATCTATATCAATTAAGCCAAATTGACCTATCAGCCAAAGTGAAACCCCTCAGGCCCCACCATTTGTACAATATTGAATCCCTACCCATTAAAGATGCTACCAATCAAACAAGAGCGATGTACATAACTTAATTTTAAAGAAGTTGTTTATATATCTTTCGCCAAATTGACCCCTTTTAGTCTAACCCCCAGCCTCCTGGGGGACAGCTGGACCATTTAGTTTTTTTAATCCCCACCCCTAGGGAGGCTACCAGTCAAATATGATAGATATTCATCGCTTACTTCCAGACAATTAATTGTTTATAGTAATTTAGCCAAATTGACCCCTTTTGGCCCAGCCCCTCAAGCCCCAAGATCAGTCCCACCATTTGTACAACTTTGGATCCCCAACGGTACCCCATAAAGATGCTACCAGACAAATATGAGCGATATACATTGTTTAGTTCCAGAGAATAAGTTGTTTTATCAATTAAGCCAAATTGCCCACTTTTGGCCCTGCCCCTCAGCCCCACCATTTGTACAATTTTGAATCCCTACCCCATGAGGAAGCTACCAGTCAAATATGAGCGATATCAATTGCTCAGTTTCAGAGAAAAGGCCGTCTATATCAATTAAGCCAAATTGACTTCTGTTGACCCCGACCCTCAGACCCCAGGGGGTCAGCCCTACCATTTGTACAATTTTGAATCCCTACCCCAAGGACGCCAGGGTATAGCATAAGCTCACCTTGGTCCTTCGGACCAGGTGAGCTAATAAGAGGCCCATGGGCCTTAACGGTCACCCGAGTTTTGAAATATTTCAGTTAATTTGATCCTTTTTGACCATGCCAATCAGCCCAGGGGTCAGCCAGAGCCAACATGTGCATACTATCAAGCTATCATCCAATGCTGATAATGTTAATCAAGTTAGAATGAATCCAATAGAAATCAAACAAGTGATAGCCAAAAATATGATTTCCCTATAAAAACTATAGTAAAGTGAACCCCCTCCCCAGGGACAATCACGAGACCCCAGGGCAACGAAATTCACAAATTTGAAAAAGCATCTTCTGACCCTTCAATCTATCAAGAGTATTTAATTCTACCTTATTTGGGTATTCAGAAATTTCAGTTAATTTTACCCTTTTTGACCCCGTCGAAAGGCCCTGGAGGTCAGTCAAGGCCAACATATGCATACCATAAATATGTCATTCATTGCTGATAATGTTGACCAAGTTAAAACGAATTCCAACAGGAATCAAACAAATGATAGTCAAGAATGTGATTTCTCTATATAAACTATAGTAAAGTTTACGCGTCCCCAGGTGCAAATGAGAGACCAAGGGTCATGAAATTTATAATTTTAGTGCAAGACCATTCCATCTATGATTAGCATTTGTTTCTACCTCATTTGGGTCTTGAGAAGAATTTTGAAATTTCAGTCAATTTGACCCCTTTGGGCCCCTCCCCTCAGTATCTTGGGGGGCGAGGACCATATAATTCAGTTTTGGTTAACCTTTGCCATGAAATGTTTCTGCTAAATTTCATTCTTATCGGTACAGGGGTTTCTCAGAAGAAGTCGAAATTTGTAAATTGTTTACGGGTGCACAACGAACAAAACGAACAAAAGGTGATTAGAATATGTTGGTCACTTGAGACTGAAGTCGGTGAGGTGTCAGACTGATGCCAAGGCAAAGCCTAACCAGCCCTTCAGGCCATGTGATCAAATCTATCCTATATTCATGTAGTGGTATTTGATTGTGGATCGTTTGTACAATCTTTGAAGCTCAAAACATTCACTGCTAGAGAAGGTGCCCAAACGGCAACATTGACAAAAGACAAATATCATTTATCGATTACATAAAGGAAATTTATTACATGATCCATTTAATGTAACAACTTTAAAATGAGGAAAGAAATCAACAATGCTATACTCTAAAATTAAACTACAAGTATTAATGAATCCAAATCTCTGACCACTTAACATGTAATTGTTGATGTCTTCAACTGAACAACATACATTACTCCATCACATCATTAGCTATTCCACTGGTGATGGAGAGGTCAACCCAGCTTGTGCGAAATCATAACAAAACTAGAACTGTCGCCAGGATGGCTGACTAATACCCCCGCAATCTACATGAGTCAATGGTGAATTGGAACTCTTAATTAGAGGCTAACTAAGATAACCCAGTAATATAGTGACCAGTTGCCATAGCAACCATAATTTTGAGAAAAAGAAAGTGGCATGCACATCTACACCTGGTTCTCTATATTTGTGTGAAGTTTCATTGAAATCGGCCCTTCGGTTTAGGAGGAGTTGTCCGGACAAAATGCGTCAAAAGACAGACGGACGGACAGAGAACCTGATTCCAGTATTCCCCCCCTTACTTCGTTGCGGGGGTATAAAAACATGACATAGTCCTTGTAAAACAAATAAGTAAACAAACTTCAAGAGGGAGTTGCTAAATGATAGTAAACATTTCCTATGAAATCAAACATAAACATAGAAACCAGTTTTCTAAACAAATTTGTACTCTTTCAAATATATCTTCAAAATAAATCTTATTAACTGGTATATATGAACCTAAATCATAACAAAAAGTGGACAAGTCTGGAATAATTGCTGAAGCATATTCACCAGTATAAATGAAAACTAAACAGTTTTGATTCAGGATAGTGTTTTAGTAAATTCTCAAGCCAGATAACGACCCCTCTATTCATCAGGTTTCATTTGATATAGCTACAACACCTAATGATTCTACAACTTTATTTTCAAGTCTTGACCTCTATATGTAAATCTTAGGATCATAATAAAAGGTCAAAACATTACAATATACACACACAAGTTAATATGAGAGAAAATACTTTGTTGCTGAAGATTCATAACCTGACAAAAAAGAGGAAAAACGGTATTTTCTTAATATTGAATTTCACTTGTCACACAGAATCTCAAGATACACATAAGCATACCGCTTAATATATAAGTTACATATTCCTTAAAACAAAGGCACGAACCAACAAAAATAATCATATCTATTGAACTTTAATTCAAAACTACACCTTATCACCTGTGATCGAGAGGAACTACAGAACAAGCAATCAGAGGATGGACCAATTAACAAAACCACAAGAAGCCAACATAAAATAAAGTTTGATTTATCATTTAAATTAAACTAGGAATATCCGAATATTATCTTCAAACTAGAAATATGTTCATTAGTTGTTCTCAGAACCAGAAGATGTTTTTGTTACTGACCAGATTTATAAATTGTCCTTTTGTGTTATCCATAGTGACTCCTTAAACATAAAAAAATATGTATTGTCAGTTCCTGTGTTTTGAACCACTGATATCATGATTTTCTCGTACACCTGTACAAGAATATTAACTGAATTCGTAATACTTCTGAGTACTCATATATGTTATATTTGCAGTAATTTTATAAAGTATATACTCTTTCAAAACAAACAAAAACTCATTTTGTTTTTTTGATTTTAATAGAATTAATGACACCATATTGCCAAACCAATAGAAATATCTAGACTTTCCAATTGGAGGTCAAAAAGAAAATCACGACAAAAATGACTTAAATTGCATTATATATATCACTTTAATCACTTTAGCACTGTCACAGAATTCGCGAATATCCTATTTCGACATTCTGATCTCATCAATCTGTGTCATCATTGAAATAATTGTAGCATCATATCATAGTGTCATTAATGAGTAAGGGTCTAATTTACCTGTACAGAATTGATCCTGGACTCCTTATTAACTTTACAAAAAACGGTGCAACCATATTGCTATCTGTGAATTCATGACAATATCGGTAAAAAAAAAAACAGAACTGTTGGATATAGAGATGAAGGGTAAAACTTAATGCTACTGACCACCTTCTGGTGAGGACATAGTAAGCTGCAGAAAAAAAAAATTGGATGAAAAATAGTGCAAGAGGAAAGTAGGACATATAAGTGGAAATATTACTGCTTTATTTGGATAACATATATGGTTAATAAATATTGCACAAGTCTTTTTTACTACTTTGTTTAAAATACTGATCATGATAACAGGAAAATGCAACACTATGTACGTAAAGTAATTTCATTTTGTCTATGACTTTTTGCTTTTGGTTTGATGACATAATATATATATATATAACCCTTTATCATGAGTTGACTATGATACCATCATGTATGACATATGAACCTTGCAGCTTATAGTAAAATATCACTAATAATATATATATCAGAAGCATACCAATACTATTAGACATTCAGGTCAAACAAAAGTATATTTCAATATAACAAGTCAACATTCCAGCTAAATTTATCTGTAATACCAAAAACAGGTCTTCTTCCACTTTGTCAATCACAGTCACATGGGATATCTTCCTTTGAAAACTGCCAACAAATCCTCCTCACAACCGGTCAGATTATTGATATGGTCGTATTTTCTTGACCTATTTTCTTGACAAGTCAATCATTTTAAAATGGGATATCTTCCCTGACGACAAATTGTTAACGAGTATGACTGTTATTTAACCAAACACTTCATTCAATTCCTTTCCTATCTAGAGTTCAAGGTTGACATCACTGCGACTGACTAGGTACTGATCAGTGTCCACTACATTTTGCCCACAACTGCAGGACTACCCGTACTTGTACACAAGGAAGTTTGGTGTTCCAGTGTATTTAGTTGCCAGCTGTTTTCCATCCGGTGTCGGATCCGAGAATGCCATCTGCTTCTTCTCGATGAAAACACCATACTCAAACCATTGCCTAGAGGAAAGTAAGTGAGAGCTATCAGATGTATCCATAATGTACATGAATTACTTACAGTTAGTGATATATTCATTTTGTATAAATTAACTAGAAATGTCTGTAAGGCATAAATGCTCGCATCAGCAGTTTCCTGAGATTAACTACTTACGTTGCATCGGGATGGACATGGGTACCACTATATACTCCCCCTCCCCCCCAAAAATTTCATGACGGGGCATCAAAATTCATACTGTCCCCAATTCTATTAAAATCTAAATCCAGGGTAAAAGAACCAACAAAAGAATTTAATGCAAGCAATATCATCATAATGATAAGACAAATTATTGTCACCTGCAATCTACAAATATTCTTAAATATTACTTCCTCTAGTTTCCTGAATCATACTAATGTATTTTTAAAATGATGGACTCATTATAACAAACAAATACACAGTATGGTAAGACAATTTTAATCTTTGTACCAAACGATACATTTAAACAAGACAATGCGGTTAATTGATACCCCACCGTATGTGAAAATATATGCCAAGAATGCTAAGATGATGTATTTGTGTATGAACTAAAAATTCAAGAATTGCATTTGAAGGTATTAATGCGAATAAACAAAAGAATATCACTAAAGTAATTTTAGTATGTGATGTCAGAAGTTCAAGTGAATCTATGTAGTGCAGGAGATCAGGCAGAAGCAACTTTTTTTATAGGTCAATAGTCGAAATGTGACCTACATTTGATACAGACTTACATAGGTGAACCCAAGTCCGAAGTATGCAGTTTCAGTGACAAGAACTGCAGGAGACACAGTAAGACAAATTCAGGGTTCATACGGATTTTGTCAAACCAAATTCAAGGCCTTTTCAAGGCTTTTTCAATGTCTTAATTAAATATTCAAGGCCCATTTTACCTATCATCTAAGACATCTTGAGAGGGAACAAGAGAACAAAAAGGCAACTTATAATTATCCACTTGATCAAAATACAACTTGACATGGTAATTATTAACGTCTGTATGGGAGGTGGCATAGACAAAGTTGAATCCAAATAATCAGTGGCCAGGGTTTCACTTATCCTAATGAAACCTTAATATTCAAGGCTTTTTCAAGGCTGTAAACCAATTTTCAAGGCTTTTCAATGCCCAAGGTGAAATTCAAGGCTTTTCAAGGCCCAAGGTGAAATTCAAGACTTTCTCAAGGCCCGTGCTAACCCTGAAATTTTTCCTTTGAAATAGGTCAAAATGTAGGTCACCGTGACCTATTACATGACGCACTGCCTCCATGCTTCAAAAATGAAGTCCCAATGACAAGAGTCTGGACAAGATAGACCGACGGATGGATAGACACAACATAAAAATATACCCCTCTCCCTCCCTACAAAGTTCCCAGTGGGTAACTAATAAGCCTGTGTTTATCATGTCACATTTTGGGGCCTTCTAGTTTAAGAGGCAGACAGATCAAATTTTAAATGCAATATTTTCAGGGTAAAGACCGGTTATAGATATTCTGAAAGTCTCCAGAGAGCATTATCAGATCACAAAGACACACAACTCCTGTCGGAATGGCCAAATCATTTAAAACTGATATTAAACGGACAGATTTGCTCACCTGACACAGTCCAGCAGTTTGGAACCAATACCCTTTTGTCTTTGCTGACAGTGTACCCAGATACGGCTGATCCCTACTAAGGCTGGCTGTGGTTCAGACTGACAGCACCATGGGCGATGTCCAGGCTGAGAGGTCTGACTCGACTGACTGTCTCCGATCACAGCATAACCCTGGATCACAAACACATCTCAATCATAACTCTTTTTCATAGAAATGCTAAAGCTATAAACAGTGAATCTAATAATTAATTTCCAATACCTTGGTGCCAACCTGAACATATTTTCATTAAAGCAAATGAACAAAATTAAATACAGTAAATGGATAGAAAATAAACTTTGCAGTTTCAATTTATCATACATGTCATCTTTTAATTTCTGAGCGAATTCTTCGAATGACTTCGAAAAACAGAGGATGGAAACACATGACAAAAATTTCATACCAGTAACAGTTCTAGAAAGTGATTTTCAGTGATTCATATTTATACTTAGTACTGTCAAAATTTTATCCAAGAGCTTGTATTTCTGTACTATGGTCAAGGTAGAAAATCAAATAGAGATCAAGCAGTTCAAGTTTGGGTAATTCATAACTTGAACTTAAAAGATAAAAATTGATTTGAAAATCATACATGAAATTGCTGCGGAAACTTCAACAAATAGAGATGCAGGGACAATAGTAGACCGAATACATTATATTATATGTCAAAGCTTTTCTTAGGTTGAACTTTCAACAGGTCAATCTTGGAAAACCAAGGGCTTTTCCAGTAAAACATCTACCCTACCCAATTACAAGGACTCCAGGTTTTGTTTAGGATTACCAACAATATAATTTATTTAATAAATTACATAGAAGTAATAGGAAGGCAATTTAACCAAGGATAGAAGTTATCTATTTTGGAGTCCTGGGGCCAGGTAGATATTTTAATGGAATAGACCCAAGTCCCTCTACCAGATATTGGCATCCAATCCAATTACAAACAAATTATCAATATATTGAAGCGATTCAACACTTGCACCAAATCCTTACATGGATTCGGATGTAGACTTGGACACATATTCCGGGACACGTGACAACACATGCAACACCCTCCCCACTTCTTCAAAAGGCACAAACTAAAAACACAAGTGTCTGAACCAGACTTGGGTATCACAACAAATACACAACTTACTTCATATATACCAGGGTTATATGTTCAGAAATGTAATTAAACCCTGGTATCTTAGAATTCTAGAAAGTTGGTCTACCCAACTGTCAAGCTACTTAAGTCAAGGTACAATACATACATGTGTAACAGGATTAGAAGTGTAAGGGTTTGATTTTTACCTGGCTGACTTGCTCTGCTACACAGCAACCCTCTACCGCTTTGTCATCCGAGATATACAAGAACACCTGTAAAATGTAATGATCATACCTAACACTGTTCAGAAGGAATTAAACATCATGTTCATCTGACAGTAAATCAGATATTTTAATAGTTTTGCATTGACACAAATGTGTGCTTGGTACAAAACCTAATACACTCTCATATCCAATTGTAGATGAGCAAGTTTCCAGTATTCGGCTCAAAGTGTTATTTCTTCATTATAATTTTCAGTTATTATAATCAGAATTATGTTCATAGATTTATAACCTTTCATTATGCTATAATACAGAAATGCCAGTAAAGATTGTTCAACTTACTTTTTTTTCTTCTCAGAAATTGAATGGCAAGATGAGTGACATGGAAAATTATGGAAGTAACATGGTGTCTAAAATACAGTTATTACATCCATTCAGGCTTACCTATATCATCTGCTGATTGATTAAAACATGAATGTATTATAATATATGAATGAACCAAAAATAAACATAAAATATTTATTGTCAGTTCTGCTGTTCTTCATAGTATTTCCGACACCGTTACTTCCAGAAAGTATCACATCATTTTTATTCTCAATTAAGTTCACACTATATAAGACATCAACATGTTACGAAGGTATTTCATGGTAGTTTCTTCATTTATTCCTTTTTTTACCATAGCACATATCATGAAAATTCTTTAGCAATGTTATTACATTACAATTCAGTGTCTGAAACACTAGGAGAATCCATTTTACATTTTCACAGCAGGAATTTTATGGCAATGGGGCTTGAGGCAAAAAACACTAAAAAATATTTGAATTTCAAAAATAATTAGAAACTTGCCTAAAACTGGAAACTTACTTTAATAGATATTAAATCAATTATGGCTTTCGATATTATTAATGATTTAGAACAGTTTTTTTTTTGTTACAAATCAAAACCAAGCAAGAGGAACAGAAAATGGACAAATGTAATTTTAAAATAGACAAGTGTAATTTTAAAATAACTATACTATATCTATAATAAAAGCACCAATTATACTATGACACATCAAATCTCTAAAACAAACAAGGCAAGAACTTTCCATACATCTTTATAATTCTATATACTTGATCTATCAAGGCAGCTGCAATCTCTACAAATGAGAATACAAACTATACCTATACTACATAACCACTAAGTCCTTCTATATAAATCTCAATCTAAAAATTTTGTCAACTGTAGCTTGCTGATCTCAACAAGAGAGATATAAGCCAATCTGTGTTATGGAGTAAGGTACCATAATCATATTAATGCCTGTGCTAGCGATAATGATTGGAGAAAATTTCTTGTAGTCATTTTTGTGAATATAAACCAACACACATGACATGCTTTATTGTGCTTTGCTACATTGGCTAAAAATCTGGTGAAAATAGCGATTGTCTTTAGCCAAACCATCTTAAGATTAGCCACTGGCAACATGGCTATGGCTTATGGCTAGCGCAAGCACAGTTATGAACTTATGACACAATGTGTAACTCACCGAACTATGGTAATGGAATTCAGTAAGTTCTAAACTCAACAAGAGGCCCATGGGCTTTAATGGTCATCTGACTACAAGACCCATGTACTATTGTTACGTAGTACAGTATATATACTCAGTAGCAAGTATAGTGGCACTGTTGGCCATGGCAGCCATCTTGGATTTTGGGACCTACAGTACCCGAAAAATAACACTTGCTCAGGACCATCTCAGGATCATTTCAAGTAAGTTAGAGCTGAATACCACAGGTGGCACTAAAGAAGAATGTTGAAATAGGTTTCGTTCAGGAAAACCATGATTGTGCAATCATGTTACAAAATGGCTGCCGCTGTTATTGTTTTGTTATTGAAAAACAAAAACACTTAGTCAAGACCATCCCAGGATCATTTCAGGCAAGTTAGAGCTGAATCCCACTAATAAGACTTGAGAAGGAGTTTGAAATGTTAAAAGTTTCGCACAGCAGACGACGATGGACGAAGCACAATGCATATGACTATAGGTCATCCCGACCCTTTGGGTCAGATGACCTAAAAATCAACTTTTTTGTTTACTGTCAAGACTTTTTTACCAGTTCTGCTCCAGGACACTAAAACTTGCCATTACGACATATAACTACCAAAATTTACCAGCATACCTCATCTTATGACACCATATACCCAGTGTAGAACATTACCTTGTATCCATACTTGAAAGCAAGGGATGCCTCAGGAAAGCCCAGTTCTTGTCCCATGATCTTATTGATGTCGTCCACCTGCAATGTCATGAAATTTAATTTAATCTTAATTAAAATGTATTTACGGTTATACAATATTGAACAGACATATGAAATATGCAGGATCATTAGAGTCTATTAGAGGCCAGAGTGTCCTTTTTTTATTATTTGCATTCAACATATATCACACCACCTTCTCGTGAAGTAGCTACACAGTCTGAAAACAACACACAAGTCTGAAAGTATGATCAGGAAGCCTGTGGTAGAGTTGTGATCAAGTTGAAAGGTTAATTTGCAACTATTTTGTTTCATGACACAGTGACTTTTATTCTATATCATATATACAAATTATGAAGCTACAAATTATTAAACAGCATTACAATGCTTTGGCAAGGGTTTTTCACGAATGGAAATAAAATGCCAATTATATACTCCCTATTTCATTAAAAGTTTTAAGTGTATTTAAAAGGTATGCTCATTAAGTTTATCTGTTAAATGCACATCCCTCCTTAAATTAGTTATATTTGTGCCAAGAAATATGTGTAATATTTGAATCATAACTATTTGTTAATGTATTTGATGAATTCATTTTCTGTTAGATTTGAAGAATACACCAGTCTTCAGTCGGAATATATTTAGAGTATACCAATAAGATAGGTAACTTTGGTTGTTTTGGTTTGTTTTGTTTAACGTCCTATTAACAGCCAGGGTCATTTAAGGACGTGCCAGGTTTGGAGGTGGAGGAAAGCCGGAGTACCCGGAGAAAAACCATCGGCCTACGGTCAGTACCTGGCAACTGCCCCACGTAGGTTTCAACCTCGCAACCCAGAGGTGGAGGGCTAGTGATAAAATGTCGGGACACCTTAACCACTCAGCCACCGTGGTCCCTGATAGGTAACAATTCACTTTCATAATACTTAACTTGCATCAGATAAAGTTCTTAAAACAAGGGGAGGTAATTCCACATCATGAAGGAGTATAATCAAATGGATGATTGTTCATTTTTGAGAGCCGAGTCACATGTCTCACCTTTTTGATAGCATACTTGGGGTCGTCATGCAGGACCATGATAATCCGGCTACCTAGGTCTGGATATTCTTGGACTACTCTCTCCTTCTTCCATCCCTAAAAATACAGTTATATATGAGATCAGTACCTATTACTGTTGTTGAGAAATTCAAGAGTAAAGAGTTTAATTGCCACTTCTACACATTTTTTAATTAATATGTAGGAATTGACTTTTTTGTGTTATAAGCTATGAATTTCTATTTGAATTAAGTTCTTACCAGAGCATGCAAGATGTCTTATACCAGCTAATGCTAATATCCTTTAATGAAGTTGAAGTTTCAAACCTTCCTATTTTTTTTGTAAAAAAAACATTTTGTTAAAACATGATAGTGTATTTTATAATTTTTTACAGCCAATACGCAATTCAAAAGCATGTCACTTTTACCAACCATTCTCGGTCATTAGCATGCCAAAATATTGTTGAATGTTGGGACTTACAGGGAAGCGGAGTGCTGTTAGAAGACTCTGGTGGAATTTGTTGTGAGTGGTATCGTCCGTCGGATCACCTGGAGTGTACACCATACTGCAGACATCACATTGGATCGCACCAAATTTCTTCTGGCCAGCATCCTGTACAAACCAATGCAACCTCCTTATTTTTCAATGACAAATAGACCAGTATTGAATTACAATTTCTGTTTTCTACACTTTCATATTTACAGGTCATACATTCATAAAAAAAAATTTCAATCTCTCTTAAATATACTACATGTACGTATACATGGCCATGGGATATATTTAACTGTGTAAGCTTAATTAATTCAACCAGCTTTAATTATAACTTAACCTTACCAGTATCATCTGTTCCTGGGTATCTTTGTCAGGACGTAAACGATGTCGTGGCGACACTCTCGGTGACAAACGCAAGTTGGACTTACTGGCAAAAAATAAAATATAGATTTATAGTAAAGTCTGATTTAATATGATATTCTGACTTGTATATGTCCAACAAAATCAAGAATACTTGAAACAAGAGATCCCAGAGGGATCTTGGCACCCACCATTGAATGATCTTCATAGGTTCCATGTCAGATTGATTTTTTCTCTACTTTTCCCTTCATTTTACTAATCTGTGCAAATTGAGACATCCCTCCAGTACTTTTCAAACAAGGGAATCCTAGCTATGTAAGAAATTTGAGATTTAACGATAATGGCTGTACATGTTTGTTTGCCAGGTTGTTTTCAGGACAGTCTGGTCCAAAAATGCAATACATGGGACCAAGGGGAACCTACTTATGAAATTTGAGAAAGATCCATTCAGTACTTTGAGAAATAGAGATAACAAACTTCAATTGTCAAAATCCAAGATGGCTACCTGTCGGCCATGTTGTTTTCAGATTGGTCTCAAAACGCAATATGCATAACTAGGCAACAAGGGAAACCTACATATGAAATTTCAGAAAGATCCCTTCAGTACTTTCTCAGAAATAGCGATAACAAACTTCAATTGTCAAAATCCAAGATGGCTGCCTGTCGGCCATGTTGTTTTCGGATTGGTCTCAAAACACAATATGAATAACTAGGCACCAAGGGAAACCTACATATGAAATTTCAGAAAGATCCATTCAGTACTTTCTCAGAAATAGTGATAACAAACTTCAAATGTCAAAATCCAAGATGGCTGCCTGTCGGCCATGTTGTTTTCCGATTGGTCTCAAATCGCAATATGCATAACTAGGCACCAAGGGGAACCTTCATATGAAATTTGAGAAAGATTCCTTCAGTACTTTCTCAGAAATAGCGATAACAAACTTCAATTGTCAAAATCCAAGATGGCTGCCTGTCGGCCATGTTGTTTTCTGACTGGTCTCAAAACGCAATATGCATAACTAGGCATCAAGGGGAACCTACATATGAAATTTGAGAAAGATCCCTTCAGTACTTTCTGAGAAATAGCGATAACAAGAATTGTTTACGGACGGAGGGACGGCCGGAGGGACGGAGGGAGGGACGGACGGACCACGGAAGCAGGGCGATTTGAAAAGCCCACCATTTGATGATGGTGGGCTAAAAATATAATGTTTGGTATCAATTGAATTGCATTATCCAAAATTATTCAAAACTAGAATTTCTGCTGACATTGTCACTTCTAATGATAAAAAAATGTACCAATTTTAGAAAAAACAAACCTCCTGCTTAGCAATGGTGATGACCGTGGTGAATTTTGAGAGGAATTGAAAATGGGAAAGAATGTCTTTCCTGTAACTGGATCCTTTCCTCTGTTGCGTAGACTTGGACCAGAGACTACGGACGTGAGGTCAGTCATACTGCTGGCGAGTGAAGAACAGTTTGAGGCAGAGTTGCTGTTATCTTTTGTCATATCTGAGCACACCTCAGAGCTATCTGGAAACAGGTCCTCTGAGGCCCCAAACTGTTCTGGCTGGACAGATGTCAGACATTCTGGTTCTGCAGTCGACACTTCCGACATAGTACTGTGACAGGCAGAATCCGTTGTTGGTGTGTCTATATTTATCGAAGTTTTTGAGAGTTTGCCTTCAACAGATTTACTAATTTTGGATTCCTTTACCAGTTTCTTGGATTTCTTCTTTTTCATCAGTCCAGCACTTTTTGAATTCCTTGAAGGAACAAATTTCAAGTTGAAACCTTTCCGGATAATGACACTGCTACCAACCACCTTGCTAGCAGAAGCTGGACTTTTGTGCTTGAAAAATTTCCTGCCATTTTGAGGTGTATTGCATGTGTTGGATGTTTCATTGACAGCAAGAGATTTCACAGTTGTAGTTGTAGTTTTTGTTATTTTTTTCTGGAAGATTTTCCCGTTGGTATTTGATGTTTTTCTGTAACAAAAAATCAGTACAATATATTTTGCTTTTAAATGAATGTAAGAAGTTAAAGTCACATAGATTTCATGAGAGATAATTAGAGGATTATCACCCTCAGACTGAGCGACCAGTTAATTCTGGAATTTATTAGTGTGCCGTTTTGGTTTCTAGGAGATGTGAGATAACATCTGGCTTATTCAGCGAGACTCGTAGGTATGTCGTATTGTTATGTGACAATATAGACACGTTTTAACTCTTAATTATGTAAATGTCCATTGCATGTCAACATTAATAATTGTACTTGTGTTTATTTACAGATGACTCTGGTCATTGTTACATGATAAATTAATAAAACGTCACACGTCAGACAAATAGAACTGGATCTTATTTAATTATGTTTATAAATATCTTTTTGCATGAAAGCTGAAAAGTGATATGCAAATATGTTATTGTTTATTTACATCATTGGCAGCATGTTAAAAGTTCCTAGAAAATGTGTACAATTTTAACAATCTGTCAGCTGTCTTAACACTCTAATAACCCATTTTCAAATGCTGTTGTCTAGACTGCCGTTTGCAGTCTGACAAAGGAAACAAATATTTTCAAAATCTCACTTTTCATTTGCCGTATGTTTTAAAGATTAAATAATATGGTGTCTGACCTGGTCCTCAATACAGCCATAGAGACATCAGAATGGGGACTGCTGTCCTCGTTACTAGATTTGAAAGTCATCACATCATCTTCAGAGACTGAATTATCCTCCGAGAGTTTTGACCGAACCTTTTGAGCTGCCTTTCTTCTACCTGGTGAATGAGGGAAGTTTTTCTTCTGTCTACCACCATAGAAGGATTTGGTGGTAAAAGATTCCTCGGTTGGTTCAGACTCATTGTCTGATGTTTCATCAGTGATCGAAGGTGAATCATCAATTGCTGTTGCTCTTCGTTTTCTGGGAGGTGTATTTTCTAGCTGACAAAAATTCAGACTTGCTCTACAAGGTAACATACAAAACAGTAAAAAGTTGTTTGTCAAATTGCAAATGATTAAAAAAAATTATTAAGCTTTCAAAGATCGTGAAAAGTACTTCAGAATTTTCGGGGTTTTGTTATTTTCAAAGTGGTAAAGGATTCAACATAACATCAGCAACCAGACAGACTTCATAAAAAAATTTCTGCAACAAATTTTCACAACAGATAATGACAAGATGACAGGACAATAAATTGAAGATGACACGCTATATACAAAATTTGCACAAAAACCTGGTCATTATCAATTATGTCAATTCTAATGCTTCTGATAGAGCCTGTGACCTGACCTAGTGTTTACTAGTTTTACACTCAAATGATCATGATCTGGACAAAGAAGAGTTCTCTCTAATCAATAACATTAATATTGTGGCTAGTGTTTAGCACTATTTAAATTTATCAAGGAGACATACTCAATTTCCAGAAAAGAACCTGTCCTAGATTTTCCAAGGGTTACACTGATGCATTATATTTACTCCAATACTATTAGAGGTTTACACGACAGGAAACTTTTGACAGGCTGTCATGTAACCTCTAATCACCACCGCACGTAAAACCTGTTGCTGTGACCCACCTAATTAAAGTCGTTTAAAAGTTATCTTTACTCACATTTCATATGATCTGAATTACCTTATTCTATTTATCTATCATAAATACACAAAGTTACACAACATGTGTCCATATCTATATCCAAGATCAGTGATTATTAGCCTCTTTTGTAGTTTAAGCGTAGGTCCCATTTGTATATACCGCCATACTTGTTTTGATTGTGACCTCTCAAGGTTATTTCCGGTTTATCCAAATTTGGAGTTGAAATAGACGAAACAAACGAAACGCTGTGAAAATATTACGTTACGCTATCCGTTTTATTTGAATTCCGTATTTTATAATAACCGGAACAGCAAAGTTGTTTTAGTGACCTAATATTTGAACACAGTAGGTTGCAAGTGAATTATTGTGGATATAATTATATTTAAGAGGTGTCCATCAACAGTTTGTGCATAAATGGATTGATACTTCATCAACAAGTAAGCGTACACATATTTGTTAACATGAATTATCGTTTTAGATGGTTTATGACACTTTTTTTGTCGCGCCCCAGAATCAGGGCGCTGGCAGCTACAAGAAAAACACGCTGAGGGGATATGAGGTCGCAATATCCACCAATGTAATCAGGTGGAATAAGACCTCATATATGTATAGGAGTAACTGATGCATGTGAAAGGAACACTAAGAAATTTTACATGGGCACCAATGTAACTGAGAGAATTATTTTATCTATTTCAATGCATCTGCTAGGGATTGAACCTTGGGCCTCTGACTTATCAGTCTTATATATATTCAGCAGATTGAGCTAAAGAGAAGTTTTCTAGTCTAGTCGATCAGTATATTGTATCTAGTATTTACAAGGGTAACAATGATCATAAAAAAATTTTCTTTTAAACATTTCGTTTTAAAACACCAACAGAAAATTCTGTATTAATTTATCAATCAACCTTGCAGATTTCTTGTCGGGGGAAGATTGCCAGCGCCGCTTTCTGGTCCTTGTAGCCATGCTTAGAGTGACCATCTAGACAAAGCAGTCCACTGAAATAACAAAATTAATCGCACACTTGTAGATTATGATATACTGTAGAAATGCAAACATAAAAAGGTGCAAGTTTTAAATAAAGGACTAATTATAATTACCTTGAACTTAATTTTGTTGAGCTCATAGGAATTAGTTCACATAAACAGTACACAATTGTTTTGCTGTATCACAGGGGCTCGGGATTTTGAGTAATATATGACATCAGTTCACAACACTATAAATGAAGTATCCATAAACATATTCTGAAAATTAATTTATGCTGTTTGATAAGTGATAACTGATGTCATATACATGTCATTAAAAATCCCAAAACCGAATTCCTGCGTGCTGTATATGGGATTCCGCATAAGTATATCTGCCAGTTTCTTCTTGTTCTTGTTTACACCCAGACAACTTCGTTAAAATGTTAAACGTCAACGACGTCTGATTTATATTTGGGGAAGTATACGATGTGTGGGGGGTGTCCAGTGGTCAGATACGGGGGGGGGGGGGGGGGGGGGGGGTCCAGTGGTCAGATACACTTTATAATTCGACAGTGCAATTAATGTATTGCCTTCAAATAAGTTGGTGATATTGAAGAATACTATATTGGCCTGGTTTCTATATCAATATAATTCATAAACTTAATGCCGTTAGCCGCCTTGACTGACTTATGTAAGTGCGATATGTTACTGCCCGCCTAACGTCACACACCGCCGCGATGTAAATAAACATGAAATAGAAATCTAGTAGGCCTAAGTTAAACCATGCAAACAGGATGCAATGATTGGTTTCAGAAATGGCAAAACTTTAAGTATTGTATTAATTGATAATATAAAGACAGAGCTCACCTTTTCACAACACAAAACTGAGTTTAGCAGATCGTAAATGCTGACATATCATTCCCGGTAAAATTAAGAAGGGCGAACTTGGCGCGGTTGCCGGAATAATCTATTTTGATTGGACGATATAAATAAAAGCGTGAACTCTAATCAGAACCGGAAGATTCGGGACGGACGGGCTGTTCCGGATTTACTTATATTCTTCGCCCACTTTGGAGCCAAGGATCAAATGAAATTGATAATTGATAACCATCATCATCATCATCATCATCTTTCTTTTCCATAAATTGATAATAAGCATTCCATTTTACTTTTTCTCTACATAATTATATTTACAACTATACCACAAAAATTATTAATATTTTGAAATGAAATCATCATCATTCTTCATTCCTCAAAAATGAGAGTACATGTATATAATAATAGTATTTAGAAAGAAATTATGTTGTTTTGGTAGTCGTAACTACAATGTCTCTTATTTCATGGAAATATATTTAGTTATCAATATTGAAGTATACGTTTGCAGCTTTTCGGAGGTAAAATGCACAGACTAATATGAACTCTTGATGAATCGTTTCATTTTCAAAATATAGTTTTTCATGGTTGCCCTTAAAAGGGTCTTGACGAAATCCTGTTCCGACAAATTTTCAAGAACAACATATGTTTGGACGCCAAAGTAGAAGAAAAGTAGACGTACAATTATTGGTGAAGTGTCTTATTGTATCAACCATGGGCCGCTCACAAATTCTACAGATTTGTCCCTGTTCATTTGGCACACACGTCAACATTTTACATATATACAGTCTGGTTGAATTATGAATATTCGGCGTATTTAGCATAACATATGGTTTGCTATATGAATTGTGTATGTCTTTAAACCGCATGAAGTCACTATCAGCATTAATTCTACTTGTAAGCGAGGCGAACGGGGTTTAGCGCAAAACGACCCGTTACCCTTTTGGACTGGTATTTGATATCAGAACAATTAATATTTAGGTCCTGTATCATGTATTGTAGCTAGACCATTGTTCTAATGTAATGCAGTTCTCGCCTGAACCTGGGCCAGTAGGTATCCGAGGACTAATAAGTATGTACATGTATGATATAAAACAGAGTTTGTTGTGATACCACGTTAATTATGTACAGATATATACAACAGAGTTTGTTGTGATACAATGGACCAATAATTATGTACATATATTAGTTTAAACATATTTTATTGCACAAAGTTTAACAAAAGGATTGGGCACACGTTATGCAACTTAAATTATCACCCTTTCCAACAACGAAGTGTAGAAGGTAAAACGGAAGAGTTAGTTGATGACAGTCATACAACATAGACATATGTACATATATATATACAACAGTTTGTTGTGATATCCATGAAATAAGATAGAACACTATCAATTACTTTGGAAACACAAATACTGAGTACATCGCTTGTTGACTTTGATTATACTTCACAGTTTGTGATTATGGGTTACTGTTATTTGTTATGTAAAAAAAGGATAAAATACGCATGCAAATGCCCTTAGTTCAACGGAACGCAAGCTTAAAGGTATTATAGTTTGAAGCACCTGTTGCCAATAAACAAAAAAAATCCCACTTCATATCGAAAACGATTCATTAAAACAAATACGAACGAAATACGACAATAAATATTCAGTGCTTTTATAGAAATTAGTTATGCATGCAGAAAAACGAAATCATGCTTATATGGGTGGTTTTTCACTTCAACAACACACTTGCTATATATACCTCTCTTTATATACTCAGTATCAATACTT
This sequence comes from Pecten maximus, assembly GCF_902652985.1. Taxonomy (NCBI): domain Eukaryota; kingdom Metazoa; phylum Mollusca; class Bivalvia; order Pectinida; family Pectinidae; genus Pecten; species Pecten maximus. The sequence goes on from NC_047018.1 coordinate 40,529,642, forward strand.
AATAGCAGGTATTGTTTTATAATAATGACAAAGAAGGAAACACACGAACAATAAATTCACTATAACCACTCTTATACAATGTTACTTGATACCCAGATGCATTATGAACCCACCAAGGAGAATCCTGTACAATTTTTTATTACATTTTGAGAAAGTCCTACTGCACCGGCCTTTCCCTGTACTCTGGACACCACATCTTTATATTTCCTTTGTATTTTTCATGCAATGTCAAAGTTAAAGATCCAAAATATTTCAATCTTGTTAATTTTGATAATCTGCTATTGAAAATATATAAACTTCATTTATTTTACAAGAATTGCGAAACAAGTTATATCAACTTATATTAATCACTCTTGTTGGCCTGGATGGAAGCGAGCAATGAGTCTTACTGTGGAAGGGAAATGGAGTACCCGGAGAATACCCACGTGGTCGGGCAGGTTATCCCATACCTTTTCACGTCCGATCGGGGAATCGAACCCCGGCCGCCTAGGTGAAAGGCAAGTGTGTTACCACTGTGCCACCCGACCACCCATCTGCCATTAGATGATACCATCAACTCAATGTTGTGATACCATATAAATTGAATTCGTTAAGTGTCATTAGTGATATGATAACTAAATAAAAAGCAACACAATGTGAAACAAAACCTTGATGCTTTAGTCATGTGAATATAAACTAATCGACAAGTGTCGAACATCTTGGCCAGTTCCCCCAAGGCACCGAATCAAACGACATCGCGGCCAATTCCTACCAAGGCTCCGAATCAAATAACATATCTCGGCAAATTCCTTTTTATAGGGTACAAAATACTTTTATTGCCCAGACATCCATGCATGAAGTCCACTGCCAGGGTTGGGACCCTGGGATCGGTGACCGAACAAATATGTCCTCGTGCAAGAGGGCTCTCATTCTATAATTGTATATATCATATATTGTAAATATGTTTTTCTCTATACATCATCATCATCATCATACAATATTTTACAATGTACCATTCATTCATTCGTCATTCATCAATCCATTCATTCTTCATCCATTCACATTCAATTATTTTGAAATCGTTTATTCATTCAGTAATCCACTCATTCATTATGTAAATTATAGACTCGTCCTATACTGCATTCATCACACATTCATTCTATACCTCCATCATTTATCCATTCAGTTCTATCTATTTCATAAACAAATTTCATATTATAAATATTTTGAATTAATAGACAGGTAAATAAATACATGTAAATGATACACATGGGCAAAGTATACAAATGGTTAGGATTGGTTCCCCCCCTGGCATTGACCATCAGTCACTTGAGTATAAGGCTAAATTTAGAAGTCACTTTTGCAACCTGTTAGTATGTTCATTAAATGGATATGTAAAAAATATTGTTTACATGAAAATATGCCCACACAGAGGTAACAATGCCACAAAACAAATGATAAATGTGATTATCTACTTGAGAATAAACAGTACAAAGTGTTTAAAATGCATAAAGGGAGAGTACTCTTACATGATATACAAACAAATGTTCCCCACTTTTCCTGAAATGTTTGATTTCTTTTTTGTTTTGCTGCAATATATTTCTCTAATCTGATGTCTTGAATAAAATACAATTTGCATATCTGGAATGATGGATGGGTGTTTTTCCATTTACTTGCATAAATATGGTATTTTAGTAATAACAAAAAGTGATTTAACATTTGCTTAAATCTTATATTTACAAATATAACACCAGTTGTACTTAAGACTAAGTGATTTTCAACATCATCATTCTCACAATACCATACAATAAATTCTTGCAATAATTCATTCGAGAAATAACAGCTATATAGGATGTGTTCCAGTGATTCTTCTTCTCTACTACAGAAATAACACAAATTATCATTTTCGATGTTTATTTTAAAAATATTCTATGATGAATCTTAAATTAAAAAGCTTGTATTTTGGTTTCTCGTATGTTATTAAATACAGATGAATATGTGTCAAAGTCAAAATTATCCCTTAAATCTAATTCCAATTTTCTTGACTTTTAATAGCTTTTTTAAACACTAACTTCACAAGTTTTTCATATAGGAATTTCAAGTTATCAGTGAATTTTATTTGATGAATTATACTATTAGTTTCACAAACCTCTATATTTTCCCCCTGTGTAATTCTTATTCTGTATTCCTCTTTCCATTCTCGTTTGATTTTATTAACTAGTGCGTAAAACTATAAAAATCCTAATCCTTGGATATGATGTACCTCCGGCCATTTCTTTACAATCCCATTTTGAAAAAGATCTACAACCTTATTAAGCCCAAATTGTTTCCATCTAATACATTGATTGATTTCATTGTAAGGAAGAAAGTTGATCAAATCTTCATTTGGATATTCCTCTAAGGTTTGTGGTTTGTTTTGAACATCTACTAGTGCAAAAATAACTTCTTTCCGGAACTTATTCTTTATCTGTTTTCCTTCTTTTTTTTAGTGCATCTGAATTCAGTTGAACTGTGATATTTGGATCTATAGGCAAAATGTAAGATACTAGTGATTTCCAGGGTGCCTCTCCAGTGTCAAGTAGTCTTTTCAACCTTTTTAATTTCAAATATTTGATAAAAGAAGTTATATGAATCATTTTAAGCCATCCATCCTCTAATAGACCAATCAACCTGTATCTTTTGATTTTTTCAACTTTGTAATTCCAAATGAATTTATATAATATGCCGTTGAGCTGTTTAATAGTATTTGGTGAAGGGTTTGGAATAGAACTGAATAAATGAATATATGTTGGAATAATGATGGATTTAATCACTGTTACTCTACCAAGTAATGAGACATCTCTTTTAGCCCAAAATCTAAGTTTTCGTTCTGTGTCTTTTAATCTAGTAGTATAATTTAGTCTTTCCATATCCTCCAAGTTCAAAGAGAAGATGATTCCTAGTAATTTGAAGTTCTGTGTAGACTATGATAAGTTTAAATCCTCACAAATTCTTTCTTCTGAAAACATTTTGCTCCCTAGCCAGTAAACATTAGACTTCGTAGTATTTATTTTCAGACCTGATATGGTAGAGAAAAGCTTTAATGTTTAAACTGTGGCATCTAAAGATTGACTACATCCATCTAACAGCATATAGGCATCATCTGCGTATTGTCCTAAAAGGAAGGTTTTTCCTAAGATTTTAAGTGGTTTTACATCTGGGTTGGCTTTTAGAGCTAATGATAGAATTTCTACACCTATGATAAAAATGTAGGGAGATAATGGGTCGCCTTGACGACAACCACGGTGAAGACTGAAGACATATGTCCATTATTAATAATACAACTTTTTGAATTTTTATATAAAGTTTGAAACCATCTTTATTGATTCTCCAAAATTAAAATTTTCCAATGATTTATCTCGGCCAATTCCACCAAGGCTCCGAATCAAACGATATCTTGGCCAATCCCCGCCAAGGCTCCGAATCTCTTCCAAGATTTCGAGCCTTGAAGGAATTGGCCGAGACACTGTTTGATTCCGATTAAATAGGTAGACATCGGTTGATTCCAATACCTTATAATATAGTTATGAAAGTAACCGAGATATGACGAGTGTCGGTTGACCTTGGTTTATGAGCGTTAACACAGGCGTCTGCGTGAGCAAACAATATTAGCCCCAACTCGTACTATATATTAGGAATACGGGCTTACATCTTATTTTTTGTGTATGTATAATTTTTTAATTGGAAAGATTCAACAAATAATTAAACACAACTTTCTCTTGAATAATTATGTTTTAATATAAATCAACAACATCAACATCAATGAGAAAGAAAGAAAGAAAGAAAGAAAGAAAGAAAGAAAGAAACAGAAAGAAAGAAAGAAAGTAAGAAAGAAAGAAACAGAAAAAAAAAGAAAGAAAGAAAGAAAATTCGACATCTTTCAAAACTGATGTAGTCCAATAGATCACTATAATGGAGCTATCGCCAGTTTCTTTATCACATGTCAATATAGCACTACTAATTAATATCACAGAAATATCATCACAACTCCGTTTGTCAATGACGTCACAGTAGCTCACAGATCACTATCTTGTCTCCTTAATGTATGTCCATATTTTGTTTTCCGTTAAAGTCTCAAAACTGCAATCGCATGGATCTTTTCCTCTTCTCGCCAGCCGCCCAGGACTTTGACCGCGAACGGAAGTGACGCAAATCGTCTGTGTGGCTCTTGTGAAGCATTGGCAAATAAGACATTGGACTGCAGTGGTTCTGTTGAGAAAAAAAAATGGAATTTAAAAACACACGTACTTAAAAATTTAAAACATGTAAATTACGAGAAGTTGGTTTAGAACTATGTCTACCGAAATTCTGATGTGTGAAATATATTATTCTAGTCTACTGTCTTTCAGCCAACGATCATGACCTTGACCTACCATTTAAAGTAATTTGTATTCAAGTACAAGCAGCACGTAAGTCATACGTATGCATCTTTTTTCAGCAATACTACAAGTAAATTCGTATTCAAATTGACTTTTGCACAGTCCTTAGTAATTCATTGTGGCCTTGACCTTCATTGGTATGGGCGGAAGATGCGAGTAAACCTCAGTAATTACACCTATGTAGTGTGGAAACGAAATAGATAGAGCAAAGACATATATACAGAACTTGCTCTACCACCTGGCATTTAGTTAATGATCATGAGATATTCACTGACCTTATCATTTTCGTAGAACGCTTTGTAGCCTCCGTCAAGCAGGTACACTTCCGGGTAGTTCAAGGACGGATAACTCGACTTGTTCAGCGCACGATCCTGAGCTCGTAGAAATCTATACCTGTGAAAATGAGAATTAAAATATTTTGAAATAAACCGTAAAAACACGAATTAAAGTTTAAGTTTCATTTTATGAAAATGAGGCAATTAAGTGGTTAGGAAAAGACATCCAAAACCCCTCTTTAAAAAAATCTTATACCATACCATTATACAATATTTTTTACGTCTACTTGGTAAACTTTTTATTTGTGGAAAGAGGACCGTTGAGTGCTTCTGTAGTTAATTATCGTCAGTTTAGCAAATCTCGCGAGAGATACTCAGGCGCTCGACATTTACGTGTATTTCTTTGATTAATATTTCTACAAAGTTCATTATTCCTATTCCAAGAAAGATAAGCATGTAGGTATAACTTACATTTTTGGTCCCCTTTCTGACGAAAACTCGCAGTGGAAAATAACAATATGTCTCTTATTGTCACGACTTCCGGTCTGAAGAAGTTCCTTGATGGCGTCATGCGTGTAGAGGTTCTCTGCCCCCTGAAACATTTAAAAGTATATATTAATAAATATGGCAAGTTTCATTCAACCCGCGCTTTGACATTTTACGAATGTTAAATGTGGCTTTTTCTATAGGGAAAGTTTGTTGTTTCATGCATAGTACATATTGACCACATAACAGGTAAATCAAAAAGTTGAGGACTATAAGTAGACTGGTCGAACATATCGCAACATGCCCATAGGTTTGAAATGATCGGTGAAAATCGACCCGATATTTACACATCTATGTTGAATTTAGATTTACATATTTATGTATTACAGCAATAGTCAATTATTGTGTTCAATGATGATCGTTCTTTAAATGTTTCATTAATATGAAATAATGTCGCGTGAGAAAATATCGAAATTATCGAAATAATCAAAAGGAGCATGTTGTTATGTAAATAAAAAGATAAATAAATAAATAAATCAGTAAATAGATAAATAAATAAAGCTTTCTATGTAATAATTACCTGTATGTGTCCTCCTTCAAACTCGTACGGGTACCGACAGTCGACGATTCTGCAGCTAGCGATGACGTCATCGTATCCGCCACGCAATACGTCACACATCTGTTGAAGGATAGAAGTAAGAGTCGTGTAAAAAGTACAATTTATGGCGTAATTGTAAAACTGTATGATCATCACGATTCAGTATTTTAATCTATCTTGTAACGAAATTTTGTCGTGATATCGAAATATATGTCTGCTGATTTTGGCAAATCTCCTCAAATGTCCTCGACAGCTCAGACAAAACTAATGACATTGGTAAAATAAACTGTAGTAATTGTATATTTGTTTAATATTGTACCCATTCGTCGCCAGCACAAAGCAATTAATTTAGACTCGTGAATAAGACGTCACAATTTTGACCAAATTAGCAAGGTTTAGTAAGCATAAACATAAATTAGAAGATATTAAATACAGAATTGGTGTACTGGGATCATTGATATAGTTTTCAAAATTGGCCTTGATAAAATTACAACCAAACAATCTTGATTTTGAAAATTTTGAATCGACAATTACCGTTTGCGGTGAAATGCTCTTTAAATCCTGATGCTTCCCTTTAATGGTGGGTAGACAATACTGTCGGCTTCCGTCAGCTACTAAGTCCTCAGTTTCTGCCATCAAATCCACGGCCATCTTGACATCAGCACTAAGACACGCATTGTTATGGTCCTAAGAAGAAATGCAATATATACATGTAGATATATATATATATATATTTCATTGTGTTTCAAATAATTAATGAGAAGTTATAATATGATCGACATGTTGTTCATTGTCTGTTTCTCCGGAATATAACGGAATGTCCCGAATGGTTTTTTCGATTACCGGAAATTATTATCTAGACAATTTGCAAATAAAATATATTTTCCATTAGAGGTTCCACGTTATCTATGTGTATTTTCCCGTTTTAATTGTAATTATGAAGAACAATGTTATTGATTCTCACATGATATCATCATTAGGGAATATATTCTATCATTTTTTAGGTAATTTTGTCATAATTGATATGATACAAAATCATAGAGAGGCTTTAAACAGCACTAGCATATAATTTTGTTGCTCTTTTCGACGAAATGATCAACAAAATACCTAGCTTAATAATTATGGTTCTATCTATGATGTTACTTACCCCCATCGCAAACGAAACCGACTTTTGAGTCAGGGGATCTACAGCTAGGGGCGGGATAGTCGTCACATTCGTCTTGCATGAGGCTTTTCCTGGAAAACAGGTCCCGGCGAGCCATAGGACCTTTGGATGGACGGTGGAACTGAAACTGATTAAATAGGAGCATTGTCGCCATTTTAATACACAGAAGAAATCATAAAATGACGAATCGCTTGCGAACGTAGCATATGTAGTAAACTTAAATGGCAATTTAGCCATTAGAAGAGCTAATATAGGCTGTGTCTGTTATCCAATCTCTTTTGTCAATACCAAATTTGATAATTGTCCATGTAAGCATTGTCTTATTCGTGTTGTGCTGACAATAGAACATTTTTGAAATGAAAAAAAATGAGCTTTACTATTTTGGCACGATAAGCAATAATTAATGTCATTGAACGTATATTTCCATCCATATATCCCCATAGGTGTTTGTTGATATATGACGTTAAACAATACAAATTCAAATCAAATCGCATTAAATTCAGTACCAATACCATACGTATGCTCACCTCATTGGAATTGTCCGTTGTGTCTTTTCGAGGAGAAAACTCTCCTCCGAAAACAGCCATGTAGTCCTACAAAAACAACAACAAAACAAGTTCATTAAAAGTATCTTTTTATGTGTATTTTGATATTTTTTTTTATTCTGTTTTCATGACTAAAATACTGGTTTTTTGGTGGAAGGAAATAAAAAATTCAAAGATATATTACATAATCTTTATAAAAAATTCTGGTTTAGATGTTGTTATATTTGGCAAGCAGAAAGTCAATAACATACACATCAATTTTATGACATATAAATGTGTTGTAGAAATATCTCCTAAAATATTTGCTTCATTCATAAATAAATAATTATTTTAAACGATTGTTCTTTTAAAACGCCATATATTATCAGAACTTACTGGTGTACCATCATAAAACATACGATTGCCATATTGCACTTTTTAAAATTTTCCTGGACATATCTCGAAACCTACCTCATCTTCAAAGCCAAGGCCAGAATCGTCGTCATGGAAACCGTCCAAGTTCTTCGTCGTCTTCGGGGTCAGCATCTCCTGGTCAAAGGTCATATCCTGATCAGAGGTCATTTCCTGGTCAAAGATCGTAGTGTGCATCTAAATATGAAATAAATCTATATGTACAAATGTATATATTAATCATAAGCATGTATTTCGACCAATGTTACTTTCAACAGTAGCCGGTCTAGAGACAGTCGACATTTTCTCCATGCAAATGTAGCAAATCATAAAAAAATGATTTAAATAAATGTAATCTTTTAATAGGAATTATTGTTATTTATTTACTTTTCAGCTTTTTGCTTCCAGTTGTGGGAATTTACAAATATTTTATATGGTTCAAAACAGTACTTCCGTTCGTTTTACGATCGAGAAAATGGTCAAATATAGAATTATATCAATTAAAATATGTTCTCAGCATTTGAAAAAATCACGAATGTTCTGACGATTTATAGAGTGATGACACTGTCGCATTTTTAACCTGTTCGTTAAAAAAATAAAAACTAATTACTTAAATTTAAAGACTAGACTGTTCTTTCTCTTATTAGTAAGTAATATTTTTACCTCAACTTACTCACCAAGATAGAAATAGTCCGTTTAGATGTTTAAAAATTTCCATATATGTTACCTATACACAATAATGACGATATCTACAATGCCAGTTTCACTATGACCACTAGAAGCGTGCCCTTGGTCAATCACACGTATACGAGATATGTCAGAGTTCTGGACAGTTTACTGGTCAAAGTAGCGGTCAGCGGTCCAAGCTGTGTAAGTCACATAACACTCTTACACGTATGAACACTGTGACAAAACGTCTGTTAAATCACGGACTTATATTGATCTGTGTAACCTGAATGAAATAGGAGACGAATTCCATTATCTATTTAATTGCAGCGATCATCAAATAGCATTAAACAGAAAAAAATATATATCTAGATACTATTATGAAAGACCAAGTACACTCAAATTTAATACACTTTTTAATTTTGTAGTAGACGATGAATTGAAATCACTTGTGAAATTAATTAAAGAAATAAGTATACGACTCAACAATATTTAAGATAATCTCTTGCTTAACAAATGTATCGATGTATTATATCATATGTCCTGTACAAATTTTGTATGTATATAATTCTCTACACTTTATATGTTTATGAGAATAAAATATTGTCATTGTCATTGTCATTGTCATTGTTTGGTTAAGATGTTGGAATTAATTTGTAGAATAATTCATTATGCATGAATGACGAAACTACTGATTCTTCTACCGATCATAAGGGTGTCGATATTCAATAAGAAAAAGTTAGACAATGCTCTTAAAAAACTGTATATAGAACTTACTACAAAAAAAATGCAAAACTGTACAAACTTACATCAAATCAAGTCTTCAAAAACTTTAAATAATCGATTAGCAAACTTTATATATTTAAACTCTTTAGAATAAGTGTTGTGCTGTGCTTCTGTGATATGATGCGAAATTTATGCAATAATTTTGGTTTTATTTTCACCTTTTCACGACTAGTGTACAAGCAGTTGTAATAACATGATATATGCCCAACATTTTTGGTATTATTCCGTACAACATATATTTTTTCTATTAAATTACATGTCTGAGACTTTTAGCGTTATCAGGAAAGAAATGTTCTTCCGTTTTCCATTTGTAATTTATTGTTTTATTGTAACTTACTAATATATACATGTATATATAATTTAAATATATTGATATTTACTTCAATCTTAAACTTTTAACTGAATCACAATGAAACTCGTCTATAATGTAGGAGTTGTATATAATTACATATGGGTAAACTGAAATTTACACATAATCGTTTGAAAATGAACGTGTAGATTGATAGAGTCAGACACAACCACACGATTTACGGATCGTGGGATGATAAACCCTGCCGCGCATGTTGATATATTGACAGTATATTTGACAATGTTTCAGGATGAATGAAAGAAAATGAAGAAGAAAAATAAGAATAAATAAATAAATAAATAAAAAAGCAGGAAAAAATATAAGTAAACAAAAAGACAATAAAGATAACAAGGGTTTATACTGAGTCTACTACTGTAGACGTCCCGGACATAAATCATAGATATATAATGAAATAATATTTGTGTATAAACAACGACAATAAAAAAGTATACAAAAATAAATAAATAAACACTTCTATTTCTATCAATATCATTGACTCTGGATATGATAGTAAGTTACAAATACTTTATATTCAATGAAATAAAATATTAAATGGGATACCTATCATATAGAAGATAATGTCAGTATATAAAAATGAATCACAATGCATAGATTAGCTGTTCCAATTCCTGATATTATTAATAGGGAATAAATATTACGGTTAGTAATGGAAAGCAAAACTGCCCATCAATTGAAATAAATAGATAAGAAAACAACAATGTTATCTAAGAAAATAATGAACAGGAACAAAAAGGCGGAAAATTATGTAGTTTAAACATTTGATTAAGAATATTTCGATCAAAGATGTAAAAAAAAAAAAAGATTTGATATTTAATGTTATGCCTTACCTTTGCGTGTAGAATCTTCGTCTGTAAAAAAAGAGTGTTGCTAGTAGTCCGTAGTTATCCCGAATGTCGTACCCAGATGCCACCCTCATTTATATATAGCGTTTACTTTTGCTGAAAGTTCCTGCTAATTAGCATGGTAAAAAGTGTTCACCTTGGCGTATCCCTGACTGAAGCCAGGGCTTGATCGACTCAATCAACGAACGATCAACTTTCTATCGCTTACCTGTGACAAGTCGATGAGATCGATCGAACTTAATCAACGATGACATTGACAGTTGATTGGTACACACAGGTAAACATCAGATGGGGTGTGGCGGCAAGGTGGGGTCAAAGGCGAGGGTCGTGAACACAGGTAACCGCTGGCATTAGGGTAAGTAATTAATACACACAGGTAGCACCTCACAGTGGCACTTGATTAATACACAATACAAATCACGGTCGCGGGACGTCGAGAGGTCTGCTGGTCGTGAACACTACTTCCTTAACGGGATTCTGGCCTGACATAATAGCTTTAATTAAATGTCGAAGTTTATTGACCATCCAAAGGTGATCAAGAAGCCAGTCTTTGTGATTTCATATATGTCAACTTAAACATAAACATTTCTCTCAAATTTATTTCTTACAGGATAATTCAATATGTAATGGTACGGTTATTCTCAGATAAAAAATAATGAAAACAAAAAATAATAATAACCATTCTTATAATTAATTATGATAATTCTTTGATGCATACATTAGTATTTACATATATGCAGCATTTCTTTTATTAGTAATTGCATTTTATTGTATATTTACGTGTGTGATCCTTTGTCCAACACTGGGAATAATGCAGAAATCTATTTACATACCTATTTGCATGCCATTTGCATAATATACATATTCTAAAAAAATTATATTCTTTAGAAAGGGATTGACATACATCCTCTTTGTCACTCTAATTATTGTTAAACAAAAACAACCACACAAAATCTCCACATCTTTACTTACTAAGAACCACCCAAAACTATTAAATATAAATTGCTTAAAGATCTGATTTCATTGATTTTTAATCATCATCATCATCATCATCATCATCATCATCATCATCATCATCATCATCATGTCGTCGTCGTCGTCGTCGTCGTCGTCATCATCGACGTTGTCGCTAATTGATGAGATTTTTTCGCAGTACCTACAATATGTTATATTTTCCTTTTATTTTTTAAAAGGATTTAATAAACACGTATGTGGCCAGTTTGAACATGTACCTGTCATACGTGTCACCGGCACTGGTCAGTAGTACAAGCTACCAGACTGTTAACACAGCTTTAGATGTATTCTAGTCTGACAGGTTTATCGGTGATATAGATCAAATTATAACCGATCTCTAATCAATTAAGATAACGAGAGAAAAGCATGAGAATATCAGTAATATTACATTCAAATAATTTCCGGACCCCCCCCCCCCCCCCCAAAAAAAACCCCTAACAAAACAAAACAAAACAAAAATAAACACCAAACAAACAAAACAAAATCATACTTCTCCGAGTTATCTCCCTTCCCCGATTTTTAGTGTCGTTTTATTTAGATCATCTTTCTCATAGATCACTGATTCATATAATTGACCGACAGATTGTTTTTCTTGTTCTGGCCTGAAATTTCCTCTTTTTATTTGTTTTGAAAGATACAATAAAATGCATCTCCATAACTTTTTTCTTGGTGTTAAAAGGAAGAAGAAAAAAAACACCCTTTCTAAATAAAACTGCTAATAATTCCAAAAAGGACCTTTACCTCAATGTATACGCGACCTACACTACAGGAAAACAGTGTACACGAGGGTCTCCCTATAGTACAATACCGTATATTTACTTCCTTATCCACTTACAACAAAGTGAGCTTTCAGTTTGCTCATAACCCAGTTTCGTTTTCCCTGTAGCACTTATGCAAACAATCGTCGGACAGTTGACGTAAAAAAAACCTGCTTAATTTCCGTATGAGTGCGACAGGAAAACCCATACGCGTGTTTTAGATCAGGATTTAAGAAACGTAGCTGACATCAAACAGCAGTTTTTAGCATTGTACTCTCAGGTAAGTGACAACTGACCAAGATACCTGCATGTCTGTTGTCATATGAAGTCCATGTTGTAGATGAAAGTTGTTGATATCTTATTCCTTCACATCAACAGGTGGTTGAATCAATTGACCCCAATACATCAACATAAACATATTCAGCGTATTGTTTAGTATTTCACTGAGGAACATAATTATGTTGTTCTACAAGGCTTTCAAAAACACCATCGTGGTGTGCATTTTGACGCTGAAATAGTTTAAATGATTTGTTCAAGTTAATTAAGTTACTTGGTTACTTGGATATGAAAAGTACTTAGGAATTTGTGTTTATCCTGCGGAACTTATGGCCGCAGAGTGGTGGTGATGGTTGGTAGGGTGTGATGGTTGGTGGGGTGGTGATGGTTGGGAGAGGAGTGGTGGTGATGGTTGGTAGGGTGTGATGGTTGGTGGGGTGGTGATGGTTGGTGGGGTGTGATGGTTGGGAGAGGAGTGGTGGTGATGGTTGGTGGGGTGTGATGGTTGGTGGGGTGTGATGGTTGGTGGGGTGTGATGGTTGGTGGGGTGTGCTGGTTTGGAAGAGTGTGTGGTTGGTGGGTGTGATGGTGGGTGGGTGTGGTGTGTGGTTGTGGTGGGGTGTGATGGTTAGGGGGGTGTGGTGATGTTGGTGGGTGTGTGATGGTTTGGAGGGGGTGGTGAGGTTGGTGGTGTGTGCTGGTTGGGGATGTGTGGTGGTGAGGGTGGTTGGGGGGGTGGTGTGGTTGGGGAGGTGGTGTGTGATGGTTGGTCGGGGGTGGGATGGTTGGTGGTGTGGTGTGCTGGTTGTGGGGCTGTTGGTGGGGTGTGCTGTTGGTGGGGTGTGCTGGTTGGTGGGTGGTGCTAGGTTGGTGCGGGTGGTGTGCTGGTGTGGGCGGGCGGTGGTGCTGGGTGGTGGGGTGTGCTGGTTGCGTGGGGTGGTGATGGTTGGGAGAGGTGTGGTGGTGATGGTTGGTGGGGTGTGCTGGTTGGTGGGGTGGTGGCTGGTTGGGCGCGGCGTGGTGTGCTGGTTGGTTGGGTGTGCTGGTTGGTGGGGGGGTGGTGGTGATGGTTGGGAGGGTGGTGGTGGTGGGGGGGGTGGTGGTGGTGGGGGTGTGTTGGGGGGTGGTGGTGATGGTTGGGAGAGGAGGGGTGGTGATGGTTGGGAGAGGTGGTGATGGTTGGGGGAGGAGAGGTGGTGATGGTTGGGGGGGTGGTGGTGGTTGGTGGGGTGGTGATGGTTGGGAGGTGGGGTGTGTGGTTGGGGGGGTGGTGATGGTTGGGGGGTGGTGGTGATGGTTGGGAGAGGAGTGGTGGTGATGGTTGGGAGAGGAGTGGTGGTGATGGTTGGTTGGGAGGGTGGTGTGATGGTTGGGCGCGGGTGGTGAGGGTTGGGGGGTGGGTGGGTTGGTGGGGTGTGCTGGTTGGTGGGTGTGGTGGTGGTGTGGTGGGGTGGTGGTGGGTGAGGTTGGTGGTGGTGTGGAGGGGGGTTTGGTGATGGTTGGAAGGAGGGGTGGGTGGGGGAGGTTGGTGAGGTTGTGGGTTGGGGGTGGTGATGGTTTGAGAGGGGTGTGGGATGGTTGGGAAGGGGTGGGTGTTTGTGATGGTTGGGGGGTTGTTGGTGATGGTTGGGGGAGTTTTGTGGGTGTTGGAGAAAGGGGTTGTGTGTTGGTGGGGGGGTGATGGTTGGGAGAGGAGTGGTGGTGATGGTTGGAAGAGGTGAGGTGGTGATGGTTGGGAGAGGAGGGTGGTGATGGTTGGTGGGGGGTGGGGGGTGTGGTGGGGATGGTGGGGTGGTGATGGTTGGGAGAGGAGTGGTGGTGATGGTTGGGGGGGTGGTGATGGTTGGGAGGGGGGTTTAGGTGGTTGTTTGGGTATGGTTAAGAGGGTTGGTTGATGTTGGTGGGTGTGTGATTGGGGGTGGGTGGTTGGTGATTTTGGGGAGGGGGGTGGTGATGGTTGGGAGAGGGGGTTTTTGGTTGGTGGGTGGTGTGATGGGGGGGTGTGTGGTTTGGGCGGGGGGTGGTGCTGGGGGGCATGTGGGTGTGTGGTTGGAGGGGTGTGGTTGAGGCTGGGTTTTGGGTTGGTTTGTGGTTTTGGTTGGGGGCGGGTGGGTGCTGTTTGTTGGGGGGTTGGTTTTTGCCGTGGTGTGTGTTGGGGCGGTGGTGTGGTTTGGCGTCGTGTGGTTTTTGGGGGGTTTGGTGGTTTTTGGGGGGTGGTGGTGTGTTGGGCGGTGGGGGGTTGGGGGTTTGGGTTGGGTGGTGATTTTTTGGGGAGGGGTGGTTTTGGTGTGGGGGGGGTTGTTTGGTGGCGTTTTTGTTTTGGTGGTGGGTGTGTTTTTGGGGGGGGTTTTGGGGTGTGTTTTTGGGAGGGGTGGTGTGGTTGTTGGGTTTGGTGTGTGGGAGAGGTGGGTGTGGTTTGGGGGGTGGGGTGATGTTGGGGGGTGGTGATGTTGGGGGGTTTTGGTGTGTTGGGGGGGGTTGGGGTGGTGTGGTGGGGTGGGGGGTGGTTGGTTTTGGAGTTGGGGGGTGGTGGGGGGGGGGTGGTTGGGTTTTTTGTGGGTGGTGGGGGTTGGGAGGGGTGGTGTTGGTTTGGGGGTTGGTGTTTTGGTTGGTGGGGTGGTGTGGTTTGGGGGGCGTGGTGGTGGTGGTGGGGGCGGTGGTGGTGGTTGGGGGGGGGCGGGGTGGTGGTGTGGTGGGGGTGGGGTGGTGGGGTTGGGGGTGCGGTTTTGGAGGGTGGGCGGCGGTGGTGGGGGGTTGGGGGGGGTGGTGGTGTGGTGGGGAGGGGGGTGGTGGTGGTTGGTGGGGGGGTGGTGTTGGTGGGGGGGTGGTGGGGGGGTGGGGTGGTGGTGGTTGGTGGGGTGGTGGTGATGATTAGTGGGGTGGTGGTGATGGTTGGTGGGGTGGTGGTGGTTGGTGGGTGGTGATGGTGGGGGGGAGTGGTGGTGATGGTTAGTGGGGTGTGATAGTTGGTGGGGTGTGATGGTTGGTTGGGTGTGATGGTTGGTGGGGTGGTGATGGTTGGGAGAGGAGTGGTGGTGATGGTTGGTGGGGTGTGCTGGTTGGGTGGGTGGTGATGGTTGGTGGGGTGTGATGGTTGGTGTGGTGGTGATGGTTGGGAGAGGAGTGGTGGTGATGGTTGGTGGGATGGTGATGGTTGTTTGGGGTGTGATGGTTGGGAACGACTGCAGGGGCCTGGGTGGGTGGTGCTGGTTTGAGGCCCGGCGAGGTTGTGTGTGGATGCTGTCTGGCGCGGCGGGTTGGTTGGGGGATGGGTGGGGGGTGATGGTTAGGAGAGGATGGAGTAGAGGCGGGCTGGGGTCGTCATACAAGTATACCACATCGTCATACAAGTATACCACATCGTCATACCTTATACCACATCGTCATACAAGTATACCACATCGTCATACAAGCATACCACATCGTCATACAAGTATACCACATCGTCATACAAGTATACCACATCGTCATACAAGAAAAAAATCAATACACATTTTAACGGAGAACAATAATTGAGCGATAATACTCGCAACTCATCTCTAATAAATTCATGGTTTTGCATGAACCTACAAATTATTTAGAAAAGGTTTATTACACCGGGAATGTTAATTTACTTATATAACTAACGTCCAAAATTGTGCTATGCAAACTAGGATATGCCCAATTACACCTAGGCTCATATTTCGTAGATTTATCAATAATGAAAACGTCTCTTTAATCAGTTTCAGTGGAAATGGACGAGGTAGAAACATGCCTTCCCGACAAAATACAGTCACGTGACCCCACTGCTGACGACGACGACGACGACGACGACGATGATGATACCGCCAACGCACCAGACATTGTGAATTGTCGGATAGATGCCTACAGCAATGTATTGTTTGATGAACTTGCTTCTTTGTGGGAAAGAAAAATGTTTTGTGACGTAACGTTTGAAGTAAACTCCAGCAGCTACAAATGTCACCGCATTGTGCTAGCCTCGATTTCAACTTACTTCCGGCGGATATTTCGCCAGACCAGAAGACATGTTTTTCGGATACGTAATATCAGGAACAAAATTTTTGAAGACATTCTGAAATTTGCATACACCGGAAGTATCGCGATTACGTACTCAAACGTTTTCGAGGTCATTTTTGTTTGTAGCTTTCTAGAAATACCATCACTGATTGTGGTGTGTGTTGAATGTGCTGGTTGGCATATTGATGCACAGAATTGTTTTGAGGTCATGACCTTTGCAAATTTGATAGGAATTCAAACATTATATGAAAAAGCAATGGAATTTGTAATTCGAAATCAAGACAAACTCTTCATCAAATCCGAAATATGCATGAACTCTGTTGAGTCTGTTTTGGATTTTTTCAACAACAGAACTCAACTAATGACAAGAAATGGACTTCCCATTTCGTTGATATTGCACGAGACTTACTTTCTCAAATTTTTAAAGAATTTTACGTCTGGTTCCAACACAAACGAATTATTTGCAGAGCTAATCAAGTCTGTCAACCTTCCTGTTCTTCCAGCCACACAATGGAAATCCATCCTTCGTCCCCATGAACAGCTTTTAGGTAACGCGCTGGTCCAATATCTGTTGGAACTCTCCGACATGCATCGTCAAGGAAGACGTCATGAGCACTCACCTCCGCTCTGGGACACTGTTCCGAGGGTGAAATGGAGTATTGTCATGGATAAACCTACGAAACACGCAGTTACTGAAACCCAGTGTCCCAAATGCAGTCATTTCAACGACGAGCTCCTTACTGATCCTTCCGTTTTGGTGACCGTGATCAAACTTTACTTCCGGCCGTGGTGGAATACAACGGAAGAAAAGACCGACGTTCTTGGAGGTATGAAGCTGATCTATGACAATGATCTCGAAATATGTCACGGCTTGAACCCAAATCAAACCAGATTAAAGCAATCGATTAAAACTTATACTGTTAAACTTAACAGAGGGGAACTCATTGACGCCATCGACTTGACGTTCGGGTGGTGTATCAATAAACTTACCTTTTACACCAGCGAAGGGCGACAACTCGGGCCGTATGGTGGAGTGGGTGGAGATGTACACAGTTATAAAGCACCAACTGATGGTCAATTTGGTCATTTTCATTGTTTCCGTGGCAACGTGGTGATGACCTATCACATGCAAGCCATCGCTAACCTACAGATAGGCTGGGCTTGTTTTCACACAAATCAAGGACAACCAAATGGCCCAGAGAGGCTCCCAAGCCTAACAGAAGAGCTCGATGACAAATAACTCCTCCTCCTCCTCCTCCTCCTCCTCATCATCATCATCATCAAAATTTCATCATTTGATCATTGCTCTTTTATCCACAATAATCACGACAATGTCCATACACCATCAGCATCGCCATCAAATCCAGTAATATTTTACAAGCCTGTAAATCACTGCTATAGTAAACTAAACAGATTTTGCTAAGTTGACCATTATAGCGAGTTAGGTATAAAATGGGATTTCATTCTTCAATTACCACTTGCAGTACTCGTCCATTTGTAATTATTTGAAAATACTTGGGACAAAAAATGCAATGTGAAAGTTTTGTAGGCAAATGTCGATATTAAAATTGTCACTCGTTTAAAATCTCGGCGTAATTGCCTTCGTTAATGCACAATAAATCTATATATAATGCCACTCATTCAGTAAATTATCGATATAATGTTCCTCATTTGAGTTATCTTTTCATTCGTTCATCTCGCAATGTTGGGCGACATATGAGTTTTTGAGGTTTTCGTATTGTAAGCTATCATACCCGTCAGCGTAAAGGGACCCCCCCCCCCCCCCCACTCCACTCCCCCCTCCGAAATCCTGTTCACTTGATTTATATCCTTTACATACAATACAAATACGATGATAACCGAACTAAAACAGAATTTGTACATTAATGTAAATTTGTTTAATGACATTTTCAGAATGTGACTTAATCCAGATTTAACCTAGATTTGTATGGCGGGTGTCGCCGTGACTTAGATTTGTATGGCAGGTGTCGCCGTGACCTAGATTTGTATGACGTGTGTCGTCGATGAAGCATCACAGAAGACGCTTCTTCCCCCGGAACACGTCCCTTTTCAGCGGTTTCGTACAAATCTATATTATCCGTATTTTCCCATCGTTTTGTCGATTGAGTTAGAATTACGGTTTCATTTCAATGTCGGTATTCACTTCCGGTTTTTGTTTGTTTTTCACGACTATTCTCATGCAGTAGCTTTCGTAAGTACAGGATTCGGCGATAATAAATTGGAAATATAGACTCCTGGGTAGAGGAGCTATTATTGATATTTGTGCTGATAAACTGGAAGTCGCATAAAACCTGTGGTTTACGAAACCCTTTTTATTCCGAAAAAAAAAACTGTTTGATTGGTAAAATATTTATCAGTTTTCACAAAGCCACGCGGTGGTTAATCTCTGCGCAAGTCATTACACATATACGAGGTAAAACAATTACATGTACTTGTGATATCTCGGGAAAGCGGAAGTTGAGTCAGTTCGGTACACACGTTTTGTGTGCGCCGACAAAGCTTGGTTTTTATCTTACTGTTCAAAAATTCGTCTGCGTTGTACGCTAATGTAAACATTGAGCCACAAATATTGTGTACATGTAAAAGTATTTAGAAATTCGGCCGCAGGCCAAAACGGACCGACATTTGTGTATAGTGCGCATAAGTAACACACCAACTTGTATCGAATACACATAAGCAATTGCACTCACATGTATAGGTAATAGTCAGACTTCGTGTGTACCTGTCGAGTTTGTGTGTGTGTAGTCAGCCTTGAAGAGGCACAACAAGATCAGCGAGCCGTGACTCTGAAGAGAAATACAGTGTGGTATAAGAAAGGGCGTGCCACGGAGTTGAAAATATTTCACTAAACAAAATGGATGTACAAGTCGCCCCGCCACCTAAGGCCCCTGTCGCAGCCATCAAGAACCCGCCAACCAAAGGGCCCGGTCCCGGAGCGGTCAGGAAGTCTGTTGCCATGGATTGGGGCGAAATGATTTTGGCGTTTGTAGCGAAAGGGAGAATAAACAAGGCAGCCATTTTTGACAGGAAGGGAAAGTGTATGTCAACCAGTCCCGATCTGAAAATCCCCCAAGATGAAGTTATATCCGTCGTCAGGTGTCTTGACGCGGAATTTGTGTCCCTAAACAAACCCCATTTCGGACTTTTCTTCGGGGAGGACAGATTTATCTGTTTCCGGGCTGATAAGACAACTGTTATTGGACTAACGAAAACAGCTTTTTTCGTTGCACATATGTGTGACGATGTAGTGATTTTCGCATTTTCGGATATGCATGAGGAATCCAATGTGTCATGTCTAGCAGAGGTTTGGACATTTGCTCGCGAAGTTCGATCAAGAATGGATTTATCAGCCTTCATAGGATGACTCCTCTTCTCGTTTTGATGATTCAGCAGACTTTCATAAGTACCCGAAACCTTTAAAGTCTAATATACATAATTATATATATGTGTACAATTACGATTTCAAACTGCATTTAATTAAACGTGTTTCTCATGCTAATATTGACAGGGTCAGATATTGGAGTTAAGAGGGTGCTCGAGGCGGACATTTAATCTACCGGCCCGTGTAGTTACCCCGTGTATGCGTGGGGGATTATGCTAATTTTTATATTACATCTGGGTAATAACATGCCTCGCTCGGCGTTTGATAATATTGTTGAACCATGGGCCTATCAGACGTTGTGAAGAGGAAACTGGGAGAGTGTGTCCGTGTGTAAATTAACATGTTACAACAACACGCGTTATTGTGCACGCCTGTATAGTATATATCTACCACATGTGTGTAGCTCACGTGTACAGCTCACGTGTACAACTCACGTGTACTCAAATTGGAAGGAGTGACGGAAGTTTAACATGATACTTATGGATCTCTTATAATATATACATGTCTTATATGCCGATGACAATTTAATTTTCTACGGGGCCGGTTGAGTGCTATATATAGAAATAATTTATTATGTCTGTGTAGTATAGCCAACCCAGAGGGCAATAATTAAATTATGACCGGTAACTGTGTATTTATCTCGAAGTTAAATAATTACGTTGCTGGTATGTTATTGGTGATAGCATTCATGATCTTGCAGTCATACAATAGTTGCCATGTCCCTCTGAAAAGTTAATTTGTTTTAATGTTTACGTACTAATTTTTGTTGATGTATTGACTTGTAACTGTGTCCTGATGTCAAAAATGCTTCCGTTTTCCTAGCATAGTAGTTTAACAAGTAGAAGTATTTTGGGGTACATTTTAAGGAACTACAAAGTTTCTAAACAAATAGGTATGAAAAAATGGAAGAATTTTTGCATAATCCGTCACAGGGACTTGGCATGAATCATCGCATTCATACTTAGTCCGTGATGGGTATCAGCGCTGCACCTTTTTGTCACCGACACACGTTTTTTTTATTATATACATTAAGAGTACGTATTATACGGTGCTAACAGTAACTGAAGTACGTTAAATTGTGGGAGCCCGGATGTAAAATTTGGAATAATCTGTGGCTTTACAATTGTAACACAAAGACGACCCTTTTGTAAGAGATTGAGATATTGTATTGGACGAGTGCGTGTGTCTGTGTATTAAATAGAAATTGGCACGATTAGTCCGGGTTGTTACATAACAAACTTTCGTGCCGTGTTTACTACAATTATCACAGGGACATGAGAATCAGGTTTAACGCTGACGTAAATGGGGACTTTGTGTTGAACTTCTAGATGACATTTAACCGCTACACATTAAGGGGGTCGGAACAGTCACGTATGTTGGACATACGTACAATGTGTAGATCGATATTATTAAATTTTCTGTTTTCCTCTACGTACCAGCTACGTGAAATGTATGTACCTAATTATCAAGTCCCTGTGGCTGTTAAACCGTCTAACCTTGGTGTGGCGTAAAACGATATCTTCACGATTATCTAATTACTACATTATGATATTTACAGATTTCAAATCTAATTATGATACCAGTAACGATATTGGTCTTAGTGTTGATTCTGTCGAATCACAGGGACCTGGCACAAATTTTCAACCCACGAATCACATAATATAATTATTTTCTTATATATGTACATATAATGATATGGACCGTGGGTTGTGACTTTGGGTTTCAAGTCCCTGTGCTTCAGAGCATCTAGGGGGTATATGTTATCCTAGTAAGCGTTGATATTATACAAGTCGGGAATTCACCGGCCCGAAAACAGTATATACTTGCCCTGCATTTTTATAAACATTATTTACACTAAATATATTACATATATGAACATTTATAGGTCTAAACAGACAGTTTGCAACCTAGTATTCCCACCAGATTAAAACCACGCATATATCCCGTGGATTACCAATAATTCAAGGGAGCCAACTCGCATATTTTGAAAACTTTATTTTGGTACGACAATCCTTTTATCACAAACCCTGATTTGGGTACTGCGTTAACCAAAGACGTTGTACACTGTGTCATGTCCCTCTTTTTAAAAGGTTATATATGCTCACTTCATTAGTATGATATAAATTATAAATAATTCTTTAATTTATAATTTAAACATATCAATTTTTCACGTGATGGGGTTATTATTTTCTCTCACTCGAAAATGAAAATAGTTCTAACATGGTTATATCAATTTGGAAAAAAAAATGCTTTATAAAACACATGCTGACCAAATTTAATACATCATTTTTAGTATAAATATTGAAATGAATTGA
Source organism: Pecten maximus (assembly GCF_902652985.1). Classification (NCBI taxonomy): domain Eukaryota; kingdom Metazoa; phylum Mollusca; class Bivalvia; order Pectinida; family Pectinidae; genus Pecten; species Pecten maximus. The sequence goes on from NC_047018.1 coordinate 40,551,945, forward strand.
TTATATAAATTTGGGAAATTTGTCTAGAATAAGACGGGTTGGGGTTGGGAATCCGAGCCAATCTTGCTTTGTAGCTATACGTTTTTTGTTTCTATACATTTCTCACTTGTCCGCTGTCGATTTTTTCCGGAAACATTAGTTTTCGCTACTCACGCCCTAAGATTACGAGGCGAAAATCTCTGTGTGGATGACGATCGACCTTCTCTGGTTTATTCCGGGGGTCGGGAGTGACAATTTGATGACGTCTTTCATACCCTACTTTGCCCTATTGATACGCCTGTTGTATTATGGGACCGAAGTATTTCGTTTGAATTTTTGCTTTGGTTAATTTCATTTTGTGTTAGAATGATGTCTATATATATGTGTATAATGTATGCATTTACAAGTTTAACAATGAATATTATGTGAAGTTAATCTCAATATTTGTACACGATATACATTATGATATAATACTTGTATGTACGAGATCAGTCAATTGTCATATCACTGTCGTCTGCTTGGCCAAGAAGTCTGGGAATATCAGAACAAGTTATACCAGCAGGCATCTGTTGTACATGATCTTGTTTGATTCATTAAACAAAAATTCTCTTTCATTTCATAGATTTCTTTTATTTATGTAAGTAGACACTAGACAAGAGGTCCGATGGGCATGTATCACTCACCTGTTACTCGGTTCTCTTCTGTGCGCACAGGGATTTGACTCTCATTCTTACTCAACGGGCCGTATACGTTATGCATCAATGCAAATCAATGGACCGTGGGGGTTGGAAATTTGTGCAAAGCCCCTGTTGAAGTTGGTATTAAGCTGCCATGTACATTTTGAAGATAATATTAAATATTCTTAATAATTCATTTTGATATCCCATTTAAGTACACAGTCTAATTACTCTAAGCTCCACGATCATCCTAAAAGAAATCGAAAATATTTGAACATATTTACGTGACATTGAAAACAGTTTAAAAGTTAGTTATTTAATCATGATAGCCCCTTATCCTAGTAAATGGTCGACCGACAAAATATATGGGCGTTCTGGTTTAACACGGAAGGTGAAATAGTTTAAAGCATTTTACCTTGTGTCCTTGATAGTTAGTCAAAGTTATTTAAGTTCACATGATTGGAAACTCTTTATCCTAGAATACGACAACCCAGATTTTAGATACTATATTACGATTCGTTTGTATCAATCTTGATTAAGGTCAGAGGTCATGGTTATCAGTCTTGATATCGATATGTCTGAAGAGGAGTGTTGACGATTAGGAAAACGAGAGCCTTTCAGCAAATCACAACTTGAAAATTTCGTTTCAAACAAGAAAATGTAACATTTGGTGACTGGCTTGAGTAAATCATTGGCGATTTTTTAAAACTGATATGACGAAAAATTCTGCTAGTAAAATCACGTAACGAGTTCATTCTGAAACAAAAAAGAATTGTTCTGAAACGTTTGAAGGAGTGGTTTGTCTTCTACCGAAAGCGAAATAACTGGTTTTGTCTTTCACTCGTCAGTCACATATATCACATGACAAAATACAGACGTCCACACAAAGTCTCGGCAAAACACAGACGTCCACAACACCGTCAAATATACAGTCTCGACAAAACACAGTCATGTATACAGTCCCCGACAAAATACAGACGTCCACAACACCGTCAAATATACAGTCTCGACAAAACACAGACGTCCACAACAACGTCAAATATACAGTCCTGACAAAACACAGACGTCCACAACACCGTCAAATATACAGTCCCCGACAAAACACAGACGTCCACAACACCGTCAAATATACAAAGTCTCGACAAAATACAGACGTCCACAACACCGTCAAATATACAGTCTCGAAAAAACACAGACGTCCACAAACCGTCAAATATACAGTCTTGACAAAACACAGACGTCCACAACACCGTCAAATATAGTCCCGACAAAACACAGACGACCACAACACCGTCAAATATACAGTCTCGACAAAACACAGACGTCCACAACACCGTCATGTATACAGTCCCGACAAAACACAGACGTCCACAACACCGTCAAATATACAAAGTACTGACAAAACACAGACGTCCACAACACCGTCAAATATACAGTCCCTACAAAACACAGACGTCCACAACACCGTCAAATATACAGTCCCTACAAAACACAGACGTCCACAACACCGTCAAATATACAGTCCCTACAAAACACAGACGTCCACAACACCGTCAAATATACAGTCCCGACAAAACACAGACGTCCACAACACCGTCAAATATACAGTCTCGACAAAACACAGACGTCCACAACACCGTCAAATATACAGTCTCGACAAAACACAGACGTCCACAACACCGTCAAATATAGTCCCGACAAAACACAGACGTCCACAACACCGTCAAATATACAGTCTCGACAAAACACAGACGTCCACAACACCGTCAAATATACAGTCCCTACAAAACACAGACGTCGACAACACCGTCAAATATACAGTCTCGACAAAACACAGACGTCGACAACATCGTCAAATATAGTCTCGACAAAACACAGACGTCCACAACACCGTCAAATATACAGTCTCGACAAAACACAGACGTCCACAACACCGTCAAATATAGTCTCGACAAAACAGACGTCCACAACACCGTCAAATATACAGTCTCGACAAAACACAGAGGTCCACAACACCGTCAAATATACAGTCCCGACAAAACACAGACGTCCACAACACCGTCAAATATACAGTCCTGACAAAATACAGACGTCCACAACACCGTCAAATATACAGTCCCTACAAAACACAGACGTCCACAACACCGTCAAATATAGTCCCGACAAAACACAGACGTCCACAACACCGTCAAATATACAGTCTCGACAAAACACAGACGTCCACAAACCGTCAAATATACAGTCTCGACAAAACAAAGACGTCCACAAACCGTCAAATATACAAAGTCTCGACAAAACACAGACGTCCACAACACCGTCAAATATACAAAGTCTCGACAAAACACAGACGTCCACAAACCGTCAAATATACAGTCTCGACAAAACACAGGCGTCCCCAACACCGTCAAATATACAGTCCCGACAAAACAGACGTCCACAACACCGTCAAATATAGTCTCGACAAAACACAGACGTCCAAAAACCGTCAAATATACAGTCCCTACAAAACACAGACGTCCACAACACCGTCAAATATACAGTCTCGACAAAACAGACGTCCACAACACCGTCAAATATAGTCTCGACAAAACACAGACGTCCACAACACCGTCATATATACATAGTCTCGACAAAACACAGACGTCCACAACACCGTCAAATATATAGTCTCGACAAAACACAGACGTCCACAACACCGTCAAATATACAGTCTTGACAAAACACAGACGTCCACAACACCGTCAAATATACAGTCTCGACAAAACACAGACGTCCATAACACCGTCAAATATACAGTCTTGACAAAACACAGACGTCCACAACACCGTCAAATATAGTCCCGACAAAACACAGACGTCCACAACACCGTCAAATATACAGTCCCCGACAAAATACAGACGTCCATAACACCGTCAAATATAGTCCCGACAAAACACAGACGTCCACAACACCGTCAACTATACAGTCTCGACAAAACACAGACGTCCACAACACCGTCAAATATACAGTCTCGACAAAACACAGACGTCCACAACACCGTCACATATACAGTCTCGACAAAACACAAACGTCCACAACACCGTCAACTATACAGTCCCGACAAAACACAGACGTCCACAACACCGTCAAATATAGTCCCGACAAAACACAAACCTCCACAACACCGTCAAATATAGTCCCGACAAAACACAGACGTCCACAACACCGTCAAATATACACTCTCGACAAAATACAGACGTCCACAACACCGTCAAATATACAGTCTCGACAAAACACAGACGTCCACAACACCGTCAAATATACAAAGTCTCGACAAAACACAGACGTCCACAACACCGTCAAATATACAAAGTCCCGACAAAACACAGACGTCCACAACACCGTCAAATATAGTCCCGACAAAACACAGACGTCCACAACACCGTCAAATATACAGTCCCGACAAAATACAGACGTCCACAACACCGTCAAATATACAAAGTCCCGACAAAACACAGACGTCCACAACACCGTCAAATATACAGTCCCGACAAAACACAGACGTCCACAACACCGTCAAATATACAGTCCCGACAAAACACAGACGTCCACAACACCGTCAAATATAGTCCCGACAAAACACAGACGTCCACAACACCGTCAAATATACAAAGTCCCGACAAAACACAGACGTCCACAACACCGTCATATATACCAAGTCCTGACTAAACACAGACGTCCACAACACCGTCAAATATAGTCCCGACAAAACACAGACGTCCACAACACCGTCATATATACAAAGTCCTGACAAAACACAGACGTCCACAACACCGTCAAATATACAGTCCCGACAAAACACAGGTCTACGTCCACAACACCGTCAAATATACAAAGTCTTGGAAAACTCCGACGCCTACATGATAACCCTTTACTCAAGCAAGCGACCAAAACACGACATACAAAATCCCCCCAAAATAGACGTCATTTTTTTCTTCTGCGGGAGTCAACGTTGTTGGCACATGAGCGCTTTGTACCAAAATTATCTGAAGGTTAATTGTATTGAAATGGTAGTCTACCAAAGCCTAAATCTTATTTCCTACAAAGAACATCGCACCTTTGGTGTCTAACATTTACATAACGCTGAATCTCCTGTGAACAATTGGTTTGATTTAAGATGAAGGTAAGTTTAACTTCGGAACGACAATTTAAAAAAGACAAGTTCAAAAGTATTATCAGCATCGGGTAGTTATTTTTTTTGAACCAATGTTTAAAAGGCAAAAACAGCCAGGATCATATGAGAATGAGAGTTCAGGAGGTACCAACAACCAGGGCCATATGAGAACGAGTATTTAGGAGGTCAAACAACCAGGGCCATATGAGAACGAGTATTTAGGAGGTCCAATAATCAGGGTCATATGAGAACGAGTATTAAGGAGGTCCAACAACCAGGGCCATATGAGAACGAGTATTTAGGAGGTCCAACAACCAGGGTCATATGAGAACGAGTATTTAGGGGGTACAAACAACCAGGGTCATATGAGAACGAGTATTTAGGGGGTACAACCAACCAGGGCCATATGAGAACGAGTATTTAGGAGGTCAAACAACCAGGGCCATATGAGAACGAGTATTTAGGAGGTCCAATAATCAGGGTCATATGAGAACGAGTATTAAGGAGGTCCAACAACCAGGGCCATATGAGAACGAGTATTTAGGAGGTCCAACAACCAGGGTCATATGAGAACGAGTATTTAGGGGGTACAACCAACCAGGGTCATATGAGAACGAGTATTTAGGGGGTACAACTAACCGGGGTCATATGAGAACGAGTATTTAGGGGGTACAAACAACCAGAGTCATATGAGAACGAGAGTTCAGGAGGTCCAACAACCAGGGTCATATGAGAACGAGAGTTCAGGAGGTACCAACAACCAGGGTCATATGAGAACGAGTATTTAGGAGGTCCAACAACCAGGGTCATATGAGAACGAGTATTTAGGAGGTCCAACAACCAGGGTCATATGAGAATGAGAGTTCAGGAAGTACGAACAACCAGGGTCATATGAGAACGAGTATTTAGGAGGTTCAACAACCAGGGTCATATGAGAACGAGTATTTAGGAGGTCCAACAACCAGGGTCATATGAGAACGAGTATTTAGGGGGTACAAACAACCAGGGTCATATGAGAACAAGTATTTAGGAGGTCCAACAACCAGGGTCATATGAGAACGAGTATTTAGGAGGTACAACCAACCGGCAGTTCTTTGAGGGCGGTAAGTTACAATAAAGCTGTATCGAGCACCTGTTATACCTGAATACAACCTCATACCAATATTTAAGCCTGTTCGACACATGTGAACTTGAAGGCCGATTTCCTTGATATGTGAAAACTACAAGATTCTCGTTTTCTAGGGTAGGTCGGTAATGGTCAATACTGATCACATCCCATATTCGGTCAGATAGGCATCCGATCCAGTTTTGGGGAATATTGACTGTCTATTGGCAAGTTTTGCCATTCGACCCCTGTGGCCTTGAGATAAGTACCCGGATAACAGTTGTTTGTTAGAAGAAATGTTCAGCATTTATTCCCGATACCTATTGGCATGTCAAGACTCTTAATCTTTCAGAAACGTTTAAACTGCTAAAACATATCCGACCACCTTGAAAACAGGTCTCCGTCCTCGTTACCTACCGACAGCCTACATATTTGACCAATGATCTCCAAATTGTTTTGAGGAAAATTTATAGTACTCCACCCCGAGAACTTATTAGCCAAATATCAGTACTCCAGTCTTTAGGACAGAAAATTTGACCCATGACCCTGAAAATAGATGGGTCACTAATTTGAGGAAAATTCATAACACTACATCCAAGCTTCATTAGATTGGTATCTACCCCTCAAATATCATTTTGAATTGGATGGAATTGGGATTCTCAAATGATTTTTTTTTACATATTTCATTGCTGTGACCTTTAGAATGTGTCAAGGTCATTCCTCAAGAAATTCTATTATACTCTATCCTCATGTTCAAGCACATATTTGCTTCTAGTTTTCAGAGGTCAAAAGCTGATGGACAAAGTATTCTACAGCATAGTACTAGCTCAGTGGCAGTGTGTGCAAAGGGAGCTAAAACAAATTTGTTATCCTGGTCTTTGACCCTTTTGGTATAAAGTAACATTGGACTTTCTTCACCTTTGACCCTTTTGGTAAAAAGTAACACTTGACTTTTCCAACTTTGACCCTTTTTGTAAAAAGTAACACTTGACTTTCTTCACCTTTGACCCTTTTGGTAAAAAGTAACATTTGACTTTCTTCACCTTTGACCCTTTCGGTAAAGAGTAACATTTGACTATTTCCCTATGAAGTTTCATTTTTTACTATGAATAGCTTTAAAAATCAATACCACTATCTATCGGTTAAGATACACATTTTGATCGACATTTGACCTAGTGCCCTTGACCTTTTTTCATGCCACATTTTAATCTGACCAATATTACCAGGATACCATGCTTCATCAAATTCATTAATGCATATGTTGTATGATAACCACAAGTTGAATGCTATTTATAATAACTGTGACCTTCACCTTTGGTTCAGATGACTGAAAGCATACATATATATATATTATACACTGTTGTCAAAAATAACTGAATTGAAAATGACTGGATGCTTAATATCAGGTAAGTGATAGAAATTGCTCCAACAGTTTGTGAAGAGCCAGGGTCATTTCGAGTCACAGACCTGCCTGTTTCTCAGCTTCCTGAGAAATACAAACTGACATAGCTTCGACAGAAACATAAGATTTAACGTACAAGATATAAGGTAGCATGTATCATAAAGATTTGTACTGAACAGCAATTTAATAACTAACTTTAATAACTAAGTTGAAAATGTGAAGAACATGGAAAAGGTTTAACATAAAACTTTCGGTCAAATAGTAAATGTCTCTGGTCAAATCTATGAGAATAGTTCCTGTTCTGACAATATATGTGGTCAAGTAACAAAGCCAAACACTGGAAACCTTGTGTCAAGTCCAGAGAATGAATAACATTCAATAAAAGTTTTGGTCAAGTATGTCCCTGGTCCACATGGACAGTTAGCTGGTAAATTCAGGGTTGAAAAGAATTTGAAGAAAATGTCTTTCCATGATCAGAATCTCGTAGTTAATTGATAAATGCTGGGAATGACTTTTAAGTCGAAAATGCGATATATTTAGATGAATTATTCCTCGAGTGTGTGAATACAAACAACAAAAGACATGTTCAATTTCCAATGGTCTCACAGATGTTTAATTGTAATCATAGCCCTCATGTTTGTTGACTACAGAAGAATCATATACAATATCGCAACATACAAGGATCATGGATATACCCAACTAAAAGTGGACACCATGAAAACTAACACATTCATAGTCACATACACAGGTAGACAAGGAGAGACTGTACATATTATGGGATGTTTGTACATATTATGGGATGTCTGTACATATGGCATGTGAACAGAAGAATGTGGGCGTGTCCAATGTGTTTGTGTTGTGCAAATTGTAAACAATGAGACCACGTTAAAAAAAAACAAAAAACAAATTAAAAGTGTTGCTTCTTTTCCATTTCACATCATGTACACATATATATATTTTCAATATAAAATGACTTCTTCAAAAAATTGTGATGTAGTGATCAATGCTATCATGATATTCCCAAATTTTGATTGTTGTTCCCCCCCAATGACTACGATATATTAACCCCAACACCCCCACTAATAATAATGTATCTCTATGGCATATGTTTTCTATCCTCTGATGCTCCATGTGGGGAATTTAAAAAATATGGTTTCAACATACAGGGGCCCAAGGCAGGCTGGTGTTCCCAGTCACAACCGATTGCTGGGGCAGTGTGTTGTAATATGAGGCTCTGGGCGGGGCAGTTACAATCTTATATTATCAATGAGGCCCAAGAGAGGGAGTCATTCTACGGGAATCCTAATGATAAAAGATAAATACCATGATTTGTGTCAAAAAAAAAAAAAAAAAAAAAATCAGTTGATGGTACGAGTAAATGATCAATATACACTGATGAAGAATGTATTAAAATAAAGGAAAAGGTTGCTTTAGCAATTTACAAAGCAAAAAAAGAAAGTTGGAAAAACTTCAATGATCATTATAGACCCCTGATATTCCCAGGAGCATCATATATGTGTAATAAATACCCAGAATGCTCAACAACATATATATATGTATGTATGTATACAAATATCATATTCACACATACACATATATATATATTTGCTATGTATATATAATATTAACACTTTACTGTACCCAGAAAATGAATGATTTTGAACATCTTCATCTGTGGACTCCCAGCAAAATATAAAGTGACTTTCACCCCTAATATTCACATGCAAATTTCTGTTACAAATATAGAAACATCATCATCATTATTATCATCATCATTAATATCATCAACGAATCGGAACATGGGCACTGAGATCGTGGCAAATCGTGTTTAATTTTAGTATGCGAGTCTCCCACTATCAGTGTTTTGTTGGGTGGAAACATTAACAGTCAAAGTAAACACAACACCAACATCACATAATAATAATAATAATATTACAGTTTGATCAAAATGACTCACTATGAATGGATGTCTTTATGTGACTTTTTATATAATGAAGGACACAATAATCTTCGGTATGCTATTCATTCTTTGTCGTATCATTACACGTATCTACTGCAACATAATGATATTCTTATGACCAAATGTCCTATGACATTTGGATTCTTGCATCTTAAATTATCATACAAAATACAATCATGAATATAAGGAATCTCCCCTATGAGCATTCTTAAGTTTGGACAAAAATAACAATGAGATTGAAAATGAGAAGGGAGACAACTCTAAACCTATATTCTGTAAAAACAACACATCTTTTACCTAACAATTGAAAAAATATTCTGTAAATAATATTTGCGTATTTGAAACAATATTTTGAAGAAATTATAACATTCTCAGAAAAATATTCCAAAAAGAAGTTTTTGAATGATATGGACATTTGACATTATAGGAAACTCGTTATCAGATATTGTTTGTTCTACAGAAACAGTATGAATGTCTAATTATGTTGTAAAAAAATAATGAGCTGAAGATTTTTCTGAGAAATTATAATTTTCTCTCAAACACATGTACAACTACAAACAACCTACAAATTAAATGGTGCTGGCTTTAAGTATCACCAGTCGTACAATTAAGTAAAACATGCAGATTGTCCACCCCCCTAAGTATAACAAACTGACCGCCAGAATTGCTGGACATTGACACTGACAACTCGGATCCAACTGTGTCGTCAAAAAACATAATGTACTGTATCCATAGCGACACATGGTAGCTATAGAAACAAGAGGTACATGAACACATCAATAAAACATTTGTAAACAACAACAACCTGTCAGTGGTATTATCATAGCTTTTCACAATCAATAGAGATTTAGATGATTATAAAAGAACCTTAACATGGAATTCCAGCATGTTTTTGGTTTTCGTTGAACACATGTTTTTTTTTTTCCAGGAAGTCCCTAGTGTGGAACCTGTGTCTGTCCGAAACCTAAATAGGACAAAAATCTAGTACAAAATCCCTTTCATTAAATTATCCACTGAAAACGTTCATGGAGTTTTACTTTAGTTCAAATATATCAAAGAATTAGTTAAACTAGAGCAACTCATTGAACCACAACAGTGTTATTCTACTAGCACATAATTTATACAAATTGAGACATCAGTGTTTGGGATAACTTCAGGTCAACCCAACACCCCCATAAACCTGCAATTGACAGGTCCAACAATCAATGTGGACCAGACCACTGCAGTTCAGAGGATGGGGAGTTGAATGTAGACAATTTACCAACCTGACTCCCCCTTAAAACCTGCAACAGACAAATCCAATGATTGATATGGACCAGCCCACTGCAGGAAAGAGGAAGAGAAGTTGACTATAGACAATTTGTCAACCTGACTCCCTCTTAAATCTGCAATCGACAGACCCATTGCGTTGATGTGGACCAGTCCACTGCTATTCAAGGGTAGTAAGCTGACAGCAGACACAGATTCCTTCTGGGACATTAGAACACTCAGCAAAGAAAGTGATGGGAATGTATAGGCTTACACAGCTGGTATCGTGGTCAGTGAGTGGCCCGCCCTCGGTCACTCCCACAAATATCCACATCTTCTCCACTTGTCTTAATCCCGAGCCGGTTGAGCAATCGTTTTTCAATATGGCTGCCAGGTGAGTTGTGTCCCTTGATAACCGAACTTTGAAATGCTCCTAACAAGAAGGCATTCACCACTGCGTAAACCAAGGGACAGGATCAGTTTAGAAAATGGTTGTTCAGGAAAATCATCAGCATGTTAAAATGTATTTAAAACTTAATCACCTTGAAAATTAATCAATATTTGTATCAATTTTGTTGAAAGATTTCAATTATTTGAATAAAAAGTTGTCAAGCTTGAAATTTTTACTTCTTTCTTTTACTTTTTAAAATCAGACATAATGAAATGAGAACTTGTAGAAGGGATAGGATAATTATCTCACCCGAAACCTGTATTGCTACAAGCATTTCTCTTCCGAGTATCTTATTTGTCCTCTGCTGGACAAAATATTGCTATAGTACTTCAAAATTATATTTTTTTTTTTTAAATTTTAACTTATTAACATATTTTGACAAGCAACCAGACAAGTGAATGAAAAGTGTGGACGTTTTCTGGGTGCGACGTCAATGTTTGAAAAAAAATATTTATGAAAATTTCTTGCTTGAAAACTCATAGAATTCTTCAGACTTTTCAAGGTGTAAAGACGAGCTAATACCAAAGAATCTATAGAAACATCTATTTTGCATAAATTCTCAAAGAATGAGACAGCTATATAGATCTACCCTATAATAAAACACTTATTTAAAAGAATCTGTGCAAAACGCTGGTAAAGGAATCTACTTGCCCATTAAATGTCGACATTTTGATCATTTCAACATAAATACATGAAAAGTGGAGAATTCTATGAAACACAATTGGGAGAGGAAAGGGAACACTTATGATACAATTTACATGTTAATAATAATTATTTATATATATATATATATTTATATGATAACCCAGACACATACTGAAAAATAGCTCTGTCACATTTTCTTACGTAACAATGCTCAACCAATCGTCCACAACCAAATTCCACTCGGTCTCGCTCAACTGCTCGCCGTGCTCAATCATTCATGCATACAATCATTCATACTTTGACCAGTGCCTACCATGGTAAACTTTACACAAAACAGTCGCCAGGTTACGGCGAGCTAATTCTATGTGTTATACAAAGACTATGATTTAATGAGAGAAATAAAGAAATATTTCTAGTACAAGCCACCACAATGCATCTAGTCAATTAGATCAGCTGAATTTGGTAACCAAGGAAACAAAAATCTTGATAATTCTTACTACTTTTCAATTGTACTCCTTTTTGATTAAATATTTTGATATATTTTTTCATCTTCACAGAAATATAGTTAAATTTCAGTATTTTTTATGATCAAAATAGTTTAATATTTGCCTTAATTAGTCAAAAGTAACATTATGTCTGGTTGTTTCACAAAAGAATTTGCTAAAAATACTTTCATAGAAATTCATTTGAGGCCAAATTGCAATAAAATGAAACAGTGAGCTACTGAAGCTGTGAAATCTACTCAGCAGTGAGGTCTTAAGCTGAGTTCCGAGGGGTAAAGAATGACAAAGAGATATGTGACCAGTGAGTAAATGTGACCAATCAGATCACTTGATTCTTAGGAAAAGTAACCAATCAATGAAGCTGGCACATCCTCATTGTGCAAAGTCTAAAGTGGTAACCAGTTGCATGGTGGTTGGATAGAAGCTTGTATACAGTGTTAATATTTTACACAAACATTGTATGGCAACCCACTAGCGTCAACTTCTCCTATTTAGGGAAGGGCAGGCAACTCTTAACCCACTGACATCAAATTCTCAAATGAAGGTGTTGGGATTGGAGATAGAGGGATGTTAAATTTTCATTGAGATGGAGGGACTTTAAATTTTCATTGAGAAAAGTGTAATTATATATAAAACCATCATCCCTTGGTAAAGCTGAAGGCAAAGGACCAAACATTTTATTTTCTGATAAAGGAAAGGGCAGGTAACTTTGCTCCAAATGAAATCTACTCAGTAATTATCAAATGAATAGGGGTGCATGGGTAGGGCTTAACGCTCAAAATAAGCATATGTCTTTTAGCAAATTTGTTTCCCTTCTAGATTGTATGAATTTCATGGCAATTAATGATTGAATGAATGACACTTAAAATTAGTGATGGCTTGTGGCCAAGTTAGAAGAAACCCAGACCGCTCAGAGGAAAACTAAGACGACCTCTATGAATGAATAAACAGCAAAAACAAGTGTCCATATTCCTATGGAAATTAGCATGAAATCATATCCAGGAATACAAATTTAAGAAAAATATATTTATATTGACAAAAAAGTATTTGGGGAGGAGAAACAAGTCTAATAATAGATGTACCATGAAGAGATGGGAATTTGTATAAAATGAAAAAAAAAAAAAAAAAAAATGGTCACAATACAGTGGTTGTGTTCACAATATCTTTCACGGTGGCCGTCTGGCTATACCACTTACACTAGAGCAAATTTATAGGATAACGAAAACAAAAAAAAGTTTTGTTCAAAAAGAAAGTTCACAAAATAAAATCACAACAGTTCAAGTGATTTTGTTCTTCTTTTGGTTTTTGGCTTTTTTTTTTTTGGTCCTTGAAAATGATTTTTTGAACAATGTGTGCAAAAGATAAAGTGGGATGTGTACTGAAGAAATAATCTTCAAGCCAACGCTCAACACAGAAGGAAAAAAATGGACACAGAAATCAACGACGATATATATCGTTTGCGTGGGTTTCCATAGTAACACATACTAAATGTACCACTTGTAATGTGAAAGATGTTCTAACGATATTCCACAACGAGGCTACGCCTGTCACTTCTTCATCATTACAGCTTAGTTGTTCCATGCAGATCAAACTAAAGAGAGGCATAATGAGTAGGTTTGTTAACTTGTTAATACAAAAGCGAGAGATAAAAAGGCTCCTATAAGCTAACAATAAATAAAAGGTGGGACTCTGCTTTGGCTTCAAGACTATTTCTTGTTCAAACAATCCTGATGACAACTTCAACGCGGTCGTGGGATGGAGCCCATCGCCATGACAGCGGTGACCAATGTGCCATGCCCCCACTGGAGAGGGGGAATGAGGAGGGACTCGGGGTTGTAGTGTGTCGAACGAACTGAGGCAAAAACTGGTGTTAACCACATATATACACAGTAGGATCATGTAAACTGCCATTGCTTGGGAAAAACAACAAAAAAATATCTTGCAAACTTAAAATGTAAAAAAAAAAAAAAATACGGTCAACAAAAAAAAGGTTTCTCTTCATTATAGCATTACGATTTTTCTAGAATCACATATGCCGCTTCAAACATGTAAACTGGCACCAAATTTGATGAAATAAATATACGAATGATGAAATGAAATTAACATATGATGCATGTCCAAATGCGAGAAAAATAAAAACAAAAAAAGCACCTTAATTCTATTTTCCTTTTGTTTCTCTTTGGCAAAAGAAAATGGTGACATGGCAGTTAACATGCATATTGAACAGACACTCTATGATTTGTTAGGAAGAAACTATGTCAAAGCAATGTTAAATGATTTTTGGGTCGTCACCATGGATACGAGAACCATGGGCCACCCAATCCTACGCCATCAACTAAATACAAGCAGCACCAATGTTCATCTCTAGGAAACTTGGCAATACCGTGTTATCTCATGTTAACTAAACAAAAGTTATTAGTTGGTGGAGTTATCTCCCCTTAACAGAAAAAAAAATTTGGTCCAAGAAAAATCTCTTTTCATTTTCAGTAAATTCACCATATTTTGACTTTGCTTGGATGAGGTAACACGGTCAATGTTTCGTCTCCTACAGCACAAAAATAAGCACTAAATTTTGAATGGAAATCTCGAAAAAAAGGTCTATCCATTTTAGATTAGATGCCTTTTGGAATAACTGAAGAAATCTTCAAACATGAAAACTTAATATTTTTTTGTACATTTTTTTTGCTGAAACTTGATGTGGTGATGTTAGTTGGCAGACAAGATGATATACATTCTCCTGAGACAGGTTTGTGGAGAACACAATAAGCAAAAACAAAAATGACATAAAAATGGATGGACATATATGCTCAGTTTGCCCCAGTTCTATTGTCGACCACTGTGACCCAAAGTCTTAGCTACTTGCTACAGATGACCATAGTATCAGCACCAGTTTGTGTATTAAAAAAAAATTGTTTGCTTCTCCGAAAAAAAAAAAAAAACAAAACAAAAAAATATATAAAAAAAACAACCCTCATATAACTCATGAATGACATAGGAAAAATAGTCATTGTGTATGTTTGCAATGGAGGTCAGGTACCCTTGCGCTATCTTTCTTTCTTTCTCCCTTACTTTCTAACAGTAGTTATCAAAGATGTGTACGTACAAAACCTTATAAATAACAGGATAATAATTTACAATAGACTCTATCTTATAAACAAGGGTGAATCGCGCTTCATTGTGACATGAAATAGTCGGGGTGATCAGTGTCTTTTTCGAACCGTTTTGCCTCCTCCTGCATAGATTCTTTAATCTTTAGGATTGCTGCAGACTCCGTTTGGTCCTGTGAAACGATATATACAAGATCCATCAGTACAGAAGCGTGCGTGCACCCCCACCCAACATACCGTTAAACCTACTCCCCATAAATACCAATATTTCCAAAATGCCCTTTGATGCTTCAAATACTGTAAGTGTAATGATCCTAATATTATTTCCATTTAATTTCTAGAACTCATTATTCAGTTAACTCAAACTGAACCAAATTAGTTAAGAAATCATTTTGCTTCAGATATTAATTGAACAAAAAAACATTATTTTTTTTGCAAATGATAAAAAAAAACCCAAACACTATCTATCCACACTGAGTGTTTTAAGTCACACATTTCCAGAAGTCCTTGAATAGCTCTTTTACCATTACAAGCACATGAATGACCCTGATGACTTTCGGAACACGGGGGTCATTTTTTGGCAATTTTGCTCTTAGACTATGGAAGGAAGTGAGAGTTATTTGTGAGGGGCCAGACAGACTGTCCGCACAGTGATAACGAGGTAGTGACAATACAAGTGTTGATTTCGACATGCTCTCGATAGAGAGAAGGGTCATAGTTCAAAGGTTAGGGTGAGAGAAGGATGCAAAAACTGTACAGAGTTGCGTATGTTGTATACATGTTATAGCTATGTTCATTCATAGAATAGTGGAAATTGGGCTCCAGCTTTTTTGTCCTTTTCCCATTTTATATTGAGGCATTGTTGAGTATAGATATAAATAGTTTCACATGCTGCAGTGACTGGGAGATTTAAAGGGAGTCATACTTAGGCCGTAATAGTAAAAGACATTCATTCACCCGTGGAAACATTGCCATGGCAACAGTGATTTGGATTATATAAATAATTGCAGAATGCATCTAATCCAAAATTGTATTTGAGAATGTTTTTTTTTTTTAATATTTTACACTCCAGTAACCATCAAGATTGTTTGACAGTTTGACTATATAGTCACACAGAATATATAAGCAATATGCAGAATACACATGGTAATATATATATATATATAATACTGAAGAAACCTTTTTTTTCATGAGACGAAACACAAAACAAGGAAATAAAAATAATAAAAAAAATAAGTAAAATGAAAATGAAAAAACTCAAGCGAGAGAGTTCACGCAAAGGTTAAGCAATAGAGACTGAGAAGTGTACATACATAGCATGCAGAGAGAGGATCCACCAGCCACAGACGAGCTAGGAGCTGGCTCAAGAGTGACGGAGAAGATACAGTAGTGAGTCAAGCATATACAATCTACGTCATCATTGTACTGAAGTGAGTGAGCAAGTGAGTGAATACGTAAAAAGTGAGTAAGTGAGTTTGAGTGACGGAGCACGGGACTCTGCATTCTCTCCGAGTGATTGGCCTATTGATCTCACAACCAACCTATCAAAATCTATTCCAGTATATCACCAATTGAAAAAAAAAATAAAAAAATTTTTGATTTAAATTCAAATTAAATTTCTTCTGTAAATTTATATAATTAACATTTTTTTCCACAAAAAAGTTCATTGAAAGTGTTCCCTGCTGGTCCTAGCAGAGAGTTTGACTGAAAAGATGGGGAAGCCACCATTGTATGCATGAGGACTTCCTGTTGACAAAATACATGTATATATATATGGGACTGCCCATTAGGTGGTGGAGGAGAGTTGAGCATCAATGGGCGAGGAAGAAGGGGCCTGTATGACCCCTCACATGTTCATCTGACTTACATTATCTTGGTAGCCTAGGCTGGGGTAGCCACCCATATCCCCTGACACAGCCCCGCTCACAGGCGGCAGATCGTCCCTTGGAGTCCCGGGACCGTTCGCTGGAGAGTTCTTCATACCGTCTATATCACCTGCAAGAGCAAAACCCCGCAATATGCATCACAAGCTAGGCCACGACTTGTTGCTCGAGTTCATTAACTCAAATGGCCCAAAATTTTAAAAGTTTCTTTGTGATCGAAACAGTGTAGAATGTATGAAAGGTTGCTTTCTTTTTTTACCCCAAAATGTAACAAAATAGAAAACAGAATAGAAATATGTAGAAGGGTCAGATTCCAAAACGATGCCATTTTTCTGATAATTTATCAGTCACAGATGAAAGGAGCTTAGCAGAATAAAGTTGTGTTAGCTAAACTTCATGTCTAAGAAAGTCTTTCATATCAGTTCTTGGCCATAATTTCAAAGTTCTAACAGAACGCGACCTGTACATATTTTGACAGTACTCATTTGCTGCTTTGTACCCATGCAATTTCCATGCAACACCACTTACCACCATTCATAACCGATCCCATTTCTGGCCCCATCCCCATTTGTCCGTCTGGCCCGCCTGGTATATTAGGAAATTGCTGCAAACAACCAAGATACGTAAAATTTGTGAAAACAATATGATAAATATAGCTAACTAATAGGTTGTCAACATTCTTTTGACTTGGAATTATTACCACAAAAACTCATCACATCAATATGGTCGGTCCTCTATTTTTCATTATTGCTGATACAGAAGATAAGTAAGAAATACAGGAAAATGTTTGTGAGTGGGAGTAGGTCACATGACTTACCCCTGGCATTCCCGGCATTCCTCCAGGCCCAGGTCCCTTCATCATTCCATACATTCCGTCCCCTGAATTCGTAGAATCTGCAAAAACCAACGAAAGATGAAATTTGCCTTAACCATTCCTTACTATGCCTGCAATATTTAAAACCCTGCCATACTGATCACCGTTTCTATGTATGATTTCTATAATACACAACGAAATAAGAATTTACCCCCACCCCATTTTCAGGCCTAATAAACCCATTTCAGTAATTAAAAAAAAAAGTTTGCCAAGATAAAATCACATTCTGCAGAAAACACAACTTCTATAATATACGACATGATATATGTTATTTATCACAACAGACACATTTCAACTAAACCATATATAATGTCTTCAGTTTCATATTTGAATATTTTGTCATTCCTCGCTTCACTAATACCTGTTCAGACCAAGGGCCTGTTCTAAAAACAGCCATACATATTCTGAAACAATCTTAGTGTAAGATAGATTTACACTAGTGACAGTCATAAGGTAACTCTTTTCCTTCTGGTACCGTATTGTGAATGTCTGAATAATAATCGAAATGGAGAGGTCTCAAAATCTAATTACAAATACAGCTGCCTTGTATGACAAGAATCCTATGGCTTGCTTCCTCATCACCAAAACTGACCATATAACATGAGCATGTGGAGACCAATGAACCTAGAGCATATAATATTCTTTGTTTTACACATTTCATGTAGGATCAAGTTTGTCAAAATAAAATTTCGAAAAACATGCAGTAACCCCATTCTAAATCTCCCATCATGCAATGTTTAAATTCAATTAATATTACCCAACATGCATTGCTAAAAAATTCATAAAAAGGGAAAATGTTGAAGCAGGTGCAATGTTTCTGTTCCCTCTTTTAGTGTCACTCACTATTTTCATTGGTTTAAGTTTTTCATAACATTTGAATTATTCTCAAACTAGACCGAAATTTTGAGTCTCCCATCTCGGATGTACTTTGTTTCCAGTAACAAATTTTATAGGAGACTCTGAAAGTACTAGCATTTTTGGAGAAACCTGATTTCTTGAGCAGTTAAGTTAAATGTAAAGTTGAGCAGTTAAGTTGAATACAAACTTAAACAACCTTTACAGAAAAGTTTTTGGTAGTATGTAAGAATTGTGTTTCTTTTATGTTTTAGATTAGTTACCGACTGCAAGAATGTTTGCTCTAGTCACGAAATCTTCAAAGAAATTGCACTTTGTTTTGTAATCATGATTGCTGGAATATAAAATAAGTACGGAAAGTTTTGAAATTCAAATCACACCCCCAAGTTACACATGTCTTGGCATATTATGACTTTGAAAGATCGCTTCACTTTTCAAAACTACTCGCATCCCACACTGACAAGGACCAATAGAACTATTTGAAGGCCACACCGATTTCTGCTGTACTAAATTTAAGTGTGACTGAGTTGATCATGTTGATTTTGGCCAGTTGATGTCTAACATTTCTGAGACCACCACAGGGTTAAGCTTGAGTGTACAGTGGAAGCATTTTAAAGACATGGTCTCACTACTCCACCAAAGCACTGGATACGCATGCAGGTGACAAAGGCCAAATAAAAAACGATCCAATGATGTTATGTGTGCTCGTCTGCGTAAAACAAGGCTCTTTTAAAACTCGTTTTCACTAAAATACTAAATGGAAAGAAAAGAAAAACATGAACACTGACGGCACCACACAAAACACCAGCTGTCTGCCACAAGTGGTCTGGTTATATAGCACCTTACCTAAACACAGCATCTTCTGTGGCTCTACATCATCTGTATACAGATGAGGAGAAACAACAGAAACAGTGCATGACAAACAGGTCTCCAAACATATCTCAAGCAATGCCCTATATCACCGGATTTAAGAATTTGAAAAAATCTTTTTTTTTTTCTTTTTTTTTTAGAAGAATTTAAGACTTAAATTGGAGTTTAATTTTCATAAAAACTGTAGTTCCCCCCCCCCCCCCACTCCAACAAGATATCTAGTCTGTAACTTCCAATGCATATGTCTTCAACAAATTAACTGAAATTTGCAAGTCTGTGAAACAAGGACTGGGTTGTCTCCCTTTCATTGCAACACACACCCGTAATTGTACACAATATGGCCATCAAACTGGACCTTGGTGCCGTACAACTCTAATCTGCAGGTGAATCAGGATAGAGGCTAGTCATATCACTGATGGAACATCATCGCAGATCCG
This sequence comes from Pecten maximus, assembly GCF_902652985.1. Taxonomy (NCBI): domain Eukaryota; kingdom Metazoa; phylum Mollusca; class Bivalvia; order Pectinida; family Pectinidae; genus Pecten; species Pecten maximus. Next base: position 40,572,094 of record NC_047018.1, read on the forward strand.
GGACCCGAACTGACAGTTAGTTTTTTTTTATTTCACTGATATGACAATTAAAAATTTTGTGGCTTAAGCATCTGTTTAACATTGACAAGAAAAGCCTTGCACAATAATTAGATTCACCCAGAAATCTTGGATAAAGCAACGAATTTGAATTGTAGCAATTTGAGGGCTCGTAAACATATGGCATCTCTCCACAGGATTAACAACTGCTGGCCGAAGCCTAACCAACCCACCAGCTGGGAATGTTATTTACAATTAAGGTAGAGAGACAGGGTCTGAGCATGCCTCGCCCCTGAATGTTGGGGTACAATTCTCACCTGGCCGTGACCCGATTCGTTGATGGCTTGCTGGTGAAAATGGTCCTTGTGATCCTACCGAGGAGAAATCATTTTAGCATTACAATTTTTAATCATGTTTTACACTACCATCACCAAAGAAAATTACCGGCTGATAATGGATTTTTCTTTGCTTAGGGCAAAGCATATTACAACAATTCCCAAAACACCCACACGCTATATCTCATCATTTTGTAATCTAACCTGGCCAGTTACATACAAAATGGTTTCCTCAACTGGCTCTGTCTGTTAATATTGGAGGTTCTATCACTACAAAGGCAAAATACCCTGCAGTTGTTATTGGAAGCTGTTGATTAGAAATACATCTGAGTACATGATATACTGTCAAACTACAACAATCCATTTACAGGTCAGGGGGAAGTAACTCTACATAAAACACAAATTGAAGCTTCACTAAAAGTCTACAGCATACTGAGATTAGTTTTGAAATTTTTTGTGTGAGTGATATATCTTCTGCAAGTACAAGTGTCCGTAACAGGATGAAAGATATCTGTCGAATGGAGCATGGACTCTTCCTTGGGGGGAAGGTTAAGATATCTGTAGAATGGAGGATGGACTCTTCCTTGAGGAGAAGGTTAAGATATCTGTAGAATGGAGGATGGACTCTTCCTTGGGAGGAAGGTTTAAGATATCTGTAGAACAGAGCATTGACTCTTTCTTGGGAGGAAGGTTAAGAAATTTTGTAGAACGGAGGATGGACTCTTCCTTGGGAGGAAGGTTAAGATATCTGTAGAATGGAGGATGGACCCTTGGGAGGAATGTTAGTGTCATAACTTACCTTGTGGGCTTGGCATTATAGGTGTACCGGGTGGCCCTCCTCCTGTGGGACCCTGAAGTACACAACAAACTCAAGGTCAGAAAACTCATACAAACACATACCAAGTTCCTGAATACAGGAAGAAAATAAAATGTAATGGTTTAATTTTATACGGATGCAGAAAAACCTCAATGCTGGGACTTTATTTAGCAATAAATTGCGTGAGACTCTCGCAGGTAATGTTTAGAAAAAGGGGAAAATGAGATGTTGAACTATAACCTCTGTGAGCAGCTAGGAGCATCATCTCAAGAGACATAGAAATATGATTCTGTTAGCAAGGAGAAAGATTACATTGAGGTTTAACTGTATGCTGATAAGTTGTTTAAATATAAATATGCTGTTAAGTTAAATGTCAAATAGTCAGTAACAGGCTGAAATGGAATGTTTTTTTTGTATCTGGGTTTATGATACGAACAAATAATCACAATATTATGATGCAGAAACTCTTCAGTACACAATATTTATAACGTTAAGACCAAATTATCTCCCTTGAACTTTCTTCACAAAGCTATTGGGTTCAAAGGGATAGCTTGCTACATTAGCGAGGAACTTTAAAGGAAGATGAAACACTGTATTTTGGATGCTGAGGCTGTCATGACTGATCACTTGCATTACTAGCTGTATACAGCTATCACATGAGAGTTCTCCGCCACAATTATCCTCGTGTGTCCCTACCTATTCAACGTTCTGGTGTTAACATCAGACAACAATGGTATATAATAATTGCATATCACCTCAAGTGGTTTCAAGCACCTCTCACTCACCACTCCCTGAAGATTACCATTTATTACAACCATTGGGAATATGATGTGATTGACAAGGACAGGGTGATCGTACTAGTCAACATGAACATCGGGAACACAAGTTCGAAATAAAAACCTGAGGCAGGGATACAGGCCACGAAACACATATGAATGCAATATATTACCTAAATATTATATAGGCCTAGGCTTGGGAGAAAAAAAAATCAATGGAGGTTCAACAACTCAATAACGTCTACATCCTATAGTTATTTAAAAGCAGTGATATGTAATTTGTCAATTTTTATCACCAATGCCTCGAGAGTACCGACATTTAAGTGAATTCGTTTTAACACTGTCAGGAAAAAGTTTATGTCTGCTGGGCATGTGTGACTTACATTAACTGTCGTCATGTTCCAAAAAAATCTCAATTTATTTTTTACAGAATTTCAATAACTGACATTCATATCTATAAAACTGTTATTTCTCTTTCAAATGAATTGTTATGTATAACCTTTATGCTATAAATATGACCTTCAAATCATTCTGAACTACAGTGTGGCAGACAATGTGACACTTACTACATAACAACCGCTGCTATGACAACTGTCACTACTCATACCGTTCACCCATCATTTAGGACGAAAAAAGACCCACTAATTCAGCTTATTACTTTAGTGGCACTTAGTTGGTTGGGGGACACAAAAATGTCACCGTACCACAGAATCGAACATGTCCAAGCTGACCAGACACCAACCAAAACAAGGTGTCAATTACCTACACAAATCTTAATGTAGCTCTTCCGTGTGACCACAACCATAAGCCAAGTCCATCGTTAGCTCAAATTTGTTCACTTTTCAACATAAACTGACACAGTAAGTACTGAAGAGCCTGGACACTCGACCACAACAAAGGTCAACAGCCAATTAGGACAATTTAGTTCCAGCGGAAAAAAATCTGCCAGACAAATACTTGACCACTAACGGGGGTCAGCTGAACTTTTAAGAAACTTCGTGGGTCAACAGATCTTTTCAGAAACTTTAAAACAAACCCTTATTTTCACCTCAGGAAATCAGATAAGTTGTATAATGCAGTCACCTTGTTGACAATAATTTTCAATTAAGGTAATATTTCTTCAATGAAATTGGTACAGATGTTAGAAATGAAATTAAGTAACATTTACCAAATAGAACATGAAATTAAGTTTTTAAGAAAGGAAAATTAGTACTGCATATGGCAGAGAGAATTTGTGATGTTACAGCTGACAGGATATCATAACGAGAATATGAACCTGTTGTTACTAAAAATAGAATTAAGTTAACAACACTAACCTCATGGTAAACTAACCAATAAGAAGGTAGGAAATTGTAACCTATCACAATCACTGACCTCCTTGTGAACTAACCAATGAGGATGCAGGAAATGATAACCTATCACAATCACTGACCTCCGTGTGAACTAACCAATGACAATGTAGGAAATGACAACCTATCACAATCACTGACCTCCGTGTGAACTAACCAATGACAATGTAGGAAATGACAACCTATCACAATCACTGACCTCCGTGTGAACTAACCAATGACAATGTAGGAAATGACAACCTATCACAATCACTCACCTCCGTGTGAACTAACCAATGAGGATGCAGGAAATGATAACCTATCACAATCACTGACCTCCATGTAAACTAACCAATGAGGATGTAGGAAATGATAACCTATCACAATCACTGACCTCCATGTAAACTAACCAATGAGGATGTAGGAAATGATAACCTATCACAACCTCTGACCTCCATGTAAACTAACCAATGAGGATGCAGGAAATGATAACCTATCACAATCACTGACCTCCGTGTGAACTAACCAATGAGGATGTAGGAAATGATAACCTATCACAATCACTGACCTCCATGTAAACTAACCAATGAGGATGTAGGAAATGATAACCTAAGATATATATACTTACATTATAGCTACCTGGGGATGCTGATGAATAGTTGATCTGCAAAGTAAAGAACAGTTTTCACAATCAATGACCTTTCCATTTTCACACGATAGTTCCAACATTTGAGCGTTTGTTAATTTTAATGAAACAAAGGGTAAATTGAATTACCCTAAAACAAATGTTTTCCGTGTCTTTTTTTTTTCAATCATCTTAATTGAAGTTGAATCTAAACACGAAAAATTCAAAATAAACAACAGGAAAGATCATTCCATGAATTTCAATGCATACATGTCAAAATCTCCTAATTTTTAGGAGTGTTCTAATTTTTTAGCACAAATTTTGTTTCTTGAGGCTCCAATATAATTAAAATTCAATCCAAATTTAACTGAATTTAAGTATTGTATTGAAGTTGACTGGTATGCAATGAAGGTTTGTTGTATTTATCCAACAATAAGCCCATGCCAGGTGATGAGATCACCTGTATATATTGCATGTTAGTAGAAATGCCAATACATGTATATGTTACTTTACTTTCCTGTAATAAGCACATCCTACTTGGAGTTGACAATGTGTCAGGGCTTTTTGCAGGATAAATACAGTTATATAACATAAATAGTGAAAACTTTTGTTTTTATTTACTTACAGATGATGTTGTGGGTGGCCACGGTCTGTTTGCTTGTCCTCCTGGCCCTGGCCTGTAAATATCATTGACAGAGTTCAAAGGTCATCAAGTCAAGGTCACATTCAAACTACTTTATGTATACAGCAATATCCAGCCCAATTATTTCTACATTTTTCATACCATGCTACACCAACACTTATTTTTTACACACATTAGAGAATATTGTCTTTTAGGGAAGATGAAGCATCACATTTATACAGTTAGTGATATTTGATCTATTTGTTAAGGTAATCTTAATTATTTCTTGGATATCCTGAAGATTCATGTGAAATATTTAATCCTATACAGTACTAGGATGTTGAGTCCATACTTACATAGACATGGGTGGCATGCCCCCGGGTCCCGGTCCTCCTGGGCCCATACTGTTAGGGGGAGGCCCCCTCATACTACCCGCATAGTTAGGTAATGAGTCGTACTGAAACACAAAATAAACAAACGTGTGCACTATAAATAGAACAAAATTTTAGATTAATGAGAATATATATATCTAACTGTAAAATCCTTCAATGAGAATATATATATTTAACTGTAAAATCCTTCAAAGTATTTAGAAATAAAGCATCAATTTAAACTGAAATTGGATTCAGTAGGAAAAAACAACTGCAAAATTCAATGATACATGGTCTCCAAAATTGAAACAACTTTACTTTGTATCTATCAATGGTATTCGAAAATGAGAAATGGTCCTTACCGGGTTCATAGGCCCGGGCATACGTGGTCCCCCGGGTCCCATCCTTGGCATTGGCCCCATACCAGGATGTCCTGGAAAATATTGAAAACAAAAATTCTCATTTCATTGTCATGCAAGCAGTGCTATACAAATATATATAATACATTCTACCGTCAAATTCAAAAGCGACATATTTATGTATGTTTCTTCATCAAGACCGACATAGAAAGTACCAATCTTAGAAACTATTGTGTGCTGAGAAGCAGTAAACAGAACGATGACTATCCATGGCTTTGATCAGTAGGTGGAAAATTCTCGTAACTGTTTTTAATTAGTAGAGCTAAGTGTAATCAAGACTTCATTCACTGTAACGCTACACCATCACTTTCATCTCCAACAATATTTGTCAAAGCAGTTCAGGTCGGCATTACATTTCATCTACTAATGCTTGAAGTATCAGGAACTAACTCCCAACTCCAGTACAAACCGATATATATATATATACTGTACATATATAAGTAAAATGCAAGACTCATATCAAAGATCACACAACTCTTTTACTAAGGGAAACAATTCTTTGATTTCACACAGCCATGAATTTCCAAATGCGATTTGTTGATGCAGTGCGATGTCGGGAAGATAGGTGAGAATGAAATAAAGACAAAGCCATCACCATTATTTTATGACTGTGTGTGTTTGTCAATCTACACTCAGCTTTGATCATGAAAGCTACTGATTAAATTTTGAAAATCCATTACCGATTTTATAGTTTAATTACAGCACATCTTTTTTTTCTCGCAACCAACGAGTCCTGGGTGTAATCGGATAACTATTATCAAACACTGCATGTAATTCCTGCCATCGACAGATATTTTTCCTGGCCTCGGGCCGACATATCGCTACTGAAAGCTTAAGCAATTATTGTAAACAAAACAAGGACTTGTAAAAAGCTGCCGTTGAAAGGCGTGCCACATACTGCACATTATTCCAAATCATGCTGCCTAACATGACCTGTGGTTTTTTTTATTGTGATATTTAAGCTTTCAATAGAATTTTGTATTCCTGCTTATCCAATCCAGCAGATCTAGAATTACATCATTTAAATTCTCTGTCATGTGTCACAGAACATTGTAGAAGTTTGGTCGTCATAGAGAGAACATTCACTCTCAAACAAGGGAAGATGAACGGCATCCCATAGGGTTGGGAGATGTACACATACAGGGTAGGTGAGTTGTTTTTGTAACTATTGCGTCCTTCTAATAGCCTTTAACTACTATTCGTATACCAAGCTTGAACTTTTTCACTGTTGTTGAATTGGTAATTTAATTCAGAGATAAGATCTTGTAGTAAAATTCTGAATAAAATCTAGGTTTTTGAGAGGCAATTCCATTTTAAAACATATCAATTTACGTATCAATAATGCAGTACGACACTATATCTTTGCTGTAAATGGCTGTATTGGACCAGCTGTGTACAGCTGAACACAATACAAATAAATGCCTCATCACCACAGGGTAATGTTTTAATGCTTGTACACAAATATACAGCCCAACATCTCTGTGTTTCTACAGAGGCGAGAACTGTTAGTGAATTTAGTTGTTAGACGAGTGTGTTTTTGTCATCAAAACAAGTCTCTGAATCCTAACACCAGGGAAACATTTGGAATATACATCACACATGGGCCGTGTCTCTCACAAAGAACATGGTCAGGAAAATCAGTCCATTTCTGGCAAACCATTCTACAGACCCTCGAGCAAGCTTCTTCCTCTCAACATGATAGGCATGACGATGAACTTCAAATTTAACACAGAAACAAGAAAATGAGATGGATAGTGTTGGAGTTGTACAAGATATTTTAAAGATGCTATATATTTAAGGACTGTAGCGACACAAAGCCAACAAATATGCATGGCCTGATGGCTTGGAGGGCCAAACATATTCGGTTACCAAAGCGACAGAAATACTTCAAGTAAGTACTTTAAGTTGAAATGAAATTACCTTCAATTTCCTCTATACAAGATCCAATAATAGATGAAGGAAATCAATTCTCCTCCAACAATCAGCTTCTAAATGGGCTTGTTTGCTTCCAAGGTTATCTCATGTAGTATAGGTCAGAAAAGCACTTACCCATCATACAGAAGTAATTTTAAAGGTTGGCATTCAACTTTCTATATATCGTAACAAGATGACACAACTCTACCGAGATAAGCAAGGACAGGATGACTCTCTAATGGGCGGCAGTGTTATCCAGTAAACCGTAATCATTCTCAATCCACTTCAACCCATATGGTCATGTGTAATCGTGAAGTCTAAATATGTGAATGGTTCCAGTTGATACTGCTCGTCAGGATTGTATGTACATATATGTTGGAACTGCCTATCAAACGTCAGGGTAATCGGGAATACGTTTACAATCTCTGTGATGATATTTTATATGAAAAGCTATCCCTAACTCGACCACTTCATCATTCACTGTTAACAACTGAAAGGAGAATTCTCCTGTCAGTTTTCTACAGTGAAGTCATAAAAAATATTCTCATTAAATCTTTAAATAAAATTTTTTTTTTTTGATGATCACATGAAAATGTCATCCATTATGCATTTAAATTGGAATAGCGTGTTCCATTTCCCGTGTGAGGAGTGCTTGGTAACGAGTGGTGTGGACGAGCAGCGGATACTTAGGACACGTCTATTCCATTACAGGGACTAGGAGTAACGGATTGCGACATGTTTCCATTCGTAGTCAGTCATTGCTACGATATGTTGGTGCGTTTCTGTACTTTGTTGTTTTGACACTGTGGGAAGCAGAATGTATAAATGTGATGTAAATATTTCATTACGCCACAATAGGAGCATGTACGTACATTAGCACGCAAAACGTGAAGGAAATAAAACACTGTCGATTTATATACAAGGTGTTGCACCAATAGAAAAGGAATGCAATGACTATAGAGCCATTACTAATTTTCTGGAGCTACACCAGCAGATGAACCTGCGCTTCCTTTCCTCACTACAATGCCCTATTTCATGCCATGTAAATTGTGTATAATTCACTTGGAGCCAGGATTAAGTTGTATATAGCAGATATCTGCATTAGTATGTAACAGCAGCTTCATCTAATGTACACACACTTTCAAAACAGAGGCAGGCCGAGAGAGAGGCAATATTCCACAGCAGCTAGAAGGATTCGCTTAACAATGTAGTCGGAGAGGATTTTAATGTATTTAACTTGAGGAACAACTCCCATTAAACCCGGGAAAACAAGGTAAGGTATATCTAACTATCTGGCTAATATACAATCACTGGTGATTGGATTTCTCCGACAGAAATAGCTTGTCTTCAACACACAATCATATGTTTAAAGGTTTTTTTTATCCATTTCTTAAGTAAACTCTATTCTAAATTAATGCCAGTTTAACTCTATACAAGTATATGTCTCAAAAGCACCAAGCATATAAAGTTAATAAACTCTATTCTAAATTAATGGTAGTTTAATTCTACATCAAGCACATGCCTCAAAAGCGCCTAGCCTATTAAGTTAAACATCTTGAGTAGGAAATTTTTTTTTTTTATCTACACGAGAAAAAACATTATCTATCAAGGATGTAGCTACATTCAATGACACAGGTGACCCACGAACCTCATAGATATAAAGCATGACTCCAACACATCAGTTCTATAAGCCATAAAGCATTGATGTGATTGTGTTCTATGATCTTAGTATGTGTTGACACTTATGACACGAGACCTGCCGTAACCACCGACATTGAGAATTACCACCAATTGAAATGCAGGTCTTTAAATTGAATAGCCAATGGTGTTCTACTGTGTTGACATTGTACCTGGCTCAGGAATTGACTTCTTTACAACATTTTCTAGTTATTTAGCTGAATCAACCAAGCAATTTCAGACTGAAAATTTGCATTATGATTAGGGACCATCTGCCCAAATACACTCCCTAGTTTGAAATTGCACAGAAGGTAATACAATACTATAGTTAGCTACATGTATCAACTTACTTATCCCTTCCTGTGTATTTATCTCAAATCAGTTTTTAATTTAATGCAATATTTTAGCTCAGAAATTTATTTGCCATGCATTGATGATGCACATTAGCTAGCTTGGTTAAAAATATTTCAGGGTTGAAATATCTATTTCACAGATTTGCTAATGTAATATGTCATATATCCAAGTATAATATGAAAATGTTTATGGTTATTAAAAGTCAGCTGTGTTATATGAGTTAGGCGACAGGCGACACAATCTCGACTCATCACACACGAGGTGCCGCTCTGTTGAACGCCATAAAACGTAGATCTCTTAAACGTTTGCTCTGGTCCATTGTCATCTGGAATTCATCCCGGATTGCATTACAACTTTTTTTTTTTTGCAGTGGATGAACCAGACATTATCAGTCTATTTAAAATGAGATGTATATCGCTTACATCTTTATGGTGAAGATTCAACATTCAATCCAATAAATAATGATGGCCGGCACACAAAAGCTTTTAGCAGCAGGGCGACTAGCATTTGCGAGTTGTCAATAACACCCCAGTAGGCCAGGTCTTCAGGAGGGAAGTTTATGGTATATCCCCACCAATCTCCGTACGCACACATACAGATAAACTTTTTATTCTGTCTTGTCACAAACACTTGCTATTGAAGTCTACTCCATTAACACTAGAACCCGCCAGTGTCGTTGGGCAAGCCAAATATCTCCCGGCCCTCTAGTCACTGGGCAGCAGTCTTAGACAGGCACAAATCCTATTTTGGAAGTATAACAAATAATTCTGCTTTAATCTTAATTCCGCAAATTGACTGTGATGCCTGGTCCTTGTGGACTGGAGCCCCTGGCCTTCCCCCTCTCAAGTCTAAAGACACGCAATACTTTGCTGTCATAGTCCCCGGTGATGAAGTGATCTAAATACACAATATCAGGCTATAATTCTCCATGGGACCAGCTTTGTTTTATCTGTTCCCAACACAAGTTAGAACGTAAATGACTTTGTGTTGCCTGAAAGCCAATATTTTCATAAGCAATTTTCCCCTGTCACTCCTGACGATCGCCATAACTCCCTTGATTGCTGAACTACCCACAATGCAGCTGAGCATTCGCCATTCAGGCCCTGTCAATTGAAATAAAAAAAAGAAAAGAAATTTCCTCCTGTTTGATAACTTTGGTGCCAATAATGTTGTCATTGGGATCAATTAGTTCTGATTTTAGAGGAAGTAATTCTAGATATAGTATATGTCAGACTTGAATTATTTATAGAAATTTCCAGAGATTGGTATTATCATTACAAACAAAATAATTTTTTTCTTCTTCTGAATTTCCCTGATATCATCAACGTCAACTAAAAACAAAGACCACAGATTTCATTTTTTGTTTGTATCACTCTGAAAACTCATTTCAGGAAACAGAAGATTTTTTGTTTTTTTTCCCCCCAGCAACTGTCATCTACAGAGTTTCCATTTCATGACCAACATGTAAATCAAACTCCACATATTTTAATATGGTTTTCAATTCCCGCCTGGTAACTGCTGTCTGTAAACAAGGCATAAAAGTTTCTATCCCTGTGTAATAACATTCAAAGCCGAAGCTCCTATCTCTAAACACCTTGTTGCATAGGCATTCTCGTAGCTCCGAGGAATCTCAACCTTATCATCAAACGCAATTATTAAGAAATGATCCCAAACTGAACAGGCATTAATGACAACTGGAATTTATAAAAAAAGCTTGAAATTGGATTTTCTGAAATAATTTATATGATAATTAGGCCTTGATCAGCCTGAAGTAGGAAACCTGGCCCCAGTAATCTAACTTTGTATTACCTTCATTGCCAGAGCTTTGAGCCGCAATCTGATAAATTTAACATTCCTGCAAGACACGAGTAGCTCTTTGATCAACAACGAAACAACAATTGGGAGAAAGCCGGCCGCCTGATGAGCTACACTTGTCATTCTTTGTGAGCCGATCCTTTACCCGGCATACCAGACATTAGAGGAGTACTGTTTGCAAGACGAATGGCAAACATGGAGAATATCCGTCATGTCCTCATAGCCTAATGGGTATAGGGGCGGCATAAATCAAACCTGCTTTTTCATGTGACAGTACAGAGCTGATGATTCTCTTCAACGTTTCCCAATGCTCTGTATTCATCATGTCCATCATTAATTCTCCATGGATTCTGTTATTCCGCAAACAACAATCGACAGCTGATAATTATATCGGACTTGCATCACACCAAATTGCGTAAGTACTCAATATCACAGATCGTAAGACTGTAAAACTTTCATTAGATGGAATATTTTTTTAAATTTTTTATTATTATATTTTGTTTAAAAAAACACTTGTTGAGAATGGAGGATGTGAAATACAATGTCCAATCACCAGTACTATAGACTGGCCACCAGCTTCTAAGGGTTTGGTCAAGAATTGTTCAGCTGAAGTCTAACTAGATTATCTCCCTTTAATTTGAAACTTCAAGATATATTGTAGCTGAGTACAATTATATAAAACTGGATTTCACTTAAAACTTTACTATTCCAGAGACTGATATTCCAGTACTACTAATATTTGAGCAAATGCTAGCCTGTCTCCCCAGGTCAGATCTAGGGGAGGCTTTCCTTATTGGTGTACTGAAGAAGGTAATGGCATTCGGCACACACAGAGGAAAACACAATTTACAGCCTTTATAGTCAAATTATTTCCACTCCACAAGCTGCAGCTGAAATTGCCTGGGTCAAATTTGATGATACAATGCATTGCTATAAAAAATTGACAATTAATAAGTTAAGCTTTATATAATAATTACTTCCATCATGAGATGACCTTTTAAAGCGAAGCAATATGATGGATATGACAATGCTCCGTTGCTCACAATAAAACTCTTGAGGGCGGAGATAAGGACAGATTTCTTTATTAGTTAGGCATAACAGACCTGAGGTAACCAGTTCATCAGTGGGAGGTTAAACAAATTGAGTTTACATGACTACAAACATTCTGGTGACCCAGATCAGCTTTTGTACGAGAAAATGTTGATCTATCAACACAGATTCTGATCTGCACACTAGTTCAGTGCTGATCTTGCCTGATCATCAAATACACACAAATTGCTCTTTGTGAGACAATCTGCTGCTTACCAATGAGATATAAATATAGTCAACACTTTGTAGATCAATAATTTAAATCTCCATTTAGAAATAGGGCCATTTAGACCCACATCAAAGACCTATTGGAACACAGATGTAATTTCCACAAACCCTGAAGGAATTTAGCTGTGTCGAAGCTTCAATTATCTTCTGTATAATAAGTGCCTGATAAAGGAGGCATGAGGAGAACTTAATAACCCAAGAGTTGTTTCCCCTTGTGAAACTCTCTAAGGGGTCTAAACTTACTATACAAGCTTCTTCTCCTTAAGATGACCATGTGATTCTTTATGCTACACTGTTGCCATGATATCTATTTCCTCTCCAATAAACATTAATATATTTTAAATATTTATATCTGTGTAAAATCGTTTAAGGAAACTCTCTGTCCTTAAGCCAGACGTGTATGTAACGCAAACATAAACGTGATCTAAGAGACTTCAACCTGTGTATAACTAGAGCTGAAACTAATATTCACTGCAGTTATTAGATTTCCTAAGTGCTCTCAAATGCTTTCTTTACAACTGTAATATATTTTCTCATTTAAAGCAACAATGAGTTTTTTGTACCAAGCGTCTGGTTTGTGTGACGGCAATCTAGTGCATACCTAATATCAAATCAAAAACATTTTTTACCGAGTTAGTGATTCTAAATCACCCAGTGTGAAAAAAATCTGTAGTATGAATTACACTTTGACATAAAACCCCATTCAACAATCCTGCATCTCAAGTTGTTCAGATAGACTATGGACACTGAAAAAAAACACCTCAGTTTTTCAAAGAAATAAACAAGATAAACATCAGATAAATTTCATGACGGTAATAGGCTTATATTTGCAAGGGAATATGCAGCACTGCTAGATTTCTCAGCATTATAGAGTCTGGGCCAAGGGAGACAGAGTACTGTGTGATCGACCTGGGAACACTACCTTATCTGATAAAGGCTCCTTAGATAATAATTATCAATTCCGTGATATAAATACCAGCCAGGAGAACTAAGCTCAGCTGAGGTCCCTTCGGATCATTGCAGAGACATACCTTTGATATCGGTGACAGAAACATATTTCATGTCTTCATAAACGTCAGCATGAACACTATACCTTGTTTAATCTTCCAGAAACTCTATGAATGATGAATGACGACAATTTTTTTGAAGATATTAAATATATTCTGTCGTGCCTGAGATATGGGTGTGTTGTGTGGTTAAAACTGGGAGAGAGGAGTAGAGTGATTAAGTGGTGAAATTCTTGAGAACAGGTGCAGTGTGCCTCGACCATTACAAGGATGTACACAGTGTAGGGGAGAGGTGTGAGCCAACACGTTGATGTTGATTCTATAAATGTCAATTTCACACCGGATTGTGACATACTGAGTGATAAGCCTTTAACTTGATCATCAGTAAAACAAACACTCACACAGATCTATATCAGAGGAAGGAAGATCACAGCTGACCCCACGAAGATTGAGTGAAAAGCTCTGAGCTGATCAGACATAAATGTTACCAGACTCAAAACTGAGAGGATCTCAGCTGATCAGACATAAGTGTTGCCAGACTCAAAACTGAGAGGATCTCAGCTGATCAGACGTAAGTGTTACCAGACTCAAAACTGAAAGGCTCTGTGCTGATCAGACATAAATCTTTGGAGACTCACAACTTACAAGTTCACAACTGATTGAAAACTCTCCGATAAGGAAATTGAGTGCCATAAATGAGGTTCAAAACAGAAGAGAAAGATTACGAAAGCCATCGATTAAGACAATTATGGGCTTGTATGTGTAAAGACAGAGAGTCTCTACTGGAATGATATTACTACACTCATGGCTTTCGAAACAGTGAAAATTGCAGCGCAAGATGGACATGCTACATCTGAATACAAGCTTCATACCTGAAGAAGACTACCCTCATGAAACTAGCCAACATGGTGTCAGCATGCATTTCCGAGAATGTTCAGTGTTCCTTCTATCCAGTTGATCAACAGACAGGAATTATCTGTGACAGGTCGCCAATGGAGAGGTTTCACATTCAGTGTGTTGGTTTGTGTGTATAAATGGAGCTGTCGGAAATATGGAGTTATAGTACGATTCTCTAGGTATGTATGATATTTAAAGCTGTCTACTTTGATGTGAATTACATTTACTAGCTACAGTTGTCATGATGGAATCCCTCTCACAAAAATTAACATTCTGTAGTGAGTTGGCTATATTTCTCCTTCATCAAATGCTGCACAGTTCTCTAACAATATTTCCTATCATTAATTTTCACGTAACCTATTGAATTATGTAATCTCTGAGGAATCCGTAATGATGCAGGAAACTACTGATAGTTTATAACCAAATTAACAGCACAGCAGAGAGTTCATATAAGTTTAGTCTTGCATATTTCAGAGAACAGTTTCAGAATTTTAGACATAAAATTTCACAATCTCACCAAAATACTGGGATATTTTTTTTTATTATACATTCACCGTGGAATAATCAATGTGGGAATTTAAAGACGAAGTTTGGTGGGGACTTGTATAATAAAAAGAGTTTTTATTGGCTAACAGAAATAAAACTTGATCTTTGTGGCCTTAGAATACAGATGATGGACACTTTTAACATTTCAAGTTGGAGAGCAAAGGGGGTTCTGAACATCAATCATAAACTGTGGCAGCAGCTATCAGGAGATTTGGGTGTATTTATCAACTGTAGATAGGCCATAACTTAAAGAGATATACAGATTAAGCTTTGGGTGTTATGTACTGTAAACTGACCTGTATGTCCTTTCCATCATTAAATTCAGGGGCAGTAAACCTGTTGCATTCATAGGCTGGTAGCCAGTCCTACTTAAGGGCAGACAATTCAGTCCTACTTTGGGGCATACAATCGAGTCATGTTTAAATGGGGGCCGACATTTCTGTCGTACACAGGCAAACAATTGTCATCCTTCCAGCACAAACAGACTGCCATACTTAAGGACAAGTTATGCTGTCTTACTACTCAAGGGCAGATAAATTGCAATATACTATACGGCACCAAATCAATTACAATTGTGGTATCCATCATTATAACATAGCCATCCAATTCTGTCAAAGAGTTGCGGCAATTAATGCGTCTCTTTCGGAGACAAACAAAATTACCAGGTTCAGGAGATAATAAAAGAAAGCTATCTAACCCTACTAGCCCTCTGGACCTGATTCAAACACATAATTGAATTCCGAGATGAGGCCATTCTACTAACTGATGAAAACATCTCTAAACGTGTCCCTCTCCATTTAGCACCCCTCTTGTGTAAAAGTTCCATGTAGTGTGTGCATTGGCCATATAACAAGCTCCCCGGGCTACTTTCTCTCTTACAGCTTCCTGTTGTAATGACTCTTGTTTATGTATTATGGTATCGATTATTTTCAAAATGTAAATTGATCCAATTTAACTGAGTGCAAGCAATTATCACGCAACAGCATTAGGATAGCTGAGGCAAAACTTGGCTTTCAGAACTGGGTAAGCCCCCTTCCAGGATAGAGGCCTGCTAAGATACCCCAGGCTCCAGCACAAACTTTCTAATGGCATGTACCAGTGAGAGAAATACCGATCCCCAGTTCTACAGCTGACAAATCCTGTACAATATGTCACCATTTTTTCGACGGTATGACCACGGTATTGGATTTTTCTATACACCACTGACCACGGTATTGGATTTTTCTATACACGATTCCGTTTTCAAAGATACAGTTCAAATACATTTCCCCTGACAGATGTATTGAAGCTTGAATGTGACCTCTATGAGCGGAAAACTACACGCATGTCTGGCAATGGTACGAATCCTTCATGTCATCCTAAAAATATGTCATTAGCTGAAAAAGCATTATAGAAAAGAAGTCCATGGTTAGATCCAAACAAAGTGTCATGTTTGAGGATCAGACTACAGTTCCATAATACTTCGCTAATGGATCTATACTTTTTTTCTTTCTGTGGGAAGCTATTTTAAGCAGACTACCAGGTAATGCATTGTCAAAGTCACTTTTCATTTAATAATAGACAGATGTATATCACATTCTGTAAGATACCTGATGAGTTGAGATACAATTTGTGTTCCTTTACAAACCATTATTGACTAATATATCTATATTTTTATAGATGTATATTTTCTACATAGTTTCCTTTCAAAACTTTCTATATTTAAGACTAACAAGGCTTGAGCTCTCTCTGAAATACAATTGTGGTAAATTTTGTTTAGTTCTATAGCATAATTTGTTCTAGTAATTTACTTGGCACACAAATTGAACATTCTTCCATGCACAGCTGGAGAAGCAGTTAGGCAAAAACAATTAGTTGTAGCTATAGCTACTTCATGTTGTCCAATACTCCCGGCTAAATTTCTAAATCTTAACCAGGTTTTAACCTCTATGAAAATCAGTGGTAACCTATTTTTATAAATTGCTGTGTTGTTCTGGCAATTACCAAGCTGGCCAGACTTAATAATTGGGGAAACTGTTAAGTGGGGACTACTGACAATCTTATTAACCGTGGCAAAATCATCATATGTTTTTGAGCCGGTGTCATTAAACGTCTAACAGATAAAACTTCAAAGACATTGCCAAGTATGATTAGTATTGTGCAGGCCCCAATCATGTATAGCCATGCCTGAGAGGCCCTGATAATGTGTAAGTGTCAAGTGTCATGAAACACATATAACTTCAGTCCTTCAGTCAGCAGGAATCACTAGCAATGAAAAGCCAAATAATCACAGTGACACAGGGGAATATCGTTCAAATGTGTAATGAATGAGATTTAGTGCTGGTGTTTTGCATGCTGAAATGTGGATATCTGACAGCTACTACACAAAATGTAGAGAACGAAATCCAACAGAGCCTGCTATGGATGGGGAGCTGATCACATGTCGCCTTACAAAAACCCGCAATATTGAATGGTTTGTATTATCCCGTAGATAACACTACAGTAAAACTGATTACGCTGGAAAGTGGCAGGCGGCAAAAATCAGCAGCTTGTACACCTGAAGGGCTCTAATGCATTAAACTGCCACGGGTTGATAGAGTTGTTTTTAACCTACGGAGGATATGTGATGTGTTGGACAGAAATGGAGCAGCACTTATTGAGTCCGTCTTTGTAGCCCTGCAGGCAGTGGAGAGGGGAATAATATAGACTTGTACAAGCACCTGTTCTGTGGGAGGGCCTGTAGGAGGGCCATAACAAATCTGGAGTGGCCAGTGATTGGATACAAGGCCCTCTCTCCTCAGCAGTCTCCAGTGACAAACTGCCTAGGAACTTCCTCCAATATTCCCGACCTGTGCTGGATACAACATGATGTATGACTTGTGAAACCTGCAGATGGGGATATCCACAGAGAAGCCATCGACACTGGCTTGGTACTGGACACAGGGAGCCATCATAGCAGCAAGACAACTCTGACTATAAGGTTCACAGAAGACTTCTATACAGATCTGGTCAGTGATAAATACCGTTTCTAATGCCTTGGTTACACTATGCCAACATTTCCATTTGTCTCCGGTAATTTTCACCAGGAAAACGTACAGAAAACTTGTCACAGAGTTACAAGCATTGACAGCCACTGAAAGGAATCCAATGTCAACATAGCTGATGTTTTTATTGGCCTCCTCCACTGAAGAGTTCTCAAGAGGGGGTAGGCTAGCCTCATACTATGATACGATGCAGAGACAGATAGCTGTGGCTATGTAATTTGTTCGACAAAAAACATTTCATGGAGGGTTTTGGTGGAAACTATCGGTAAACAAGGTCAGTGTACTTAACAATATCAATACTAATTTAGACTAAAGAGATTCTAAAGACTTGTCATAGACTGTGAGAACTAAATCAATCAGGTTTGCCTGCTGTGGACACTTGTCAAGTTAACAGATGTCCTCGTTGATGAGAAGAGTTTAGGTTTGAAATTAACCTATAGTAAACAGAATATGGCCGATGAGAAGAGTTTAGGTTTGAAATTAACCTATAGTAAACAGAAATGAGGGCACCTTACAGCAAACGAAGGTCATTCCTGGAAACTGTATCATGACCAACAGGATTCCAAGGTAACTGCCTCTTATTTGCTATTACTAAATGTTTTTGTACACAAGTTATGTACGGCTTACACCATTTAAACACAAACCACTCACGAGAAGCAGAATATTAGTGCAAAGCTTTCAAGGCATTTTACTCACAAAACATGCAGATATTTTGCTTAATGGCATGTGATATTTGAAGATACAAAGAGGTATGCCTGATTACAATTTGATATATTGGACATATGCTGGCCATCTGTTACTGTACTCATTGCCTGTTGTCAGGACAGAGCCAGCCAATGATAAACAACATTTAAAAGCAATCTGAAACCAGGAAATAACATATATATAAAATATGCTTATCACGAAATAGGATTATCCACATCTTAAGACTGTCAAATTGATGGAAGCAGTGCTGTGAGTGATACACCCAATGCTATTCTGGTGCATCAGTTAAAGTTATCACTCAAATCGAAGATGTGGGAAAACAGACAGAAGCGATCCCCTTGGTTATGGATGAAAGAACCTAGCAATGAGGGTATTTACATTTATATTGGTTTAAATAGCCGTCTTTAAAGTGGGCCACAAACGTAAAACCAGCACAAAACTGCTGTTGAAGAGTCCCGTAGCCATCATTAACACACATGACATGGCTAATTATATTTTTGAGAGATCACCATGTATCGCTTTCAATTAAGGCTACATTCTAGATTTTGTCAATTGTATACAGAAACCCAGTTCAGGAGTCCAGTGAATGTAGTGTCCTTATCGTCTACTATTACAATATTTAAGTTGAATGTATTAAACATTACGCATTTTATCCAGTAAATTCATTAACAAACATTCTGACATTTTACAAAAGTGGCCTGTTACTTTTAAAAACTCCTCAATATGTATGGCATGCATTTAGTAGCAATTTAAAATGTAAATTTAACATATATAGTGAAACCAGCTTTTACTGACAAACAACTTTAAAAACATCCAATCAAATCTACCGGAACAGTGACATGCTCTACTGTCATTGCCGACACTGATTTTACACTGTCATATCCAACACATTGACTCGGTCCCATGCTGTGTCGGTGAAGTCAGGTTTCACTGTATTAGGTAAAACTTCAATTTTATGTTCTAGCAGTTTCATTAAGCTGAAGTATTATATAATATGTTAAGTATAATTGTATTCTAATAAGTGTAATTTATATATAATATATGTGGGTGTCTGTTACCAACAATAACTGGAATTTCTCCCAATGGAAAAGCAAGGAGCTTATCAAATACCGATACATTTACTGTCTATGAATGGGGCACACAAAATCAGTTTATTTTCATTGGGAAGGTAATTATCTGTGTAGTTAATATTCATAACTGTATAAAAGAGAGTGGATGGGCTGTCTGGGGCTTCAGTAAGATATCGCTATGTATAATAGCATTGTGATATTATCTCTCCTGTTTTTTGTCAGTCAAATCAAGACAGTGGAACCCAGGCAGGGCCTACATAGAAATCACATGTTATTTGGTTTCCTCTGTAATTACAATATTTTTTCCCCTGTTTGCCTGCAATTGGTTTTGCTCCACAACCTAGATAGGTTTACGCTTCATTTATATTTTTGCCTTGTGCCAGTGTGTAATTCATTTTGGTGATAGAGTATGTAGTTTTTTTGTATGTAAAGAATGTAGATGTTTTTCTTCCGTGTGTGTATTTATTTCTTTTCCTTATGTAGATTTTCTCTCTGTTCTTTCTTGCGTTACATCTCCTTTGACCCAGAAAGTGTAGGTCGTGTTAACGAGTCCAAGGTTAGCTGTACTACTAGTGGACTGACAAGCAGACGCTGCTGTCGATGGTCATGGTGCGGTTTCTTGACAGGCTGCCTGGGTTTGCTGTCGAATTCCAAATTGCATAGACACACAAACAGGGTCAATCATTCCTACACGTACTAATGAAGGATTTGGACCACATATTATCTCACCATCTTTTATATATTTTCAGGAAATGAATATCATTCCATAAAGAACAACCAGACAGGTCAACAATACTACAGGCTGACACCATAGGACCATGAATGACATTGCAATACATAAGGCTCCCGGGAGTATGGTACATTATCCCACTATCATGTTGTCCTAAAGGTACAGTGGAGGGATTCACCTGGCTAGGAGCTTATACACCTGTTCAAGAGTCCCTACAAATGGATACCATGATAATAGTTTTACCTGTGGACAGTAACAGGGATAAGTGTTGATACACCTGTGGAAGTAAACCTGTGATGATACACCAGGATACCTAGCTGTGGAGATGCACACCTGGACCCATGGAGTCACACCCGGAAATATACCTGGAGATACACCCAGAGGATGTGTACTCTTATCAACGATTCACCGTTAACGGATAACCTCTGACAGGTACAATACCTGTCTCTATACCTGTTGATGGATATATTTTGCCAGTAATTAGTGTCTGAGGAAAGTGTGTTATACATTCCTATGAATGTCTTTTGTGGAGGTATACACGATATGTGATTTCGTGTGTTGTGTATTAAATATAGTTCTGTATTCCAACAGGATAAATGTGGGATTCATTTCCTTGTTGCTTTGTATTCCAACAGGAGAGAAATGTGGGATTTATACCTTTGGATTAAAATAGGCTTTAGGCCAACATCACATCAGCAACATACACAATCTCAATAAGGTAAGCATGAATTTTTTCATTAAAATAAAAATTATGGCCCAGTTCTACAATTTTTTTTTTTGTTTCCAATAAAATAGTTATAAATTCTAGACAGTGGTGTTGCCAACATTTTTTCCCTGGGGCTTCTTTTCCCCATTCTTCTCCCTTGGAGCTTGTCAAGTAACTGCAACAATCACACATGTAATGTCTTGGACAACACAACACAGAAAGTCCATAACACTCGGCCTAGATGACATTAGCGATACAAGATGTTAGCCTAGTAGTTGCTGTGACTAAAAGGCTCGATTCTTTGCTTATTGCCACTATATCACTTCATTCAGCACACCATCAAAGCACGTACACCACATTAATCAACCATTTACCAACTTGCTAGTCAATACATTGGGAAACATATCAAAGGAAGGTTTTACATGCGACCTATTGGATTCTTATACAGCTACAGATATACTCTACCGTCTCCAATGATCAAAAGAAAAGGAACTACCGATATGCAGATAGTACAAGAGAAACAATATACCGCAACTACAGGCCATCACACTCGGCTAGGCTTCTTACTGTCTTCTATAGGAAGTTGGCACACGTTCCATGCCAACGATAAAATTCAATAATGATCATTTTAATATCAAGTTGTTAAGATTTATTCCACAATAATTGCTTTGCCCACAATGAGTATGGCGCGGCTACGGTGTTGTTATGCCAGTCATGATACAGGTACGACAACAGATTACGTTCTTAGCTTCATTATCGTGCGACAGCTCATGTACTTGATAGTGCTTTTGCATTTTTCTTCACTTTTCTCTTTTGCTTCTGCAAATTAGACGAGATTTTATCTGCACAAGTAATTAGCTTTAGTCTCGGCACTTGTACAGACATTGGTATCGTTTTCAGCCTCATCATCAATATAACTTTGGCTCCTTACTATATAAAGATACATGCATGCCCGACATGTATTGTGTAACATGCAATGTAAATCCATTCCATGTCAAATTTTACCATGAAAGGAGATCGAAAATCTCCTCTTATGGTGTTTCAACTTGATAACCATATATACATTTTCAGCCATTCATTTCCCTTACTAATATATCCATCCAAATTAAGCCGATATATATCTGCCTTACTGGGAATGCAATATTGGAAATAAATTGTGGACTGCTTGTATAATATGAGAATGCTTTCCTTTGCTGGGTGAATACAGTATCTTTAGGTCCCCAATTATACAGAATAATTAATTACAATGACTTGCGTAGGGGGTTAGTCAGTTCAATTATTCATATTTACCCCACAAAAATGTCATACGATTCCATATCTATCAAGTGTGGGCCCCGTAAGTATTTATCTCACTACTGAATACCAAGTACCCACACTTTCTCAGCTTTATTGATCTTTATGTCCATATCTAGGTGATAAGCTGTTCTTGTATGAAAACACTGGGTAGCAGTATCAATTTCAATCCTGAAGCAAAAGTGCAATCAGTGTTCTACACAAGACTCAAATCACAAGTAGATTTCTTTTAATGAATTCATGAAATTTGAAAATGACAAATTGTCTCAAAGACTAAATTGGAAAGCTGTATAATCAATATACAAGGACAAGTGCCTGTCTTCAAAGCCGTGCCTCCTGTATATATAGAGATCAATTGATCTGTTCTTGGTGTCCCTTGCATTCCTTAGTATACTAGAGACTGTCATTTTTAAATTATCAATTGCTTTTATAATCCTTGGACATGCCAGAAGGCAGAATTGAGCCTGATTACAGGATACTGATATTGTCTTGTGACTGGAAGCTGTCACCGGGCCAGACCCCCTCCATCGACAGTCCAATTCCTCTTCCAAGGAAAATCTATTGGGTTTCCATACAGGGCAGCATGTAGAGGGAGCTAGCAATCGTTTTGATTAATGAACGCTCTATTTTCCTCCTGACAGCCCTATTTCAAGCCTGATCGGCAATAAATGCTTTCAATAATGGTTGCTCCAAAGAATCAACAGTAGATATGTAAAAATAATGGGGGATTTGCTCTGTTATCTATACACTTGCTGTGGCTCCGGGCAGGGAGATACAGCCAGACCTACTGGGAGGGAGGACTGAAGATTGCTTTAACCATTTGGGAAGGAGGATGGAGTCTGGCACAGCTGCTGATGATGTTATACAAAACGTTCTGTGGTAGTTAGATGATGTGCAGAATGTCATCATTTGTTGAGTGTGGTACTTCAATCCCTCTGGTAACCAGCCTGCTGTATGTCAGGATAAAACATTGTCAGGCCATACGGTTCTCCACCAGATAGCTGGTGGTATTTCCATCAACCAAGGGCTGGAAAGAGCTAGCTAGAAACGATTCTCAAGGTAGGAACTCTTGTACAATTTATTTTCATCTTGTTTATTTTTGGAGAGTATTTTACCAAAATTTGCATTGTGGGTAAATTGTGTCACCCAATCCCATTTCTTGTTTGTTTGTTAATGAATATTATTCAGCTTTGATAAAAAGTTCAGCAGATATGTTCTTAACACCAAATGCCAATTCCCCCGTCATTAAATCTCTTACTGATATTCATCATTAATATCTCGGCTGTATTAATCTTCATGGTCTTATCTACCTGAGGACACCCAGTGTGGCTCACCATTCTGGGAGAATTACCGGTGAAATCCCTACTGTGCAACACACTCCATTAACATTCCTGGTACGACAACCTGAAGCCTAAAACAGCCAACAACCTCTGCCATTCAAGAAAGTAGCTCAGAGGTTTAGGAATGCTTCATTACTCTTTGCAAGTGTCCCTTGAAGAAATGTGTTTGAAGTTTTTCTGTGAAAGTCCATTAGCAGGCCACAAATTTCTCCCAACAATATTTACTAAGCTCCTTGTGTACAATTTAACTTGCTGAGAAAACACACAACAACAGTCACAAAGCCGTATGGGGGTTATTTGACCTTGCTATGGTGACCTTGAGGATCCTAGCAGATCACTACTATCAATATTGGGGCTTTACCCTAATCCGACAGGAAGTTGTACAAGTCTGTTGTAAAGGTTTTCCGATACATTGCTGAATATCAATGGCTGGCACCATCAGCGTGTGTTGCACTAAGTGTCAAGTTAGGTCCTTATTGGCCATAGCAATGAGGTCACTATTGAATGAAAATTTACGGAGGTCAGAGGTCACATTAAGGTCACTTACCTGGTCTGGGTTCCATGCTGTTCCCCATTGGCATCTGGCCTGTGCCGCTGTTCTGTAATGTACAAATATAAAGTTAGTCCCAAAACTGACAATGTAAATGGGAGACTCTGTGGTCAAATAGCAACTGGAGATCTGAGGAACTTTTCTTTCCAACATTCTACATTTGCACGGTAAGGCATCCATTTGAAATACTTACATAACATATGTTTTATTTATTTTTAACATAACTGTGATGTATGTGCTTGACAGAGATAATATGTTAAATCTTTGACAGGGTGCTGTAATATACTTTGATATGGAGAGACACCCAGCATGTTTGAGATATTTCTGTTGTAATCAGCAGCACCTGTTTGTCCAGGGTGGTTAAGTTGTCCAGACTAGTTGGGATGGGAGATGTATCAACTTATGACATCAATTTTATCTCTACATGTTCATATGCACAGAGTGAGAGGAATTGTTGGAACAAGATATATATTTTTGAATGTCCTACCTGGTACAGGTAAATGTCATACATCACAGAGAGGATGTCATACCTGATACCGGTAAATGTCATACCCGATACCGGTAAATGTCATACCTGATACAGGTAAATGTCATACATCACAGAGAAGATGTCCTACCTGGTACAGGTAAATGTCATACATCACAGAGATGTCATACCTGATACAGGTAAATGTCATACATCACAGAGAAGATGTCCTACCTGGTACAGGTAAATGTCATACCTGATACAGGTAAATGTCATACATCACAGAGAAGATGTCATACCTGATACAGGTAAATGTCATACATCACAGAGAAGATGTCATATATTATACCGGGGGAAATGGAAAATGTCAATACATAGTAGTAGTAGTATCACATTATCTTTCTATTATATCATCACAGGCTGGTTAAGGGTGTCCCAAGATTCAACACTTGATATATTACTCTAAATTATATGTAAAATACATAATTCAGTTTTCATGTAATTTTATTTGAATGTCATACAAAGCCATCTGTCATGTCGTGTTTGTACATGGGATCTAATTGACCATTAAATGTGGTATTGGATAGGACTGTTACAAGCTCACCTATATCAATTTGTACACAGGCAAATCAGCTAGGATGTCTGTGTCGCTACTCAGTCTACGATTAGCTCTTTGTCATCAGATCAATCAAACTTTTCAGGTAAATAAACGGTGTCACCGAGTCGTCCCTGTTTGTAGTATTGGTGCTTCCATGGGTAGGCTACTTATTACACTGAGATTTTCAAAGACAAGATCGTTATGATCAACAGACGTTTGAAGTTTAGTCACAGGATAATTGGGCACTTTTTGATCCTGATTTAATAGTGATTATACTGTTATAGGCTGACTGTATTACTCAGTATTATTTCTGTGTGCACCTGTTCCTAGTATTTTCTCATCTAGTTTATACTTTTGATTCATCTGAGTAACTATTTTCTTTTTCGTTTCTTTTCAAAGTAAATGTGCACTGATGGTGGGTGAGAGAGAGATTATGATAGAGGGTGGATGAGAGAGAGATAATGTTAGAGGGTAGAAGGTGGATGAGAGACCGAGTAATGTGTATAAATACATGGGCTAAAAGAAAGATATACTTGCCTTTTTTTAAAGAAACACTTTCAATTCAAGATTAATTCTATTTTAATGTTTCCTTTAAATATATTACGAGGTATCTTATATGAAATCATGCACATTTTTTATCATCTAATTAAATCTTGGTATTATTTTAATGAAGGTGATCTTTTGAGCTGTACTTACATTGAAGTCTACTTGATTAGGTAATCGTACTGACCCAGGACCTCGCGGACCACCTGGATATCGCGGTGACATAAATGGCTGAAAATATAAAACGACTTCATAAAAATACCTTTCAGTGACATGCATTACAAATATGACTCTGGGGGGAAAAATCCATCTGGCATTTCGGAAGCTAGAAAAAATCATTAACCTGCATTGTAAATCACACAAATGTTAATTCTGGTTGATAGATGTTGGAACCTTCTACAAGGAAATAAGACATAAAACGATGATATTCTACTGTAAATGATGAACAAAGAATATGACAAAAAAAAGAATTAGCATTTTTTAAGCATTAGCATACAAATGCTCATAATGAAATCACTGACAAAAGCAGCTCATCAACATATAAATCATATGACATGCCCTCACATAAAAATAACATAACAATTTTTTTTACGGAGTGTCAGGGTTTTGGTCCCGACAAAACAACCCAAAAACTGATCACCATGAAATATGAATACATCAATGACATTAAAAAGTTCAAAATATATATAAATAACGCATCAATCATATCTCTGTGACAGGTCTGTGAACAAACACGTAACTCTATTGACTAATTAAGTATTTTGTCGTGTCTGAAATTGGTGTGCATTGGTATGCATACTAAACCCACATCCTCCTAATTTTTTCGTTGTTCTACTCAACTGCATACAGATTGCCAGCAAGTCAACCTAATCATACAAATACATGAAAATAACCGTATTTACAAATTCTAATATTTTTTCCAACCTCCCTCTTTTCTCTAACTGGCTTGAATCAATAATCGTTAAACACAATACACATGTTTTATATAATGGTCTATAATCACTCAATTTAGATTTTAATACCTTACGGAAACAGTCTATGAATATAAAATCTCTATTTTAAGATTCCGTAACCATGTCTTTCATGATTTTGTATGGAAATAGTTAACTTGGAAAAATCTAATCAAAAACATGCATTTTTCATGGGCCAACAATTTTAAGTATGAATGCCTTGAATACCATTCCATAAGATAGTGAACTTAATAAATTCACCCGTAAGGAGTATTTTTCTTAAAAATTTTGCTCTGCAGAAATATAATGATAATAGAGTTGGCACACTAATGGAAAATAAATACAATTACTCTGTAATTACCTCGGAACATTCTGACAGTAATTACATAGGTTTTTTCTAACAGCACACTTGAATTTTTCTTTCTCTACAAGAATCGGCTGTCAGTGACAGAAGTCGCCCCAATTTAATCCTTTTCACATGGCTCGCTTTCAATTTGCCATTTGATTAATCTTTGTCACATGGACTCTTGAAGATTAAATTTGTTTTCAATCTCTGTCACAGTGACTCTTG
Source organism: Pecten maximus (assembly GCF_902652985.1). Taxonomy (NCBI): domain Eukaryota; kingdom Metazoa; phylum Mollusca; class Bivalvia; order Pectinida; family Pectinidae; genus Pecten; species Pecten maximus. Next base: position 40,599,456 of record NC_047018.1, read on the forward strand.
AAATTTTGAAAGATACCAGATGCAGAGAATTTTTTCTCATTGGGAAATCTTGCAAGAAATTGTAATTCCTATCATTCTTGCAAGCTGTCAAATCTTGATCATAGATTTTATGACTTTTTGAAGGGACGACTACCTTTCATCCTGTACAAGGAAACACTTTGCCAACACATAATGATTTGAACTTTGGATGGGAAGTATCTCATCATGTCTATATACCAGAACATTTCCTCTAATGGTAGTCAGCCATTCTCCAGGGATGAAAATGCAAGGTAGCCATTTGCTCTCATGACGACATGACCTTTGACCTACTTATCCACACGACAACCATTCTCTACTATATCATTTTATTGCTCCACTTTCCACTCTATGTACCAGTAAAACAAAGAACATAAAGTAGTTTTCAGAAAGTGCTGCTGTCATCTTGGTTTCCTGTCAGGAAGCTATTGGCTGTCTATTTGCCATGTTTCCCCTCACTAGGCTTGTCTGTATGGCGTAACCTGTGAGGTGGCCATAACCCAAACTATCATGGCCGCTAGTAGCACTTTCCTAGCCATGAAAATAAGCCAGTCCAAACTTTGTCCTATGTAACTTTTCTGTCATTGAAGCATTAAATAGTCCACTTTCCTGCCATGTGCTGTAGACATCACCAGGACTTTATTGTCTCCCAGGGGAAGAGAGTTCTTATCTGAGCTCTCAAGTGCCAAGGGTAGTCACATATGATCAACTAATTTTCCCTTTTTGTTTCTGCTTTGTCTCCAACCACACAATGGAGTCTTGCCATTATTACCGCACTCATTGTCATTATTTATTGGCCCACAGTGTATATGATCCAGAAATCATTTAAAGGGTGTCGTTTTTTATGCGTTTGTCTCGTCCAGCCTTTATCATAGCCGATGGCCCAAACGTAAACACATGTACTGTCATGTTTGGAATCAAATTATGACTTCAACATTAAGTTACAGGTGCTGCATATCAATATATATAAAATATTCAACAGGACGCAGGAAGCTTTTCTCCATGAATCTATCATGCATGCTTTTCTCCTTCTCCCACTTATAACTGGCCCTGATAATGCATGGGCCCTGATAATGCATGTTCTAATTACCTTCCCCATACAACTCCATACCATGTGTGATCAACTAACTAAATTCGAAAAAAAAAAAAAAAAAAAAATTCATTTGAAATTTCATTTTGCTAACAATGTGAATGAGTATATCTACTGTACGAAGTGAGCTTGCAATTCTATTAGCATCATCTCATGAAGGTTGAGTGAATGACATATTCATCAGATTTACTATGCAGCCAAATAGCTTCCAATGAGTCCCCCATTTTGCAATACTACCTTCAATAATTCATTAAAAGCGCAGCAGTGGAAACAAGAGGGGAGAAACAACTTCACAGGAAATGTGGAGGGCTCTGATTAAAAGCTAGTAAAACTAAATGTTTTCTCAAAAATGGAGATCATTACCATCCAGATATGTAAAAGCTTTAAAAGTAGTACCAGCAACATGCACATGTAATTATGAGCAAACACACACTAAACACTGAACTCCCAAGGGAAACTCAGGGAAATTCCAAGTGCATACAACACAGAATGGTTTGTTTGATCAAGTGTTTCCCATCAACTTTGGGTTAAATACAAGCCTAAAAACACTTTCATCGGAAACGAACACTGCACCCTATTTAAATCAAGTACAGCATTGCCGTTGGAACAATTTCTTTACCTCAACTTGTCAGTTGTAACACTGCTGTGGGAAACACTTTTTCACTTAATTCATTTGCTGTTAAACTGCTATGGGAACTACATTTTCTCATTCTTTATTAGTTGTAATACTTCTGTTTGAACTATATGAAATTATTAGCAGTAGCATTACTGTGTTAACTATTTCCAGTTGTAATACAGCTTCAGGAAATATGTTTTTCTTCCTACTCATCATACAGCTGAGGGAACTATTTTTTCTTCCTACTCGTATAGCTTGGGGAACTATTTTTTCTTCATTCTCATCAGTTATATAACTACTTTTTTCTTCCGTATGTTCCAATTATAATGTAGCGGGACTGGACTGGGTCGATCATCGGTGACCAGGTAGCTCAATTGGTAGAGCATCCGGCTAGTGTTCGGAGGTCCCGGGTTCGAACCCCGGTCTGGCCGCTACATTTTCTCCTCTCCTGTTACAATAATATAATAATACATGTACTTCCATATGAACCATGATTTTTACCTTTCCACTATGAAGTGTGCCAATGAAAATTCCCCGATTTATTTTGTATGGTAATTTAACACAAGATTAAACTGTTTATAAGACATCAATGCAATGGCAGCCTTTAAAACAGGGTGTGATTCTTAGTGGAGATATTATCAGGATAACATATGCCAGGACATGGAGATCCTGTTGAGATTTCCGAGTTAGCAGTCTACCCAGATCCACTTTGGTGATATATGAATGTTGTGAGCTGTTGTTTCCTTCAGATTTTGCAATCAGGAATCCAATATCAGTCTTGTTGTTCTCAAACTCAATTAATAGAACATCCCAGGAATCAGTATTTTGTGGATACAGGCTAATACACTGCAGCTGCCTTTCAATTCTGAAGCCTGATATTTTCTTCATTACCAATCTGTAAAATAGTGATAAATCTGAAAGCATTCTTAAGAGGCTTTTTGTCTCGATTCTTCAATCCAAAGAGAAGAGGTATTTTCTCTTGTGAGAAATACATTTCTAGGCAGTGTGTATGAATTTGACATATGTAAATCTATCGCCAGTGCGTTTGTATCCTATAGGACTCTGCCTGTGTCTAACAAGTGTTGGTATTCTGATTGATGGCCAGCCTCTTTAGAAAATTGCTCAAGCCTTCACGACTTTGATTCCTTACTATGCATGCCACTCAGAGTTTCCCCCCACATTTTCTACCAATTAATTGCTTGCAGTGTGGTGGCAGCGACCCCAGCTTGGATGCTTTGATGGAATACAAAGCAATTTGCAGTATTATCCCCTACATGTAATGGTTGGGATAATTGTTCCATCATCAGCTAAATCTCCGACCAGTTCAGAAAAGCACTTTGTTTGATTTATCAGTAAATGTTTATTCAAATGTATACCGTTCCACAAATACAAGTCTTTGATATCATGCTATTCCTGTGAGTAGCCAGGTAGTGTTAAATATTCAATTCATGTTAGTTACCTCTATAGGCAGAGCTGGATACTTCATACCCAATTCTATTAGTGGGTCTCTAGAACACAAACAGGTGCAATCGCTAAAGGTGAGACGAGTTCTGAGCAAAGAAGACATTAATGGGAAGGAATAGATTCTGACTGAAATTCAAAATCATTTAAGTTCTCATTGAGATACAGGTTACACTATTAGGCTTCGTGCAGTGATTGTAAACACTGGCACTGAATGCCCAGTTGGAACGTAGATGGAATATTTCATTTGAGCTCAATGCTGACATTAATCAAATCCAGTATACACAGAACTTGGGGCGAAGTCTAATCAGAAATCATTGCATTACTGGCAAAACGATAAGTGCGTTAAATGATTTACGTTTCTCCAATGGAAATAATTTTAACCTTCATTTAGTTTATCTGTGCTCCATAACTCCATTAGAGAAGCCGATAAGTTAATTTGCCATGAAGTAAATGTCTTACAAATTTTCAACGTAGGGGAAGAGATAAAAGTAATCTAAAAACATGGCTACTATTCATGGCTTTGTGAAATTGAAAATCAGGATACAGATTAATTCTGTAGTGTAGATGACTAACCTGTCGTGTCAACTTGGTTGGGAAAGCCCCTAGTTGGGTGTCAAGTATCAAATTGCACAAGCCCCAATAAATTTCTCCATTAAAAGCAAAGTAATCGCAATAATAAATTACTTAATTCAAATCCATAAAACCTTCACAGCTTAGGGTGGCCAAATACTTGACATCGCTATATTTTCCCCCTTTAGTAAATATTCGTCTCACTATGTAACCAGAACTATCAGTAATATCAGCAGTTTGGTATCCAACTTCTCAACCTAAACACAAGAGTGGCCACTCACATATGAAATTTAAGTAGAAGAGAGAAAAGTCTTGAAATTCTAAGCACACTACTACTCTTTGTGATTAATGAAGCTAGGGGGTAAACTGACAACTTCAATAGCGTAATTCTTGCCTTTCTTTCTATCGCTCAGGGGCACTGCTAATGGGCTGTGAAAGTCTCAAACCATCACACAACACTACTACTCCACACACACCAGGACCAAGGTAGCTGGCTCTCAACTCATGAATAAAATTCATAACCAGTATTTCAAGGGGGTAGTTTAAGAAGACAGGACTAAATGGTCAATTGCATGTTTGTCGATGACCAATTATCCCGCTCCCGTTCCCCAGGGAGAACACGACCATTTGTGTTAGCCACACACAATTCAGTTTTTTTTGGCCAATTCAATTACGATCGAATGGAAATATACTACTTACAGAACAAGCTATTCTGTGAGGATAGTTCCGCCAGGATTGAACGTCAAAAAGTTTCGCCAGGATTGAACGTCAGAAGTCAGTCCATTGAGGTAACTTTCATGCATTCTTTCAGAGGGGAAAAAACTAGATAGTTTTTACAGCTGAATGTTACTGTATTTGAATAACCTTAACTCTGTATATGGCTTTCTAATTGAGAAAATGGTAAGAAAATTTTCATTACCTCTTTTTTTTCCTTTTTTTTTTTTTTTTTTAAAGTATGGCTTTTTAATTGGTAACCACTAAGGGGTCTTAGAAGGAATCTTATCATTCTCCTTTAGAAAACTTGATGGTTTTGTCATTTATAGAAATGTTGGAAGTCTCTGAAGGAGACTTGCAGGTTTTCTCTTGCCAAAGGCTGCCTGATTTACAGGGATCTCATGGAATTTGATTATAGTTCAAAGTAACACCAGTTAGGCAATTCGTTTCTTTGAAAACCCTAGTGCATAGTACATTAAACCAGTATTTGAGCCGAGCAATTGCATGTGTCCTGCTATCGAGCCTACAGTTTCCCCTAGCTGTGAGTAAAAGAACATACTCTTTTCATCTATTGAAAACTATTTCCAAGAGGTTTATCAAGTCAATGGATCGAGGAACATCCGAGTTGATGTTGATTTTCTTTGAACATGCTAATATCCTTCATTTTAATTTAGCTTCACATGTAACGCACTCCACCAATAAATACATTTCCCATTTCCTCTCTGTGAATAATTTGAGCCACACTGTAATTTGGCACATTAAGGGAACGAAAACTACAACAAAAGCACTGGGTCTCAACCCCTCATGTTTGTGAGTGCTCACGTTTTGTTTGAACAAAACTAATCGTCTATAACACTACGTCCTGTGCATGACAAGTGAAAATTGCATGTAAAATTCTCAATTTTAGAACTACATTAAGATAGCAGCATTTTAACCACTGCTACCTTCAACTGCACATGTTAAAACTGATGGTTTGTGTCAGCACCTGTTCCCATCAGCCTACCTATAGAACAAGTTATCTTTTCATTTATGCAGTCTCATTTCTTGAAGCCCGTTTGATTACCAGTGCGTAATTAAAACTACTCCAATGTCAATGGAAAGCAAAACCTATATCATTTCAAATACAGGAGAGCTTGGTGTAGTTCTCAGAAATCCAATACATTCTAAATGTGGTTATGTTTGAAAGGAAACCAGATTAGGTGGATGTAGTGTAGGCTGATCATGAATTAATCATCTTGAAGCGATAACTTAAGACAGATCTGACTTGGCTGATGAATTTCAATTACAATGTAAAAATCCTCCTCACAACAATAACCCTAAAGATTGCTAAATATCACATTCCCAATATCATCCATCATTTTCCAAAGGAGGCTTACCAAATACTGTGTAATCTTACACATTAAAACCTTTTCCCATTAGGAAGGTATCGGGTGATTTCAGTGATTATGGATGTTAATTAAAATATTTGACATGAACGGAGCAGGTGATTTGTATTTGGTTGTATTAATGGCTTATGGCAATAAATGGTATATATCACATACTATGGTTATATTGTAGCATTAGGATTGGATTTGCAAGGTCGTGGGGGTATTTGATTTGTTTTATTGTGCAACTAAACCCGTTTTGCCAAGGGAGATAATTTGCGGAGCTCTTTTGCCTTGGGAGATAACTATACAACTAGCGGTCACAAAGGGAAGGTAATCAGTGCCAGTTGCGAATAACTTGAGCTAGTTAAGGGGAGGTAACTTGCTGGACCCTGCTTTGCAATGGAAGGTAACCTACTGAGCCTACTTTATCAAGGGGAGATAATTTGTGATCATCAATGGGGAGATAGCTAGAACCTTTTTTTTTTTTTTTTTTACATGGGATTGGTCACCTATCGTGCAGACCATATTTTTGGGTACTCTGTTTAGATGTCAGAACCTAACATTAACCGTGATGTCAGACCCGAACATTAACCGTGATGTCAGACCCTGAAGTTTCCCAAGATGTTGGACCCTAACATTAACCGTTATATTAACCAAGATGTCATACCTTGGCATTAGCCATAATAGTGGCACCTTTTTGTTAATTGAGATGATATTTTTACCCCTGTGTTAACTGTGTTGATGGATTGACCCTTTCATTAACTGTGTGGATATTTTGACCCCATGTTAACTGTGATGCGGTTTGACCCTTACATAACTTATGCTAACCTATTACACTAAAAGTCATAATAGAACTTTGCACTGCCCATAAGCCTTCACATTAAAGCTCATTTTAATTCTGTAACTTTCATTCCAGCTGATGGTGACTTTTCTGGTCGTAGGAATGATATACTGGTGAGGAGGCAGATCCTTAAGGGGATACAACTACTTCGGCTAGACTACCTATCACCTACCACAAAGGAACTTCATAGGTAAGAGGAAATAATATGGCCCGATATGGGAAGCAATGTAACCTATACATAGCCATTATTGAGTACATGTTACAATAGCCAGCCACTACCTGTCCAAGTAATTGGAAAAATACAGTATATATTTACCCTGGTGTAACATTATATCCGAGAATTTATCATTATAATGGCATTTAATTTGACAATATTGTAATAATTCCTGTCGTGTACAATCCACTTAAAATGTTAATTCCGTCAAGCCTAACAGCCAGCGGTGTAGTTTCACAAAAAATAACTGAGGCCTGAATGTTATCACAACAGAAATTAACAAAATCTCAAATGCGGAAAATGGACTGGCGAGGGAAGAATAGGGAGGATGAGATGAATATTATTATCATTTTTTTTTTTCAAATTGGTCATTGATTATGTAACAAAATCAGCGCCTTGAGAGGAAATTCTCAACAATCCATCTTTGTTGAGTTATCAAAACATCACACACATGGTCAGAACGTAATTACGTTTCATCGAAAGACGTTGATTACAGGGTTAAGCCGAGATGCTACCGACCTTAAGCACGTTACAATAAAATGGCAGGCCATTTTTTCCCCTGGCGCTACTAATTGTAATGTTGTCCTTTTCTTTACCAGGGGCCAGGCAATATAATCAATACTCTAGTTTAAGATTAGCTCAAATGCAAATAACGCAGGTTAGAGGAGCACTCGTGAATCTATTTTAATTTAGAAACCTTTCAGATGTCGGGCCTTGGATGAAAAACCTCCGGGAGCGAGTCTACTCTTAATATCCGGCATGTTCAAAAGACAACCTAATAATGTAATAGGAAATGAACATAAATATTTTACAATCTCTTGTGAGGCGGGCTACCATTACTTTAAAGTCTAATGAAATTTGCACTCGAGTTGTACCCTTTCAACAAACACTTTCAAGAGATTGTCAGGCCCAACTAGAGCTAGTATGTGCTTGGCAGTGATCTAGCTTCCCTATCATATAGCCAGGCACTAGTAATTTGGAACATAGCCTTGATATGACAAGTGATAATTAAGGTAAGTGTTATCAAATTGTATATCTTCTTCTCAATTTACATGTCAAATATGTTTTTAGAAGTTGAAGATTGATGGTAGCTATTGTAACACTAAATAAGTATTCCTGAGGCCTTTTCATATTGTCACTATGGTAAAATCACATTTCACTTTGTTACATACACAGGCCACTTAAATGACCAGACATTTTTTTGGTTAGATGATGCATGTTTTAGTTGTCGTTTACTTCTTGTAAAATTTTAAGAAATGATTGATTCCAAGTTTTCCCTATACTAGATCCTCTATTTATACATGTGATTTCCTCCCTCTAACAGACCCTTACTTTTTACCCTCCATTGCTGATGTTGAAACCATTTCCTCCCTCAGATAGACCCCCACTTTTTACCCTCCAATATTCATATTGATACCCATTTCTCTCTCTAATAGACCCTCACCTTTACCTTCCATTACTGATGTCGACACTCTAATAGACCCTCACATTTTACCCTCCAATATTCATATTGATACCCATTTCTCTCTTTAATAGACCCTCACATTTTACCCTCCAATATTCATATTGATACCCATTTCTCTCTTTAATAGACCCTCACATTTTACCCTCCAATATTCATATTGATACCCATTTCTCTCTCTAATAGACCCTCACATTTTACCCTCCAATATTTATATTGATACCAATTTCTCTCTCTAATAGACCCCCACTTTTTACCCTCCAATATCTATATTGATACCAATTTCTCTCTCTAATAGACCCTCACCTTTACCTTCCATTACTGACATCGACACCCTCTTATAAGAACCTCACATTTTAATGACGATATCTCTCACTTCCATTACTAAATCTGACATCCATTTCTCTGTTATAGACCCCCTCATAGTATTCTCATTAGCATGCCTTTCTCTCTATAATGGACCCTCCCTCTGTTCTTTGATCTCTGGTGGCTAATATCACATACAGGTGCCATGAAACTCTTGGGAAATATGATATTTTAGTAATTTCTGGGATATACAGAAAAAACATTGTCTGGAGAAGGCAAATTTGTGTTTTGTTGATACATGTATATGTTTCAATATCTCCTTGTTATGGTGTGAAAATGATCTGATGTGATAGGAGAAAGAGATATTTTAGGTGGAAAGGGGAATGATGCGCGAGTCTCAGATTGCATTAAAAGTTTGGTGTTGTCTAGCAGGCAATACAGACTTGTAAGGTGGGGACATGGTAAACATTAGGTAGTATGTAACATGGGGAAGTTTAAATGAAGGCATAGGGAGTGCTCATTTATGAGCTTGCACTCCCTAAAAAGCATTTCTTCAAAAAAATACTTCCCAACTTACTGCTACCCATTTATGCAATTTTGTGGACTGGAACAATTCATGTATCCATATAGTTTGAACATAGGCCTACATTCTTTGATAGCAGAAACATCACCTTATATCCAAGTATGGTTGTGTTACAGGTCAAAACATAAATATTTCCAAATTTACATGACTGATTAGCAAACTAATTTCCAGCTCTCTTGCATTCAACATTTCATCACATCACCAGCAAATGTCAATGGGAGAAAAAAACCCAGCTAATAATGAAATGAGCCTCTGGCAGCCAATTCCATAATTCCTTGTTATAAGACTCACAATCAATTACCTATGTTCACGTACCGGAATTGATGAAACAGAAAATCATGTCTAAATTTATCTAGACTTCAGAGTCGATCAACACTGACTACAGTAGCACTGCCACATCATGTTTCCTCTGTATGTTAACCATCAATTTCATTAAAAAGTGCCTTAAGGACATTGGCAACTCTGGACCTATTTGTGCTGAGAAACCAAAACATTTAAAGTCAACTTTTATAAATTGGTTGTGAAGAGAGCTACGAACAAGCCATCGTCTATTAAAACTTCAATGTTATTGTGTATCTCTAGGCTTCATGTGGGAATAGTCCCCCCCCCCCCCCCCCCCCCCCCCACCATGATGAGTGAGTGGTGGAAATGAGGGTATGTAGAATGAAAGAGGTTAAGATGGAGGAGGATTCTGGATGGAACAGAAGATGGGGGTGTTTAAGATATTACATATGGGCTTTACATAACCAATAAAAATGTCTTTAATGTCAATACAAACAACGTGACTGTGATGTATTATGCTGTGTTTACAGATGAGTGTCAAGTTCATTTACTCAGCAGTGCTCTATGATACACAACTGTAAAACTTCACAGTAAAATTCGACTAAAAAATCAAAATGATAAATTTAATGTAAATTTGATAGTGATGTAGGAGTCAGAATGAAAACTAGAAATTATTATTATTATTATTTTTAATTTCGGCATCAATAAATCTAAAAAATACCAGAAATTCATACAAGACAGGCCACACGTGTACAGCTTTCATCTTCAATGTGTTCTGAGAAGCCGTAGTTAATGGAAGATGTAATGGGTGCTAAGATGAATCATCAATTCTGTTATTTTATAAAACCTGTTCCTGTAATCAGTTCATTAAATGTCACTAATTGTTCTGCGAGTGCCCTGAATCTGTCGAGATATTATAGGGTTTCTGGTTAAAAAAGTGTTTACAACTTTATAATGACATGTGCAATTTTGCAATTGAATGATTTGCAGGGCAAACACGATACTGGGGATTTCATGGACATCTTTCAAAACACTTCTAACGTAAAATTACCCTATAGTTATGCGTTTCTGAGGTTGATATTTGTTTTTAATGAACTCTTTTTTTGCTTGCCACGGCTTCATGGTTTATAAGTTTTCAGACACATTGTGTTTGAAACATGATGCATATGTCCGAGATTAAATATCAATTGATGTATGGTATACAGATGTTCAAGATGGTATCTGAACAAACCTTATTTAAGATATAATCAATATCAAAAGTACATATTATTAAATAGGATTTTTTTTTTAAATTTTTTTTTTTTTAATTTTTGTGAATGACTTTTGAGATTCACTCTGAATTACTTGAGCACAAAAAATTACATTTGACTGAAAACTGATTTCTAAGGTTGAAACGGGATTTTGTGTACAGCTCCATCTGTTGGTGCAATAAAGGAAATGTGTACAGTATTTCAGAAAACTTTTTTGTACTTTAAGATATCTGTTGTGAGATTAGCCATACTTTTCCCGATTCTCTAACAAGCTAGAACTTTTCACAGGTACAGGTGATAAATATCACCTAGGCCCAACTAAAGCTGATAAACAAGTTCTCCCTGAAGTCTCTCACTCTCCCCCAATACAGGTAACCTAGGCCCAAGTAAAGCTGATAAACAAGTTCTCCCTAGAAGTCTCTCACTCTCCCCCCAATACAGGTAACCTAGGCCCAAGTAAAGCTGATAAACAAGTTCTCCCTGAAGTCTCTCACTCTCCCCAAATACAGGTAACCTAGGCCCAAGTAAAGCTGATAAACAAGTTCTCCCTGAAGTCTCTCACTCTCCCCCAATACAGGTAACCTAGGCCCAAGTAAAGCTGATAAACAAGTTCTCCCTAGAGTCTCTCACTCTCCCCCAATACAGGTAACCTAGGCCCAAGTAAAGCTGATAAACAAGTTCTCCCTGTAGTCTCTCACTCTCCCCCAATACAGGTAACCTAGGCCCAAGTAAAGCTGATAAACAAGTTCTCCCTGTAGAATCTCTCACTCTCCCCCAAATACAGGTAACCTAGGCCCAAGTAAAGCTGATAAACAAGTCCTCCCTGAAGTCTCTCACTCTCTCCCAATACAGGTAACCTAGCCAAGTCCTCCATCTGTATCAACTTTAGACACCGGGGTCAATACGTTACAACTGGTCACCTGTACACTGTTATGTACCTCTAGTTAGAAGAGTTCTCGCTTTGGCCATGGAGACAGAATTCATGAGTCAGCCAATAGAGTTACTGCAGACCTTGTTTCATGAATTTCTGGTTTCACTTTTCAAATTTAGAATTCAGGACGCTTTTTCTCTCAAATGTCAAACAAATTGTATTGGTTTATGTAACCTAGGGACTAATGTTATTGACTTCTGAAGCTGCTATTTAATACACTGAAAAAAAAAAAACTAAATGTTCTGACAAACAGATGATTGCAATATGCATGGCATTATTTTTGTCTGAAATTTTCAGCTGTTTTTTTTTTAATGAGTATTTTTTTGAACTTCCTTGAAACAAACCAGTAACGCTTTGGTATTTTCACAATTTTTTTGACTGTTGGGACTGCCTGGGCTCATTTGTAGAGATTTACAGGTCAAAATGAAAACATAATTTGCAAATGTTTGGAATCCCTAGGAGAGTTGCTGATGGACTAGCTGTTGGCGAGGTAAATGTTTGCCACGTCTGACAGAGTGTCTGCCATGTGTTTATAGTATACCGATATCCAAATGGCTTCCCGGGTTGACATGCACACCATGTAGCAGGAAATTGATTCCCAAGATCCTGATGAACAATGATGGCATACAAAACATTTGGGCTGCATCTCAAACCATCTTGGTATGCGATTGTGGCTGTGTAATCCTGCATAGTAAAGCTTGGCATAAATCTGATTTACCATTCTGATTACTTTTCATGCTTTAACTACACAGGATTCTTGATTCCAGGGCACAGACAATTATCCAGGAGCAGATATTCTGAGCACATACACATTTTCTTCCATCAAACTCCAAACAGTGGAGTCATAAAGTCCTCTCTATCTATTCAGAATAAAGGAGTTTGGTTTTGGGCTGGAAATGTCCTCTGGATGATGACAAATCACATCCCTGCCAGTTAGGACAGGAAGTTGCTGTGCAATAAAAAAACCCAAAAACACATCAGTTATCATAACAGTGTATCCCTATGGCTGGAATTGTTTCCGGTTTTTACAATAAATTTTATCAATAAATTTTATCGGATATCTCTTTAGAGTTGGACCCATCAACAGAATAATCTGCTGTGTGGCTGTGCTAAGTCTATATTTAGTTTTGTCACTATAGGACAGTTGTCAAGTCATTAAAGTCATCCGATTTTTCCCCTTCCTCAAAATTAACAGTAAACAAACATTAGAAGCAATGTTCGCTTTTAAGCTATGAAGTCATTCTTACATGTTAATTATCAATAGAATTTTAGATAATATTCAGTCAACTACAAAGTGTTCTCCTAGGGGAAAATGTTGATGTCTTGTCAGTATCAGTATATGTAATTAGTTTTCACAGATTTTAATTAAATATAGACTAGGTTGATATTTGTTAAGAATCATTAACTGTTGCAAAATACTTTCCAGATTTCCAACAAAGTTGCAGGAGTTGTATGCTAATTACAACAACTCTAATATATACTGAGCATCTGCTACAGCAGAGAGTTACTACCACACACAAAACCAGCCCACCCTCAAGTCTCAACTTCTTAAACCTCTTCCTGCTTTTCCAGATATAGTCATTCACTTCAAGATAATGCATAAAAATCATGGCAGAGATAAAAATGAAATATATAGGGGATTGCTTTTCCCATTGGTATCGCTGTCAGATATCTTCTTTTGTAGAACACAACACATTTCCACCAAACATCCAAGGGGAATTGTATGAAAATTCAATCAAAGTTTCACCTTCGTTTTTTATCAGATGTTAGGTTTTTGTTATTGATGGTGCTGGCTTGATTATCTTTTCAATGTGGATTCCTGGGACAAGGCAAAATCTCCCTAAATGGGTTTACAAGGAACCCTAGGTGGGAAGGTTATCATTACTGTGGAACCCTGGGAAGGTACGAGTATCACTTCCCCACAGAGATTACTGTGGAACCCTGGGAAGGTACGGGTACCACAGAGATTACTGTGGAAACCTGGGAAGGTAGAGTATCTCTTCCCCACAGAGATTACTGTGGAACCCTGGGAAGGTACGAGTATCACTTCCCCACAGAGATTACTGTGGAACCCTGGGAAGGTAAGAGTATCTCTTCCCCACAGAGATTACTGTGGAACCCTGGGAAGGTATGAGTATCACTTCTCCACTTCGCCATTGAATCCTGGATGGTGGATGTATCACTTGACTGAATTTACTATGGATCTCTGATAAGTACCTGGAACGGCCCAGCAGATAGTACTTAGGTGCAGGTAAAGTCGATAATGACTCTGTCCCCTTTGAAACAGAATCCAATAGCAGCAAAAAGTGCCAGCTTCAAAGGCACTAAATGAAAATGCAAATCCTGCCTGTTTATTCAATCTGGTTGGTAATTGCTACTTGAAACACAATATTTTTGATTTTTTTCTCTCTCTTTTTTGTTAAAGGCTATTACCATAAGGCTTATGAAGTGTCAGGGAATGGAATCCAGCATTAACGATGGCTCAAGAAAATACACATTGTTTTCAAAGGAGATGAAAGAGCAGACGTTCAAATGACATTGATTGCAATAACCATGGCAATGGGGTGTGCAGCTGTTACAGACTCAGAGCATTGATAGCAACCAGTGATGAAGAGGAGACCAGGGGTCCACAAATGGTCTCGCATGCTGGCTACCAGGGTTCACAAACGTAAGGTGAGTGAGACTTTTACATTTATGTTCGAGACATCTAATAGCAGCCATTACTCTGTTATACTACCGAGGAGCACTTCGCCGATAACAAATATCAAAACGTAACATAAACCGTCACAAAGGGACATTACGTAGATCTGAAAAACAGACAATGATATCTACTTGTGTGTCTGTTTGATAAAATGCCATTCTCCTCCAAGGACCATTCATTTTCTGTACTTCACCTTTTTGACACCAATAGCAAAATAAAAGGAATATGAGTCGATTGCAGATGGATAGGTTTTCCTCTAAGCCTTTTTTCTATCAGTGGCAGACATTCAACAGCTGTTATGATAGCTGATTTCACCTTCAAATTCTCGGGAACAGACATAGCCCCCTCTGGTGTGAGCTTTCTTTGGCTGTATGGATTACTTCCCATGTTGGCAGTGCTACAACATTCCTCAGAAGTTTTCCAGATTTCTTCAAAAGAGACATGTTCATCAAATGTCTCTGTATCAAAGAAACAGATTACTAACTACCAGTAGAGAGACATAAATCGTTTATAAATCTGTGGAGTGCCTCAATCTTTTCCTCACTACAGGGCTAGCAGGTAGATAACATCATATTAATTGTCCCTACCACAGCACAGTTATGCTTGGTTCTGTTAGTGCTTTTAACTTTAATGGGAAACAATTCATGAAAACCTCATTTTGATGTCATAAAATCAAGTGTATGCAATTGCCAGCTTATGAAGGACAAAATTTCAGAAAACTTGTTTCATTTATAACATTAAAACTGTGAAAATGATGGGGAATGGTATTGATTTTTTCCCTCCTCTAGGCCAACTCACAGTAATGTCACCACAAAATCTGTGAATATCTTGTACAATTGTCCCCTGTAGGGCTTTTTGTAAATCATTTGTATTCAGCCTCTGTAATATTTCCTTCTATATAGCATTGTTTCTTGCTGTATCAGCCCAAACACATCAGTCTTGTTTGTCAAGACGTCATGAGTTACCTCCCTTGGGATCATAAATCCTTGCTGATAATTATCTTGAATAGCCAAAGTTGAAAAGAAGTAGAGTCCACATCCACTAAATGATATCTTTGAAGTCGTAAGTATTTAAAACTTGTGCACACTGATCAAAATATCAAGTTTCTTGTTAGTCAGTTGTTGGTTTGGTCCAAAGCTCAATTAAGCAAGGAAGAGTTATGTCCCCTTGCTTATAATGGGAGGACCAAGTGCATGCAAGACTGTACAAGTTGCCTCCCATGTGTCATTCTGGCACACTCTGGCCTCAAACATGATATCTTTTGTAATACTTCTTTGTTAATCCTTTTGTAAAGTGTGTTCTTTCTGTAGGTTTTTCCATTTCTATAAAACACACCTTTCTCCTCCAAACGATCAAAATGAAAGTCTATCAAGTATCACTTCAATACAGTATTATTTTCCATGTATTTCGTCGTTTTTTCCCCCTCCT
Source organism: Pecten maximus (assembly GCF_902652985.1). Lineage (NCBI taxonomy): Eukaryota > Metazoa > Mollusca > Bivalvia > Pectinida > Pectinidae > Pecten > Pecten maximus. The sequence continues at coordinate 40,615,290 of NC_047018.1, forward strand.
TTTTACGTAGAAATTCTGTCCATCGTAAATATTTGATGCCTTCAGACACATCTGCATTCCACTGAAACATCTCTTCTGTTTAATACAGACACTATGGCTTAGAACTCAGCTATAATTCATCACTTGACAATATACTGGCCTCGGTCTTTGAGATATAGGCCACAGCATTTTGATTAGATTTGTACACAACCTGCTGTGCTAGTCATTAAACATATACAACAGACACAATGTCAGTAGTTTAGACAAATTTATTCACTTTTAAAACTGAAAAGAAATCAAACATAAAATTGTACCTTTAAAGTTTCCCATCTGTCATGCACACGTCAACATGTTAAATTGATAGCAGTTACTTCCCCTGAATCGGAGACTCAAACACGATACTGCTCAAAATGTGGGCGATCATTTATTTAAATCTAACTTAAATTTGAAACATTCAAAACAATGAAATTGGTAAAAATTTAAAATCCACTCAAAGCATGATATGAAAGCTGAAAAGATTACATATATATACATCAATAATAATAAAAATAAATAAATAAATAAATAAATAAATAAACTCCCTAAGATAAGAATGAAGTGTTAGTAATTGATGTATCATGTTATATTAGTTTTATTTTTCTTGGTATTTTGATAAATATGTACACAACATCAAAATTGAAGGAAAAAAATGTTAGAACATATTGAAATGAAAAAGTTTGCTGGGTTATATCATTAAAGTGTACTTGGGTGAAAAGCTTTTGAAATACTTGTCTGTATGAATTATACGTATCTGTCCTGGGGTACAGGTTATACAATGTAGAAGCAGCTGGTGTGAAAAAAAACTAGATAAATACTACAAATCATAACATTTATCTTCAGATGACGCAACTTTTCATTATAAAACGTTTTGAAATTATCTTTAACACTGCAATAATGGTAGGTTACTAATGTTGGGATATTTATTTGTATCTTTCCACCTGTAGGAAAAGAAAGTACATGTGGATTGGGCAGGAAGCAAAACTGATGAGGAAGAGAAAGATGGTAGAGGATGATTGACAGCTGGGAGGCGTGGCCAATAGCAGGAAGCATTTACAGCAGCAGCAGCACAGGACACAGGTCAAAGTACAACAGTTACCACGACGACTAAGGATATGAGTGGTACTCACTTGATTGGGTTGGCCCTGCATCATCCCGGGGTTGTGTTGAGGCTGTGAATGAGGGGACGGCTGGGAAGCTGGAGGCTAGCAAGACAACGGGCGCGTCATTAACGTGTCGACAAGACAACAGTATTGTTGTTAATGTGTCATAACATATACGAGGGATCAACATGTCAATAGTTTGTCAGACAGACAACAGGACCTAAATAAGGTGTTTTCATAGCAGTGTCAGTATGGTCCAACAGTCACTGATACAATACAAAATGTACCCAGAGTAGCAGTATCATGTCTCTATGTCATTGACAAATTTTAATCAATCTTTATTTTATTTTGCCCGACATAAATGTCAAATAAAATGGACTAACAATTAATGAGCTTTGAAGTGTAACTGTTACCAAGACCACCGTCATTAACATGCAACAGGTGTGACCAAGACAACTGTCATTAACATAGAACAGGTGTGACAATGACAACTGTCATTAATATACAACAGGTGTGACCATGACAACAGTCATTAATATACAACAGGTGTAACCAAGACAACAGTCATTAACATACAACAGGTGTGACCATGACAACTGTCATTAACATACAACAGGTGTGATTATGACAACTGTCATTAACATACAACAGTTGTGACCATGACAACAGTCATTAACATACAACAGGTGTGACCATGACAACTGTAACAAACAACAGTTGTGACCATGACTACTGTCATTAACATACAACAGGTGTGACCAAGACAACAGTCATTAACATACAACAGTTGTGACCATGATAACAGTCATTAACATACAACAGTTGTGACCATGACAACTGTAACAAACAACAGTTGTGACCATGACTACTGTCATTAACATACAACAGGTGTGACCAAGACAACAGTCATTAACATACAACAGGTGTGACCATGACAACAGTCATTAACATACAACAGTTGTGACCATGACAACAGTCATTAACATACAACAGTTGTGACCATGACAACAGTCATTAACATACAACAGGTCTGACCATGATAACAGTCATTAACATACAACAGGTGTGACCATGACAACTGTAACAAACAACAGTTGTGACCATGACAACAGTCATTAACACACAGCAGTAGTGACCGTGACAACAGTCATTAACATACAACAGGTGTGACTATGCAACTGTCATTAACATACAACAGGTGTGACCATGACAACAGTCATCAACATACAACAGGTGTGACCATGACAACTGTAACAAACAACAGTTGTGACCATGACAACAGTCATTAACATACAACAGGTGTGACCAAGACAAGTCATTAACATACAACAGGTGTGACCAAGACAACAGTCATTAACATACAACAGGTGCGATCATGACAACTGTCATGAATATACAACAGTTGTGACCATGACAACTGTCATTAACATACAACAGGTGCGACAGCCTTATATACGATATTAACTAATGTCTCTCAACACTACCGACGTTTAAAACTGTCTGTATTATCAATGTCACCAAAATGTTTGTAACTAGTGTCAAGGTCTATTTGTCTGCCAAGTCACTAAATGACAAAAGACTCCAGTGAAACAAGTAGATAGCACTGTATACAACTTATATCTGTCCTGTCTTATTGTGGGCAAGTTATGTACATGCAAGTCGCTATCAAGCAATGCGTTATTTTGTGTGTTAATACAAAGTGCTACTGTTCCCCATAAGCTGAATCAGTCACAATACTGACATCACAAAATTAACCCACAGAATAACACACTGACTTGTAGCAGTAGTTTACACAGGGCAAGCCAACACTTTAAGACAGGATAGAGGAGAACGCCACCATGCGCCTCCTAAAGTAGACAGAAGTCATCATGCGTCGCCTATAAGTGTCTGCAGGCTGTGTGTTTTCAGATGTCAAGTTTTATAGTGTTGCTATATAAATGTGCATACATAGTTCAAATATTTTTTGTACATGACAAATTTTGACTGAAATTCTCAGTTATCTGAACAAATAAAATATGTTATCTACATCACAATCACATTTTTGCATTTTTTGATTAAGCTCATGTATGCAATTTAACAAAACATGTATTTTTGTCTCAATAAAGCTGTTTCAAGAAATTAAGGAAAAATATTCTTGCATTAAATTTATTTCAGTCAAAAAATGGAAATAAATTCTATAACAAAATGTACTCAGAATTATTGTTTTATTTACACTAATAAATCTACTATACAAAATGCAGAGACAGTGAAAGTAAAGTACAGTAATATTGATATATTTGAAATTAACTAGGAGGATTACAACATATTTTTTTTGCAAACTAAAAAGACAGAATAAGAAAGGGAAAAAACAAAGAAAAAATACAAATAAAAAGTGCTTCATTTAAATCAGAATAAGTATATATATTTTTGTAGAGATATAGTCGCTAAATTACACTTTGAAGTGTACATCTACATTACTAGCTACTTGTGTATAATGGTTGTGCAAATTGAAAGCAGGAGCTAGGGAAGGTGGTCAGGAAGCTTTGGAATCTATCAGCTACAGTATAGGTAAACATATAATTATACAGTGCAGAAGCAGACATGTTAGTAAGTCGCAGGTGTTTGTGGCAGGGACAAAAGATGATAATGCAAGTCCGACAATGGTAATGATTGAGGATGGTGGGGGCTCTCAACAGAATGATGATGAAGGTCAAATGAAGATAGAAGAGGATAAAAAGAACTCTGGACACAGAATTGAAAGAGCAAAAAAAAAAAAAAAAAAAGTCATGATGATGAGAGCACAACACCTGTGCCAAGGGAAGTAACTCTTCCAAGACTAACTGCAAACTGGAGATATTTCAACAAGAGTTACCTCTCTTTACATAATTGGATCAAACCTTGATGAGGTTGATATGTAATAAGAGGTTAAATAATTTCAACTTGTATGCATTAAGTAAATTTCACAATTTATGAATATATATATATCGACAGTTAACAGAGTATCTATCTGGGACATTAATATAGCTGATAGCGATATGGCCGGCAGTAATAAGCCAAACACATTAATATGCTGCATGGTTCACTTGCTCGCTTCTTGATTTCTATCACAATTCTGAAGTTAGTTTATAAATACAACATTGGAAAAAAGGCATGTGCAAAAAATAAGCTGTAAAAAGTGACATCTAGAGTAAAAGAAATTGGTACAAAGACCCCACATCAATGCTTAAACTTAATAGTGCTATATATGTTAGAGAAAAAACAATATAGACAAATTCACTACAGGATAGAAAAAAAGAATGTTTTTTATTTAATTAATGAAAAGATATCTACATACTATGAATGTTAAATCTACATGTATTAGTCTGGATAGATCACTTCTAAAGTAATGTAATATTAACATGTAACGGATATATACAATGGAAGCAGAAAACACTAGTTTACACCAGGAGTAGTCTCCCCTGTTACATGCACTTCCTTCATAGAAAATTTGGATAACTGTACCACTGCTTAAGTAAGAAAACATCAAAATTGAACAACGCTGACATAATTAATCGAGCAAAATGCTTAACCTCTGCCCCAACTGTTAAACCTACTGCAGTACAGTCCATTGATTGGCCGATCGACACATACATTCATCCAATATCATTTGTACAGACAACTGTATATAAACTATAAAAGGATCATTGAATATAATATGAACTTCTGAAGTTTGAAAGAATCACTAAGAAACAAACAAGAGGCCCAGTGGGTTTGTATTGCTCATCTGGATATTACAGTGATTATGGCAAAACACTCAATATTTCTACAGGAGAGGAAGGAGATCAAAGAATTCGCTATATTTGTCATATTGAGCCATGCCCCTCGGACCCATTCACGACTTACTGGTGATTTTTTCAGAAAAACTGAAAACAATTGCTGGGCTGGGCCAGGGGAGCTAACAGCAACTTGAGCAGTGAAAGGTTTGCAGTAGTACATAATATTGTCAGCCTGAACGTTTTCAACCTAAACTTAACAATATCTCAATTCTACTTAAACATGTTTTTAAAATCCATAATACATGTCTAATTATATGAACTTCAGTAGACGCTTAAAGATTACGCTCAGAAAGGAATTCATTGAAGGACAGACACCAAGGGGCGCTCACAGATATGGAACCCTAATCACTGTATAATCTCACAAAATCTTTGTTTAACCAAGAATCACACAATTTCTTGAAAAATTTCAAACATTATCTCAAAACTAAAATTTTGATAGCAAAATAGTCTAATGAAGCAATGGTACAGTTATCTATCTATTTTTTTATGGAGAAAATTTAGTGAATCTGTTATTTTGTAATTGTCGTAAGAATTCTTCACTGTTCCCGTAGAATCTGTAACACATCCTGAATGTACAAGGCAGGCCTGCTCCTGTTTGTGTAAACGTCACCTTTCGGAGAACCTTCACAAGGCTAAAACATTTAAAGAAGAACAAAAAAAGGTTTCAGATGAAAGAAAATGATTTTAAACTTACCGGAAAAAAACCTGGGGGCATTGGTCCTCCGGGCATCCCATCCTGAGGGGGCATCTGTCCCAGCGGACTAGGTGCTGGGCCTGCATTCTGTAACATATAGAGGTCAATATATAGGTCATATGTAAGTAAAAAGATAAGATCAAAATGAACATCACATTTATTTTCCCTCTAAAAATATAGTTTTTTTGTTAGTTTTTTGTTACACTCTCCCTTTATTTATTTTCCCCTCTAAAAACATAGCTTTTTTTTGTCGCAGTCTATCAAACTAAGTTGACGGACATGCTGCTATAAATTTATTAAGTGTGATAACAAAACCTGAGAACTCGTCAGATAAAACAATTTTACTGCCTTTTTATTCTGTGAAATCAAGGATTGATGATGTATACAAGACCCCTGATTAAAACACCTTACCAAAATGATATGAATTTATGTTAATCCCCTGTCTCAACCCTAAAAATCCTCAAACACCTGCCCATAATAAAATTCAGTCTCAACACACCTGGCAAAACTATCAGTGGGAGTTATCTCCCCTGATTCACTGTGCCAGCTTCTGGCTTATACAGGATGTCGACACATGAAACGAAATGTTTGTCATGGACTTAAGAAGACTGACTTCAGATGACCCAACCCACCCCTAGATGTTGTGCCCATGTCTATCCCAGGGAGATTTCTGGCCATGAAAACATACCAAATACACTTTGTATCACTAAAGGGGGATACAACTAGAGGGTGATACAGCCAACCCCCTCGAGTTGCCTGAACACATGTGTACGGCCTTGAAAGAAGATGTAAAACCAGTAACCAAACACATGAAAAAAATACTGCTACATTCCGTCACACGTATACACAGATGGGAACACGAGAACCATTTGTGTAGACATACATCAGCAAAATTTTGTCACATGGTTAAAATCCAGGATGGATGACCAATAAATATCAATTCAATAATTGTAGAATGAAGAGAAACAATTTCATCACTATGTACTATCTATCACCAACTTGATGATGTAAAATCAGATCTTAACAATTACCATTATGGAGTAAAAGCTCGCTGTTATACGAGTTCAACAGACTTAGTAAAGAATTAATCTTATAAAATTTATGTAAATCAATAATTGAAAACAGGTATTTAAATTTGAATTGTGATCAATTTAATAATAAAGCTGCAATCTTGTTCAACACATCTTATGCAAAATTTTGCAATTATGGATTAATCATTCCTCATTAAACTTTTAGGGCAACCTGACCTAGTAAAACAGCCAGGATCCGTGTTGTAAATATACGACTGATTACCTAACATACACGTCAATAGTTCATAGCACAACAGGAAACAAAACACTTGTATGTGGTCTATCCACCGAACAGTTGTAGATTCCAACTCATCACAACAGCCATACCACATCCTAGTTACTATGGTTTCAGTCCTAACTACGGTCTTAAGTAGAAACACACTTCAAACCTCCTAGTTCTTCAAAATTACATTTTTATAGGAAATTTAACACCAACAGGGAAAAGTTACATCTTTTTTATTATGTCAAGAGGCCTGTCCTAATATGACCAAGCATGGTGTCACATGGTGTCAGTTCCAGCAAAACAGAAATCCACACTTCATAATCAACAAAAATAAATAAATAAATAAATAGTCCCAACATTAATGATAGAAACACTGAGTTGAAGCTAGGATTATGATGCATATACTGCATTCAAACTTCAGGCCAGGACCCAGTTGTTCAAAAGATGATTGGGCTAATCATGGTTTTAACAATTTTAAAACCTGATAAAACAATTCCTAGCAAAACTATCTTTACAAATTTTGTAGCACTCTTACAGCCTATTCCTTCCTGTATTTTTAAGGAATATACATATATAGATTTTGAAGTAAAGAAGAAATGAGATTTTCACTAATCAGCTGATTCAGCCAATTCTTTTGAACAACTGGCCTGCGAAATGTATTTCCACCCGAATTTGGTTACTGGCAGGGGTCAATTATGAATTCAATCATTAAAATAACTTTTACTTATGTAAAAGATGACATGGGTCAATTATGAATTCAATCATTAAAAAAATCTTTAACTTGTGTAAAAGCTATGATATTTATCATAACAAGTGTGTGCAACAGTATATTAAAACAAAATACCATTTAAGCTTTGGCATATCAAGTATTACCAGATAGGCTAGGGTTGTCAATAGCAGTTACAAGTCTCGATAAACAACTGTAAGTCAGAATCAGTCAGTGAATCCACAGTACAAGTGTCACCAACAAGTCACCACCATTAAATTATACATCCAGTCATTTGTAACAGGTTCATATATAGAATTATTAACGATGAACATCTGCAGATTAGCCAACCTGGAGATAGGAATAGCCAGCCATTGATTTACCAGTGTGTCCTGGGTAAGCCACAGACATAACTACCTGATGACCAATCACCAATATGCCACATTATAAACGGCATGAAGTACACATGATCCCACACTGATCATGGATACCAGCCATCTGGTATCATTTCTACTGAATTGAGCCATCTTACAACTTGTTATAGCTGCTGGCTACTGTAGTGGTGTCATTGACCAAAACAGGGCCCTCACCACAAATATTTGAATATTCTAGTCTACCCAGCTGCAGAATTGAGCACCAGTCACTAGGAAAGTATCAGACATAAGACTAATCTTTCCAGAGATCTCATGCCTTATCATACAATGGTAACTTACACCAACTAAGTCTCGGGAAAGGATTACTTTTCATAATTATTGACATTAGCTTTCATATATTTTTTTTTTACATTGTTAAAATAGAAAACCTGTGAATTTAATAAATATTAAATTCATAGACACTTCTTGGTTCATACTGATGAAAATTCCTTTTTCATTTTACCTATGTTCTGTACAATTACTGCAACAGTTAGAAATTTTCTTTCTGATGTGCTGTTCTTTGAACTCCCAAGAGCAGATACATTTTATTTCAATAAAAGTACCACACAACCCCAGATATTCCAAACAAGATATCTATTTCATGAAAAACTGTACCATATATAATTATATTTTTAGCGTTATATTTTAGACGAGATGGTAAAACCAAAGGGTTGGATTTAAAGGCTGGAGCCATGATCTAGTGTATACTCCGTAGATAACAGACAATACGATCTTCAGAAGTCTCTCTGCCACATAGAACCTGTCTATTGAGACTGAACTAGATGAAATGCTAAATGAAACGATTAACTAAAGAGAATGTAGTAAACCTGTACAAACCAACCACTGTACAATCTGTAGTTAACCTGTACAAACCAACCACTGTACAATATGTAGTTAACCTGTACAAACCAATCACTGTACAATCTGTAGTTAACCTGTACAAACCAACCACTGTACAATCTGTAGTTAACCTGTACAAACCAACCACTGTACAATCTGTAGTTAACCTGTACAAACCAATCACTGTACAATCTGTAGTAAACCTGTACAAACCAACCACTGTACAATCTGTAGTTAACCTGTACAAACCAACCACTGTACAATCTGTAGTTAACCTGTACAAACCAATCACTGTACAATAAACCTGTACAAACCGATCACTGTACAATCTGTAGTTAACCTATACAAACCAATCACTGTACATCTGTAGAAAACCTGTACAAACCAATCACTGTACAATCTGTAGTAAACCTGTACAAACCAATCACTGTACAATCTGTAGTTAACCTGTACAAACCAATCACTGTACAATCTGTAGTTAACCTGTACAAACCAATCACTGTACAATCTGTAGTTAACCTGTACAAACCAATCACTGTACAATCTGTAGTTAAACCTGTACAAACCAATCACTGTACAATCTGTAGTTAACCTGTACAACCATCACTGTACAATCTGTAGTAACCTGTACAAACCAATCACTGTACAATCTGTAGTAAACCTGTACAAACCAATCACTGTACAATCTGTAGTAAACCTGTACAAACCAATCACGTACAATCTGTAGCATAAACCTGTATCAAACCAATCACGGTACAATCTGTAGTAACACCTGTACAAACCAATCACTGTACAATCTGTAGTTAACCTGTACAAACCAATCACTGTACAATCTGTAGTAAACCTGTACAAACCAATCACTGTACAATCTGTAGTAAACCTGTACAAACCAACCACTGTACAATAAACCTGTATAAACCAATCACTGTACAATCTGTAGAAAACCTGTACAAACCAATCACTGTACAATCTGTAGTTAACCTGTACAAACCAATCACTGTACAATCTGTAGTAAACCTGTACAAACCAATCACTGTACAATCTGTAGTAAACCTGTACAAACCAATCACTGTACAATCTGTAGTAAACCTGTACAAACCAATCACTGTACAATCTGTAGTAAACCTGTACAAACCAATCACTGTACAATCTGTAGTAAACCTGTACAAACCAATCACTGTACAATCTGTAGTAAACCTGTACAAACCAATCACTGTACAATCTGTAGTAAACCTGTACAAACCGATCACTGTACAATCTGTAGTAAACCTGTACAAACCAATCACTGTACAATCTGTAGTAAACCTGTACAAACCAATCACTGTACAATCTGTAGTAAACCTGTACAAACCAATCACTGTACAATCTGTAGTTAACCTGTACAAACCAATCACTGTACAATCTGTAGTAAACCTGTACAAACCGATCACTGTACAATCTGTAGTTAACCTGTACAAACCAATCACTGTACAATCTGTAGTTAACCTGTACAAACCAATCACTGTACAATCTGTAGTTAACCTGTACAAACCAATCACTGTACAATCTGTAGTTAACCTGTACAAACCAATCACTGTACAATCTGTAGTAAACCTGTACAAACCAATCACTGTACAATCTGTAGTTAACCTGTACAAACCGATCACTGTACAATCTGTAGTAAACCTGTACAAACCGATCACTGTACAATCTGTAGTTAACATGTACAAACCAATCACTGTACGATCTGTAGTTAACCTGTACAAACCAACCACTGTACAATCTGTAGTTAACCTGTACAAACCGATCACTGTACAAACCAATCACTGTACAATCTGTAGTTAACCTATACAAACCGATCACTGTACAATCTGTAGTTAACATGTACAAACTAACCACTGTACAATCTGTGGTAAACCTGTACAAACCAATCACTGTACAAACCAATCACTGTACAAACCAGTCACTGTACAATCTGTAGTTAACCTGTACAAACCAATCACTGCACAATCTGTAGTTAACCTATACAAACCAATCACTGTACAAACCAATCACTGTACAAACCAATCACTGTACAAACCAACCACTGTACAATCTGTAGTTAACCTATACAAACCAATCACTGTACAAACCAATCACTGTACAATATGTAGTTAACCTGTACAAACCAATCACTGTACAGTATGTAGTTAACCTGTACAAACCAACCACTGTACAATCTATAGTAAACCTGTACAAACCAATCACTGTACAAACCAACCACTGTAGAATCTGTAGTTAACCTGTACAAACCAGTCACTGTACAATCTGTAGTAAACCTGTACAAACCAATCACTGTACAATCTGTAGTTAACCTGTACAAACCAGTCACTGTACAATCTGTAGTTAACCTGTACAAACCAATCACTGTACAATCTGTAGTTAACCTGTACAAACCAATCACTGTACAATCTGTAGTTAACCGGTACAAACCAATCACTGTACAATCTGTAGTAAACCTGTACAAACCAACCACTGTACAATCTGTAATTAACCTGTACAAACCAATCACTGTACAATCTGTAGTTAACCTGTACAAACCAATCACTGTACAATCTGTAGTTAACCTGTACAAACCAATCACTGTACAATCTGTAGTTAACCTGTACAAACCAATCACTACAATAAACCTGTACAAACCGATCACTGTACAATCTGTAGTTAACCTATACAAACCAATCACTGTACAGTCTGTAGAAAACCTGTACAAACCAATCACTGTACAATCTGTAGTTAACCGGTACAAACCAATCACTGTATAATCTGTAGTTAACCTGTACAAACCAACCACTGTACAATCTATAGTAAACCTGTACAAACCAATCACTGTACAATCTATAGTAAACCTGTACAAACCAATCACTGTACAATAAACCTGTACAAACCAATCACTGTACAATCTGTAGTAAACCTGTACAGACCAATCACTGTACAATCTGTAGTTAACCTGTACAAACCAACCACTGTACAATCTGTAGTTAACCTGTACAAACCAATCACTGTACAATCTGTAGTTAACCGGTACAAACCAATCACTGTACAATCTGTAGTTAACCTGTACAAACCAATCACTGTACAATCTGTAGTTAACCTGTACAAACCAATCACTGTACGATCTGTAGTTAACCTGTACAAACCAACCACTGTACAATCTGTGGTAAACCTGTACAAACCAACCACTGTACAATCTGTAGTTAACCTGTACAAACCAATCACTGTACAATCTGTAGTTAACCGGTACAAACCAATCACTGTACAATCTGTAGTTAACCTGTACAAACCAACCACTGTACAATCTGTAGTTAACCTGTACAAACCAACCACTGTACAATCTGTAGTTAACCTGTACAAACCAACCACTGTACAATCTGTAGTAAACCTGTACAAACCAATCACTGTACAATCTGTAGTTAACATGTACAAACCAATCACTGTACAATCTGTAGTAAACCTGTACAAACCGATCACTGTACAATCTGTTGTTAACCTGTACAAACCAACCACTGTACAATCTGTAGTAAACCTGTACAAACCAACCACTGTACAATCTGTAATTAACCTATACAAACCAATCACTGTACAATCTGTAGTTAACCTGTCACTGTACAATCGGTAGTTAACTTGTACAAACCAATCACTGTACAAACCAATCACTGTACAATCTGTAGTTAACCTGTACAAACCAATCACTGTACAATCTGTAGTTAACCTGTGCAAACCAATCACTGTACAATCTGTAGTTAACCTGTACAAACCAATCACTGTACAATCTTCAGTTAACTTGTACAAACCATATACACTGTACAATCTGTAAACTTTCATCAAACTTAACTTCCTCCCTTGCAAAGAATTTCCCATCTTGAATTTTGGCATTCCCTCTGAAGATTTCTGGACTTGGAAATTAGGTTTACCATTCAGGCAGGGGGTGCAGTATGTTTTGTTTATTTGGGAGTAAATGGTAATTTGAGCATGAAACAACTTATATAAAATTGGCTTGTTATGTGTAGAGTCACAAGTCAGATGATCCACGAAAATCAACACCTGTTTACCCAAAACAATCAAGGGTTCAAATGCCCCATATAACTTGGGTGACTCAACCATGAAAAACGAACACCTTTTCAGAACCCTTGGTGCAATATACCCCACACAACTCAGCTGACTCAACCACGAAAAACGGATACATTGTACATCTAGTCTTGGGTGCAACATGCCCTGTACAACTCGGGAAACACAACAACATGCCCTGTACAACTCGGGAAACACAACCACATGCCCTGTACAACTCGGGAAACACAACAACATGCCCTGTACAACTCGGGAAACACAACCACATGCCCTGTACAACTCGGGAAACACAACAACATGCCCTGTACAACTCGGGAAACACAACAACATGCCCTGTACAACTCGGGAAACACAACAACATGCCCTGTACAACTCGGGAAACACAACAACATGCCCTGTACAACTCGGGAAACACAACAACATGCCCTGTACAACTCGGGAAACACAACCACATGCCCCGTACAACTCGGGAAACACAACCACACAAAAACTAACACCTTTCTACACACAACCCATATGACTCGGGTGGCAAAACCACAAACAAACACCTTTTCACAGTCCTGGGTGCAATATACCCTAAACAACTCAGGTGACTCAACCATGAAAAATTGACACGTTTTCACAGTCATGGGTACAACATGCCCTATACAACTCCGGTGACAACCACGAAAAACAAAAACTTTTTACACATATCCCATACAACTCAGGAGACACAACCACGATAAACGAACACCTTTTTACAATCCTGGGTGCCAGAATAATGAAGAGGAAGTTATCAACATGTCATGTAGTCAGATTAAAGTCTATTATGGGATATTCAATTGTTATTGCGTATCTTGCCAAATACGTCTTTGTCATGCTAGAAACTGATACAATATGGAATGGCTGCCTAGTAGATAAAGCTCAGCCTTCCTTTCAAACTGTGATAAATAATTCACCTATAAGCTTTAATACTGATTGTTAAATTTATTCCAGGTTGAAATTTTCAACTAAAACTAAATTTGCCAAGTGTGAAATCCACCTCATTCCTGTATATTCTTTTCATTTTTCATTTTGAAAGGATTGATTTTTTGTCTGTATATTATCTACACATATGTGTATGGTGTAAATTATGATACAATGAATTTTTCATAAGACAAGTATTTATGATAAAACTGTGTCTGAGTGAAGACAGTTTGTAGCGGATGGTGTGGGAACTTGTTCCTAACAACTCCCATTTCGGCCCCTAACACCAAGCCCATCACACACACTGTCCCTTTAAATCCAGGGCAACCCCTAGCACTGTCAGTACCAACATTATTGATCCATCGAGTGCTGACCAGCCCGCCACAATAGCTGGGTGCTGATCAGCATTGTGTGTGTGAGTTTGTGTGTATATATAGTAAACACGTACCCTGCTGCCACACAATACAGGGGTGGCCTCCTATCTGATCACCCAGCCGTGACACATGTGTCAACATGTTTATACACAGCGGCCTTATCTTTCCTGGCCCCAACATGGATCACCGACCTTACAACTCCTTACCTCAATACACTAGGAACTCAACATCTTTTGTCTACTGTATATTTCAATATATCCACAAGTAGAAATGTGTTTAAACATACAGATTGTAATGTAATTATCAATACAGGTACCTCTAGTCCTCTGTCATTTCTACCTATATCCTTTGTTGTATAGTAATGGAAACAAAACCTGGAGTTGTCTAGTCATGTCCAAATACCTTGAGTTGTCAGTAATGTAGCAATACCTGGAGTTGTCAGTAATGTAGCAATACCTCGAGTTGTCAGTAATGTAGCAATACCTTGAGTTGTCAGTAATGTAGCAATACCTTGAGTTGTCAGTATTGTAGCAATACCTCGAGTTGTCAGTAATGTAACAATATCTTGAGTTGTCAGTTATGTAGCAATACCTCGAGTTGTCAGTAATGTACTCATACCTCGAGTTGTCAGTAATGTACCTATACCTTGAGTTGTCAGTAATGTAGCAATACCTCGAGTTGTCAGTAATGTAGCAATACCTCGAGTTGTCAGTAATGTACTCATACCTCGAGTTGTCAGTAATGTACCTATACCTTGAGTTGTCAGTAATGTAACAATACCTGGAGTTGTCAGTAATGTAGCAATACCTCGAGTTGTCAGTAATGTACAATACCTAGAGTTGTCAGTAATGTAGCCATACCTTGAGTTGTCAGTAATGTAGCAATACCTGGAGTTGTCAGTAATGTAGCAATACCTCGAGTTGTCAGTAATGTACAATACCTAGAGTTGTCAGTAATGTAGCCATACCTTGAGTTGTCAGTAATGTACCCATACCTTGAGTTGTCAGTAATGTAGCAATACCTTAAGTTGTCAGTAATGCCGACCTGGGTATACATTCTCAAGAAAGTGTGTATTTCCATTGTCTCAATGGATATTTTGAACAGTAAATGTTGTATTTACCAGCATGCCCACAAGAGAAGTGTCTGTTACATATGGAACAGAATACATAGTTGTCTCCTCTTTGAGATTGTTCAAGGAAAGGGCACTCTTCACTGTATTGACCTTTATATTGTTGAATTCGCGAGACCTTTTAAGGAGGTTTACTACAAGGCGAAGGATCAAGATTTTCATCATCAGTTTTGTCGACTTTCCTTTGCCGTTTAGACATTTTTTATTCAAAGAGATCAGATCTGCATCATTCTGACACTTTAATATTTGATGTAATGATCGTTTAAGATTCAGGTGTTCAATAGACGCTTCATAATATGCGGAACTCCTCACCATTTTTTCGCTTGGCGCCATACAGGGTGTTCCGATGTAGCGCTTTATTTGAAGCAGCAGAGAGCAACATAAATGAAGATGAATTGAAAATGATGGTAAGTTTTTATCAGGTCAATGCGTATTGCGTATTTTGGACCTAAATTTGCGTATTTAATACGCCAGAATCGTACAAATACTCAGGTCTGGTAATATAGCAATACTTTGAGTTGTCAGCTATTCATTCACTTTTATCTAATATATTCTTGGAACTTCATGCAAAACTACATCATATTCAGTCCTTTCCTGGTTAACTATAGCAACAACTCAAGTCCTAAATCTATATACAACTGTATGAATTCCCATATATAGCGTTAACATCTTTTTTTACTGTCAATGTTGTCCTTAGGATAAGCTTAGCATAATACTAGTCAACCCAATCCTATATGGTTAAATCAGTCCTATATATGTAATAATTGATGTGAGTGGAATGCTTGTGTAGGTCAAGAATTATTTATTTTTTACTCTTTGCTCATGGATAAACCCATGTTGTGTAGCTCAAGTGTTCATTATACTATGGAAAAGTAAAATCAGATTAATTATCCGATACAAACTAGACACCTTGTGCACTACCATTTGGAGTTTGTTCGTTTGTTTGATGGGTTTACTGCACCATGAACAGTAAGGGTCATTTTGGGGCGGGGTCTCCTTGTTGTAGCTTGTGACTACCTCACAACATACAGGAGGCCAATCTCATACCATCCAGAGCAATTAAGGTCAAGTGTCTTGCCCAAGGTCACAACTACGACACCAAAGACCAGACTGTTTCTTAGCTTCCTCCAACTCCAACTTGTCTTGTATATTATGGTCCTTTTATCATCGTGTGAAGTTTGATAAAAATTCTTCAAGAAATGAAACTGCTAGAGTGCTGACAATGGTTGGCATTAAATACATATGTACAAGACGGACAGAGAGGAACCCCCAACAGTTAACATCACTCCCAACAGCTATATGTAATTAGGCTCCTACTGATGGATCTGAAGAATTTGACAGGAAAGGGTTAAGTGTTTCACCTGTTCATGATAAACATTTTAATATTAAGTTGCTTACATGATCTTATAACGTAACTTGACCAGACAATAAAGATTGATCAAATCTCCTTGTGTGACAGTAAGAGAATTGTTATGATATAGCCAATGACAAACTAACAATTCATTTTTAGCCGGCGGGGAGGGACGATACCTGGTGATGTCATTAAAGTCTAAGGACCTCTTGTACTATATAGCCTTAACGTAAATTTTGGAAGACAACCATGGAATCTTCACTATGAATGGTATTGTTTTTAACATTTAGTTACAGACCTGAATGTTTGTAGAAGTTTAACACTACACCTCTAGTATGCTCACCCTAACACAGGACCTCACTACACCCAGGTCCTCGCCGAACATTTATCTCTATGTATGTAGGCCTGTACCATAGCTAGCACCTTCCAAAATTACATAACAATATCTACCTGTCAGTTCAGCAGGTACGCGTGTCATTCACCTGGTGGGTCTACCAGGTCTATATTAAGTCTGTGTCTCTTGACAAATATATCCTTCTGTAACAGGAATGGAAAATTTTAATAGGCAGGCCAGGATTTGAACCAAGGACTTCCATATCCTTGATGGTTACATTCAACAACAGAGCTGTTCGGTCCCCAGGGATCATCTCTAACTCCCGCACTGTTATTGCCATACGTCAATTAGCCAAAAAACATAGGTATCTAAATCAAACTCAATATTCTTCGCATCTAATTGAAAACTATTATGAAACATGCAAAGATATCCCCCTCCCTCCCTCCCCCCCAAGAAAAGATATCCCCTCTCCCCCCCCCCCCCCCCCCCCAAAAGAAAAGAGTTAATTTGACAAATATGATAAATCTTTTTATTTTCTACTCCATAATATAAATGTTTGGCATTTTTCTATTCATCGCCATGGTGACCATGTGTGAGCTGGTAGTGGTACTTCCTGATCGACATGAGGACCAAGCAATGCATCTCAATATGGCCATCTGTCACATCTAATGGAAAGAATGGATCAGAGTCTGTTGGATGTTTGCATCAAATGATCAACGGCCACCCAAGATTCAAGGACAACCTCCCTCCATACCCAAAAATCTTGGCTAACACTGGTCAGCCCTCATCTGAGATTTTGGTAAATCTGTCACTCTCCCTGCTCAGAGTCATGGTACATTTATCATACTTCTGTATCGTACATTAATGGCCATATGAATCAGTGAGGAATTTTTCTATATATATGAGAGCATGATAATTCACAACTTTTTGTATTTTGTGATACATTTTATTCGTGAAATGACATTATCTAGTGTGAGCTACCAAATAAATAACTTCAACAGAAAATCCTTCATTCAAAATTAAAATTCCAACAGAATTTAAAATTTCAAAGGAACAATGATTCCATATCTGTTTTTTTTTTAATCACTTCAATTTTCTGAATCTTCTGTGGGGAAAACATTAGTTCTTACACAACATCAAACCAGCCGATACCCTGGCATTGTGTAACAAGCGAGAGCAGTATGCGTGAACGGGCAGGAGTCAACATTCCAAGCTAAGGCAAGGTAAAACTCGCATTCAAACCGCCTTGTTTCAAGCACAGCAGCATTCCCAGTTGTGCAAACACATCAAAAATCAATAGCAGTAACAGCAGATCAATGAATCAGTAAATCGTCAATGTCAACACGGCGCCGCCAATGTACCAAGCAAGGGGATGCCGGATTTGTCACATCCCCCGGAACCTTCTATACCAGATTGAATGGGGAAAGGATAGAAATAGCATGACAGAGGAAAAGGTCATGGGGTCATAACATGAACAAAGTTCTACCATCAACAATATAGGGTAGGAGAATAGCATCAGGAGGGGTCAAGGGTCATACCAGAAACTACTTTTTTGTTTTGGAAAGGATGGTGACAAGACAAGAAAGCTCACCATTGGTAGCTTATTTTCCATAGGAGTCAGAATGGAGATGGGCCAGGGTGAACAAAGGGGCGCTGTATACAAAGAGGGGCCCAGTGCGGAAGAACAGGGGTGCTGTACAGGCAGTCAGGATAAGGGTGTGCTCTATGGAAGCCCAGTAGGTGGCTGGATGTCTATACACTAAGCCCCAGACTTGCACGGCCATTTACTATTCAACAATCAATATCGTAACACTGCCGGCAGGCTTCTGGTGCCCCATGTAAGATGTGACCATGTAAATCAAAGTTGAAACCCACATACAATTGTCTATGTAGGTTTATGTATAATATCACTAATAAGTATTGGGCATCATTTTTTTGGTTGGAAATGAAGTGTTGAACACATATGTGGCCATGCCTGGCTGCGTGTCCCTGCGCCCACCAGTCTATCTTAAGGTACTTGGCGTTCGCTCGACTGTGGCGCACACCAGCTAGAGATCTGAAGCGTGACACCAGTAGCTTTTTGTCGCTCACCGTGTGTGACCTCTTCCTTATGACTTGTTGTGTACCTGTCTTCAATGCTACATATATAAACCTCCGACTCCTGGTGCATTCAAGCCAAGTACAATACACACCTCAAACGCGGGACAAAAACATTCAAACTTGGACCAAACTGTCCCAAGCACCACTGTCGCTTACGTCACAAGTAAATCAGTGGCTCTGTTGACCTGTTATAAACGTCGCACACATTCCTAACCATTGGTAATCACAGTGATCAGTACTCTAGATGACATATTGAAACAAAATTTTTAAGCATTTTATCACTTGTGTGAAATATTTGATCGTGACTCATGGAGGCAGTTTAAATGGCCGATGTTCATTAGGAAACTATTGAATCTCTTGTGATCACAAGCTGAACGGGAAACAGGGCTAAAATATCCAAGTCAATATATATGTCTACATGATAATTGAGCTGCTAGGGCTACTTTAAAATTTTAATCGTCAACACTAAAAAGAATTGTTTAAATTTTGTATGTAAGGCTATATATCTAGTAAAAGACATTCAAAAGAAACACATTTAAGAGTAAAAAATAAACGCACAGATTTTAACAAAATAATTCAGCTGGATGAAGAAAGAATACAATTTTTTTAGTGAAAAATGTTGTATAAGAATATTGATGTTTCATCAGATATAATTAGGCCAAAATGCATCCTGGAAGTCCCAGCCTTACACCGTCTCTGTATAATTAAATTTACTTCTCGGATATTCACAAGTCAACTGTACATATGTGTAAACTATCCCCGACCAATTCTAGTGTGTTTGCACACCTTCCACTGCCAGGGATGGTGACGCTGCAACTGTTACACAATGCTCTATGTGGCTAACACTGTTGGTGTGTGTAGTTGAGGATGAAGTTGTAGTGGCTCCTTCTGTCTTTGATACAGAGGAGTGTTAGAGAATGTTGGGTACATTCCCAGGGTTGGTGCTACAGTTTTTCCTGGTGCGGGGCTGCTCACAGAAATACTCCATGGCAGTGTTAGTATGCTGGGGCGTGGTGAACCATGTAGGTATGATGATATGGGGGATGGAAAGGGAATTTTGAGGGGAAATTCATCTGACAATACTCTACCTTGATAAATTCAATCCCAACCTATACAAAACACAATAATGGCTATATTTTCGATAACTGAAAATATTTAAATTGAACAGATATTTTTTTCATTTACTTAAAAAAATAATTCTTTATTCATAATGTTTGCGAGTAGAAAGAATAAACTGATTAAGGGATGTGCGATAATATATCTAATGGTAAAACAGAGTATAAGCTTTACGGCTGGGAGTCATATATTTGTATACTATACTACAGCCGTGTTTGTTACCTGTCCTTACTACTGATCTACCTGGGCACAACAAGCAGGTACACATATACACACACCTAGTCTTGATGTACCTGATCATGGCTTTTTTTCAAGCTATTGTCTGGCATGGTGGCAATGTTTAAATGTGATCATAGTCTCCTAGTTAGTTTTAAGGTGACCTACATAGACAACCAGTTGCTTTCCTTTTCACCTGCAGCTAACAAACTGAGCAGCTTGAGAGGCACCCCTGGGGATTCCATCATCTACCTGATCAATATTTCCCTCTATAGTTGGGACTGAAGCGGTCTGCCACCTCAATCACTGATCACCATCACCAGGAATCATCAACACCTGGCCAATGGCCCTGCGCCAATATCAGCGACACCTTGGTACATTTTTAACAGACTTTCTAATAATTTTTGACATTGGACTGGGGGTATTTTGTAGAGAGTTCTGGTATCTCCCCCGGGGCCCCTCATGGTTCTATAGCTGTGCTATTGATTTCTACTCTAGCATGTGATAATTCTCTGGGCTGGCCAGGCCTACACCACAACACAGAGGAGAGGAGGGAGGACTATAGCTAAATAAAGCAAACTCCCAACAACCAGTCACTGTCCCTAAAATCAATACACAGCCCTCTCCCTCTTGTTCAGCACAACAACCCCTCCCCCTCTCTCGACACCACCCCACCAAACAATACCGACAAATACCAAACCTATCAGGCTATCCTCCCAAGCCAAGCTTATACAGACACTTATTAAGTCATATCCCGATAACCAGAAAACTGTAACTTTGGGTTATTTTTGGCTTGACAAAATCTCTGTCTTCTGTCTTGAGTCCCTATTCTGCCATTTCAGGCCACATGGTTGTTGTGGTAACAAAGAATGATGTCCGTAAATCATCCAATACACAGTGTTGCAGACTACAGACAAGTCGTTCTTCACCAGAGGAAAATATCCATGTCTGGACATCTTGTTACCGTATATTTCATTAACTGTCCTTTTCTTCTGTTTTAATTGTCCTTTTCTTCTGTTTTTGACAAACAACTGATGAGTATATCAAAAATTTATATAAAGTTCAATATTTTGACATACCTGTCAGAATATTTTCCCCCCAAGAATGAAGTGTTTTTATTTGTCTATATCATTGTCAAGCCTCTGACTTCACAGATTTGATTTGAAGAAACCATGTTTGAAATTGTATCTCTTTTTTTTTATATATATATAATTACAAGTTCTCACTTTTTTTCTTTTCTTTTTTTGACAGTAGCTTATGTAAGCTATGGCTTGCGTATGATAATGAGAGAAGCCACAGTTGAAACATGGGTTAGGTCCCCTTAACTGGAAACTGCCTCTGTACCAGGCCTACACACACATATACACATATGCAGCAGACAACTAGCTCCTGTGTGAATATTGAACTATGTGTACATTTTTCATGAGTAATTTCTCTGTCTTGACCCAGGAATTTGGTACACATGTAAAGTAATCAGCTCTTCAAAGTTATATCTCATGTACACAGGATAATTAGGATTTTCTTAAAATTACTAAATCAAACCTATAGAGGAAGTAATGATAAAAATATACCTTATGTTCATATAAATCTAAAAAAAAAAAAAAAATATATATATATGAATATATACATAACATACCTACAGTAGAATTAATACAGGATACACATTCAACTTTGACCTTTATGGGTACAGAGGTGCCTAACAGGGGCTTAAGTAAATTTTACCTATCAGTAACCTTCCTTTCATTTATAATCTCAACCTTTGTTTCCCCCATCATGTGCCCCTCAGTGTAAGTAGAGGGGTATTCTAGGGGGAAAAGGTTATTCATCTGTATGTAAAACAGTGCCATGTAAATATATGACTCCCATATATTTACATGTGATTACCCCCATAGTACCCCACAGTGTACTAAATCCCATTCAAAGTGTTCAGGAGAACACCAGGGTCTAAATATAGCTCTGGTAGTAAACAAGTGAAAGTCCAGCACTCTGAACTCTCTGCTTTGCATGCTCAAACCCTATGTGTACATCAGGGGTCATCTCAAAACCCATTTTGACCTTTCAATGAACTGGCCAGAACTCCAGCCCAGAGCTATTTAGTATCATGTATGATGATGTCCCAATAAGGTAAATCTGCTATAAACAGTACAATGCCTCAATATCATTGACCACTATTCCTAGAAGAACTATTGACTGGCAAATAACAAAGATTTTTTCCCAACCAAATTATCACTGTAACATAAGGAAGGACTTTGTGGGCACATCCACAGGAAAAAAACAACAAAAAAACTTAATACACACTGTGGAGATTGAATCTTAATTTCCACTCTGCCTATCTCACAAATTATTGATTGTTTAAGGCACATGTGAAGTAGCTGTCCATGACTTGGTGAATGGTGTAAAGATACCACTTAAATGTCACAATATATTTCATAAGATTGTCAAACCAGGTTTTTTTTTTTTTTTTTAAATTCAAGCTTGAAAATGTATTTCTTTTTTTTTACTTACAAATAGTGTACCATAACATAAGACGTTTCACTTTGTAATTTTTTTTCTAGCAGTATGAAAATTTATGGAATCAAATTATGCCTTAAGTGTTTAAGCTAGGAAGACCGATACAATAAATTCTTCAGTATTTATTATGAAAATCATTGTTTGTTTTTGTGCCTGAGATTACCAACCGTTTTTCAGAGGCATTTATATACAGGAACAAAATCAGTATACAGGAATACATTCGGTATACAGGAAATCATACAGGAATACATTCAGTATACAGGAATATGTTTTGTGTACTACAACTTGAATTTTTATTAACATGGACAAGAACATCAGCCTAATCAAACTCTTTTATTGGTTTATTGTTTATTACAAACAACAACGTTTGGGAAGACGAAATTGACCTTCTTAAATATTTGAAAATAAGACAAGATAACTTCCTCTTGTTTTTCAAGTCAAAATCTGTGTACATTATATATATATACAACACAGTCATTGCGAGCTGTTTAAACTTCCCAGTCAGTGAATAAGTCATGCCTTCCCGTTACACTTACAAATTAACATCGAGTGAAGGAATCAGGGAGATAGGGAAGGATCTATGGTTTAAAACCCCCTACATTTAAACATACCTTTCAAAGAAATATCTATTGAGGTCTTGTGCTGGTCAAATGAAAGCATAAAACATTGTATGAGAGCCCTGAGATAAAGTCTGTACTAAACTTGTCAATGAATCCATACAGGGCCTGAAGCTACAACATCCTGTTAGAGTCCTATAGACAGTCACAGGTGTCCAGGAAACCACTCGGCCCAGTCTTTGTCTTACATCACACCAAACCAGTGTTACTGAACTGAAGATGTTTGATGAGATACCAGTCAAAACACACCAAAGACAAGTGTTACTGAATTAAAAGTAAGATACCTGTCTAAAGGGACCCCTGTCTAAACAGACCAAAGACAAGTGTTTTTGAATTACAAGTATTAAAGATACCTGTCTAAAGGGACCCCTGTCTTAACAGACCAAAGACAAGTGTTACTGAATTACAAGTAAGATACCTGTCTAAACAGAACATATTTTGTCTTACACCATATACTAAACCTGTTTTTTTTTTTTACAGATTTGAAGATGTGCGAGATGGCTGTTTTCTAAAGAGGCCATTCTTTGTCTTACTCAGCACCACACCCCACCCCACTACACCTGTGTTACTGAACTATAGGTGTTTAAGTTACCTGTCTAAAGAGTCTTACTCGGCACCCCACCCCACCCCACCTGTGTTACTGAACTAGAGGTGTGTAAGATACCTGTCTACAGAGACTCCTGTCTAAAGATTCTTACTCCGCACCTCACCCCACCCCACCCCACCCCACCACACCTGTGTTACTGAGCTATAGGTGTTTAAGTTACCTGTCTACAGAGACTCCTGTCTAAAGATTCTTACTCCGCACCTCACCCCACCCCACCCCACCCCACCACACCTGTGTTACTGAACTATAGGTGTTTAAGTTACCTGTCTAAAGAGTCTTACTCAGCACCCCACCCCACCACACCTGTGTTACTGAACTATAGGTGTGTAAGATACCTGTCTACAGAGACTCCTGTCCAAAAAGACCATTCTTTATCTTACACCATACCAAAACTATGTTACTGAACTGAAGGTATGCAATCTTTCGAAACAGACCTCTGGATACACAGAATGGACCTGATCTCTGTCTTCTACCACATCTTTAACTAGTGAAGAAATTTGTATACAGAAACCTGTCCATATAGACTCCTGGATTAACCGGCCCATTTAGTCTCGTATCATCAGGCTTCACCAATATATATTACTCCATTTCGTATTCAGTAAGCTGATGAAACAGGACCACATAACTAACAGATTTTACCAGTCTGTAATGTTACAAATGAAACAGGACCCAACACTGTTCCATATCTCAACCCTTGCTATAAATATACAGTTTAAACTGAATCTAGAATTGTCCTAAATTGATTTAGCTATACAGTCCAACAGTGTTGAAGATGTGAGGGAGAGATGCATTGTCAAAAGGGGATTAATTCTTCACTGGTTTGGAAACTTTATTTGAAAGCATAAACTTATTGAGGACCTACAAAGCCAAGCATGTGAATATAGTACTTAATACTATTATGATAACTTGACCATTTTGAAAACTTGACCATTTTGACCTATAACACTTGATTATTATGACCTACAAAACTGGACCACTAGGAACTATCAACTCCACCAATGCCTGATTAGGTTCTATTTGTACTGTAACACCATAAGCAGCTCACAGATGTTTAAATTTTAAACGAAACCAATTTCAGCAAACATTCGTGCTGCTTATTGTAGAATCATCAGGCCTTGTTTAATTATTTACAGCAAACATTTTGGTTCCATCAGGGAAGATTACAAGGTTGTCTCCCTTTAAATCTTTAAAACTCTCCTTTACAAAGATTATGATCCTAGAAGAATTTTTCTTTAGGAAATCATAGAAACAAAGAGTTTTCTGTTACAATGGCCGTGGCCAAGTCGCTTGCTCAAGTAACCCTTTTTAATCTCAAAGCCAATTCTGGTCCCTAGAACATGTCATTCTTGGAGAACAATTGTTTTTTTATATGTTTATTGCCCCAGGAGCAGCCAGTGTCAATGTAGCAGCTGGTGGCTACCTCACTGAATAACATACAGGAGGTCCATCTCCCCCCCCCCCCCCCCCCCATTCAGAGCCATTACTGAATTATGGCAAAGTGTCTTGACAAAGAACATGACCTCATCTGCATAAACCAGTCTGTTTCTAAATCTCTGTACCAGTTTACAGACCTATCAACAGGCAATGATGGTTAGCACCACATCCTCATCTTAAAGTAAATCAATTATTTCGGATCCAACAGACTTCTTTTCAGAGTTCAGATTGGGCAACACCCTAGCCATTTCTGGAATCTCACACCTGGGCTGGCCTTGATCCAAATTTCTCGTTTGTAAAATAATTTTTTTTTACATCCAATAATTGGTCAAGTCAAAAATCCAAAGTCTAGTCACCTGAATCAATTTCAGTTAATTACCATATTCCAGGAGTTTTTTAAATGAAATTTAAAAATTGTACTTTCTATCATTAGCATATTCTAGTTGATAACAAGACATCCGAGATCCAGCCATGCGTTGCCGAACTTGTACAGGAAATTTCAAATCAATTGGACAACCTAAATTGTTCCTCTACTATAAAACCGACTATATACCTTGGCGATACTGCTATTTAAACCAGCCTATACGCACCCCCAATATTCTGCAGATTCTAAAATACCAATTTCCAGTATCCTTCCAATGTATTGGTTCATTTTCATTTTAAAGCTTTAAAGGACAGCTTTAATAGGATCACATTTGTGTTCCTGAGATCTATTCAGGAAAGGACTGGTTGTTTCATAGACCTGGACTAGAAGCATAGGTCACAGGTACTTGGTAGACAAAGACATCTTTGAAACAGTAGTTCTATTTGATAAACTTGTGTATACTGGACCCATGATGTACACTGGTCACAGGTAGAGCTATGCATAACTAACAGCAAACCTTTAAGCAAGATGTAGACTCCACCTTCTTTTAACTCTTTCCGTACTCACGACGACTACAGACGTCACAAAAATGTGCTCTTGTATCCTTCATGACGACTACACACGTCACAATTAACATGCCTTCCATCCTTTGTGACGACTCAAATCGTCGTAAAACATCGCGAAAGATGTTGATATTACTTGCTGGTTTAGCATAGTCATACGAAGGAATTGACACGGAAATGATGTTTTTAAGAAATAAAAAGCAATGTAAATATTGTATTGATGGTATGTTTTACGTACCAGAAGCATAATTCATTCGTTAAGATTGTCTATTTCAAAGAATTCCGCCGGTTCATGCCGAGCTGTTTACATAGCTACAAAATGGCGGCCTCAAATTTACTTTCGTTTTCTGCGAGATTGTTGAGGTGTTAAACACAATAAAACAATTAAAAACGATAATATATATATAATTGAGTAACGTTTATCATCAAAATAAGTAAGAAATACGTAAAATATTTTTACACACCGAAAAAACGATGTTTTGGCTGCGTGATTTCTTGCACATGTGTGACACATGTGCCGATTAACATGTCATTTCCCGCGATTCTGCCTGGTGATTTCGCCGTATTTTAAAGGAAAAATTGGGTAAAAGAGTTTCCGTACTCAGTACTTGTTCCATATGATAAACTTCATTTAATATTAAGCATTATACAACAGTAAAAGATCAGTAAAAGATCGTTTTATCGACGTCTGATGTGATAGCCATATGCTCCAATACACAAAGGACCTACCCAGCATTCACTTCCGGTAGCGACCGCGAAATTTGAATGAGTACGTAAAGAGTTAAATGAATCTCTTATAGCCAGGTAAAACCTCTGTATACTGGATCACAGTTATAGCCAGGTAAAACCTCTGTATACTGGACAACAGTTATAGCCAGGTAAACCTCTGTATACTGGACCACATTTATAGCCAGGTAAACCTCTGTATACTGGATCACAGTTATAGCCAGGTAAAACCTCTGTATACTGGATCACATTATAGCCAGGTAAAACCTCTGTATACTGGATCACAGTTATAGCCAGATAAAGCCTCTGTATACTGAATCACAGTTATAGCCATGTAAAGCCTCTGTATACTGAATCACAGTTATAGCCAGGTAAGCCTCTGTATACTGGATCAGTTATAGCCAGGTAAAACCTCTGTATACTGGACCACAGTTATAGCCAGGTAAAACCTCTGTATACTGGACCACAGTTATAGCCAGGTAAACCTCTGTATACTGGATCAGTTATAGCCAGGTAAAACCTCTGTATACTGGATCACAGTTATAGCCAGGTAAAACCTCTGTATACTGGACCACAGTTATAGCCAGGTAAAACTTCTGTATACTGGACCACAGTTATAGCCAGGTAAACCTCTGTATACTGGATCAGTTATAGCCAGGTAAAACCTCTGTATACTGGATCACAGTTATAGCCAGGTAAACCACTGTATACTAGACCACAGTTATAGCCAGGTAAAACCTCTGTATACTGGACCACAGTTATAGCCAGGTAAACCTCTGTATACTGGATCAGTTATAGCCAGGTAAAACCTCTGTATACTGGATCACAGTTATAGCCAGGTAAAACCTCTGTATACTAGACCACAGTTATAGCCAGGTAAAACCTCTGTATACTGGACCACAGTTATAGCCAGGTAAACCTCTGTATACTGGATCAGTTATAGCCAGGTAAACCTCTGTATACTGGATCAGTTATAGCCAGGTAAACCTCTGTATACTGGATCACAGTTATAGCCAGGTAAAACCTCTGTATACTGGACCAGTTATAGCCAGGTAAACCTCTGTATACTGGATCACAGTTATAGCCAAGTAAAACATCTGTATACTGGATCAGTTATAGCCAGGTAAAACCTCTGTATACTGGATGACAGCTATAGCCAGGTAAAACCTCTGTATACTGGATCACAGTTATAGCCAGGTAAAACCTCTGTATACTGGATGACAGCTATAGCCAGGTAAAACCTCTGTATACTGGATCACAGTTTTAGCCAGGTAAAACCTCTGTAAACTGCATCTGTCATAGACATGTAAACCTCTGTATACTGACCTCTGCTATAGACAGATAAACCTCTGTATACTGACCTCTGCTATAGACAAATAAACCTCTGTATACTGACCTCTGCTATAGACAGGTAAACCTTTGTATACTGGACCACTGCTATAGACAAATAAACCTCTGTATACTGACCTCTGATATAGACAGGTGAACCTCTGTATACTGGACCACTGCTATAGACAAATAAACCTTTGTATACTAAGCCTCTGCTATATACAGATAAACTTTTGTTTACTAAGCCTCTGCTATATACAGATAAACTTTTGTTTACTAAGCCTCTGCTATATGTACAGATAAACTTCTGTATAATGGATGTCTGTTTTAGACAGGTAAAAGCTCTGTATATATATTGGACATCTGCTCTACAGGTAAACATATGTATACTGGACCCCTGGTAAAGACAGATAAAACTCTGTTTTAGACAGGTAAAAGCTATGAATCCAAGATGCCTATTTAAGACAGGCAAACCTTCATAAACTGGACATCTGTTATAGACAGGTAAATCTCTGCCTAGTGGACATTGTTAACGACAGATAAACTCTGTATAAAGAACCTCCCTTTTAGACAGGCAAACCTCTAAATAGTGGACATTGTTACAGACAGATAAACTCTGTATAAAGAACCTCCCTTTTAGACAGGCAAACCTCTAAATAGTGGACATTGTTACAGACAGATAAACTTCTGTATAATGGATGTCTGTTTTAGACAGGTAAAAGTTCTGTATATATATTGGACATCTGCTCTACAGGTAAACATATGTATACTGGACCCCTGGTAAAGACAGATAAAACTCTGTTTTAGACAGGTAAAAGCTATGAATCCAAGATGCCTATTTAAGACAGGCAAACCTTCATAAACTGGACATCTGTTATAGACAGGTAAATCGCTGCCTAGTGGACATTGTTAACGACAGATAAACTCTGTATAAAGAACCTCTCTTTTCGACAGGAAAACCTCTATATAGTGGACATTGTTACAGACAGATAAACTCTGTATAAAGAACCTCCCTTTTAGACAGGCAAACCTCTATATAGTGGACATTGTTACAGACAGATAAACTCTGTATAAAGAACCTCCCTTTTCGACAGGAAAACCTCTATATAGTGGACATTGTTAAAACAAATTCTGTATAAAGAGCCTCCCTTTTAGACAGGTAAACCTCTATATAATGAACCCTTGTTTAAGATCTACACACATATCAGTTCATACATGGAAACTGATGGATGGTAGGATAGTTAAGACCTGTTTTCACTGTTGGGATCCAATGTATACATGTGCCAGACAATTTTGATATATACAGGTATGTAGTACAGGTGTACTGCTAGACACAGGTGTGTAAGACACAGGTGTTGTGTTGAGTGTGGTGTACGTGTAGTCATACTTACATGTGCTATACCGTTTACCCCATACCCTGAATTAACAAAACCCTGAAAAACACAAAGCACAGAATTAGCATCATATATATTGTCATATAGTGTTAAAGGTATTTCAAGTGATTTGTAGATTGTATATACTTCTGGTTAATTTTGTCATTTCATTTCAATAAAAAAACTTAATTGTTCAACGTACAGTGATCAAAGCCTATGTAATATTAATATACTAAGTAAACAAGCCTATGTAATATTAATATACTAAGTAAACAAATAATTCACGATTAACTGAACTACTAAACCACAAATCATTTTTAGATTTCAGAAAAGATAACATCTCATTTAAAAAATTTCATTCCACTGATTACAATATTGACAGAACAGACATGCTACAGTTTTAAGAACACAAAATCGACAAATTATGTCCTTAACATTTATTAGAATGTTTCCTTGTAAACACATGCTCCATTTCTTTTTCAATGACATCAATTGATGCTTTTCCCAAGTTTAATTTTTTCGTACATTCCAATTAATGGTATTGTCACTTGATGTTTACCTAGTCTTTGTAATAACGACACATACATCCGATGGAAGACTGCGTGGTGTGAATCATATTGGAGACAGACATGATATGCATGAATTATGAAATTTACACACAATTCACAGTAGAAGCAAAAACCCTGCAAAAACTGCACCATTATTGGTAAACTCTGAGTCAGCATTGTAAAATCCCACGCAGACCAGTGCATACTGGACCACAGGTATGGAAAAGATATTGTATCAAATGGACAATTTCCTGGTCCTACATAAATTTGATCGTTCATCAGAGGTTAGAACATGCTTCTTGCTGCCTCCATCTTAAAACAAGAGTCCATTATACAGAGGTAATTTTTTTTATACCTTATTCCACAGAGATAAAGTTCTGCAGGTTCTCTTCTGGTGAACTTTGACCTCTTAAAGATTTATACAGAGGTGATAATGGTTGATTTTTTATGCTGGGGGTCATTGTGAATCCATTGCTTTTCTTCCCACATCTTAGTATGAACCTTCAAACCTTAGAACCTGTATAAAATGGACCTTTTGACTAGTTTCCATAGGAACCTTCCAACCTCAGAGCCTGTATAAAATGGACCTTCGGCTTATTTTCATAGGAACCTTCAAACCTCAGAACCTGTATAGAATGGATCTTTAGCTTGTTTTCATAAGAACCTTCCAACCTCAGAACCTGTGTAGAATGGACCTTCAGTTAGTTGTCATAATAACCTTCCAATATCAGAACCTGTATAAAATGGATCTTCAGCTTGTTTTCATAAGAACCTTCAAACCTCAGAACCTGTGTAGAATGGACCTTCAGTTAGTTTTCATAAAAACCTTCCAATCTCAGAACCTGTATAAAATGGACTTCCAACATTATAATCTGTATCTTAACTGTTAAAATTAAAATGAGGATTGTCTTAGACAGTGGTTGGATAATACAAGGTTTGACCAGGATGAAGAATTCAGAGACAGTCAAAATTGGTCAGATTAAAAGGGTTATAGTATTTTATAACAGCTGTCAGATTCAAAGGGTTTCTGATTATGTGGTTTTAACAGTAGTCAGATTAAAGGTTTGGCCAGGTTCTTGGGAAGGTGACATGAATTCAGAGGTGACCGTCTATTAATAGAACTACACAACCAGTCCGTAGGCAGCAGAGCAGAAAATAGAATTGATTTTGTCTGATATTCTCTGCATATATCTTAAATATTTCATCTCCAATCATTGCCCATATGGAGAAGGTTGTAAACAATGGTGGGTCCTGGCTTGTGTAACACACCTATTAAACATTCAGAGACATTAAGTATGGCTTGGAAACCTTTCTGAATAGGACTTGTTTTTACGATCTTTTAAGAAATCTGTTTTAAAATTTTGTGTTTATCATAAAATATCAATCTTTTATTGTCAGCTTTGATATTTTTTTTCTCAGTTTTCAAATCACTTTTCTTAGTCTGAACTATTTTTTAATCTTATTTTTTAAAATATTTTTATACAAAACCAGCTAAGGCATGTTATGTAAGACAATGGAAGAAGAATGTGTAAATATCCAAAACATCGACAAATCTCCAGTCCATTTACAAAGCTTCAGTGTATACAGCAAGATTGGAACTTCAGAAAAAGACTACAGACTTGAAGATGAATTTTTATATGATCATGTGACCACCATCGCCCTACAGATAATTATATGCATTTTCTGAAGTCTACCCAAGCTAAATGACTATAGACCGTTTCATAAAACTCTTGTCAGGAAAAGGGTGAATTCTGTTGGTAGCAGAAGTATCATGGGTGAATCTCTACCATCCTAGTCCGATACTGATTTGCAGTTGAAATTATAAATAAAAGGACCGAGATCCCTATCACAAAGGAATGCTTTTATTTACTCTGTAGGTAAACTCTGACAATAGGGAAAGTCGTTGGTGATTTCTCTTACAGCACTCCCCAACAGGGAAACCAGGTATATATATATATATATATATACATATATATGCTGACTAGGCCTAGGCATAACACACTGTAGCCCTGATTACTGTAAACCTTCTGACAAAGAACACCAAGCCTGCAGCTCTGTTGAGCTGTATGTACGCTGTACACACACACACTCACACACACACCAGAGCGACATGGCCGCCCAGCAGGGAGCAGGCAGTCCCATGTTTACATTGAAGCCAATGTGATATCAACTATTGGTACAAAAACCAAACCGAAGACAAGACACCATGCTGCTATTTATTGACCTCCATCAAAGAGCTTATTCAAGCTCATTTGGACTAGTTGTCGGACATTGCTGTTTTTGAAAACTTTCCCACATAATTATCTGTCCATCTCAAAATATCTTTAATTCTGTGATAAATTTTCATTCTGAAATCTGCAGATATCAAAAAGGTAAAAAATGGAAATGGATGATGAGAAAAGGATGAGAACTTTTGATATAACACAAGACAATAATGGAGGGAGAGGGGGAGGGTCACGGATCAATTGTACATGTGCTGGATGGAGAAGGGGGGGAAATTCTATAAATAGAAAATTTATCTGATATGGTTTTTTGTTTTCTATCAAATTTTAACATATTTTGACAAGTAGGTAATGCAATTCAAATATTAACTTATTCAAAATCTGCTAATGATAATGAGCACTTTCACCTTCAGATAGACCTGTATTTAAAATATGCGGCAAATAGTGAAAATTACCTCATATTGAATGTAGCTATGTACATAACAACTGAGATTAATACTGGTTTCTAAAGTATATTCATACACAATATGGTATAAATGAATTTGCTCTTGGATACCTGACCTTGACCTTTGTGTGACACATCCGTATAGTATGTAATCTGAATCCTGCGTGCCCCCCCCCCCCCCCCAAATAAACAGCACAGAATCCTTTATTAGTCCTCCTTGGATCCTGGTATTGATGGCAACATTTCCTGTGGTACCTCAGAGCAGTGCCCTAATTTCTCCATTCTCCTCCCACTGGGGAGCCCACGTAGAAGGATCCCCCATATGGAGCCCCCCCTATATAATAATTGCATTAATAACCATAGCAGTAGCATCTGTAAGCTGACAAACTATGACTAACACACAATTACAACTTTCTACTTTTGTAGCATCAATATACCACTGACAACATGGGGACAGGGGCCTGCTTCAAATCTAACAGTAATATATGGTAAACACTGAATCAATGAGATAGAATAAAATCAAGAAACTTTGAAAAATAAAGAAAATATCACTTAAAACTTCAAATTGAAGTTTTTCAGAACTATATAGTATAAGATACATTTCTTCTATTCACTATACAAAAATTCAGTATCAGGGATTTTCCTATAATAGAAGCAGGGTCCGTTAAAGGACTCATTCCCCTAAAAAAATCTTGTGAAAATTCCCAATTTGTCACCGAAAAATTCCCAATTTTGAAGTCACTTTTAAATGATTAAGTATGTTTATATAAAAAGACCTATATTAAGTCACTTTTAAAAATTAGAAACCAGCTGTTTTTCCAAGCCTATCTTTGTAAATCTTCTTCCTTTTTTGAAGTTATAATTTCAAGAAATTCCGTTTTACAATATAACTTCTAGTGATTATGTTATCAGGTTTTTACTTTTTAGTATAAATTCATTTGAAAAAATAAAGAAACCAAAATGTTCTCCTTGTATTTCTAGTAAACCTATTTGATCAAAGCTGCATCTACATGTTAAATTCTACTTAAACTTTTTCCGAGAACAAAGGAAATATAACACATTTATATAATTCTCTAAAGTGTCAGACGATGGGGTTTTCGTGCGTATATATACACTTTTTATCTTAATACAACATATCCGTCACATTGATCAACACAGATTCAAGTATCACACTTATTTGCCCAGAATCCCTATTAGAATGATTATGCTGATAACATTATTTCTTTTTTTCAATGAGCAGTACCTCAATAGGTCAAATCAGGCTCCAACCACCTAACCCATATAAACTTGTACAACTGAATCGGGTTGACATTGAGACCTGGTAATCCTTTTGAGTTAGGTTGGATAAAACAACTTGTTGAGAGATAAGTCTTACTAATTCAAAGTATTTGTAATCTTATTTAATACTAATGTGACCAGAATTATCAACTTTAATATATTCACTAAACAGATACATATTTCTGTGAAATTACAAAGTGATAATTCAATGAAATTACGGTCAAACCTGCCTTAGTGACCACCTAAACTAAGTGGCTCCCTCTCATATGACCATATCTTCTCACATGAATGCTAATTACCATACAAAGCTACCTTAACCTGGATTAAGAGACCACCTGTCATGTGACTTTTTCCATTCCCTCTGTTGGAAGGTCACATATGACAGGTTTGACTGTAAAAGATGTTTGTGTATGTTCAATTATAAAGGAAATTGTAATAAATGCTATAACAATTATGTAAATATTTCAAAACAATCTACAACTTTTATCAACTCGGAAAGTAATCCAAAATTTATACCTCCATTATATTTTGATAAAATAAATTTGACGTAATAAACTGAAGTTACAAATACTATTACTTATTGGGTATATAACATAAATTTGACGTAATAAACTGAAGTTACAAATACTATTACTTATTGGGTATATAACATAAATTTGACGTAATAAACTGAAGTTACAAATACTTTTACTTATTGGGTATATAACATAAATTTGACGTAATAAACTGAAGTTACAAATACTATTACCCGGTACTTATTGGGCATATAACATAAATTTGACGTAATAAACTGAAGTTACAAATACTATTACTTATTGGGTATATAACATAAATTTGACGTAACAAACTGAAGTTACAAAACTATTACTTATTGGGTATATAACATAAATTTGACGTAATAAACTGAAGTTACAAATACTATTACTTATTGGGTATATAACACCGATCATTTATATATGGAGATGATATTTTAGTAACTCAGTCACAAAATTGACAGGAAATTCCTCAAGGATGCTCTCCCTTTTGTGATGCTACCCTGGAATGTACGTCCAGTTTGATTGGGCATCAAAAACATACTAGAACTGAACAATGAATTTGTGGTTACAGCAACTTGTTGATGGTAGATTATCTATGATACTTAGGAACAGTAACTCATGATAATAGTGTTTCAGTCAAATTGGGATAAATTGCCTATCTTGTAATGAAGATGATTCATTTCAAAAAGTTTTAAAAATATGGCCCCTGTATACTTGTAAAGTTAAGCATTGTCTAGAAAACTTCCTTACAATGTTTGTGTGATGTTAGAATATAATGTTTATCTCAGAACAATTGCAAAACAAGTTGTATCAACTTATGTTAATCACATTTGTTGGCCTGTTTGAAAGTGTGAGAGGGTTCTTATTGTGGGGGAAACCAGAGTACTAGATGAAAACCCAAGGTGGGTGGGGTAGGAGAAAAACTGTACCTTTCCTCATCCGATTGGAGAATTGAACCCCAAAATGAACGGTGTGTGTGTTACTACTGTGTCAACCAACCTGTGGCCTGGTTGCCTACCAAATTATCAGCACTGCTGGTATATTGACCCTGATATCAAATGGTGAAGCCAGTCTAAGATGGTTGTGGCCTGGTTGGACTGGTTACTGGTGGTTGCCTACCAAATTATCAGCACTGCTGGTATATTGACCCTATATTGTGTACGTGGTGAAGCCAGTCTAAGGTGGTTGTGGCCTGGTTGCTGGTGGTTACCCAATAAATGATCAGGTAACTGGCGGTAAATATTAGTCCTTTATTATATGGTGAAGCCACAATGTTAGGTTGGTGTGGCCTGGTTGGACTGGTTGCCGGTGGTTGCCTACCAGAGGTTTAACCTTCAGCGCTGGCAGTGTGTTAACTAGCAGCAGCTTTACAGTGCCTTGTATTGATTTTCAAGTTATCTTGTGCAGAAGTTTTTTTCCCTCAGTCAGTAGAACACATCTCCAACCAAACACCATGACAATAGGAGGAGGAACAGTAGGAGCAGACTTTGATATAACACCAAGCCCCAAAGCCCATCCCCTGGGACATATTCTGTCCCCACCCCACAAGGTAGCCATCCCATCCCTGGCTCTTTAGCAAGCAATGGTTATCTTGACACCTGGTTTCCACCTGTGGTTTTCGGCCGACTGATTTTGTCACTCCCTCATGATATTCTATATTCAAATGTCCAGTCGACCCCTGTAGGACCTAGAATTCTTTCTGTTTCGGAACTATCCAAATTTTTTTATCATTTTAATTGATGAAATGACTTGGAAAGGTGAAAAATCAATAATTATAGCAAATGTATATCAATGCTGTAGCATGGTCTCCCAATTCCTCGTTTTAATTGCTTCTTCAGACTAGAATTAAATTCAGACAGGTGGGTTGATCATCCATGTCAAATTTCAAACCGATAGTGTTGTGGATGGAATATTCTGTCCCTAAATGAACGTATTGAAGTGTTTGTGGCTTACTGCAGCCGTCCATAAACAAGGCTACTCCAAAGATTTCTAAGCTCACAAACTGCACTGTGCAAGAAACTTTACAAACACATACATTTAAACCAACAAATAAAACTCCAATTCGTTGTTCCTTTTTGGAAGTTACACGAATACGATCGACATGAGGGAGAACAGATTTGTATTTATTCATCTTCTGCTATTCAAACTATTTCCTTTTTTTCAAAATTCGAATATGAAAACATTTACTGACTGATTGAATGAAAACTTGATAAATAAATCAATGAACTGTATAATACGATAATGGCAATTAAGTGTGTGCAAAACTGTTCGAGTGTTACCAGACCAAAACGGAAATTTCTTAAATTTTCATTTTTTGTCTCAACAAAAATTAAGGATATTTATAAGACCAAAGAGATTTTTACAAGACATGTATTACTAAGTTTTGAATTTTATTTATTTATTTCATGAACGAAGGTGATAAGAAACATTGAAAAAAAGACATTTTAACACATATTTTGGATAAAATACAGACATCACATCACAATAACGTACACTAATAATGTGGTGTAAAGCTATGTTTGATAAAGATGTGCAGCAGCAAATAATGTTTCTATAAAAAAAAAATAAAAATTATGTTGGACATTTCTGCCACCATTGGTTTTTATTGAAAAATTTGAGAAAAAAAAGGGTCTTATTAAACGTGCTTCAAATAAAAGTACCTGTGGAACTGTGACCTTGAACTTTGACCCTTGACCCTGAAATTTTAATGATTTACATGATCATGTCATCATATCAGCTATGATATTGTGAAGTGCAGAAGATTGTTTTCATCAACTCTTTGCCTGCTGTGTAATTCCCTGTCACTAGCTACTAAGCAAATATTGCTGTATTTCACCAGTTTTTAATTACAAAATAAAAATAAGTTTTCTTCAAATATTAATGTCTCGACATGATGTATCTTTCCTTCAAATGGCTGCATCAATCCCTGTTGTCCAATTTATGGAAATGCTGTAAAGTTATAGTCCGTGAAGTAAAATTGTCTAACTTTTAAATTGGTAACATTTTGATTTATAAAAAATAAATGTGAATGACCATTGCCAGTGCTACCATAGGAATTATGGGTTGTAATATAACACATTTCATACTTAGAAATTCAGAAAACAAAATTATCCAGGTGAGGTGGGATGTCCCATGGTCTGTGGCAGACGGAAAAATCAGCAAAGGCAGGATTTCCTACCCACAGCAGGCAAAGATTTGGCAGTACATATACTATAGCTTACTATACCTGATGAGAAGCTACTCAGAAACAAAGATTTCATATATATAAAGTACTATCAAGGTCACAGTTAGGTTACAATTATAAAATCAAAAGACCATTAATTCAATCTAGAGACAATCAAGACAAAATGCTTAACTTTTCTTGGATAAGGAATCTACAATGTTTTGTTTGGGATATCAAGATGGATTGGTAAACATCTGAAAGGTTGTTGAGATTTTAGTAAGTTGACAATATTTTCTAGAATCAAAGTCTAACCTAAATTTAAACTGTTAAAATGCATTTTCCCCAATACGTTCCTATAACTTACTACAAGAATTCATTGGTGACAAAAGTTCAGGAAAGCCCAAGAAACTACGATGTTCATATTGCCTTCAAACCTTCAAAGATTTTGAAACCTTTATGAGCCTTTTCTAGCTCTTTAAAAGAACCTTTTACAATTCAGGAAGTGTTTGTAACTCCAAAAGAGCTACAGTGAATTGGCTGTCACCATGTCCCCCCCCCCCCCCCCCCCCTCCCTCCTACTATGTTTATTTTCCAAATGTTCACTCTTTTAAACAAATGTTGTAATACTTTCTCCCATTTGTCCAGAAAAAGGTTGATTATACAACACATATGATCAAATAACACATCCCTGTTACATACCCATCCATATTCTATGGGAATTTCAGAGAAATCCCTACAAATGCTTTCCACTGCCATTCCTGTATAAACCTGTCCCCTCATTTTGTGTCACGGATCATGTGTCAGCAACGTGGGTTCATAACAGTAGAAACTAGATACTTGCTTCAAATCAAACAGTGAAGTGAATAACTGCTTTAT
This sequence comes from Pecten maximus, assembly GCF_902652985.1. Taxonomy (NCBI): domain Eukaryota; kingdom Metazoa; phylum Mollusca; class Bivalvia; order Pectinida; family Pectinidae; genus Pecten; species Pecten maximus. The sequence continues at coordinate 40,654,388 of NC_047018.1, forward strand.
GACTAAAACAATTGATTTGACTTTGAATTGGTATCCACAAAATACATAATCAATGACATATAAGTGAGGAGGGAGAGGGGAACTATTTTATACCCCCCCCCCCCCCCCCCCATAAAGTTAATTCACTAAAATCAGTTTTAAAAATATTTCTTTAAATTTATAATCCCTATATTTCTTTGAGACAGTTACAAGACAATGGAAAAGCTGCTGAATACGACAAACAATGACCAAGTGGCTTCAGTGATCTCGGATTTCCTTTGAGTTGATACAAGGTTTCAGGCTCCGGTTTCATTGATGAACCTTAACTTCAGGAAATTTGTTATTTAAAAAACTCTTGCATTACAGATTTCAAGGAAAAAAATCTCAGTTCAGGAATCATCCTTGAATTCTTAAAAGTTTTCCTATGAAAAATTTCAAGTTAGAAACTTGAAGAGAAGAAAACTGATCCAACAGGCCCCTGATTTGTAGGAAAAGCGAAGCAGTCATACCAAAGCAGTCTAAAATTGGACATGAAACCTATCAGTCAAAACCAGTTTTTGGGAATGTACAAAAAGACTGGCTCTGGCATCTAAAATGATTTTTTTTGCTGCAACCAAGTGACAATTGATGTCATCTAGTACTTGTTCTTTGCAATGTACTTGCTGGGTATCTGTGATTGATCAGTGATGATCAGAGCAGGATAAGCCAGTCCTTGATTGGTGACTGGTTCGCTATTGGTCACCAAGTGCTTTAGCAGCATATGCACAACACACACCATTGGATTTGCAACATGTTACTGTCCTTTAAAAGAAAATGTCTTTGCATTATAGCAATGCATTGGTACACATGACCAAATGGTTCGAATCAACACTTTTAAATTATTTCTTTGACAAATTTGGTGAACTCAATTCTGTAGAGGTAGACCACAAAATCACCATGAATTTCAGATAAGTATAGTCTCTTATAATACAGTAAAATTTGTTTATATTGAATTCAAAAAGATAAGATGAAATACTTCTTAATATCCAAAATTTGCTATACGGTTTTGAAATATTCAGTTTGAGCCAAATTCAGTGATCTTAATTTACTTAGTAACAAGCATGCTAGGTATTGCTAAAATGTCTTCTAGTGGCCACAGGTAAAAATAGTTACAGTGATCTTGACCCAAAAACCCTGAAACACAAACTTGATCTGTAGCTACTCATACTTAAGTTATCAACTTTCACCAACCTACTTTGAAGCATGGGTGAGAAAAGTGCAGAAAACAAGGAGGGAGGACTAACAGACAGACAGACATGAAGAAAACCTGTAGTCCCACGGTAGGGGACTTTTAAGCAGAAATATGTATCAAGCCTGTTTGTCCTAAGTTTTATTGCAACTACCAGCGAATCTCATCCAAGACTAGTTCCCATTATCCTGTATGCCATGATGTCAGTGCTTGCTGTACTTCCGACAACTTGCAGATGTTTACGTTTAGAAATGCTTGTATTTGTATGCAGCAAACAATTAAATTAAAAGAATTGGAGAGGACTTATATAGGCTTATCTGTTGTCCAATCCATTTGTTTTATAACAATAAAATTAAAAGAATCAACCAGGTCCTGTTCAATGCAACCAGCCTCCAAAGTTTGCCATCTTGTCACAGATTGTCCTTCACCATTTGCAACCCCAGACTACCCTTTGCCATTTGCAAATAAACTTCCCCAGGAATGGTCACCGTTGATTGGTGCTGGCTGATATTGTTACGGTTAATAATCATTTTTAAAATTCATTCTTATTATTTGAACAGTAGCTATATAGTTAGGTTAAGAAATTCCTAGTATTCATTTTATACTGCAATGCCGTGATTGTCTGTGTAAAAGGTAAGAAAATTCTAGAATAGATAATAATGGAACATTTTTGATAATTATTTTACAATACATATAGGTCACAATTAACACATCTTGACAGGCTTATCAAAACTGCCATGTGGATATTAATTTATGCCGGCCAAATGAGGATAAAAAACCAATGTTGAGATGTCCATTTTTTCAGGGTTTGATCTTAGAATGTGTCAGTCATATTTCAAAGCCAGTCATATCACGATACGGTACTTATTCTTGAAACACTCTTTTCTTGTCTTACATTTTACCCATGGTAACCATGACTGTTGTCATATTATTTTGTCTTAGTCAAGGTGTAATTAAGCATTTCATCAAATGACAATTATTTGAAAAGATCCTGTGCATCAGTATACGTAATTGGCTTAAATTGGCCTACTTTTGAAGCTTGTCTGTAGAAGATTAAGACAAGTATTTATAAACCCTTTAACCCTTTATAAGGATTGAAATCACTGTTAGTGAGGAAAATCTACACATTCCCTAGACTGTCCTATTGGTCACTGTGCCATTTTGTCCCTAGACTGTCCTATTGGTCACTGTGCCATTTTGTCCCTAGACTGTCCTATTGGTCACTGTGCCATTTTGTCCCTAGACTGTCCTATTGGTCACTGTGCCATTTTGTCCCTAGACTGTCCTTAACTCTGCACTTCTTGTTCTGGTGTATCATCAGGATGTGTAGAGTTTTCCAAATATCATGTAGGAGCTAGTTCATTAAGAAGTCACCTTATAAGTGTATGTCATAAAGCTTCCCTCTTTTAAATATCATAATACAAGTGTCGGGATATTTCAAGAATTGTTTGATACAAGGACTCGAATGTGAAGTATTAACTTTCATTTTACATGTTACTCTATCTGGAGACAAGATGTACTCATGAAAGCCTAGAGGCCTTGGAGACAACATTGGTAACCCTAGATACAAATTTAAATATTGAGACAACACAGTTACCCTAGATACAACACAGTAACCCTAGAGACAACACAGTAACCCTAGAGACAACACAGTAACCCTAGATACAACACAGTAACCCTAGAGACAACACAGTAACCCTAGATACAACACAGTAACCCTAGATACAACACAGTAACCCTAGATACAACACCGTTACCTTAGACACCACAGTTACCCAAGAGACAACACCGTTACCTTAGACACCACAGTTACCCAAGAGACAACATGTGATCATGGATACAACATTCAATCTTGGAGGCAACCTTTTACTATAAAGTCTCAATTTTTATCACTCGGTTTAAACTGACAATTTGCTTTATAAGTGTGATTTCTTAGTTCACAATCTTTGCTGTGTTAATGTTACACACCTGTCAAAAGGCAGGTAAATTACCGAAATAGACCTGTGGTCTCAATAGACAGCTGAAAAGGCAGAGCATCATTAATAGACCTATAGTCTTAGACTAGCTGGTTATTTGGGAAAAGTTATATTAATAACCCATTTCCATAATAAATAATATCAATGAAATCATAATTTCCATGAAGTTATCACATTTGACCTTGGATAAGCTTATCCTCTTGCCTGTCAGTAAGACTTAGAGACTGAATATCACTACATCATACCTGCAGGCATATTGTACTATCTATCTCCAGTTTTTAAATTCTAACCACAAATGCTCAAAAATATGCTAATGGTTTATAACAAGAGGTCCAAAGTGCCTACAGATATTACTCACCTGAAAATGTACACAATCATTGACAAAATACATTCAAGAATTGATAATAAGACTTCTCCAGTTTTGGGCTCTGTTTCTCAAAATGGACACTACCGACTGTAGGAAATCATGTTGGTAATTATTTGTAAAAGTGTAAACGCAATGACTTCAGCATTAGTTCCAAAGGATAGAGTGCAAACTCTTAGACCCATGGCAACATGAGTGTATTAAAGCTTGCATTCCCAGCAAATGGTTTAGTTAGGGACCAACTATGTATGCTACAACCCAGTGACTATGACATCAATGCAGGGGCTGAGCTGATGGACCTGAATTCTGACCACAATTGTGTCAGTGTCTTCACAACTTGGATGCATATGTTAACATTGGAGATCTTGACTATTTAGTGGGGATCTTGCATATTTTCTATGTAATATATAAGAGACTAGTTCTGAGTCTTAATCAGCGTAATATGAATTGCTATGTTTGTAGAGACCAGGAAGCTGATTCTATAGGCATAAGATTTATCTCGCAGTGCCTTGCAAAAATATGCACATTTCAAAGATATGATGCAAGGGTCTCCTAAGTAGAGCTTGAACCTAGGACCAACATTAGTAGCATGAATGTCTATGTCCGTAGTTTTATAACCAGGCATTTGAATGCTGTATGCAGTTTGCTACACACCCCGACCACTCCATTTTGTGATAGGTAAACAAGATCCTTTAATAAGGCTGGAAGATTAAGCTTTTAAAGATCTATATCTATTTTCCATGAAGGATTTCAACATGGAATCCGCTGGTCAACGGATGTACGAAAGTCCTTGATCAAATTTGGTTACAATCCCTTCAACCATAAGGAAGGTAAAACCTCTCCTATTCGGTCTTGTTCCTAAGACTTTGATTTAAACATCTTTGGTAAAACAACAACCTTGCCATTGTGGATTAATATTATGTTAAAGAAGCAGATGGGAAGGATGGACATTGCATAAGCTCACTCACATAGCCTATAATGGGCTACTTGAACTTAAACCTTTACCAAAGCAGCAAATACAAGGGAATTTGGTTTTCATATCATCTGCTTCATTTTTGCAACATTTTCTCTCCAATCCCCTATAGATTGACATGGTCTCAATATTTATTGGGAGTGTTAGACTATAGAGAAACTGTTGCCATTTTCACGCAATAAAAGCAGGCAAAATCAACAATATAGCGAAACATTCATCACTATGTAAACATCCCGCTCTAGGTGATCTATGACGACACAGAAGTTTGTATACAATAATTCATAGTGATGAGATAGTGATCACATACATCAATAATCAATTATACATTTCATAACTAATCATCAATACATTTTCCTGTGTTTTAGATTTCATAGCCGACCGTATTTATGCGCGAATAAGCCCCCTTCTTCGTATTTGCAGATTCATCAATTTTAAAATAGTAGCATAAAACTGGTTCACAAATAAGCCCTTGCCAAACTTAATTAAATGCTGGATTTTATACCAGAGGCTTATTTGATGATACATAAAATGCATTATTAAGATTTTCATTGATATTCCTACGCAAATTCCAAGTAATTAAGAAATTTTTGGCTTAGGAAATATAATACAAATAATGCAATAGAGAGAGACATCGTTTTCAATGAATACTGCCAATTGTTTAATTGCTTAATATGTTACAAGTATATAATCGACTACAGATTTGTGACCTGTGACCAATATCTCATCACTACTATCTCATTCAGAAGAATGGGGACAAGCAAAGATCAAGGGAGTAGAGAGTTATTACTTACATAATCATGAAATGCTTTAGCTTCACTTGAGTGATCACATGTTTCTCGCCTCTCTGGTGCTGCACAATATAAATCCCAAAACACACTGCAAAACAAAAGCAAAAAATGCATGAATTCTTCAAATAACCAGTTTTATGGGACAAAAACTAAGTCTTTTCTTCTTTATCCCGGCAGCAGTGTTTTACTGCGACAATTGTATAGAAAGCATTTTTTTTTACTAAACAAGGAGCCATTTTTTTTCAGTGTAAAATTCTAAATATGGTAAAAAAAGACAAAGAACTTCAAATCAATAAAACAAGAGCAAAGCATGAAGAAATCATAAACATCTTAATAATAAGACTGGGTGCTCCAGTTGGCAAAGAAATTTAAATAAAAAATAGTTCAACAGATAGAGCTTGCACTTTCATACAAACAAAGATTCCTCATCACTATTGTAGGATGGTCAAGACCAATTTTGGTCAAAATTCACCCAGCCATTTAGGATTGGTATACTCAAGATATCAGAGGGGCTCCATGTCATGACATCAGGTCTAAAAGCTCAGGTGATTACAGGATCAGAGACTAAGAAAACAAACGCTGTCAGGGCTTTTATTCACTGGTTTGGAATGGGACATTTTTGTCTCATTTTAGGAAGAAATTGATGACTTTTGAAATTTTCATGAGTAAATTGCAAATTTGGACAAGTCTTTCTTGTACAACTATATTAGGCAAAACAGTTGTTAAACTTTCATTTTTGTCTTTGCTGTCAGGGGAAAATGAAGTCATTGAAAGAGATATAGTACACCAAATATGCCCCAAACACAGGGACACATGGAAATAAAACGACCATCATCATAAACTAAAATTCAGAATGTAACATTTGGTCATCCCAAGAGGTATTAGCCTAGAAAAATTTGACAATTGTAGCTATCAGAGCACAAGATATATACTCTGTATAAAGTAATGCATGAGCATATTGAAGTGCAAACCAATAATTCTTCCTTCATGGTGTAGTCTAGTATTGCTGAGGGAGTAAACAAGTGGCATTTACTTGAAGCATTTGCTTGAAAACATTTCAGTTAAGACAAGATGGGGACATCTTGACTTACAACTAAGGCATTTAATTTAACCATGCTCATGCTGGATCTTGAAGGAATGATATAGGACATACTAGCAGGCAAGTAACAGTTTCTTTCTATCATGAGAATGGATGGGTATGTGATCAAAATATGTGCCTTGTACCTTCAAAATGACATGCATCTAGGCAAGTAAACTAGTCGAAGACATTGCACAACATTTCAAAAATAAAAACTTGATTAAGCACACTTTCTGCAAACGTCAAATATGCACATTTTTCCTCAAATGATTATCATAATGACAATACTCTTGAAATAAATAGAAAAATTACATCAAAATCAGTTGATGCTTTTATGGGCCTTTCCTCCCATCCTGCATAACAGATTACAACCATGAAAACAGATATCAAGATGATTTTCAGCTGTTTCAGGAAAGTAATTTTCACCAAAACAATGATTTCACAAAAAACAATGATATACTATTATTTAAATCATCTTTAAGCTACATGTGTAAATAAAGAATTGGACAAAAACGCATTAATATCCATACATATTTAAGGTGGTTCAATATTTTTTTTTCAATTGGGCAATTATTTTAGGCTATAAATAGGTGAAACTCAGGACAAATTTTCTTCAAGCCAGTTTCGAGATTGCTTTGCTGAAACACTCAAAAATATAGATGGCCTTTTTGTAGCACTGCTGAGGCAATGGTAGACCATATTTGAGAAGTTGTCTACACTGGTCACAAATCGGTGCTTAATTCTGGATTTATAGAATCTGCAGATCTCGAGCTGGAAATGAACCACTATCAGTCTCTATAACATTCATTTCTAAGAAATATTGTCTTATTCTACAGCATCACACGACTGAACTGTCATCAGTCAGAGTCTTGGTGGCCATATTGCTTTATTTTTTGGAGTTGGATTTTCAAAATGGAAAGTAGGCTGAGGGGTGACACATCATGGCATAAGATCACTTGCTCTCTGACCAGGTGAGCTAACGAGCTGAATATTGAGGTGTGGAATCAAGTTTGTGACATTTCTTCTTGGTGTAACATTGACTTTGCAGCAGGTAGAGATCTGGTGGTTGACTGGGCTGGCCAGTAGCGATACATCTGTCTAGGTTCTTAAAGCTACAGAAGATTTTGGGCATCTGGCCAAAATTTAGTCGGCAACATCATGATTTCGGGTAAGAAATGGTCATATATTCAGTTGAGTCATACGTTTGATTCAGATTGATCCATTAGTGGGGTTTCTGTTCAAGTCCTTGACCAATCTTTTTTAAATCATGATACCTAAGGATCTGGTCCAAACAGATAAATGATGATTTCTGATCCATTCATGTAAAGCCGGATTGTCTATAAGACATAACAGCAGCTTGAAGGAATCTAAACTTAGATCAAAATCCGAACATGAGCGAAGTGCAGAAACTATGACATATTAGTTTGACTAATCTAAAGCATCTAAAGGATGTAACTCCAGTGCTTATGCCAGATCCTAGATTTCTGTCAATGATGTACTCATCCATGAGCTCGAAGGCTGTCAAAAGCTGTTAAATGGTGCGAGCCAACAGTTATAAATAATCTAATTTTGTGACATATACTGCAGTCCTGTATTCATCCATATTTTGAGAATACCAATTTTCACAATCTATATACCTCAGTTAATTTCAGATCGGAACTCCTCTCAATAAATCTGTGCTCTGAGTAATGGAATTCCAAAAGCTGGTTGATATGATTGTCACCAGATAGTACCACTGTAAGCATCGATGCAGTAGAGTTGAACACCATCAACTGAGCAGAGATTACATCATCAAGACTGAGCATGGGATCAACTAATAATTATTTCCATCAAACTTTTGGGGACTTTATACAGGACACAATGAGATCTTACTGGACATGTCAGACATGTTTCTTGCAGACCCCATTGACTTTAAGCATGCACCATTTAAGTTAAACACATGCCATCCTGAATCATGACTGGACCGAGATGATACCAAAGGACCTACAAATGAACATTGTCCTCAACACATGTCCGAGACATTACCTGAAAGATGTATATCAACTGGGTTGGGGAGTTACACGAGGACCTATGGGTTAAAAAATACCCAGTAAATTTACCCTCCTACAAATGTATCTCTTACTGCATATACGCATGCATTACAAACAATTAAGAAGTTTACACAAATGATGGGACCAATTGTAATCAGGTTAGTGCAGGAAGGAAATAAAAAAGATCTCTGTGTATTCGAGACACCAGATCAATTTGGGCTTTGCTGATGTCCTCTATACAGAAGAAAAGTCCTTTTACTCTAAAGTAACCAATATTAAGTCACCTCATATGATCATGTAGTGGGATGTTACTAGTCCAATATTCTTTAAACTGCCATGTGAGCACCATCAAGTAAACAGAGGAAAATACTGTCATTTATATAAATTTAAACAAATCCTGCTAATTGATGAAAGCATGACTTGTCTTCCAGGATGAGCATTAAACAATCACTTATCAACTGCATTCACAATCCATCAAATACTTCGACTGAAGATACACTATTACTTTTGGCATTTGTTTGTTCAAGATGTCACATCCTTTCACAACAGCTAATTTGGACAAATAAAGATGCTCACAGATGATGTTGTGGCCACTTGCAACCTCATGATTATGGAATGGGACACAAAACATGTTAAATGTATCCTTAAAAACTTCAACAGGTACTCTTTAGTGAACCAAGTAAAATAACCACCAATGGACAAATGCATAAACCATTAATAAGTTTGAGCAAATTACAACATGAATGGGACCGATTCTTCAAAGCATACTACTTATTGGTTAAGCATAAATCATTAAATAGGTTAACAAGTAAATGTCAGTGATATTTGTTTGATTGCTTGGTTCATCGCCCTGTGAACAGCCAGGGTCATTTTGAGGTTGGGTCTCCTTGTAGTAGTTGGTGACTACCTCACTGAACATCATGCGGATAGGCCCTTTGCATGCCATCCAGAGCAATTTCATAAAGTTTCATGTCCAAGAACAACCACAACAGCACAAACTGACCTGTTTCTTAGCCTCCCAAAAAACACAAACTGACACAGGAAGGGAGTGTCGAACTACGCACTTCAGATCTTCACCTGGGATTATGTGGCACAAGCTCTTACCGACTAAGATGGGAATACAGAGTACCCAACTCTGATTAATGAGTATACAACATCTACTTAAAGGTCTTAGATCCTGAAATAATCCCAGACATGGACTTATGTTGGATAAATATGGTAATGCAACAGGAATACAATCAGTTTTGGACATCAGGAATTCAAGGTATACACCACCAACTACATAGCATACATCAAGACTTTTTTAAAAGTGTGCAGAGGTTTGAATATCCATAACAGCTGTTTAAAGATTTTGGGGCCACTCAATGATATCTTTTAAAGTGTTGTCAAACTGAAATGCCATGAACTAAACAAGACAGAATAACACTTTATACAGATCTGGAAGAAAGCATATAAGCAGAAAGGAAAATATAGGTGTGTAGTATTGTAATAAGGCAGAACAAAATTATTCAGCAGAGGACCAACATTAGTTTTCTTCTACCATCATACAGAGGGAAAAAGAAGACCAGATTTTTTTTTACTTCAACCTTAACAAGTAACTTCCTTGACTGTAAATCATGACATCCTCTTAATGAAGCAAGAATCACTGATCAGGACAAGCTTAAAATGTCACTTGGATAAAACAAATACCATGATTATGCCTGACCATAGATATGAACTGTTGTTGGGACTTCATTGTAATTTGGGCATATGTCATGAACTGAGCTAAGCAAACACCATCCATTGGGCTGAGGTTGGTGGTACTTACACAAATGGGTCTCAACTATGCAAGTTCACCTTATACAAGACTTAAGTACTTGGTTTCCTCATAATATTCAAAGTCTGACATGCATATATATTCAATGTAGTGAGACAGAGCTATTCAACCAGGAGCAGCATACTTTAACAAGATCGTGGACGAAAGCAAACCGTCTGGTTAATCATCAAATGAAATGGTGGACAGGCCAGGATTCCAACCCAGAGCCTCCTTACTTTACATGGATGCTCTAAGCAAGTAAGGTATCAGGTTACAAACAACTACAAGCTAGTGTCCACCACATGTTTTCATTTTCCAAGCCAAATTTCCTTCATCCCTCTCCTCTGAAGACAATATTATTATGAAACCTAGATTCATAAACTTTACTGTGTTCAGAACTGGAGAAGGTATTCATATGCATGTACATAAAGATTAAGGTATCCAGGGCTCAGATAGAATTTTTAGAACAACTAGGCACTGTGCCTAGTAACAATAGTACAAGCACTCGGCACTATTTGAAATCCACTTGGCACCAAATAGCTAACTTGTGATTTCATCTTGTTTTAAGTTAAGACTTTTATATTGTATGTCCTTGTGTGAGTGCATACATCTTATCATGTCTTAATAATATATTTAGTTATAGAAGAAAGAAAACATCACAAAATTATCTTTTGTTAGTTTTTAATCTCATAGAACCAGTACCTATAAAAAGTGTCAACTAAGTATCTGCAAGATTGGGGCACTCTGTACAATATTAACAGTTCGTGATACTCCAACAATGTTATAGGTTTTACATGTACACAGCGCAGTCGGCAAAATCATTTCCGATAGAAAAAGGGCCGACCAGCAGCCTCTTATATTATAGAAGTACAGTTCATGATATCTTAAATGTCGGATTTCGTCATTCATTCTTTATGGAATTACCCTTCACCTTTCACCCTCACTTGAGTCGTAAAGAAACTAAACAGGAATACGCTGCAACCTCAAAAAACACATACGCACTCGCCACACACAATCGTGCATATCGCACGCACAGGAGGCAGTCCATCTGTTAAATGAATCAAACCAACCTAAACCAAACACTTGTGTCATTTCGATCTCTAGTTTGTCGGACTTCCTCATTACCGTCATTTTCGATCTCTAGTTTGTCGGACTTCCTCATTACCGTCATTTTCGATCTCTAGTTTGTCGGACTTCCTCATTACCGTCATTTAACGTTCGTCAGTGTTTGTTTTGAAAAAGAAATCAACAAGCCGCTCGCTCGTTGTTGTAAAGGAAGTTGTGAAGAAACGCCCGCATGCGCACTGGTTTGTTAACAGCATCTCTTTGATGCTTTATTATCAGACGCATGCTTTAGTAAATTACAAGCGTTTGAACGACCCGGCCCGTACTAGTGAAGTCATTTGTAAACACATGTCACGTTAGCCTAAGGTATGTGTATGGTTCATCTTATCGACATATTATGATATTAAAATCTTTTTAAAAAATGTCTTTGGATTAGTAACAATTCGACACAGTGTTATTACTGTGTGTTCTAAACTTTTGCTCGGCACTAGGACGAGTCTGACCCAACAGTTCACTCGGCACTTGACTGTTTTGACCCGGGCAAGACGAGTGGACGAGTGGTTTATCGGAGCCCTGGGTATCCCTTGCAAGGAGCACACATACTACTTGAAACATGGGTTGGTCACATGAATACCATTGGAACAGGAAATGGAAATGTGATATGGCAACACCGGGGTCCATAATGTGGGACCTCCAAACTGTCAAGGAGTGTTCTAACCAATTTTATTATCTAGTGACCAGTAGTTGTCATACAATATAATATTTATATCTTAGCATCTATCAATAAGATAGATTAGCATCTATCAATATATATATTTCAATATAATCTGGACAGATAAAAACGTTTATTTAGGGTATATTATGTTGACGTCAAATACATATTGTAGTGTATGTATTTATATTAAAACATTTGACATGGCTGGGGGTAAGCAACAGGCAAGACTTTAGTTGACCCTTGGGAGTATTTTTGGTCACCCAAGAATTCATTTTGGTTGTTTACAAGGGCATGTCCAAAAGACTGAGTGACACATGCTTTATGATCCTTCAGATTTCAGGGAAATTCTCACTTATGAAACAGAAAAATCTAAAATTCTGACTTATGAAACAGAAAAGTAAATGTCAAACCCGACAGATAAGCAGTGTAGGTGGGATATTTATAGAATAACAGGAATTATGACAGGAGTGGATTATTTAGGTCAACCGGGTAAAACTGATATGGGTAGAGTACACAGTCATCAATAATGAAAAAAATATTTTAGGCAAGAGAGGGTTGTAGCACCAAGGTTTACTATCAACGCCGACAAGATGTCATGCCTACCTAGCCATATTTTGAGTGAATGGACACATTACTCAGGTAGGATGGGGAATTGGCCATAAACCAATAAGAAACTCATAATACTCGTAATATCCAGGCCTAGGATTCGTACTGTTCAAAACTCAATGAAGATGACAACATTTCATACCGTGTTATTTCTCATTACATTATGTGGTTGTGGACTGGATTTGAGACCTAGTGGTGTGTCAGGAAGACAATTTTCCATTTTCAAAAAGAGAGTTTAAGAGAAGTAAAAAATATAGGGGATTAAAATAATTTAATGAAATGCCAACCATTCGTATGATTTTTACATACAAATTAGGAAAATGTTTACATACAAATTAGTAAAGTTTAGATTATCAAAACCAGTCTTGTATGTCCTAGGTTTTATCAATCAAAGCCAGGAAATATCTTAAAAGTACAAAAATGATTGGGAGTCCTGATATTAAATTGTCCCATCTTTTGTTTGTAAAGAAACAATGAAGATTAACTCACCACCACCAAGAGTGTAGAAACCCAGGCGGTTCCCCTAACGTTATATTCTTTTCCCATCGTATCTGAAATAAAGAAATCAAATATTCAGAATAACGTTCAGCATGTAAAACACTTCAATCTATTCAAATACAATGGACTGTTAAAATGTAAAGACATTCTGTCAATTTTTTTTTATTTTACTGAATAAATTTTTGAAAAATCAGAATTAACAAATTGAGATAATGGGTATGTCGTGTGGGATGGTTTAATCTACATACCCACATGTCATTGTCTTTGCTAATTATTCCACTCCTAACCTAAAACGAAAGTCAGAATATCTTTTTATCATAGTATGTATGTTAGCTTACACCAGTTTATTTTTAATTTACACATATTCTACTGTTAGATATGATGTTAAATTACAAAATCAAATTATAATGTGAATGAATGTATTCAAAACATCCGACGACGCTGATGACTTGTGTGTCACTTTCACGAAAAACATATTGATATGTGATTGACACATGCACTGGAGTCCGGTTTCACAATACACAAGTCATCAGCTGGTTAAACACACATGTATACACGCGCATACAGGTGAATATCACCGACACAATGTTGATACTTACTTCAGATAGAAACGTCTGTGCACTTTTCTGTGCTCCGACATGGAGTAGGTATTCGTATACATAAAGGGCTAACCTGCAAAGACGAGACAGACAAGGAAATGCATGAGCAGATTGTTTATTTACAATCGGACACAATGGACATACTGGACAAGTGCTCGACACATGCGTCCGGCTCGAACAGTTTACAGGCATTAGAAAGTCATTTTAGGTAAACAAATGTAATATATAGCTTATATCAAGTTTATTTTACATAACTGTGTAGTTTTATTATTCTAAATGGTCATAAATACAGCAAAAACACGTTACATTTGGGCAGTTCCACATGCGATTTCACCGCCATTGATTGGGTACGTTTAATAACGGGAACAGCCATTCTAGCTCTATTTGAATGGGGCATCCCTCTAAGCGCAGGTGGATAATACTGCAGAAATAAACTCAAATCAGCCATTTTTCACCGAAAAAAATAAAAAGGAGCCATTGACAGGTTCCATCGAAGCCATAAATTCGAAAAATAATTTTAGTTCACTTACTTTTCTCTTGCTTGTGCATCGGAGGGTACAGTCGATCCTTTCCCTTTGGCGTACATGCTGGGAGCTGAACTGCCATGCACCTGTCAAGTCATCAAGGGCGACACTGACCCCGTAGTCGTGGAAACGTGAAGTAGGGCTGTCGAAAGGCGCACGCCGATTAGTTAGTTAATTATAGTAGCACTGGGGTATCTGGAAACCGTCTACTGAAACATTGTGCGTTACAGCGACAAAGACTGGTTGGCTCTCTGCCAATATTACCAGGCTGATATATTTATTTCCAACCGACGAAGTTCGAGTAAGAAATATTCGGGACGTGGATAGCATTGTTTGACCCCGCGAACATAGGTGTATGCTGATGTTGTTTACATGAACAGACTGATGCTATACGATTTAAATAGATATTGGACAGAGATATATAAAATGGTCATCAATAGAAAAAAAAGTTATAAAATCAGTAAATAATTTGTATACTTATATATATATTACACATATTTACACAATTTCATAATAATGAAATGAAGAGTTACAGATTAAAAAACGGAAATTATTTTTGGATCTTTTATATATATTGATGTTGGTGCTTCTTTCCCCCTTTCACGGGTCATTTTAGGAGGTGATTTGTTCAGATTAAGCTTTAGATGGATGTTATTCGAGGGAAGAGCGAAACCATTTCAGCATCTTCATCGATCTGCGACTCCAGTACGATCAATAATTAAATTTTCGCTGCCGTCGAGAAAAGTGACACCAGAATATCCTGGGGAGATATGGTCTCTTCCATTGTATATCAAATACAATATTTTGCTTACATACTGTTTATTTTCAACAATTTCGTACCAACATGCCTAAAACAAAATTTTTAAATAATAAAGCGATATAGTGGTGACCTACATACCCAAGGCTTAGCTCAATAGATATGGGGATCTAGAAACTTGTTCAGGTCAGGGAGGCTCCCAACAGGAAAACGTATTTACAGTTCACGCATATAAAAATTATATTAGCGCCGAGATTATTTTATTTCATTTAAAATTTGGGATATAATGTTTATATTTTGTTCAAATACAACCATAAGAGGTGGTTAAAAATGTTGTTAGACTATATTTAAAGAGTTGTGCCCATAGCAGATGACTGATACATTGATTGACCCCCAGAACGAACAAAATTCGCTGTTCATTACACCTCCCACGTACACCATTCCTAACATCATGGCGGCAGGTTTGATTTCTGAAGATGAATTCCTGTACTTTACCCAACATTTCTTGTCTTTGAATGCAAAGAATCGAGATACCTGGGAACTAAGAGAATCTATAGTATGTCTGAACCCAATTTTTCACCATATAAACTTTTTCCCTATTGTATGACGATGTTTTCCATCGCCAAGGTAGAGAAAGAAGTACCTGCTTTTCACCCTCTTGTCACTCCTTCGGAACTTCTCTAGATGAACCTTTTGATAACCTTTAAAATTCGAGATTCCGAACTGCATCACGTTTTTTGGGGAATGTCTCAAAAACAAAAGAACCGTGGTTTACCCGCGGTGACGGTAGAGGAACTCACGGTCCAATGCACATCATTGTTCTCATTTCTGCTGATGATCACAATGCAGATATGGACACGTTCTAGTCGTATTTTATTGTATAAATTCTCATTTCTTTCATTGTACCTTACTCGATAGGCAAGACTTAAGATTTTTTTCCACCAATTTTTATGTTTATTGTCTGGGACAGAATATACACAGACAGCTTGTTATCCAGGTTTCTACCAAAAATATTTAGTGATATATTCTGCTTAGCAGGTTTTGACAGTTTATTGTACCATGTTGCTTATTTCAAATGTAATATTGACTATAATGCTGAATTAAATCCTATAAAATGTATAACACAAACAATGTAACATTCATACAAAGTAGTACTTTTATGATTATCACTAACTCAGAGTTAGTATGAATTAAAAATTGTAGTATAAATTGAAATCTTGTATAATATTAATAATACATTTTCCTTTTTTGAATTCCTAATCACTAATCGGTGTAAGCAAACCACACTGCATATCAATGATGAATTGCATATTAGACATGCACATTTTTATTGCAAATATATTGACATCTCTATCATAGATGTTAGGCTTAATATCTGGTGTTTGTCCAGGGGAACTGTTTTTTATAGTGTCCATCCATCTGTCTTTCTTCGCCTTTATTGTCTGGAAAATTCCTTTGTCAGTTTTTGACCGCAGTCTCTGCGACAATTTGACTGTTTTAAACAGTTATTGCCCTTTGTTTAACTTATCTCTTCTCTCCTTTCTTAATTTTCAACTAATCTCTTTAGAACTTGGAATGCCTTATGATCACAACATGCCATTGTGTTTTTAAGGAATATTCTGATAACATAATAAACATATGATTGATGGAAGATTACACCTGCAGTTAAACCACTACATGTGCATAATATGGATTGTGACTATTGCGGAATTAGCAATTTAAATTTAAATTCATGCCTTTCCTCTCCCAAGATAGGCTTACCATATGTATCTGCAAATAAACCCCAGTTCATAAATAAGCCCCCCCCCCCCCCCTTTTTTTGGCAGAATCATTAATTTTAGAATTGTAAGTGGTTCACAAATAAACCTTCCCAAATTTTAACTAAACTTCATAAATAAGCCCCCCCCCCCTTTTTTTTTGGCAGAATCATTAATTTTAGAATTGTAAGTGGTTCACAAATAAACCTTCCCAAATTTTAACTAAACTTTTAAACTAGGGAAAGGGGCTATTTTTAGGATAAATTATAGAATAATACACTTGGTCAGTGAAATGTGAAATGGGGAATTTCCCACTCACAGGATCAGGGGTGGCTTCTCCGACATGTTCGATTGAGGGGATGTCGGAAAGCCAAAGAAGAAGATCGACTGCAGTATCCCACTGCTATTTGGTGGTTTGTTTGCTGGGTTTATTGCCCTGTGAATAGCCAAAGTCATTTTGGGGTGGGGTCTCCTTGTAGTAGTTGGTGACTACCTCACTGAACAATATACTTGAGGCCCATGGCATGCCATCCAGAGCATTCAGGGTAAAGTGAGTTGTCCTGGGATACAACCATGACTGTCAGCACAGAACGACCCATTTGGTGGTGCAATTTGGTGGTAGGAGGCAACTAATATACGACTTCCTGGAAAACCGGAGAGTTTTTAGTGTATTATTTAGGGGACAATGATGATAGCTGATATGCTGCCTCATTGCAACACTTAGGATCTTTATCTACCAAGTATTTCATTCATTTCTGTATACTTGTTCTTCCTGTGTTTTAGTTTTTGTGGCTGGAGTTTCCATAGACACCCACACATAGGTACTCAGTTTATGATCCAGACTGTTGTGCGGACATTTAGCACCTAATAAACAAATATGGAAACTATTGAAAATTTTAATCTTTTAGTTTTTAAGAAGCTTTTCCTTTGATTGATTATAAATATTTTGTCGATGTTAGTACTTAACAAGAAATATCTATAAACAGCATAGTTTTAATGCTGGTGGTTATAATGTAAAACTGCTGGTGAAATAAATTAACAAGCTAATTAATAAATGCAGTTTCAGCATGGATAACAAAATTATATCAGTTTGAATAATTTTTGGTGATAATAAGACTGCATTTGAATCAGGAATTTAATTTTATTAATTATCATTTGAATAGATACATCCACTGATTCAGCTTGCATTCAATCTTAATTTTGTTTCGTCTTTAACTGCATGTCTGCATTTTGCATTTACCGGTACATTGACCAATCACATACTTCATCTTGACCAGTAATGCCACCTGTCGCGTCATATCTGGGAACAAAAAGAAAATTATACGGCTATGCCGAAAAATTTACCATTTATGGTTTGTGGTTTGATGACATCATACACAAATGTATTATTGTAGTTCTCTACAAAAAAAAATCTTTTTTTTTTTTGACAAATTTTCTATCAATTATCCATTACTATCTTACATGAAACATCACATCTCTTGATGTTTCATGGAAGAAGTTTTCATTTCATTTGAAAATAAATTCAAAATTGAATTATAAGGATTGACAAGATGATCATTCGTTTATGAATGTGATGACAAAAGCAGTTTAATGACTCGACCCATCCCTAAAATGTTAAAATTGAAAATATTGGAAATATGATAATTTGTCTGTCAATGTATTAAAGACGGAAGACAGAGGTGAACTTTACACCAATCACTTAAACTTGCCCTATCCCTAGAGTATTAAAATCAAAAATCAAATTGAAACTTATAATTTTGATCTCATAGAGATAGTTAATTCAAACAACTAGGGGGAGATAATCTAGTTGAAGAATCCAGCTGTGCTATATTCTTTTTAAAACCTTGCAGGCTGGATGCCATGCCAGTCTTGCATTTCAATGAGGAAGCATTTTTGGTTTTAGGTCTACACATTAAATGACTGGATAGATTTTGACCAAATTTGGTCAAAACCAAACTAGGGGAAGCGGAACAAATTCTGCATAAATGGTGACTCCTGGGGCTGGAGGGGTGGGGCCCTAATAGGGATTATAGAGATAGGTTCTTCAAATTGCTATTATTCATAACCAAATTTCGTCAGGTGCGTCCTTGAGGAAAGGGAAACAAATAAGGGGGTCCATTAGGGATAATATAGGTAAAAAGGTTTAAATTGTTCTACAGTTGTAAAGGACTGGATTTTGACCAAATTTGGTTAGAGGCATCCTGGAAGGGAAACAGATTTTGCATTAATGGTGACTCAGGTCTCCCTGGGACTAAAGGGGTATGGCATGGTCAAATCAGGGGAAATAGAGGAAAGCTATTTTTATTGCTACTAGTCATGAATGACTGAATGGATTTTGACAAAAGTGGCGGCTGTCCCTCCTGGGGCCTCCGAGGGATGGGGCTGCCAAAGGCAAACAGCTTACAAAATTTCTTGCACTGCCTTATCATGTACTTACTCATTTAGACAACTATAGAGCACAATATAGTAAAGTATCTTGTTCAAGAAGATACAGCATGGTTCATTTGCTGGGATTTGAACTAGCGACTTATATCAGTCATGTAGCCCTGCATCCTACAACTAGATTTTGAGACCCAAGTGAAATTTCAATATAGCTGACTACGTGTACCGATCAGCTGTAATGTTCACTTTGTGACATCACAGATTTCTTGTTATAAGAAGGTTGTGAGTGCTCAGTCCGTACAGGTGTGTTTTTTAACAACATAAAATATCTCAATAAATATTAACTTTTCGAATTTCGCACTTGCTGTAACAATTTTATGATTTTCAATATACATATGTATTTTAAATAACTTGGATACTCCAGTGTTACACTGACACTGATACTACATCACGGACAGTATACAGCATCTTCGCTAGCCAAGGCTTCTGATTACGTTACACTCCACGAACCCTTGGCGGATATAGTCGTGTTCAAACCGTCGCGCCCTGGAATCCCAGGGCACCCAATCAAATCGCGTTTTACATTCTGGCTTGGTTTCGTAGTAAACAAAAAATGCGGCACCCAGTACAGAGCTACATTGCCGACTATGTCATGGCATTTTACCTAAATACAAAAATCACAATCTTTGGGGGAACATTCGCAGTGTTTGATCAATTCATATAAGTCATTGATCACATATCTCATCGAAATGACACCAAACCTCGATGTGTGTTTGTAAACATCACCGATGAAGTAAATCGGTAACGCTTGTTTTGATTGGTCAAAAATTTCATGCGTGAAGGGTGGTAATTTCGAATCACCGCTAGAGGGCCAGAACTGACGCCTATATCTGCCAAGGGTTCGTGGAGTGTAACGTAATCAGAAGCCTTGGCTAGCGAAGATGTGTATACAGTTCTTCTCACAAAAATGCATAAAATGGTATCCACAGTACCAATATAGAAATATATCTCGGCACCAAAATAAAACACTCCAATAATGATCGCTAAAAGTTGGTCCAGAGGCTAGATACAAAATATAAAGGCTGAGCAAGAAAGAATTTCTTCAGAATATGCAACTAATTATATATAGACACATATAAAAGAAAAAATTAGAAGCTCGGTGTGGAGTTTAAAACTTTTGCTAGTGTATATAATAAGAGTACAACTGCCTAATATTTTTTTCAATAAAGCATACATACTCTTTGTCTGAGATGTAGCACCTTTACAAATGCTATCACTGTTTTATGGAAATTAAATACAGAACAAATTTTTTCTAGTAGTAGCTTTTTTTAATAAATTTGAAGAATAAGATTACTATAACAACAAGCATCCACCATGGATTTTGAAGTTTGAAGGCTATTTTCGCAGTGACTCAAAGTACTTGGAA
This sequence comes from Pecten maximus, assembly GCF_902652985.1. Lineage (NCBI taxonomy): Eukaryota > Metazoa > Mollusca > Bivalvia > Pectinida > Pectinidae > Pecten > Pecten maximus. The sequence goes on from NC_047018.1 coordinate 40,674,928, forward strand.
TCTCCAGATGATAATGATGATGATGTTTTGTTCATTTTCAAATCGCCCTTTGTTCCTGGTCTCTCATCTACTGTATAACATGAAATGCTCGTTTAAGCATTGATGTCAATATCTTTTAGTTTCATAGGGGTATGAAAAAAAAGCTGTTTTGGAAACTATATGAATCTGTGTAGGGATTCTTACAAAAGTTTGCAAACATTTATACCCCTATGAAACTAAAAAATATTGACATCAATGCGTATAATTGATTTTTGAAACTGTAAAAATCTGAAACATGTTTTATGTACAATTTTACTTATTTCTTTCGAACAAATCAATATGCAATGTCAGTGGGCGTATTGTATTGTAAAGTCATGTTTTTCGGGGGGATGGAGGGATTGGCAAATAGACTGGCATTATGAATTAAGACAAATGAAATTTGTTGTTGGTATTTCTCAGGATATGAAGATCTTTCTGAAATAGTTTACCCAATTAAATTAAGACCAAATAATTATATATGATCATAAAGGCTGACAGACAGACATATTGATATTTATGTCAATATCTTTTAGTTTCATAGCTATCAAAATCTATGATGACATCTTGGTTTCTGAACTGTCCATGTCATAATGTCATATTTTAAGACTGTTTATGGAAATTAAGTGTTTATATTTGACAGATATTTATGCTATACAAGAGGTATCGCTCACCTGGATATTTAAGAAATTATGGAAAAATATGCTAATTTAAGTTATATTACAAACACTTCCCTATTTTTCAACTGCCTCTCAAACTACAGGTGGACTTAATCCTGTCATTCTTGTAGGAGAAAGAGTTTTTATTTTGTTTGCTACATTTACCCTATTGGGTCACCCTAAGGATGTCACATCCTTCATTTATACAACATAAAACACTGCTAAATAATTCTCCAGGCCAAATTTCATCAAAATCCACCTAGTAGTTCAGGATTAGAAGCATTTTAAACAGATTTACCTTTCTGCCCAGGTGAACCAAAAAATTGTTAATGATATTATTACAAAGGGCAATAACTCTTCACTGTTGAATAATTCCCATTTTCAAACTCGTTTGAGATCTTGACGATATATGGCTACATTAAAAGTTTCATCAAACTTGGTTGATATTTTACTCCAATTATTGTGTGTTCACAATGTATAATAATAATGTTACAACCAAGGGCAATAACTCTGTAAGTTACTGATATCTTGATGATATCAGACTACATAAAAAGATTCTTCAAACTTGGTTGATAATCAGATATTAACTCAAGTTATCACCTTGGTCCTTTGGACCAGGTGAGCTTATTATGGAGTAACTAAGCAACATGATTAACACACTAGTGAAAAACAGGAATAAACCCTTCAGTAATGTCAAATAGTTATGAAATCCATGTTACGTGTAGGTCAAACATGTCTGTTCTCACCTGCGATGAAAGTCATGAAAGTGAGACTATCATGATCAATATGCAGTGATTTTCTTGCTGTTATTTTACACAGGCCTGTTATATTTCTTTTGGAGAAAATACGTGTGTTTTTGGCTAAATGAGGAAATATTATCAACAGATCTTGTATGTAATTTAGCTTCAATAAATAAAAATAGTAGCATTATTACATCTAAAGTACTCAGGAGGTCATATAATGTTGGGGGGGTCGCATAGTACTGATGGAATGGAAATAGTTGTTGGTAATCGATTAGCTCCTGGTTATCATCAAATCATTGAATCAAATGTCGGGTGGTTAAGGGGCACACTGGTGACCCACTGATAGCATTAAGTGGTCACCATGCTCGACCACTTGGTTTTCCCTTGATAATCCAGCTTCCTTCCACAGTAACACCCCACACATGCTCCCATCTGAGTGACTAATATAAGTTGATGTAACTTGTTTTGCAGTTGCTGTAAAATCAATAAAGTTTATAGTTTGTGGATCAAACACCATTTTTACCAGTTTTATGTAATTTCTTGTGCAAGAATCTGTCATGCTCAATAAAATACTAGCAGAGATGCATATGTATTACATAATTATTATACTGTATATATTATAGCATTATATCTTTTTATATTATCAGTTTATATTCCTCAGAAAAAAGTGGTTATTTTTTTATCATCAAACTGTTCAGAAGGCAATGGTTAACTGTAAAGTACCAAGAAGGCTAATTTCATAGTTAAGTCTGATGGAGTTATTCCCCTTGAAAACAAATAATGTGTACAGTACAGCAATTTTTTGTTTTCTAGACAAGAAACAACTGAAAATCCAGATATATAAAAACCAATTTCAGATAAAATATATTTGTATTTACATGTATACTACCCCCCCCGATTTTAATGTGCCGGTTCTTTGAGGAAACAAAACAACCTATTTCAATGCACCAAAAAAAAAAAAAATTTAGAATAACCACTTGAAATTAATTAAATTCTACCTCTTTGATACCCCTCTTTTTGTTTTGCCCTTAACAGGGTCATAAAGCAAGACTATATATGGTTTACTTTTCCAGCAGTGGCGACGGCTACTTGTGTGCATTTTCCTTTAAAGTTTTGTGTTTAGATCAGTTACTCCAAAATGATAAGTTTAAATTTAAGCATTTTTTTTTGTAGTAAGGTCACATAGTCGACATCTCAACATATCCTTCATTTAGGGAATATTATCCAGAATTTACGGTCCAATGACTCTGGAAATTAGGGATGCTGGGAATGTAGGGATTTTTGAGAAATTGATATAAATTAAATCTTAATGGCTTCTCAAATTGATTACAAAATAGTTCGATCGGAACAAATTCTATCAATCCAAAGATGTATTTTCATTTCACTTTTCAGAAAAAATGATTTCTTGAGTAAAATGTCATTTAGATGAATTTTGAAAATTGGTGATTTTGTAAAATTTGATAATTGTTTAGCAATGAATCAATATTTACACATGTATATATAGCTGCGATAACGTAGCTCTGGACGACGGACGGACAATTTCTGACAGATGGTAATGTCTATAATGTATACAGGCTACTTCCATAGTATTTTGTGGAAATGTTTTGGTCATTTTTGGAACAAATACTGAAATTTTAGTGAATTTTGGAGTTTGTTTAAAACTTACTATACTGACAGCTAGTAAAGATATACTTATGTGTAGTAATTGTTTCCATGTTGGACGAATGTTTCTATTAGTCAATGGTAAATAAAACCCCAAAAAACAAACAAAAAAGCTCAAGTTTACTCATGAGTCATAAAAAGTAAAATATAAACCAAACAAATACCCTTAGACAGGTACAATTAACTAAATATTAAGCTTTAAATGCATGGATTAACTTTTGCCCTAAACTTTTACATTATGGGGGGAGCTTATTTGAAGATTTACACTAAGGAAGGAGGCTCATTTGAAAATAAATATGTTACTTACATTTACACTAAGGGAGGGGGCTCATTTAAAGATAAATATGGGACTTACTTTTACATTAAAGGAAGGGGCTCATTTGAAGATAAATATGGTACACAACTTTTACACCAGAGGAAGGGGCTTATTTGAGGATAAATGCAGTACTAAACTATTACACTCAGGGAGGGGGCTCATTACAGGATAAATACAGTACTAAACTATTACACTAAGGGAGGGGGCTCATTACAGGATAAATACAGTAGGAACTAAACATTACAGAGAGAACAATTTACTATGTCTTATCTTTGTTGGTATTTTATGTTTTTTACCATTCCAGGGTGACAAGAAGAAGGTTTACCTGTACAAGCGGGTCAGTGTTGTGGACAAACCTGGAACTGACCAATCATGTAGGCCATTTATTCCTGATGAGGTCAGTACAACTCACTTGTGGACAGAGACAATGCAAGTTAAAGAGATTTCATAAAACACAAAAATGTAACTTCATGTGATGTTGATGGGTTTGTCTATACAAAACAGTTATATTTATGGTTGTAGTAATGTCTTTATGAATGGACATTAGTGTGTATGAATGGACGGTAGTGTTGATATTTCTGTTAATGCCTGGCGATTCTGTTAATAAGCCCATGCCTGGTGTTTCTGTTAATAAGCCCATGCCTGGTAATTCTGTTAATAAGCCTATAAATGGTGATTCTGTCAATCATTAAGCATGTTTAAAATTAAAATCCAGAATTTGACTCAACCTTATTTATTTCAAAAACATATAACAAATTTTGGATATAGAGAAAAATTTCCCCTGGTCCTTTGGATTTTTTTTTGAACAAGTTTTACTCTATTCTGAAATAATATGTATAAACTCTGTGGAAATTTGTTTATTATACTTTTATTTTCTAACACCAGATTACTACAGTAGAGGAGGAAGATAGTGGCCGTCTAGAATCAGGGACAGATAGCTCTACCTTATCTCCCAGCGGGGAGACTACTAGTGACATCACAGTACCTGTTCACTTAGCCTACGAGTATCATGTGGTATACAGCCAAAGTTACAACGTACCTGTCCTTTATTTCAACGTATATAAAGCTGGTGATTTTAATTTCCTACTCACTATACAAAATATCTTGTTCCAAACGAAATATGTACATGCATTTCACTCTACCTGTTTGTATTCATGCTCTAGTGACTGCCGTTGGCTATACTGTCTGAGAGTAAATGTTGTACAATAGTCCACTACACTGCAGTGTATTCTAACAAAAGATACATTGTTACAATGTATACATTCCAATGATGTACGTCACATTAATACAACATCTGAGGTCAATCTCCACTGTCCATCATGTCAATTATATTAATATGTTACATATAATTATGTACCAATGTGTTTTCATTTCAAAATTTCTAGTTTTAACAGATTAAGTCAATTAATCCATGAGGTGCCAAATATAAAGGAAATTTTGGCAAAACTTAAGTAAAACTTAACTTAAGTTAAAATATAGCATATTTGCCATGATAAAGAAACCGGTTTCACAATGTCAACTATTAATATACATACATACATATTGACTCTATGAGAATTTGTACATCTACTACTACAGCCTTTCGACTTTTAAGTTGATAAGTCTTTATGAGGTTAATATTCAGATTTATTAACCTATCATGTGATATTTCTTGTCCAATCAGATGGCAGTTTACTGAGCCTAGAGGAGGTATGGGATCGTGTACCAGACGTGTACCGGGATCGACTACAACACGACAGATGGACCTTCCTTACACAACAGGTTAACACATTTACTGAACTCCGGCAAAATCAAAATGAATTATTATAGTATTTCTTCGCTACAAAAACATCGCACACAATAAGAAATGGGAATTATGGGATGCGCGTTTTCAAGTCCATACTCCAACGAACTGTGCTTTCATTATTAATTTCAATGATGATTATTTGAACAATGATACCTTTACTGAAAATGAATGTTTATTAACTCGTATATTAACATATTAACCTCTGTGAATGATATCACAATGTTCAGGTCAATAAATATCCTCATTTACCTCAACTATATACATGTATGCAGGATATTATTAATGATTTTCAGAAAATGAAAATTGAATTAAATTTCTATCTTTAACAATGTAACAGAATCAGTCAAGATAGGTTTACAGTATTTCCAGTGGATGAGAATTTGGTATATGATAGATTTTCAGGACGTTTTGTATCTCCCATTATAATGTTTTATAGGAAAAACCTAAAAGTAGTTGAGATTACAGACACCAGTTTTGGTTGCGAAATCCTTATCAGATGTTTCTGAGAACACAGCCCCATGGACCTCTTAATGTACTTAACCACCCTCACTATTGCCAGCCTCCTTTCACAAGGAGACTACAATTTGCAGATATTTTTTTATATTAGAGAAAGAACATTAAAACTTGGAGGGATGTCAAAGAATGACCAATAATTAGTTTGAAAGGCCACTTTATTATTTTTTTTTTCATGATTCTTTCTATAAATTTTGAAATATTCTACAGAAATTATAGAAGTCCTGTACCCATTTCACCCACTGGAGACTTATATATATCCACCGTATATTAGTCAACATAAATATATAGTGTCCAGATTATTGACCTGCTAGAATACTATTCATTATATATACCTGTACGTAACATTGATCTACTTTGTCAGAAAGGGTATAGCACCCCTCGTTCCAACCTAGCCATAAGTTGAACCCAATCCATACTTTTATCAGAAGTCCATTGACATCTATGGACTAGGTGTTACATTACAAACAGAACGCTGACTTATATATATATATATATTTTTTTTTTCTCACTTATATAGTTAGTGAAATGAAACCTAGCAGGAGGTGCCATGTAGGCAGTAAATCATTATTACAACTAACAACTACATGTAACTAAGAGTTACAGTTAGACTATCTCATTACCTGTGGCTAATCTAATGATGCTCCAGGTAAATCTGTATATTCTCCTCACCTGTGGCTAATCACATGATGCTCCAGGTAACTTTGTATATTCTCCTCACCTTTGACTAATCTAATGATGCCCCAGGTAACTTTGTATATTCTCCTCACCTGTGGCTAATCTAATGATGCTCCAGGTAAATTTGTATATTCTCCTCACCTGTGACTAATCACATGATGCAGGTTAATCTGTGTTCTCAAACTAGGCCACAGAACTAACGGGGTGTTCTCCATTTGCCCACATTTTAAAGTTCAAAGAAAAGTGTTGGTATAGGAAAACAAAGGGAAACCAATTATAGTCTGTCCCATATTAATTTTACCTGTGGTTTACCTGTAGTCATTTCCCTGTGCTACAGGTAGAAAGAGGGGAAACAGAGATGTATATACATGTACCTCTTACCTGTGAAAATGTGGGGAAGCAATTCTCTGTTAAAACCTCAAAACATACATTTCAATCAGCAAGCAAAGTAAAACACTAATATTACATGTCCTTGTACTTGAAATTAAAAATGAAAAAATTAGAAACATAGATAATACATTTCAGCCGAACTAACTGTTAATTGCTATTATGGGATGCCCAGGTGAGTCCATACCTGTGTGTTTGGTTCCAGGTAAACAGGATGCTTGGGAATCCTTTGATCCTCCATAACACCAGGTACTTCATAGTTACACCTGGTACACCCCCATTTAACATTGTTACATAATCATAACTGGCCAGGTGTGTCCTTGACTAACTACCACAGGTAAGGTATATAGGAGTACCCAGACAAAACTGTACATGGCCGACGATACCTTTTTATGTAGCCAGGGAATAAAATCCTGGCTAACATGGTGAAAGAGGACAATGCTCACACAAAAGGAAATATTACTTTCAGTAAAGTAATATATATTGTGGTTAATATGTACATTTTATGTCAGCAAAGAAAGTATAAACCCCCATGTAGGGAAATCTTACTGTAGTACAAACAGCAGTTTACTGTACTATATACGTCTCTGACTGTACTTTACTGTACTATATATACATGCAAATGTTGACCCCATTGTTCCATTGTTTCTTTACACTACAAATGACTTCTCAAACTTTTTGTGATATATATTATTAAAAGCTGACCCCATTGTTTCTTTACATTACAAAAGACTTCTCAAACTTTTTGTGATATAATATTCAAATGTTGACCCCATTGTTCCATTGTTTCTTTACATTACAAAAGACTTCTCAAACTTTTTGTGAAATAATATTCAAATGTTGACCCCATTGTTCCATTGTTTCTTTACACTACAAATGACTTCTCAAACTTTTTGTGATATATATTATTCAAATGTTGACCCCATTGTTTCTTTACATTTAATACAAAAGACTTCTCAAAACTTTTGTGATATATTATTCAAATGTTGACCCCATTGTTCCATTGTTTCTTTACACTACAAATGACTTCTCAAACTTTTTGTGATATATATTATTCAAATGTTGACCCCATTGTTTCTTTACATTTAATACAAAAGACTTCTCAAACTTTTTGTGATATAATATTCAAATGTTGACCCCATTGTTCCATTGTTTCTTAACCCTACAAAAGACTTCTCAAACTTTTTGCGATATTCTTTTTAACTTGGTTCCACTCTACTTGGAATAGGAACATCCAATCTTGGGGAGACCATACTTCCAGCTCCATCCATGTCACACTGCAGATCTAATGGAACAGGTGACAGGTCTATCTTCTCCAGGACAGAACAGGTAAGTAGAGACGAGCTCACAATCTCTCTTCATTGGCTTTACACAAGTGTTTAGATTGACGCCTATACTATTCCAAATTGTCATTTCATAATTTCAAACTTTTATACCCCTTTATGTACTAGTTAAACATTCGCTACAACTCTTAAAGATATACAACATAAATATGGAGTGAAATAATCTCTGTATTGTTGTTTTGTCTCCACAGTAACTACATTGTTGCCTGGCTGAGTGCTGTCGGACCTGTAGTTGGCCTTGACCTACCCTTGACCTATGCTCAAATGACCGTGGAGAAACCGCCATGAACCTGTCTTTTTAATTGATGACCCATAATTGAAGTAATTGATATTATGACCAGTAACAGATGTGATCTAACCATACATGGACTTTGAACATGGTCAAAAAGGACATCAGTGTTGGAAAGGTGTCAAAATTTTATCATCAACGTTCAGTTTGATTTGAAAGTGCTAACCAATCAATTTTCAATTAATTTGGCTTGAATTCACCTTATTATAAGAAATGCATGATGAATTTTAACTGTTTCTGAAAATATTGCATCAGGAATAGGCGAGGCAAAATTTTTACCTAACTATTATGGCATTTCATAATCGCCTCCAATGAAATTGTTGCCAAAATTTCAATTATTTTTAGATCCATCACTAACACAGCCCTGTTACCTGTAGGTAAAATGTGAAAATCACTGGATCAGTATAAGGTTCTATTGTTGTGCCATTTCAGATTGCATTAATAAATATTTTTCACATCGTTAAGATTTTCAATATTATATAGCTGTGATATATACGTTTGTTTTTTCCTAAGTATTGTTATTGTTGGATTGTGTTCATGTCTTATATTTACAAAATATTATATAAAGGATGCTAGTATTAAAATTGCACATTGTTTCTTTTCTCTTGAATTACCAGCTAGGTATTTAGATAAATTCTATTTAGATAATCCTTACATGATAAGGGTCAGAATCTAGATTTGAGAATGAGCTGATTACCTCACCAAGGCAGCTGACAGGCAAATGTCTTTACACAAATCTTCCAAAGATACCTTCTGAGAATTACGTTGTTTTTTTTCTGATTTCATAGAATGTCTTGTAACAAAAGCCATGTTACTCTAGTTTTACAAGAAGGAATTTAACGAAAAAACACCCTTAAAGTCCAAATAGTGAGTATCATAAAATTTTCAAATAAATAACCTAAGCTTGTATTGAAAGTCTGTTAGTTAACTGTAGTGCTGACTAACTTGGTGATGGAGACTCCATTAATGAGAGATGTGCAGGTGTCAACTTCCCAGTATTACAGACTCTGTTGACATGTTTCCAACAACCCTTTATGACAGACAGGCCCATGTTCAATAAAATGCTCTGGGTTGAATTTAATCATACACCTTAGTTTGCCACCTTTGTTTGAAATGGCAGAGGAAATATTTAAATGTTAGAGGACATGGGTAGAGGGGGCAGAGGAAGTGGACACAAGGAGAGGGGGCAGAGGAAGTGGACACAAGGAGAGGGGGCAGAGGAAGTGGACACAAGGAGAGGGGGCAGAGGAAGTGGACACAAGGAGAGGGGGCAGAGGAAGTGGACACAAGGAGAGGGGGCAGAGGAAATATTTGAATGTCGGAGGACATTGAGAGAGGAGCAGAGAAAATAGAGAGTATATTTACTTTGTTCTATGTCACATCTAGAGTCCATTGGATTTGGTAATGCTATCAGCATTTTACAAATCAACAACACAACACAATTCTTCCCTATAACATTTTATTAAAACAATTTAGGCAAACATAACAGTTACACAATAACTAGCAACTAAGTGTATATTTTCTACACAAAGTTTACAATCATCAACAATCAGGCTTCATCTCTTAACTAAAATATTAGATCTTTATTTTCAATTTCGAAACAAGATCTCTTCATTCTATCTAGAAATTATAGCTATTTTCACTTCAGTCTTAGAACTGCATCCATTTCCATTAAAGCCTCTCCATGTTTTTGTTTATAGAGATTGAACTTCATACGTTAAAACTTCATAATCTCTAGAGAATCTGCTCAGATACATGAACAATTCATAAGTAAAAATATCAGTTAAGTAATAGACACCTAGATCTAGAACGTGAACCATTCCTGCGTGTGCCAAGTAATATCCCCAGATGATAAAACACAAAAGCATTGGTTTGTTTATCAAATACCAAAAGATTCACTACCAATTGATGGTGACCTTTCACATTTAACCCATCTTGAATTTTTATCTAACAGACTCGTGCTCGCCTTCGGGTCAGCAACCAGTATGTCTGATCGACTTTGGGCTTCTGATGCATGGCGTTGATCTCCAGTCCACCATTCTTCAAAACAAAGCAGTTTGCACATGATTGTGACTACTTTCCATTTTAACATCATTAGGGTTTATATTCTATCGTTCAACATATTTTTGTAATTTTGTCATAACTTATATTGCGTAAAAACATAGACAGGCTTTAATTGTTACCAGTGCTTGACTAAGTTAAACTACTAAAACAAAGTGACAACATAGATAAAACTATTAATTCTATGTGTTCAGCTTTTGATTTAAATAAATATGTTTTGATGTACAATTCAATAGTAAATATGTGTGCAGTTCCAAGATTGGCAAGTCTGCAGCGTAACTATAATGGAATAATACATTGATAAATTGTATATAATTTAACTCTGTGAATAATTCTTCAATTATTTTTTAATCAATTTTCAACAAAGTTATCCTTGTTGCAAAGAATCTTAATCAGTCTCTAATCGATATAAAATTTATAACACAAGACAAGGAAATTTCATTTTCATGATGTTCTGATCTAAAATGAAAACTTCCATGCAGATTTCCTATTAAAAGTTATTTTGAGATGAAATTAATTTATAATTTAATTAAAAAGTATTTTTGATGACAAGATAACTAATATCACATCAGCAGTTACAAATATTGTCTTTATGTCTTATCTTTAATTATTAGTCAATAATGAATTAATGAAATAATAATTGATGTCTATTAATAATTAATAAAGTACCAGGTAGCTATAGGGTATAACTATATTTATTGTTACATAATAGAAACAAGATTTATCGAGGGGTGGTACAATATGGACCCACTCTAATGCTAAAATGACAGATTCTTGTGCCAAAATGCATTAACAATACCGAAATGCAACAGTAGGAATTCTTATAATTAAAATCCTGTTAACGAAACCACAACTTAATGTCATGGTAACAAATCATACCATGTTTCATAGAAATGCGTTTTACACCAGTGGAAGATCTCCGGAAATGAATTAAGTATTGGAATACAATGTATTGCTATATAAAGGGCAATAACTGTACCAAAAATTGTTTAATGAAACTTGCTCTTCACAAGAATACTTTGAAAATAATATCAATACATTTGTATCATGAAGCCCAACATGCCTCAGAAAGATCTGTTGAAAACTGAGATCTACATATCTACAGGCATGAACCCTAATTTCAAATTTGTGACAAGTTGCTTCGTGTTGATCAGTTTTCTATAGAACTTTCATTTATAACTACTGCTAAATATATACTTGGAATTTCCAAATATTGCAGTATAAAATTTCAGTACAAGGTTACCCTACTAGCTCAGGGTGATGGGAATCTCCCTTAACCCTTGTTGTAGGATGTTTGCTTAAAGCGTTAGTTCACTACTTTGAGCCTAGCTTTGGAATGATATGCTTTTTATCAATCCTTCCTATTACAGAAGTATATTTTCAGAAGTAGTCTCTAGTTACACTCCTCTTCCTAGATAGAAGCCGAAGTATGTTATTCTGTTTGAAAAATCATCAATATTTTAGTGTTTTATTTATTGTTCAATGATTGTTTAATTGTAATTTCAGGTCCTGGAGATAACTTGCTTTCACTTAAACACCTACCAGATCCTTTTCCTTAAGATCACTTTAATAAATACAATGACAAAATAAATAAATTCTCAAAATTGCATTTATGAAACAAAAATTAACAGAAAAAAATCTTGGCACTTACCAAATTAAAAAATAAATATCACAAGAAAATAGTTTTCTTGAAGCATGAAATAAATACATCGGGCTGCTTTTCACAGATGGTCTACACAAGATATGAATTTGTGTAAGCCAGTGGCCTCTAATGGTAGAAAGAAAAAGGAAGAAAAAAAAACAAAACAAAAAAAACAACCTAGCCCCAGAATTGTAAATCTTTTGAACTCCTGTTTCAAAAGAGCTGTTGATATTTCATCCTTATACATGAGTATTTGAAAATTGTCTCACAATTTTAGACTAAACAAGCTGATACAGTTGTTATAAATATATTTACCAGATGAAACAACAAAGATTATGAACTGCAATCAACAAGCATGACTTGGATGTATAGGATAGAAGGTATCTGTGATTTCTATGGTAAAATCAGCCTTCTAACTTAGATATATTGAAAATATTGCAGAAACAGATTACTATGTTTTGAGGTGCAGGTAGATGGCTTTTTAACAGCAGAACTCACAGGTTCCTTGCCCTCTCTCCTCAAAGTTGATATGAAATATCTATTGCATTTTACAATTTTTGTTTCTAAATCAACCCTTGTCTTGAAAAATTGGATAAATTTTCAAAATTGAAATCTGGCAACTGGCTACACAAAACTTTTGAGTGTGGGTTGATCCGGTTGGTATGACTCGCTTTAAAAACAACTCACAAATTTTGTCCCTGTTGTTATGTTCATTCACAAGCAAGAATGTCTCTTGAGCATGTATCCTTTCAGCTACGCGGCCCACTTGAAACCATCTGTAACCAGCAGTGAGATTTCTTTCCGACTCCTATTTATGACCACACTGATACTATACCAGCTCCGGGGCACCAGCAGCCACCATTTGCCGTGACAGCCATTCGAGGCCATCGTGTAATCCATTGCCGGTCTTAGCATCACAAGCCTGGATATGCCAACTTCGGTTACAGCAGAGTTTGAAGAGTCCAAATGTCTCCGTGATCTCCTCGATGGTCGCACTTGGCTGTATATCCTATGTTATAGAAATAACAAATATAAAAAAAAAATAAATAAATAATAATACATAGAAATAATGACATTGGATTCATTTTTTGGCTGATGAGGCTATTTAGAATCTCCAGCGCTAACAGTCCAATATAACTTTTTGGTATCTAAGATATCAATTTTTAATATCAAATTTCTTATTAAAACATTCTTAACAAGTTGCTATTTTTTTTGTCTAGTTCAGAGTGTTTTAATTAGAAAGAAATAGCTAGACCGACAATATCATACAATTAAACTTCCAGTCATACCAGGAGAAACAAGCATACTAGCATTGCTAATGCAATAAATGCCCCCTACTGACTCCCTGCTATTAATAGTAACAGTGAACCTGACCTTGATCCAAAAACCCTGAAACTCAAACTTGACAGAAATATTATGTTCCTTTATCATTGGATGGTCATAATCCCTCAAGGAATGTACCTCCTAGAGCGCTGACAAACTTTGGCGTTATGTACAGATGCACATCAATTATATGTTTAAGACAGACAGAGAGGAAACCTATAGTCCCCTGGTTTCACCAGTAGGGGACTAAAAAACACAGGAAGCCATTTATAGATTGATTGGGTTCCTGATCATACTTTAATATTTGCAAATGGAGTAGAATAAGGTACAAGATCGGCTCCGCTGACAAAAGAGTAAATCTGATTGGTAGACACAAAATTGTATCTTTATTTTAATTGGCAGTGGACACAAGTATAATCTTGGTTTTGATTGGTCAATACAAATGTTACCATGATGCTGATTTGTTGATTTCTGACTTACCTGTCTGTTAGTGAGGATTAATAGTGATGCCTCTCTCAGTTCCTTTTCTTGTACCAGCTTGGCTAGCTCATTGTGGGACTCGGATAACCTCCCTTTGTTGCTCCCGTCAACCACAAATATCACAGCTGGAGAAATGATACAAAATCATGAAGAAATCTAAACCCCAAGGGAGATAATACAAGGTATTTTCTCAGAATTATTGTTATTCCAAAATTCTGTTATAATAGAAAATTCTATTTTCATTTCAAATTTCTGAATGTAACATTTGGTTAATGAAATGGAATTATTGTACTGGTATACAATATGTATTCTAATTAGGTTTTGTTATGGGGTAGACTGTTACTGACTCAATATTGGATTTCTTTGGATCTATGTTAAACTAATAGTGGAACATATATTGTGACGCTCACCAGCAGCAATTTTAAAATGTATAAAGACTATAATCTCAGGATATAAGATCTCAATGTCAAATTAATTATTCACAAAGATTTGATAATTATGTGGAGTTGAAATAACATCTAAAAGTAATTCGAACAAATTTAAATTTGATGCCCATGGCTTAAATTCAAAACAGAGTATTAAGAAAAATTTGAAACACTTTTTAAATATTCAATTCTCATTTTATCACACATATGCATAATGATAGGTTGGATGGTCATGGAATTAAGTCTATGGAAAACTTACTCCAAAAACTTTTAAGCTTTTTGGGGGTGGACACCAATCCTGACACCAATGCCAGAGAAACAGCATTAGCTCAGTTTGTTCCTAACAAATAATCTAAAATTTAGTGTTTCATGGAGGGTAGACTTTATATTGTAAAACTGATATAGTTAGCTTGTTGGCCTTACTGATCAGGAACCTGTATACTAGCATAATCAGAATTTATCAAGTTTTTTTATTTATTTATTTAACCGGTTTTACGTACGCTATTTCAGGTGACGAGGAAATATCCGAATCAAGTTTGATGACTATTGGATTTATATACAGTGATGAAGATAAAGAAGATGGCAGACGGATTATAATCCCGCATAATTATGATTAGAAATTAACATCCAACCAATTAGCAATTATGAAAGAGTATTACAGTTTACCTTGAGTATTAAAATAATAATGTCTCCACAGAGGTCTGATCTTATGCTGTCCACCAACATCCCATATAGTAAATTTGACATTCTTGTATTCAACAGTTTCCACATTAAAACCTGCATCAAAGAAAATATGTTAAAATTAGTGACAATGAAAAGCCAACATTACTTTAAAAACAATTAGTGTGGCATGACCAATGTTTATTACACAATGTTTTGCATTGTATTCTTATTCTAAATTCTGTGCAAAAAAGATTTTCATTTAATTGAAAAAAATAATTGTTATGGTAAAAATTATAAAACGTTTGTTTTCTTTACTGGTATGTCATATAAATCTCTAATACTTTACTGGTCCCCTTGACCTCAACTTCGTCCCGGCTTTATTGTATTTTTAAAAACATTTGAAAATAATACTCAACATCAAATTACCTAATATGAACATGGTTGCAAAATGTAAAAATCATCCATCATGAAATGAATTAAATGCATACAGATATTGATGAAAACAAATCAAAGTATGTACAGGCTGGTTCTTATTAAGTTTTCTATCCAAGGTAGTCTTACCAATAGTTGGAATGGTCTGTATAAACTCATTCTGTTTCAGTTTAAACAGTATACTGGTCTTGCCCGCTCCATCCAGGCCGAGTATAACAACGCGCATTTCAATCTTGGGACCGATATGGACTCGATTATCCTGGGGTTAAAAAAAACACAATATAAACATAGTGTCACACCATACAACTCTTGTACATTCAGTTAAAACTTGTCGAGTGACTTAATGTGTCTCAGCTATTCTAGATAAAAATTTAGGGAAATTGACTTGAGAACCTCTAGATGTTTACAGTAATTTTATTTTGAAACAATTTGCTATATATTGGAACTTTTTTTTTTTTAAATCTTTCATTTTTGACGATTTTCACATATTAAACAACAGCCATATATGACAAAGGCATCCACACAAAACACTTTATATAGGTTGAATCATGCCTCTGTTAAGAGACCACTATTATCTTATTCACACATAAAGCAGTATAAAATGAAATGTAAAAGTGAAAACACCTTAGTGAGCACTAGTCTACACCAAGTAAATCAAATCATTTAACTCCATGGAAAACTGCAAGGGCAAATGCCATTAACAGAGACTGCTATTTTGTAATGTCATCAACTTTTATGACATCATTGCCACTAAAAATCTAAATAACCTCTACTCAGTAAGAGTTGTTGACTAGTTGTAAGCTATGTAACACAGAATCAATTCTGAACTAGAACTGTTGCCAGGATGGCTGACTAATACCCCCACAATCTGCACGAGTCAATGGTGAATTAGAACTGTTAATTAAAGGCTAACTAAGATAACCCAGTAATATAGTGACCAGTTGCCATAAAAACCATAATTTTGAGAAAAAGAAAGTAACATGCACATCTACACATGGTCATTAATATTTGTGTGAAGTTTCATTGGATTCAGCCTATCGGTTTAGGAAGAGTTGTCCGGACAAACTTAAAGTTATGGTTCTTATCGGAAAACCTGTTTATAGTGACCAGTTGCCATAGCAACCATAATTTTGAGAAAAAGAAAGTAACATGCACATGCACATGGTCATTAATATTTGTGTGAAGTTTCATTGGAATCAGCCCATCAGTTTAGGAAGAGTTGTCCGGACAAAATGTGTCTACAGACAGACTGACGGACGGACAGACAACCTGATTCCAGTATACCCTCTAACTTCGTTGCGGGGGTATGAAAACTACTGTTATGGGGCTACCGCTTAGGCTCTATTTAGAAGCCAGCTGTGTTAGAGGTCACTATTTTTGGTAAACATTATCAGAAACATAAACAATATTACATTAAGAAAGATGATAACATGTGTGTCTCTCACCTTGGTAAATGTGATTGGAATGGTTGGATCCAGTGGCAGTTGGTCGGGTACCTCTGAGAATTGTTGTTGTTGTTTTTGTATTGTATCGAGTAGCGTCTTCACCTCTGACTTGGCCAGTAATACTCTGGTGTCATCCTGTAACCGAAAATCTCTAATCATAAACGTTCAACAACATACTGAATTTACCGTATTTACCCTCAAATAAGCCCCATCCCCAAGTGTAAAAGAATCAATTTCATATTTGTCCTCAAATAAGCCCCATGTCCTTGTGTGCAAGTTTAGTACTGTATTTATCCTCAAATTAGCCCCATCCCCAAGTGTAAAAGATTAATTCCATATTTGTCCTCAAATAAGCCCCATCTCCTTGTGTAAAAGTATAGTACTGTATTTAACCTCAAATATGCCCCATCTCCTTGTGTAAAAGTTTAGTACTGTATTTATCCTCAAATAAGCCCCATATCAGAGTTAACCACTAAAGCTTGTGAACAACTTTTAGCTTACTATCTTAAAATTGATGGTTATGCAAAAATGAAGGGGATTTTTGGGGGCAGGGGTTTATTTGTGGATGAAAACGGTATCAGATACATTGTAAAAAGCTCAGGGGATCTACAAATAATCTTTGACTCAAAGAGGGGGAATATTATCATTTTCACAAAACTGTAATAGAACTGGATGGGATAAGCAGAATACAACAGTGGTACCTTTCCTAGATTATATAATCTTAATATTATACTATTTTATAGGCTAATTTCCTTTTAATACCAAATCTGACAGCATCAACTGATAAATTGTAGGTGATATTTTTGTTTTCTTGATGAATATGTTATATTTCATGGGTGGTGTGAAAATTTTGAAATTTTTCACAAGAGCATTTATGAATTTTCTTTTAAACAAATAAGCTTCCAATGAACAGATTGACCATCTCTTGGCAAAACATGATGATTTCATAAGTGATATTTAATGTTGATTGTTTTTTATGTTTCACAATAAACTTTGCTCTCCGATAGGCTGGTTTAGCGTGAAGATATCAATGAAAATTATTATTTGTTTTTTATTTCGTTGGAAGTCAGAGAAGAAAAAAACATCAACTCAATCTTAGCTGTAACCTTAAATTCACTGGATAAAAAATCCATTTAGGACATATAGGTACTATCAAGTGAAAAACGTAATACAGATTTTTTCAGAATTTTATTCAAAACTGCAAAATTATTGAAACACAGTTTGAAGTCAAATTGGAACTTTCTCAATCCGGGCTTGGCATTTTAAAACAAATTATGTTCTGTATCAGAATGCATAAAAAGAAACTCTCAACAGAAATCAAATACATGAACAGGTATGAATTTTTACTGTATCCTCAAATAAAGAAGCCCCCTCCCCAAGCATAAAATTTTAGAATCTAAGTTTTGGGAAGTCTTATTTATGAACAACTTTAAAATTACTACATGTATTCTAAAATAAATAGAAGATGATGCAAAAATGAAGAATGTGGCTTAATTGTGGACAAAGACTTATTTACCTATAAAAATGGTATAGTGATTAAGGAAATTTTAAAAACTGATAAACAAATCACTGACCTGTTGAAGTGTGGCCTCACACTGATGACACACAGCCGATATCTGGGACAGTAAAACCGCCATATCCTCCTGTTGTTGACGCAACATACACAGTTTTTCGCGAATGTGTGTGTCGACTGTGGTTAGTGCTGCCACCTCCTGGCGGTTGAGGTTATCACGTAATTCACTAAAGTATTGCTTTATTTTTGTCCGGGATAGGTCAGCAGTACCTGGTGCCTTAAATAGAAATAATTGTTATTTAGTCATAAACTAATGCCAGGCCAAGTAAATTAAATTTTTAGTTTCTCAAGTACTTCTGATGACTTTATGTCTTCATTACATTTTGTTACGTAAATGAAAACTAAAACCATACGACTAATGACAGCAATGTCAAAGTCCTAGATTTTACAGACCTTTGACATAAAAATAATATATTCATATTCAATATTTATATTTTCTACTTAACTTATCGAAATGTTATTATTTTCAACTAGTTGAGAAACTAAAGATTTTTTAAATTTGGTTATAAATGATATACATGTGTGATTTTTGTTATTAAGAAATGTTCACCTTAATATAATAATTTCCAAATTTTGATTTCATGAAAAACATTTAACAAAGCATATCTAAATTGAAAATATTTTCTAGTGTGTAAAATTCCTTTTAAACATCGGACAGGAAATCAGAAAACTGGTATTGATCTAATGTTTGAATTACCTTATTACATATTTTTTTGATTGAGAACAGACATATCAAACTTTGAGCAATACACCAATAAAAATTAATTCGTACCCTATTTGACAAATTAGATCCGTCCCCAGTCACCATATGCTGTGTGTCCCCCTCCACGTGTTGTATACAAGTCTGTAGTTTCCTTACTGTATCTGCAACCTCCTCCCCAAACAGGCGTGTCTGTTGAACAGCATTGGAGATGGAGGATCGCACTTTCTCAGCTTCGGTCTCCAGTAATGCATGCTAAAATAATATTTGCGTAGAAATCTTGAAAATTATTTTATACTGAATGTTTACATCATGGTATAGAAATCACATTAAATCAATACATCAAAATTAACAAGAAAATACATCATTACTTATAGAATTTTGTACAGATTTCTTTCAATGAAGATAGAAAATTTGTAACAATATTATGTTTCATTTCTAAATATTTTGTTGTAAGCACTGGTTTCCTTAGTAAAGGAGTCAAGCTTTTGCATCCTTTGCAACGTTTAAAGTAAACTTTGTAAAAGATTTAAAACTAAATGTCGACCCTTTCCAAATACAAGGGCAAATTCTTTTGAAGTTCTTCTGTTAAATTACTGTATTTAACCCTTAGTTGGTGTCTGTTGATTTGACATATTTGAATTCCCCTGAAACCTTACCATAATTTACCCTAACTTGGTGTCTGTAGATTTGACATATCAGATGAATTCCTCCGAAACATTACCGTAATTTACCCTAACTTGGTATCTGCAGATTTGACATATTTGCTAAATTTCCCCTGTAACATTTCAAATGTTACAGGGGAAATTTAGCAAATATGTCAAATTTCCCCTGTAACATTTCAAATGTTACAGGGGAAATTTAGCAAATATGTCAAATCTGCAGATACCAAGTTAGGGTAAATGTTACAGGGGAAATTTAGCAAATATGTCAAATCTGCAGATACCAAGTTAGGGTAAATTACGGTAATGTTTCGGTGGAATTCATCTGATATGTCAAATCTACAGACACCAAGTTAGGGTAAATTATGGTAATGTTACAGAGGGTAAATTACAAAAATTTTCCGTAATTTACCTAACCCTCTGTAACATTACCATATTTTACCCTAACTTTATATCTGTAGATTTGACATATCTGTAGATTTGACATATTAGATGA
Organism: Pecten maximus; assembly: GCF_902652985.1. Taxonomy (NCBI): domain Eukaryota; kingdom Metazoa; phylum Mollusca; class Bivalvia; order Pectinida; family Pectinidae; genus Pecten; species Pecten maximus. The sequence continues at coordinate 40,695,221 of NC_047018.1, forward strand.
ATTCCCCTTGTAGCATGGCTCCTCAATACTTACCCTGTGTTTGACGTGGCGACTATAGTCCTTACATATATAACACATCAGTGGACTGTTTCTACATTCATCCTCCATACAGGCAAACTCCACCAGGTGCATGGGATGGTACACACATTTGGGATTCTCCTTCGGCTTCTCTGAGATGAGAACACGTTTGTGGCGGGCAAGAGTTCGTGTAGAATGTGTGAGCAAAGAGCATTCTACACACAGATGTGTACTACACACGGTACAGTACAGGACTGCTGTGTGGGATTCATCCTCGTCACATCCAATATCATGCTGTGAAGAAACCACATCAAGAAAAAGTTAATTAGCTTTAATGTGGATGCACAGTCTTATTATTTAAGAGATCGTCTATCTTTTTTACAAATTTTATTTAATTTTGTGATGGCAACAGGTTTGTCATACACATTTAGTGGTATCGGGTTTTGTGAAGACATCAGATTTTTGTACCCGTTTGGTGAAGACACTAGGTTTATGTACCCATTTAGTGAAGACATCAGGTTTTTGTGCCCATTTAGTGAAGACATCAGGTTTTTGTAAACATTTAGTGAAGACATCAGGTTTTTGTAAACATTTAGTGAAGACATCAGGTTTTTGTGCCCATTTAGTGAAGACATCAGGTTTTTGTGCCCATTTAGTGAAGACATCAGGTTTTTGTGCCCATTTAGTGAAGACATCAGGTTTTTGTGCCCATTTAGTGAAGACATCAGGTTTTTGTGCCCATTTAGTGAAGACATCAGGTTTTTGTGCCCATTTAGTGAAGACATCAGGTTTTTGTGCCCATTTTAGTGAAGACATCAGGTTTTTGTGCCCATTTAGTGAAGACATCAGGTTTTTGTGCCCATTTAGTGAAGACATCAGGTTTTTGTAAACATTTGCTGATGACATCAGGTTTCTGAACACATTTAGTGATGACATCAGATTTCTGAACACATTTAGTGATGACATCAGGTTTCTGAACACATTTAGTGATGACATCAGATTTCTGAACACATTTAGTGATGACATCAGGTTTCTGAACACATTTAGTGATGACAGGTTTTTGCTAACATTTTGACCATCAGGTTTCTGAACATATTTAGAAGTAGCATAGGATTTGTGATTGCAGTTTTGTTGTGTTTTTAGAACTTTTGATTTTTTTCTGTCAATCTATAAAATCTTAGGAAAATCTGATATATTTGATACAGTTCTGATTAAAGAATTGTTATACTAGTACTAATAGATATATTTTACCTGCTTTTCTCTTGCTAGACATTCATCTGTGAACAAATTTCTACTAGTAGAAATCTGTTTGGTTTGTTGTAGTTTTTCCAACAGTTCTAGCAGTGCAAAGTTTTTCTTTAATCCCCATACTCCTGAGTCACCAATCTCTGTTGGTTGTCGATCAAACGGACACAGGATGTTATATCCATGTATAGGTAGCCTTGTCAGACATTGGTGGCATACAGTGTGGCCACACACTAGTAGACGTGGCACTTTGTCTCCTTGGAAACGGAATACCTCGTCACACACCCTACATTCTAAAATTGTCTGAAAAGGAGAAAATAAGAGGAATATAAACGTTTTGTTCACTTACAATTCAGTAAATATTTGTAACAGAGCGCATGATTAATTTAATTCAAATCACTGCCTCTGCTAGGGATCGAACCAGGGACCTTTGGCTTACTTTGTCTTACGCTCAACTGATCGAGCCAAAGAGAAGATCTCTCTAGCTGAGCGGTATATATTGCGGCTAGTACATGTATTTACCAGGGTAACATACTCCCCTTTTAGGAAAGATCTCGTCCGCGAGTTTTCCAGGGGTAACAGGGATACATTTGCAAGCAGAGATGAATATCATTTCCAAGTCCCCAAATGGGCGCCAGATGTGGTAGGATGCAAATCATAATCCAAGACTTGTATCGTTTCTACCATTTATTCAACGGGAGCGTCGCCACACAAGACGTGTTACAGGAAAACCCCTTTCATTAACATGGTTACATGTAGTGGGATATACAGTAGAGGTCGAGTCTGGGCCTCGTAAGGTAAACCGTCTTACTCGGTCTGGCTCTAGTACCCCGCTCCCTTCATGTACATCTCTTATAAACTACTTGCGAAAATGCCGTTTCCACATACAGACACACCTGCATGCATTACACATCCTAGCATACCTGTATACAACCGAACAAACAGGTTACAGATAAATATAGACATCATGTGACTTAACTATACTGGACGCACATGGACTGACTGTACAGGTAAACAGAGAACACTCCCTGTAAACAGGGACGAAATTAAACGGACATACATCAGAATACACAATACAACAAAGTGACATTTGTCCCTACGAAATATTGAAAATGGGATGCTTCAACATACAAAATAGCTGATTATCAGTCCGGTGTCATTTTTCTAATGTTTTTTGGGGCCGGTAATTGAAAATATTTCATAGTTAAGCCAAATTCCCCAAAATTGCAGTTTAATCTTGAAAAATCTTTTCCAATTCACAAATTTATTTCCCAAATTGAGACAAGATGGCCCCTTCCCAAACCACTGAGAAAAAACCCTGGCTGCGTTGATAATGGTTGAAAATGAAAATTTTATGTTCCACAAATTAAAATAAACATTATCTTGTCTTTTCCTGCTCGTGCGCAAGAGATGATTTAAAGGAACCAAAATCAGAGACGTAAATAAGAAAATCAACACAGATAACTGTATGCTGATACATATTATATATATATATATATATATATAGAATGCTCCCTTATCAATTAAATATAGTCCAATATTTGTTTTGTTGTACAGCGCTGTAGCTAAGACTGAGGAGTCAAGCCCCAGCCTCCCACACCATTGATGCTTTTATCATTTAATTAATTTCGGCAAGGACTTATGCATTATAACTGAGAGTATTTACTTAAACGCATCACAAGTGCTATATACGAACATTGTCTGTTTCTTCGTTACTTTGCAAGGATGTTGATGAGTTGGAAAAAGTGACAGACTGCAATCCACCGGAAGCCATCACATCAACATTTACATCTTCAGCAGAAAATATTTTATTATTTGAAAAAATCTTTGTAGCGTAAAAGAGAAACAATAAATGGTTCACCAAGGTATATAATGAAATCACAAAATAATCGATATACAGTCTTTGGTGATTCAATATTTTATCCTTGTTCTTATTAATGGTTTTTAAACCGGAAGTGTCATTTAATGCGGGCTAATCATATGCGACATCATGGAAGGCACAAGAGAAAAAGAGCACCTACTAGCATTGAAAGGTAGGCGATTTCATTACTATCTTTTCATGTATATTTATGATTATTTAGTATGCGGTTTTTCCAGTATATACCACAACAAACATGGACAATGGCGGTATATATACTGCCACAGTTTTCCACAGTAAGGTCTTTTTGTGTTGACGGGGGAGTTTTCGTCTGCTAAATTTTCATCTGTCAAAATGTGACTGTGTGTAATATCTGTGTTTTGACAGTTAAATCGACATTGTTATATGTTAATTGAAACTGTGCTTGTATGGATACACACAGACCAATATTGTTTTACAATGTATGTCTGTGATGCATGGATCCAGAGATCTGTATTTAATAATCAAATGCATCACCAAATGTGTAGAGGTCTTCAGATATTCTGTTCAAATGTCAAATATTTGAAACAGAAAGTTAGTATTTAGATAATATTGATAAGATCTTAATCTTGATTCTAACTTAGCTGAGTTTCTTGTAACAATTTTTGGTAAGCTTAAAGTAATTTGTCATAATATTGTCATCTAATTTATTAATCTACAGTGTAAATTTATGAAAAATTGAAAACACCACTTATCTTGTCTCCTTGATACTCAAACTGCTTTTACCTTTAGTTTCAATATCCTAGTTCTTATAAGAATGTAACCAGAGGAATACTATAAAATGCAACTGTGACCAATACAAGAACTCATTCTTTGTATGTACAGTTATAGACTAGTATCATCTGGATGATAAAATAATGTGTGTCCCAACATTAGAGGCTTTCAGAGCAATTATAGACCAATAATCCCCCCCTCACTCTCTACTGTTGTATTAATTCTAGAAACTGATAATATAACATATCGGATATAAATACAGAATGATTAGATTTGCATGGACTCGAACCCTAACAATTTGAGCCACTGGCTTTCAGCCCAGTCCAGTTCTGCTATGTCTCTATCTATATCCTTTAACAAAATCTTTGACTCTGAAGACCAACATGTGACACTATACTTCCTTCCTTGGTTATCTAGTTGATTGCCATATGTAACAGGGCAGGGAAAATATAATAACCAGGTTGGGATTTAAACTCACAGACCTCTAAACTCTTAGACAGACATTCTAACCATTTTGGCTTCTTGGCTTGGCCATCAATATTCAGCCTAGTCCAGTTCAGCAACATGAAGAGATAAATTCCTTTTGGTTTAGAAAAATTGAGATATGGTATGATGTGTTCATATATTATGTAACTGGGTGTTATCATTCTTCATGATGCACAGATCATATAAAAAAAAATTAAACCTGCATTTTGATAGTTGTTCTGCATGACCTGGAAATGATTTTTCCAATGACACTTTTTGGATGTCATACAAGTCCTTTAATCAAAACCTAGGCTAACATTACATCCCTGCCACAACCATTGGTCAAACATGTTTATCAAACATCATTGGTCATGTAGGTTACCTGTCTATAATATGGAGGTAGACTAATACTGTCACCTATACAGTGTGTAATATCAAGCCTTCGTTGTATCCTATCACATTCACCTGGGAGTTAGTGGGGAGTTAGTGGAGGTTGAGTGGTAGTTAGTGGGGTGTTAGTGGAGATTGGGAGGGAGTTAGTGGAGATTGAGTGGTAGTTAGTGGGGTGTTAGTGGAGATTGGGAGGGAGTTAGTGGAGATTGAGTGGGGTGTTAGTGGAGATTGGGAGGGAGTTAGTGGAGATTGAGTGGTAGTTAGTGGGGTGTTAGTGGAGATTGGGAGGGAGTTAGTGGAGATTGAGTGGTAGTTAGTGGGGTGTTAGTGGAGATTGGGAGGGAGTTAGTGGAGATTGAGTGGTAGTTAGTGGGGTGTTAGTGGAGATTGGGAGGGAGTTAGTGGAGATTGAGTGGTAGTTAGTGGGGTGTTAGTGGAGATTGGGAGGGAGTTAGTGGAGATTGAGTGGTAGTTAGTGGGGTGTTAGTGGAGAATCGGAGGAGAGTAATTAGTTTGTTTGTTTGGTGGGTTTATCACCCTGCGAACAGCCAGGGCCATTTTGAGGCAGGGTCTCCTTGTGGTAGTTGATGACTTCCTGAAAACCATATGAGAGGCCCATCACATGCCATCCAGAGAAATTAGGGTAGAGAGTGTCGAACCATGTATCTTCGATCTTCACCCTAAGCTACATGGCCAGCACACTAACTGACTGAGTTATCAGAGCCCCACCAATTGATCACAGGGTATCAATGTATTTACTTTATCTGACTTTTAACTGCAATGCTCCTTTTGAACTGTTTAACTATTGGCCCTATGGTATATAGTTTGACATCAGTCAATGCTCTTTAAAGTTATAGACTTTATTTGACATATACCTGTTTTTTTTTTTACTGAATTTGTATCTTTAGAGATGTTATTTGCATTACCTGCATAAATTTATAATACCGCAGTATAAGCTGTTTGTTTTGTTGCTAAGATTTTGTCTTATTTGGCATCATGAAATTATTGGGTTTGTTCCAAATTAGTAATTCTATTCAAAAGTTCCTAAATTGATATTATGAAAATAAAGAATTGAATACATTTTTACTAGCTATATATGTGTGGTTTGAATGACTGATCAAAATATAAGCCTTTAATTGTAAAAATTAAGGCAAATACATTTATTGAAAGAGCCGTCTGACAAAGTAGACTGTAAAAGTATACATTTTACAGTCTCAGACGTATAATTGGCTAAAATACACCTTTAGGTTTAGTATTCAGTGTAAATTCAGAAAATCAAAGTAATCGTTATGATGGTTTACTGTGTACAAATTAGATGCTATGATTTCTGATTGTAAGAGTTATCTTTCCTTGAGTAAAGAACATTCTCTGTACACCATGCACAGTGCCTCGCAGTTTTCTCAACTTAGTCAGAAATATTAATCAGTTCATAACCAGATAACTATTATAGCCTGGCCATTGTTCTTATTGGATATTTGGAAACATGACTAAACACAACCAGATTTTTTAGGCGCTCCATGTGCTTTGCATAGCTACCTCTACCAGTCATCGCCAATCTTGGTGAGGACCAAAGCATTCTGAACTCCTGGGAGAATCAACTATTGCTTATTTCTACGACAAATGCTGATGAGTTCAGGAATTTTGGGACCGAATAATTTCTTCAAAAAAGCCAAACAACACACTATCTCCTTCCTTGTAGTATTTGTTACCTGATTATGCTTTTTTATATTGACAGAAAAACCTGTTTGAGATAAATCCATTATAGAAAAAATGTTATAATCATAGACAATGGCTTGCTTTATCAATAAGTACATGTTCCAAACTTGTCTCTGCACAAATTATTAGGCTTGTTGCCTGGTATTTTCTGCTTGGTTTCTGTGAGGGGAGGTAACTTGTACATACCCTCGTTTAAAACTACACATTTTGGACATGTTAAGCTTATGTTGCCATGTATACATACATGCAGTTTTGACGAGCAAAGATAACTAGTTAAGGGGACATGACATGGTCAGGAAATAATGAACAGATTATCATGAAATTTGACATGAGTGATTTTCCAACACCATTTGCTTTGTTGCAGTGATGGCATATACATTTATCTTTCTTGCAGTGATAGGTGAATGATTAATGGAAGACAAATATTACCTTACCATGAAATTAAAAATGTTCTCATTATCACATAAAGAGGAGTTATCTCCCCTTTATATTTCATTGCGTTGCTAGGTTGTTTTCCTGATGTCAGACCAACATTGCTCCGTGAGGGCCCACAAGGGTGATAACTCTTGCAAGCTATATTAAGTCGTAGGTCTGACGTCAATTTGAAATCTTTTTCTCTGGAGGTAATATTGTTTTAGTGTTTCATATCCCATTAATTCTTAATTTTTCTTGTTCATGTTGCTAAAAATATTGCCAGGTGACCAAATATTACACCAAAGTTTGGCAGATATGGATGCTGCTTGTTTCAAAGAGATATATTTTGGTGGTTGTTCATCAGTTTTATTCGATATTGATAGAATAAACATGACTCATTTATATCAATATGGATATGATTCAGTTTGATGAAGACTGCATATTGGTTAAACTTTTGTTTGTATCTATTAAAATGTAGACAGAAAAAAATGATGATGAGTTGATTTCATACATTATAGATAAAAAAGAAAATAAATAAAACTTTTGTATTTTTATTTTTTTTGACTTTCCTGTCATAATAATTGGTCAGTAGGTAGTTTCATGTAAAACATAACTGAAACATCAATGAAGGGGGAAAAAATCTTACGGAACTGTATTTAAAAAATTTCATTGTCTGGGACATGATACTTAGGTACTTTATATATCCCCAATAGTGACCATCTTTTCCTCGAGTTGTGTTGCAGTCATCTCCATTGAATGGATTCAGATGGATTAACGGTGTCACCTGTAGCACCTTGAAAGCATCACTTAAATTTTTCCATGTAAATCACTGTAACCTACTTTCAAAAATATTTTTAAGATGCCATAGCTAGATTACAGATCATATGAACTATAAGACAAGTAATGGTATTTTAGATCTACATTGCGAATTCTTATCTTATACATGTACCGTATTAGCGGGAAATTTTAGCTGGGCTTTAATTTGGCGATTTGGCGGGTCCGTATATAGAATGCCAAAATTTAACCTGTCAAATTTTAACATTGCCAATTAAAAAGATGCGAAAATTTCCATTTTGCCGATTGTATCCGTACCGACCATCTTTTACCTTTGATAACTCCTGAGAGTAACGAGTGATGCGTAACGTTGGTTGTTGCCTGGCAAATGTCGGTTTAAATGCCGATGGATACAGTCGAATAGCTAGTGAACAACTACTCACGATACATGTACAATTTATAGCAATACAAGTATGACATATACCACATTATAACTAGTATTTTGTGAAAACAAATTAAGCCATCTACCCATACCATTCAATGAACTGAGACTTTCTTGGAGATAGAACCTGGGTTGGTGTGTTCGGGGGCGAACACGTTTGAAGGAGAGAGTAGTGTAGCAGGCCGGTTTTAATTGTAGATACTGTACATAGTTGGATGGTCGCCTTCTAGCTTCCGGCTAGGGGGAATTTCCCTTTAGCTCAGTCGGTAGAGCGGTGGACCAGTAAGCCGAGGGCCGCGGGTTCGATCCCGGCTGGCTGCACACTACTACTCCTTGAACTTTTACACGGTATCATGTGTTGAAGTAAATCTTGGGTCAAATGTCACTACAATGTATATAACCATTTGGGGAAGACAAATGTCTATACTGCATCGAGAATGTCATGTGGTTGTTATCAGACTTTTCCAGCTTAATATCAATTTGGTTAAATCTAATGTCAGGAAAGTACGTAGCTTCATTCGTAAAAAAAATCCTTACATTATGTAGAAAGTTTTCAGAGAAAAACACAAAGTTTATCTGTTCTGTTCTTAAAAAAATACTTAAATACATTTCTTCCCAGAATGATACTCTCATTCAATAAAACAATTAAGTTATTTAAAGATTCACTATTTTGTTTTTTAGAAATTGATGTGAAAAAGTTGAGAGTAAAAACAATACATTAATGAAAAGGAATGATGTTGCTTATAAATTGGCATTTTTAGAGATGCAGATGCTGTAAGATAATTAGAATAAAATAGGAAAATTGATTTTTAATTGAAATCAGTGGCTTTTGTTTATTGTCTCCTCTCCTGAACATGTAAAGTTAGATCAAAGTTAGGTTATTACAATGTAGTAGTTTATTTGCACATGCAGATGTTTTTTGTTGAATCAGCTATAATTGTTAAAAATTTGATAAACAGAATTTATTGAGATTTAGAATAAATCTTAGAGAATTATTTGTTTCTTTTTTGGGTTTATTGCCTCCTGAACAACCAGGGTCATTTTGAGGCAGTGTCTTCTTGTAGTAGTTGGTGACTACCTCAATGAACAACATATTGGAGGCCCTTCGCATGCCATCCAGAGCAATTTGGGTAATTTAGTGTCATGCCACAACAGCACAGATAGGCCTGTTTCTCCACTTCCCAAGCAAAAAATACCTACATGGGTAGGGAGCATTGGACCACGCACCTTGGTTCTTCACCTGAGGCTAAGTGGCTGGCATTCTAACTGACTGAGCTATCGTGGCCCCCATAAAGTATTGAGTTGATTCGAAAGGAATTGAGTTAGATCATTTTTAGACAGATTATACTGCTGAATAGTCATCTACCAACTTTTCTATAACCACAAATCACTCACAATTCAATGAAGATCGAGGAACAGACTGTTTTCCTGGTTCCAAACTTCCCACTTGGTAAAATAATGCAGCCAATGTGAAACATGCTCTTCTATCAAAAAGCATTAAAATAAGGAAATGTAACAAGAAGAAGTGTCAAATTTCATGCTGCTTAGAAAGCAAAACTGCATGTTGTGGAACAGACTTGGGTTACATAGATCTTATTTCAATACTATAAACTTAATTATTTTGCAATTAATATAGTAATAATTAATTATATAAACTTGCACTAATCACTCTTGTTGGCCTGGGACGATGCACACAAGGGGTCTTAATGTGGAACGAAACTGGAGTATAGTTGAAGGAAACCCTGTGTGGTTGGGCCATTTACCTTTTATGTCTGATTGAGGAATCATTTTAACTCCAGTTTTTTAAGTCCTTGGTCATGGTAGAAAATTCTTAAAATGCATCATTTCTTGTTTCTGTCTCTCAGCAAATACCTGGCTTTTTGTTGGAGACATTTTTGTGTTAGTTAAGCAGCATACATGAATCAAATTTTTAATTGTTGGAATTGGTAACTTTCTTTTTGTCTCCACAAGTATCAGTTCTTTTAGTGTTCTTATTTACTATGCAGTAATGTTTTAGTTGAGAGTGGAATTTGAACGCAGACCTGAAGTCTTTTTATTAAGAACAAAATCACAGAGGAAATTGAATCATTTATAAGACAGAATCATCTGAATCCAACAACAAAAGAAAAAAAAATTAACGCAAATGACTATGCAAATAAAATAGATAAATAAATATAGAACTACAATTTACGTTACAACAATTTTTCTAATTAAATCACTACGGATTAGATTTGCATGCAGAAAACTGCTTTTAGCAGTAAAAAGCGATTAAAGGGGTATTTTGTTTAAATGCCATTAGGCTTGTATTGATATATTGCATGTTGTACGTTACAAAGCATTTTGATGTTGCATGCATGAAAACATGTCATCCCATGATGAAACTGGCTTTATGTAACAGCATCCCCACAGTCAATAGTTCGTGCAGACCAACATGTAAACAATGGCTACTGCTAACACTGACAGCCTTTATAAATCTAATTTACAGTGATATATTATATCTTAGTATAATCTTGTTTTGGTGCCAAAGGCAATGAACAAAGTATTTGCAGCGAACTAATGTATTAGTACAATTATATGAAGAAATGATACAGTTCAACAAAACTTGAAATAAAATGTTAAACGTACAAATGTACACCACGGTGATGATCGACCCACTCATTGTAGCTCCTAAATTATTGTTTACTGTATTAGTCCATTTGGTTCTATTTAGAGGTCACCTTCAAGATTCCAGAAAGTGGTCTGATATTACAGGTGGTCACTTTATACAGGTTCAGTTAAAATGAACAAACAGCAATCAAGAATTGAGATAGAGGTCTATCAGTAGTACACTGTTATATCTTAATATAGGTTCATTAGACAATAACATTCAAGACAAATGTAATGTAGAGTTTTAAGATGGTTTCTTTATGGAGATGTCTCTAATTATAGGCGGTCTCTTAATGCAGATGGTCTCTTAACATAGGCAGTCTGTTAATGCAGGTGGTCTCTAAATATATGGGCAGTCTCTTAATGCAGATGGTCTCTAAATATATGGGCAGTCTCTTAATGCAGATGGTCTCTTAACATAGGCAGTCTGTTAATGCAGGTGGTCTCTAAATATATGGGCAGTCTCTTAATGCAGATGGTCTCTAAATATATGGGCAGTCTCTTAATGCAGATGGTCTCTAAATATATGGGCAGTCTGTTAATGCAGGTGGTCTCTAAATATATGGGCAGTCTCTTAATGCATGTGGTCTCTAAATATATGGGCAGTCTGTTAATGTATGTGGTCTCTAAATATATGGCAGTCTGTTAATGCAGGTGGTCTCTAAATATATAGCAGTCTATTAATGCAGGTGTTTTCTTATGTAGGCAGTCTCTTCATGCATGCAGTCTCTAAATACTCTAAATACAAATGGTTCCTTAATACATGGAGTCTCTCAATGCAGGTGGTCTCTAAATATATGTCAGTCTTTTAACCTGGTCTCTTGATATTGGAAGTCTTTTAATGCAGGCCGCTATAAATATAGGCCGTCTCTTAATGCAGGTGGTCTATAAATATAGAGTCTTTTAATGCAGGTGGTCTCTAAATATAGAGTCTTTTAATGCAGATGGTCTCTAAATATAGAGTCTTTTAATGCAGATGGTCTATAAATATCGGGTCTTTTAATGCAGGTGGTCTATAAATATAGGCAGTCTTTTAATGCAGGTGGTCTATAAATATAGGCAGTCTTTTAATGCAGGTGGTCTCTCAATATAGAGTCTTTTAATGCAGGTGGTCTATAAATATAGGCAGTCTTTTAATGCAGGTGATCTATAAATATAGGCAGTCTTTTAATGCAGATGGTCTATAAATATAGGGTCTTTTAATGCAGGTGGTCTATAAATATAGGCAGTCTTTTAATGCAGATGGTCTCGTTATATAGAGTTTCTTAATGTTAGGAGGTATCTTAATATAGGCAGTAAAATACATGTCTCTTAATCTACTCATTGGTCATCTTTTAATCAATGCAGGTGGTCTCTTGAATAAAGGTTTTTTTTTTATGCATATGGTCTCTTAAATGCAATTGGTCTTTTAATGCAGGTGGACTAGCAAGGTGTACAGACTTGGTTGTGTTTCTGTAAGCATATAGTAAATTAGTATCAGATGATATATTTACATAACAATTCAGAAAGTGATCGTCATAAAAAAGGTTGAAAAAATTGGTGAAGGAATCTAAATGTTATTAAAGAAGAAATAAAATGTCATTGAAACTGTAATACATGTCTGGATTGCGATAAAATCTGTTAATAACGCTGTAGTATTTTGAATGCTCATCATCAACTGGGCCATTCAAATTCACACAAGTCAGAACCAGGGATCTCAACAGACCACAGATCTCAGATCAATACGTTCCAAACTAAGCTTGTATAGACAAATTTGGTGTATTTTTAGCCGACTTGTTAACAGTATTGAGGAGCGAGCAGTCCACACTGTTACGATTTTTCTGTGTTCGTTGAGAGCGGAAACCATATTGGCATGCAAGCTTAGACTGTCTAGTGATTTCAGGATTCATTTAGAGAATCTACCCGATGCTACGGCTTTAGTTCCTTGTATGGTATCCTGCATGCTATGTAAATCTCTCGTGATCAAGTTTAGCAAATTGACTTATGGAAATATACACCGTCTTCTACAGAGGGTTATAAATAAATTTTGGAGTGGACTTAAGAATTCTGTGGTCTAGTTTAGAAAGCATTTCGCTTTCTTTTCATGAAGAGATGCTGCCATTTTAGGTCTTATTACAGAAGGCAAATTTTATCAGACGGTATAGCCAAAACTAACTGGCGTCCACATTGAGCCTAAATCCAATGACCCAGTGACTAAATTGAACCAATCAACTGGTGCGCAACACTACCCAATTACAAGTACCCAAATTGAACAAATAAAAACAAGAAAATATTTTTACTGAATATCTAATGCAGCCCTTTTTATTTATTGGTACTTGCAAATAATTGTGTTATGAATGCCGCTCCCTTATTTTTTTGCACGCTTCCGTCCGGACCAACAAAAGCATATCACCATAAGTTAACATTTTTATATAACTTGTTTTGCAATTGTTGTAAAATAAATGAATAGCATACAAATTACCTATTCTTCATACTAGATCATTCATTGAAGGGCAAGGCACCCAAAACTGAGATGTATTCCGAAGACATGAAAATAGATCGTCTAAGTTTGCTGTATTTGCAGCAGAAAGGAATTGTTTTTTTATGCCAAATATCCTCTGATTCAGGATTGGCCACATGCACCAAAGAAGAAAATTTACATGTACAACTAATTTAACATTTGTACATTTTAGCTGTCTAGCCTGTTTGTTGGATTGATCAGTCAGTGACGTGAAAGTGTCTCTTAAATATCAAGTACCATTTCCATGGTTATATTGGATGATAGATTCTCAGGCGAAGTTGATCGATTGGGTGTAGTTTTTTATTACGGTAATTTCATATTGAGTTTACAGTTAAATATATACAAACATGCATTGTTTTTTCAGTGTATATGATATGAACACTTAACATGTAAGTAACTTATTTGCTAAGTCACCTGTTCGGAGTTGTAGCTCTTTGTTTGTGTGAATGCAGTTATTTGTCTGTTGGTGAAGTTGATGGATAACGTATGTCAGAAAAAATGGCTTGTTTGTCTGGTAGAGAGAGAAAAAAACAACACAGGCTTCAGAAAATACATGTATTATGTATCGGTGAACGTACTGTTCTGAAAAAAGATTTAGTAAGGCTCCTTCTGCTGAAGTGTTCCTAAAGTGCTCTTTTGTAATCTCACCTCAGAATAGTAGTACAGGATGACTGAGGATCCAGTGCATGTTAAAAGATGCTACAAAAATATTGAATTTTCTAGAATTGATAACGGAGCAAGGAAAAACAGTGGTCCGATGGCCTTACCAATAGATTTGATATCTGGGTGATTTGATATTGTTGACTTGCTTACCTGATAGGCAATAAAGTGCAAATTTTCTTGTAATCTTTACCAGTTTTCATTTAAATGTTTTAAGATGCCACCATTTCAGTATATATAATTGGACCACTATGTTTTAACTACAGACTAGTACTTTTAAACATGAACTTGTCCGTAGGACCATTGAGGCTGAAATTTTAAAATTTCTCATCCTAGATATCATTATATTTTGATATTATTTTGACAAGTTTTTTTGACTTGAAACATATTTTGTTTGACATCCAAATAACCTCACTGCACTTACAAAAATACAAAAGGGGTGAAATTTATAAAGCCATGTACAAGGAAAAGTTTCGATGTGAAATCTGGGTGGAAAAAATAACAATTCTATTTTTCCTTTATGCATACCATTATGTAGCGAAAACAACCAGAATCTTTGGTTAAAAGTCTGAAGATCATACTGGCAGATCCAAGTTAGGTCAGGAACTTTCTATGTTTCATTTAGTGTACCCATCCTCTTTTTTCTGAACAAAACGTGGGGGTGGGCCTTTACAGGGGGCAGGTTATACTCATTAGGTCTAATACAGTAATTATCATCAGTAACCTTTTTCACCAGTAATTATTTACTTTTGGTGATTCATGACAAACAGCCATGTTATGTTCTAAAATTACAGTAATTATGTAATATAGAATGTAACGTTCTAATGATATGTTGGAAGGCAGTTTTGTGGAACAACTTGGTTCATTTGTAACTCAAGATACTGTAGTATGCTTTTTTTCCAGTTCGTGCTTTTGTATGGAGTACCTATAACAACATAGTTCACCTTCCCTGTCAATAAAGTGTGAGAAGGTCTCTAAGTGCTGTTTCTCAGATGTCAGAACCTTCAGGAATGGAGAAATCATGTAAAAAAAGATATATGACAGAATACTAAGGTGAAGTTCTGTGATTGAAGCTGTATAAATACAGAATGTTTTTTTCAAAGAACACTTACGTTTTCCTGTACACTAATACACTAATGGCCCCTTGCATTATTTTTGTTTGCATGAAAATATTTTAACACAATATATTTGATGGAGACCAGTGATGCTAATGTGCTCCCTTAAAATAAATGATATCTTCATTGAAACCCTTTACAAAATATGTGCTAAAAACTTTAAACATCAATGTGTGCTGAAATAAACTTTACAATTTGTTCATTGATTTTTTTAACCTTTCAATGGTTATTGATTTTTAAAGCCTTTCAAACTGTCTGGAAACCTTACAAGTTAGTGGTACATTGAAAACCTTACAATTTATAAGTTGAAATCATTAGATACTGTTCAGTTCAAAGAAGAGCAGAATGTAAGGAGAAATTTCATATTCAAACTAATAGTCAATTGTAATTGAATTTTTTTTTTTTTATAAATTTGATATTTGATAAACGGGTATACACCCACAAAATGTATAATCTTTGTAATGTTTGCATATATTTATAGAGAAAATCACAATGTTGGTCGACTAAAAGTGGAGGGGAATGAGGGTCATAAATGAAGAGATAATTTAACATTCACCAAGAATGGGATTTGATTGAATACAATAGAACTAATAGTGTTTTTAGAGTCTCCTTTTTTCTGCAGGTACTGTCAAGGACATATTTTCAGCAAAGCTAATCTTGGATTACATCAACCCATCGAGAATTTACAGTCAAGGACATTTCTACTGTCATGAGAGCCGCAAATTGCAAAATGCAATTTGTTTCTTGATTAAAAAATTGGAAAAAAAATGTATTAAAAGTCTGGATGTTGATTGCAAGAAGACATGTTTGATTAAATTAATGATTAATGAAAAATGTTCTACACATATCACTAGAGTGTTTGCTTCCAAAGAAAATTAGTCAACCGAACATCTTGGATTAAATCCTCAAAATTGGTCAGTACCCAGAGCATGCTTCTAAACCTTAGACTGTGTCATCAGATTTACCCTTTCGATTATATTCCGTGTGGTTTACTCAGTGATGTTAGGGTCTGACAGGGACCCTGTAGTCCCTAGGTGACCATCCAATCTTGTATCAAAATGTATCTTCCATATCTAGTTTGTGCTATATGCTTAGAGTTATCAGCTGACTGGGCCAATTGTAAAAATTAAATTATAAAAATCTTCCAACAGTCCCTGAATCATTAAGGGATTTCATTAACTTTAAATTTTTCCAGTAGGCAGGCAGTGAACTGTATTAAAGAGGTTCCTAAATTCCTATAATGCCTTCCTCATTGGAAAGCTTTAGTTGAAAGAAATTCCCTTAACTGAAGGATCGTGGATACAGCCTGGAGAAACACTAGTCTATAACAATTTTAGATTTAAAAGTTAAGGTCTGAGCTAAACTACTGTCATTGCAACTGGGTGTTTTAATATACATTTTGATAATGGATCACAATTTCTACACTACCATTATAACATTTCTCCCACATGTATATCCCCAAGTATGGTCGGATGGGAGGGGGGAGGGGGCATGGTCTGATTTTCTGATCAACATGAAAGGTATGGGGGCCACCTGTCTGACCATGTGGGTTTTCCCTGAGTAAGACACCACTTGACCAGGAAGTTTCTCACTTCCATCCCGGCCAACAAGATTAATAGAAGTTGGTATAACTTGTTTCGCAATTGTGTCAAATAAAGTTTTTAAGGTTTAATGACTTACTACAACTTGAATTCAGGATTCCATCTAGTAATGCTCATCACTTTCTTCTGTCCATTTGTCAACATAAATGGTAGAGAAGTGTGATACCTGAGTGTCGATAGGGTATGTTAGGTATCAGACCATCGGTAAGCTGAAATGATGAATTCTTATTCCAAACGTGATTTGTCACATACAATGTATCTACTCTGTTGTCAGTGGGACATCATTAGTATCCATGACATGAATTATTCCGTGGACATGCATGTAATATATATAACCCAGCAGGGCTGTGATTGGCTGTAGGTCCCCTTTGTTTCAGTTGTGACATCATAGCTTCATGGTGTCACATGCCATTTAATTTACAATCACCAAAAAGAGACTTGGGGGGGGAATGAAGACATAGGTCATTTCAATTTCATATCAGTCCCAAAATCAATGTTGCAAAAAATATCATAGGTTTGTGATAAAATTGTATCTTCAAATGGAATTTATGAATGTTCGACTTTGATAAATTAATTGTCTCTGACAGGGAACTCCAGTGGGACAGCCTGTTTAACAATCAAAGTCAGTGATTGAGTAATGTAGAAACAATGGATTTCCTATATCTTATAAAGCCGTATGTTCCTTTATCAGGTCGGACCAATTGTATTGAATAGGTACGGTATCATATAATGGAACACAATTGAACAATTCAAGCGAGTTCCAAAGATGGAAGCCGTCGCTCACTTCAAACATAAAAAAAAACGATTATTTTGCTTTTTTACGTAACAAATGTAAGATCAATACCTGAATAGTTCTGTGAAACATTGACTTATATAATTTATAAAGTTTCACTGCAAATGGGGAGTCCCCCATCTCGTTTTCAACAAAAAGTACTTTTGCATGACAAATGAAAGATCACAGTTTCAGTAAGCCATCTTGGATTTGAAAGGTACTTTAAAAACAAAAGGATCTATGAGAACGGTTTGGTTCAGCTGGTACAGTGCACTCCATTATGAGTACAGCAGATTCATACGACTGGTATGAACCCTATACAGGAGTGCATAGTAGGACTTTTGTTGTTGATGAATATATATATATCTACCTGTAATTATCTTCATGAAACCTATTTGGGCCATATTTCCGCCCCGAAAACCAATATACCAATGCAGAATTCTAAAGTGCTTTCCCCAAATTTGATGATTTAAAAAGAAAAAAAATAATAAAATAACTTTGTGGTTTTTTTTTATTTTAAGCATATATTTCAATGCCCATGCAAAATATCATGTGAAATTTATCTTTTTTATAAAATAAATGTGTTTCAGCCTTTCAGACTTTGTAAGATAGGTATATCAATTTGAATTGGAATACCTAATTTTATCTATTCAGATACTTTTCTTGACAATTCATGAATCCCAAAGGAACACAAGGAAAACAAAATTTAAAAAACTGATAAGTGAAGAACATGGTTCATTTAATAAGACTCTATTTAGATGCTGATTTGCTGAATGAAAAGGAACACAGTTTTGTCTGTTTACGGTTTTTATTTCATTTGTATCAAATAATTCAACAAGGAAAAATGGATGTGATCAATCGACCATTACTTAAAACACGAAGGTCTTGTGTGACCACAGGATCCATACACAAACAAAATGGCCACAATGAAGTCAAGGTCACACTACCATGTAATACCTGGCAAGGTTAGGGTCTAAATGAGAGAGGGGATGGCAAAGTAATTAGCGAGGCTGCCGAGGGAGTTACTGATTATGATTTGATAAGAATCTTTACTTCAAACTTCATGAATATAGTAACATATAATCATTTATATTAATTTTCGACAAGTTATTTTCGTTGATATATCAATAAATATATAACAAAGACTCTTATTCTCAAGGTCATATAAAGGTGAGGTGGTGGGATAGGATGGGGTGGAGCAAAGCTGGGCAAGAGAGTGGATATAGGCCAAACCATTCATACTACCGCTGTTCAGTACGTCTGAACTTATGGTAACTTTAGCTCTGCAACATGTAACTGGTTTATTTATTTATGTTGTAGATGTATATAAAAATTCAAATTCAATTTTCTAATTTGCCTTATCTTTCGAGAAAAAATAATTTAGTCCCCATATCGCTGTGAAATTTGATTGATAAAGACCATCAGTAAAATTAGTTTAAATTTCTGTAAAAGTGAATTTTTTATATTAAATAGAATTGTTGCTATTTGCAGCCCTGGTTTATTCTGTTAAACACAAGTAGTATCAAAGGGTGTTTTCCTTAATTCTGCTATGTATATAACATATCTGATTGTAGAGCGGGAGAGGATCTAAAAGTCGTCCTTAAATCTTGTTTTTCATCGATTTGTGTAAGAGTTATCTCCCATAACATTGCAGAGTTATCCCCCTTACCTGTTCAGAAACATTATCCATAACAATGCATACTTCTATACCTTAATATTATTTATATAGAAAATTACTGCTGTTAAAGATGTTGAACCGTTTAGTACAATTTGTAGGGAACTCTTATAGAAAAAGTCATGGATGCATACATCCTTAACAAACTTGGAAAGTTCAGGGTGACAGGGGAAACAGAGTTTGGGAGGAGAGGGGGAGCTGGTTAAGTCATTGTAGAAGTTTTATGATTAAATCACATCCTTGTATATGGTATTAAACTCCTCTGACATACATTGTGGGCTCACGCATCAAATGGATGGCATTTCATCATCTTCATAACAACAGTTAATAATCATTTCTCCAATCACAATTTGCTAATTCAACAAATATAGTACAGTGCTATGTAACAAAACAAATAACGATGTAATCTTATCATCTCTTAATAAATTTATATACATGTACAGTGTTTTCTGACTTAACTGATCTTTCCTGGGATCATTTAGTTTAGCCAGTTTGTTGACAGTTGTATATTATAATATAAATCAGCCACACTGGTTTGCCAGTTTGGACAATATCTGGATTGGACAGAGTCCGTTTTAGACAGAGCATCCTGTATATCATATCCCTATTTTTCAGACAGTATATGTAAAGCTAATACATAGTGGTGTGGCTTGGACAATCAAATATTATTTGTGGCATTTTTTTTAATGAAGTGTAATTTATATATAAATATATATATATATATGGGTGGGCTTCTTCATCCATTGGTCGTACATCGATCATTATTCTCATCTATCTGAAAAGCTGTTTTAATAATAATAATATTTTTTTCCAGTCATCATATTGATTCAATTAATACGCTCATGTCTGACAATAAGCCCATCCATGTCTATATATAGTTGATTGACAATGTTGATAATTGATAAAGTCAGTCTTTCTGACCATTAGTTTTTCTGTCTGAGTATACCTATATATAGAACTATGTGTTCCTGTTCTGTGTCGGTGATGTTCGCTTTTGTAATATATTTGTGTCTTGATAAAGGCCCAGGCGGATTACCTTAAAGATTTGACAAATCACTTGTCTGTACTCTGAATATTATGTCATTGATCATATATATTTACATATAAGCTATTTTTATATATATAGGTACCGGACACGGAGGATAAGAACATTTTAATATATAGAACTAGATATACTTCTTATTACTATTATAATACCTTCAACAGTTGCTATAGATCAGTTTTGTTATTTACATCTAAATAATATACATAATTAATGTATATACATTGTATGTATAATAATATATTATATATATAATACAATGATACATATGGTATTCTACTGGAGTGAAACTTGTCTCATCCAATACCCTGTAGGATACAACATTTTGTCAGATAAGACAGGTTTATGTGATATCTATTTATAGAATTACGACACTTTGATTAGATAGGAAGTAATGGAAGGGGTCAGATTAGACAGGATGTCAGATACAAGAGTATAATTAGACAGGTTTCACTATACAAACAGTCAATGATGGAATGCAACAAAAAGGACTGGCTTTTAAAATCTCCAAGTTTTATAGCACTCATGAGAGGATGTAATGTTAAAAATATCATTCATATTTCAATAACCGAGCATCATTCATGAAAAATGAATTCTTTAAAAAAAAGAAAAGCATATCATAGTATTTTGAAAAGCTAGCCTTTATTGGTTTTTCTTTTCATTCAATTCTTAAATTTTATGTCAATTTTGAAAGTAAAAAAAAAAAAATGGTTTACGTATATTTTTTTTTATCTCTTTAATATATGAATTTTATTTCAGTTTTCAATTATACATACCTATATATATAGCAACATTTTACATAACTAGCATCCCAGCAAGCTTTTTGTATATGATATGATGATACAAATTAATATATGGTCAAATTTTGAATAGGCATACATATCCAGTGAATACATAATATGGCAGTTTCTAGAAAAAGTTGTTACCATATGAAAAATTCACATGATCAGAAAGTCTGGGGTGTCAGACTGACTTGCCTTGATGGGAAATTACCAAGACTGAGCCATTTTTCCTGAAGGTGAAAAAGAGGTTGTGATGGTCTGTTCCTCATGCTAAAATCACATGGTGGAAATTTTTGCCTATGGCATCTAACACTGCCCAGGAAACAATGGACATAGATTTGTGTTAAAACCAGAGGCAGGTAGAATACTCAGTACAAAGGAATCTTTATATGAAAAGGAACATGATACAGCTGCATTAAGAAGAGTTCCGCTAAGGGAGACAACTACATTTCATGCAATTTTCAATCCTTAATGTGAAGAAAAAAAAACACTAAAGAAAAGTTACAAAAAACAAAAACAAAATTAGTTAAATTGAACTATAAAATTAAACAAACTAGAAGAAAAAATATATTATATATATGTTATGTTGATTTTGGGCAGTCATGTGAGAAGTATATAACAGGGTGGACAGTTCTGAAAATTGTGCTATAGTCCATATAAGGCCAGTAGCCATTCTTCCGCTAGTCTTGACCAGAATTATTGACATATTTTCTGTTTTCATATTTATATAGTCCCCTGAAGGATGGGTAGTTAATAATTTTCTCAGTCACAACCAAAAAGCTTCCTTATTCTAAACTCTAAAAGCTTGAAGAAGTGAAATTTTGGTCCCAACAGCATAAGACTGTCCGTACAAGGTTCGCTAATGTTCACATGTTTTCCGAAATTTTACCTATTTCATGTTCGTCATGTACTTATAAGACATTTTATCAAACTCTTGATTCAATTTATCTGTTCTCTATTTCTTGGAGCAATAGCTTTATTTTTACCTTTACCATAAAGTTATTGGCATGTAGAGAACATCTCAGAACCAAATCCATTGTAGATTAATTCTTCAAAAGCCATTAACAAAACTGGCACAAAATGGAAGATTTTTTCACCGATATCATTTAATTGTGACATGATAAAAATAACCTGTTATAAGCTTAAGAGTCCCTGCCTAAGCATTAAGTACAGTCAAACATGTCCATTAAGGTCACTTAAACCAACAGTCTTAGGAGAGAAACTCCTGATTATTGTCTTTTAACTTCCTTTAATTTCTTGTCATGTCAACGTCTTAGAGAACATGATTCTGTATTTGTTATACATTCTGTATTTAATACACCAATTGTGTGAAATCATAATTTTCAGACAACATAAACGAAGAGTTCTTGATGACAAAAATCAATTTTCTGAGTCACTGTTGTATCTATTTTCCCCCCAAATGAATCCAATCTTCACACCTAAAGCTTTTTGAAGTCGATCCTGAACTCAAACACCAGATTGGTTGTGGTTTTATGAAAATGCTTTCGACTATTCTTGAAATAAATTTTATGGTAGTTGTGTGATAAAAAAAAATATATCTGGAAAATTGGAAAACCAAACTAATGGCTGATGAAAATGAACAGATTTGTAAAGAAAAAGATGCCATTTTGAATGCTATCAAAGACAGTGGTTGCTTGGTGTTGTGTGTCTGTGTCTACAGTGATAGATCGTTCTCGGCATGTAAAAGACATGTTGCTCGCCTATGGTTGCAGTAGATAAGACCAACCAGAGGCATTACCCAAATTGATTACAATGTATAGCCAATATTGATTTTTTTCAGAAATTACATCATTATACCAAGTCCTTAAAGGAAAAGGTTTGCCTGTATGTGTAACGTTAATTACATTGACAACATCAGTTACCTGCCATATCTACAGCATACATATTGATTCTCCGCTGTTCTTGTCTCTTGGTAAACTGATGCATTATATAATATGGATATGTTGTGATATTTAAAGTTTCCAGAAATGTTTGTAAAGTACCATAAAATTAGTTAATATTGAACCCATTTTGACATAGCTGTAGTTCTTACTAATTTTAGGAAATAATTATTTTTTCCTTTGAAAATCAACTTAATTTTGTGGGACTGCAGTCATTTTGTGTTTCCAAATTTTTAAGAAATTGTGCATTACTAAATTAAAATATGTATGTAAAATTGATCAACTTTTATTAGATTGTTATAAATATATTATCCATGTGTACATTGGAAAATGCCTCACATATTTGTGATGTGTGCTGTCATCAATACTTGTGTACCTTTTAAGTGTGTCATCAGTTCAGGTGTACTGTATATACCCTTTTATTTTTTGTGTACTGTGATTTTATGTCATCAATACTTGTGTACCTTTCAAGTGTGTCATCAGTTCAGGTGTACTGTATATACCCTTTTATTTTTTGTGTACTGTGATTTTATGTCATAAATACTTGTGTACCTTTCAAGTGTGTCATAAGTTCAGGTGTACTGTATACCCTAGTATTTTTTTGTGGGCCTGTTAAATGTTTTATCAATTTGTGTGTACCATGGTCTTTTGTCATCAATACTTGTTTAATGTTTCATCAATTTATGTGTACTGTGGTCTTATGTCATCAATACTTGTGTACCTTTTGGGTATGCCATCAGTTCAGATGTACTGTAAATATCCCTTGTATTTTGTTTGTGCCATTTAAATGTTTCATTAACTTGTGTTGTAACTACGGTACACGTAGTTCATCAAAAGAATGGGGAATGTGTGTCGTTATTATACTACTTTTTGCTATAACAGGTGACCAAGTAAGTCTGAAGACTTTCAAACATATTCATCTTTGGCGGTATAGCATCTGTATGAGAGCACTGGGGTTCTACCTAATTGATGTTGCGATTCTGGGCCGACCATTTACCCAAGGCTAAGGACTCATTATATTATATTCTGTTATTAGATTTACTTCATTTGCCAAGAAATTTCTGTTATTGCTTCCTCTTGATATATTATCACTGTGTTTTGTGGTTTATATTGATGTAACAAAACAGTTGTATAGGAAAAAGCTATAAATATTTAAATAGATATTTAAATACATACAGCTTACAAGCTAAGGATTTTCTACACTAATATCACTTTTATAGTATTTACTTACTCCATGTGTACAAATTCATGATGAACCTATATATTTAACGGACAATTTCATATAATAGCATGTACCACATTTATCTGAAGATAATAAGCCCATGCCTGGTAATAAGCCCATCCCTATTTATGGTAGCTTATAATATAGTAATATAGATCTTCTGCTTGTGATAAGCCAACTCTTAAGAACTTTGAGTCAAAAATTGTGTGTTGGCCCCTGGGCTTATTGCAGGATAAATATGGTACAGGCAATCTTCTTATTTTACTAGTGGATACACACATACAGAGTTTTCATATCGACTCTTAAATGAATTTTTTTATTTTAGAAAATGAAAAATTGAATAGAAACTGATGGACAAAATGGTAACATTATTGGCAAAATAAAGTTTTCTTTGCATCGTTCTCTTATAATTACATGAAATTACATAATAACATTAATTAAATTAATTAATTACAGAAATCAATTAAAAGGAATTCAAGCCCATTGAGGAATCATTAATTTTTGGTTTCTGACATATATATGACATGTATAATGAGCATTTATGAATGAGGTCATGATCATCATGGTATTTGGGAAGCTTGAAACAGGTATAACAGATCTGTTGTATACACATTGACAGTCATTGGAATAGTAGGGGAAACTTTCCCGTTTTCAACTAAGATACTGATGAAATCAAAATGCACATATATACCATTAACAAATGATAAAAAAAAAAAAAAAAAAAATCACATGCCAACCACTTATTCCAAATATGGTCATTCATGGCAACGTCTATTCCTGGAATTTGAATAAATTATAACAATCTGTTTCCAATCCACACACTCATGAATTTATATATATATATATTAATAATATTGTACACTGAGTCTATACTCATCTAAGATGATACATTATCACGTACTATTTTCTGCTGCTCCATTATATAACTTTGTATGCTATAACACAGTGATTTTTTCACTCACAGAGCCTTGCTCATCGTCCGTTACCTCAGTCACAAATAGCGGTGCTGATAAGGCAGCCATGTTGGCCTGGTTTACTATTCCTGATGCAATGCTAAAATGGCGAAATTGTTGTTGCTTTCGACTTTCCAAAAAATTGGAAATAAAATTTTTGATCACTCGAATCACGGAAAGAATCACATACATCCCGGGAATTGTGAACATGATCCATATAGGTATTTCCGACGCTAAATCGGCGTCAGGTTTCGGAAGTGTAAACCGTATTGCAGCTAGCACTATTAGGCAGTTGAAACTAGAAGTTTCTAGTGCAGCAGATTGACAAAATTTCGGTTTTTGGCGAAACACTTTTGAAAGACCAAAGGTTATGGCGAAAGCTGTAATTGGAAGTAGAAGTGCCGCTAACACAGCGTAAATTTTGATATCATCGAACATGTACATGTTTATATACACTCCTAAGGTAATGTATAATATCGTTGCGAGAAGAAGGAATGGCTTGATGATCCAGGTCAGTAGGGCGTCCGCCATTCCTGGTTTAAAACGGTTTATCACAAGTCCGGCAGTGTAAGCAAAGAACGTGGAGGCCAGCCAGATCTCAAAGTTGTAAATAACCTTTGATATACTTTTCTGTCCAAAGTATTGTCCCAACACAGATATCCACATTGGAGCTGTACCTAAAGTGAAATTAGTTTTTCATGAGAAACAGAATCTTGCACTTGAGATAAATATGATGTATAAAAAGCTAGAAATCTCTATTATCTTCCCTTAATTCTGCTTAATTTAAGTCAATTTAAGTTAAGATATGAATCATTGATATTGTGTCATAACTTATTGGCACTTGACGCTCAGAAAATTAATCTTAGATAAATGTTTTATTTACCTATTGAAATTATAACATCATTGGTATTACTATTCCTGACTATTTCTTAATTAAGTAATTTATAGTCTAAAACTTTTCATTTCAGAGATCTATGCTACCGTAAATGTCTGAAGTCATACTGTAAATAAAATCTGTAATGTGTTTGTAGATTGAGCTGACAATGCTGGGGTACATATGTCAAAGATAAACTATATAAACCTTTTAGAAAAGTAACAAGGTTTTATCTGTGAATAATATTTGTTATTTTACCGAGCCTGTATAAGAGATATCGGAATGGTGAAATATAACCTCCACATTTGATCTGTATACTAGTTGGAATGGCCTCATTTAGCATACTACCTTATTCTTCCTCATAACTGCACCTCCTTTTAAGAGCTTTGCATCCTTTTTGCAGTCAGCGCATCCAATCCTTTTATCGTAATTCCATTATGTCAAAAACATATTATGACTCTATTTTGAGAATTTCAGACAGTTTTATAGTAATCATTCTCATTTGTCAAATACCAAGCTAAAGGGCATTTTTTTGGATGAACTACTGTAACTGTCTTTTTATATTATATAAATACATTGACCTTGATCCTGGCAAGGTGTTGAAATCCAACTTACAGGCATGTTATTATGCTCAAAGATGCAAAATCCATTAAGTAAATAAAATAAAACATATGTGCTGCAAATGTGTATTCAATAAGAAAAAGCTGGCTGTTAAATGTAGGGTATTAGTGGCTGTTCTGCATAAATAAATGGATTCATATCAACGCTTAAAAAATAATCCTATCATGAGCAAAACGAGTGTCAGCTAGAAGGCTTATTTCTGAAACTCTTTTAGCTGACTGTTTTTGATATTCTGCAAATATGAAGAAGAGAGCGTGTTTGTTGGCAAGGACTTGTGGATAAATATGATGAAATGATGAGTGTGACACTCTCTTCCATTGATGGTCAAGATTCATCAGTGACCAAAACTAAGCCATAAATAGGATGAGCTAATCAAAAATGCTGTATTAGGTCCTTTTTTTGTATTTGGACATGATGAGTTCACTTCCTGAAAAGTATTCTTTGACCTTGAAATATTTTGGACACATTAAAAACAATTGTTTTTCATTTAATTATTAAATAACTACCATTAATAAATTGCGATATATTTTCAAACTTTATGAGACATCTGGGTATATATATATAAAATGAATGCTTGGAAGATATCAAATTTAGGTCAGTATCTCGCAATTAAGGAGTGGACATTAATTGACCTTGATATTGTATTACAGACGTAGAATACAGTTTCCGTACCAGCTAGCTTGCTTCATCAGGTTTAGATCACACCTTGGTATAAAAACTTATCATTAGTAACCTCAATATAGAATTAACTTGTAAATATTGACATTCTCTACGC
The DNA here is from genome assembly GCF_902652985.1 of Pecten maximus. Classification (NCBI taxonomy): domain Eukaryota; kingdom Metazoa; phylum Mollusca; class Bivalvia; order Pectinida; family Pectinidae; genus Pecten; species Pecten maximus. The sequence continues at coordinate 40,722,438 of NC_047018.1, forward strand.
CTTTGGATGATGTTTCCTACGACTCCCATCTGGCATTGTTTATTGTTTAGGTGACTGAAGTGACCTTCAGAGTGAGGCACTCATGGTGGACACTGGACGGCTGGGTAATTCTACATCAGGCTAAAACATATGGCCATCTTGGAGTAGTTTTATATGCATGGTGGCTAATTATTTTCCGGTAATCAACTGAGTATTAGAAGATTTCATTTTTGAAACAGTAAAACATGTTATTGATTATTTATAGTGCTCCTGGATGGTAAAATTTGAAATCTACCATTGGAAGTGAGGATAGAATGAAATTAATAAATCTACTTCCGCTTTCTGATTTAGAATGACAAGGATTTAGTAATGTTTCATGGAGAGAATAACTCACAATGACAGGGGTTTGCAGTGTTTATTTGTTTACTGAATACTAAACTATATTTATCAATAAATATGACCCTGCCTACAAAAAGCCTGGCTGAGGCACCTTCTTCATTTTTGCCGAATCGTCTTTTTGAAAAGAATAAGTATCAAATAAAGATAAACCGTCCCCAATTTTCAAGGTGAGGGGGCTTATTTGAGGTTACTTACAAATATTATCTGAAAATGTATACCATCATTTTGACAGATTTATTTAAGTTTTAATAGATCAGAGTGATGCAGAAGCAATATTGACAGTGACAGAAATTTGGGTATGATTTAATGGAGAAAATAAGTATAATTATGACCCAGTTTTCTGTATGTTTTAATGGAGAATATAAGCATCGTGATGACACAGATTTCTGTAAGTTTTAATGGAGATCACAAGCATCATAGTAATGCTTGGTTTTGTTTTTGTTTAACGTCCTATTAACAGCCAGGGTCATTTAAGGACGTGCAAGGTTTTGGAGGTGGAGGAAAGCCGGAGTACCCGGAGAAAAACCACCAGCCTGCGGTCAGTACCTGGCAACTGCACCACGTAGGTTTCGAACTCGCAACCCAGAGGTGGAGGGCTAGTGATAAAGTGTCAGGACACCTTAACCACTCGGCCACCGTGGCCCCTAATAGTGATGCAGATTTGTTTCTTTGGAAATCATAAGCATCATGATGACACAGATTTCTGTAAGTTTTAATGGAGATTACTTACAGGGATCATAGTGATGCAGATTTGTTCCTTTAAAATGGAAATCATAAGCATCATGATAACACAGATTTCTGTATGTTTTAACGGAGAATATAAGCATCGTGATGACACAGATTTCTGTAAGTTTTAATGGAGATCACAAGCATCATAGTGATGCGAATTTGTTTCTTTAAAATGGAAATTATAAGCATCGTGATGACACAGTTGCATATTGGCGGATAATTACAAACACTATGGCGACACAGACTTCTGTGTTTCAGATTGATTTATATTTACAAGTACAGACAACATGTAGTCATGGATGTAATGTGGTATGCCAGTAACTAATACACAAAATGCTGCGAATAGTTTTGAGATAATTCCTGTTGACTGTGACATTTCTTGGCATATTAAGTTGTCTCTAAAGACCTTAATCACACAAACTGAGAGTCGGGAGTATATGTAATATCAAACTCCGGATACATCTATACAGTACATGCTTCCAACAGAGAACTCAGACAAAGTTACTTGTGACAACTATTTTTCTACAAATATATTGTAGAGGTAATTTGTGTCAGTGGATGAAGCTTCTAACACAATTAAGTGTGTTATGTATATAGTGTACATGGGATACAGATGCTGACGGTGATAGGAAGGTGGGCGTTAGATGGTGATAGTTCCTCTATGATCTAAGCCACATAGCTTCATGCTCATACAGTACTAATTGCAAAACTGTCCACATCTGACAAGTTGCATGTACATTTTCAATTTGTAATTGTGCATAGCTTATGCTGTGATCTGTTTCGAGCCCCAAGTGGTGTATGATTCTGCCTCAGCCTCCAAGCAATCTGTGCAAAAGCCCTGCATTCTAATTTGTGCCATTAATGATGTGTATGAACAAATAGTTTTGTCACCCTGGTAAAATGCTAGCTGATTCCTAGACTTGGCTAGAGACAATTTGTTTTTATCTCAGTATCTGTAGACCATCATGAGTTGAATTTGCAAATTGATCTTGGGTTCGATCCCAATATACCTCTGTTTGAGAGGCATTTAAAAAACATTGTTGCATTTTTGGCTGTCTTAAAGGACTTATTTTTTTAGAAAGATTTTTATTTAAGGGGAAAATGTCTCTTGGATTAAATTGATCACATAATGTGAATCATCTAGTCATTTGTAGTGAATTGGCTAGACAAAGTGTATAAACAATAAACATATTTTGATTTGTGTTTTTGAGACCTGGTTAGATTCTGCTGAAATACTGAGGAAAACACTTTGAATTGATGTATGATGTATAAAAAAGAAGTTTCTGAATTTTATGTTTAAATTAATGTTCCTCTTTTCATGATGAATGAATTACGGTATGTTTAAAAATAGTGATCCCTTCTATGATGAACGAATCTTTGTTGACTTGAAACTTTTATGTCACTCCTTTCTCTGAAAGTTTTCTCTGAAAGTATTTTCTTCGATATTTGTGCCTAGAAAGATTCCAAAATGCCAAAATGGTATATTTGATTTGGAATTATCTGGCATCTTTATGATTAAGATGCCAGCCAGATATATAGAGTATCTTACCTAGCATGACAATGATGCTGAGAAGATTCATAGCGAGGCTGAGCGGAAGGTCAGCTTGACTGACCACGACTGCGACATGGCCAAGCCCACCTCCTGGAACGCATGCCACACACAGCAGACCGAATCGAATGCTTAGTTCTAGAGGCAGCATCATGGCTATACCGAAGGCTAGCTGCAAAAGAAAAAAATACAGATTGGTACTAAAATTAAGAAAATAAATAGATGTAAATATCAGTGGACATCGTATTTTCATGCTTTTTGTCTGTAACGTAGAAAAACCAATTTCCTCTATACAGTCTTGTATAGAAAACTATGAAGGTGGCTCTCTTCATCCTCGTCAAATTTGAAGAAAGGCTAATATTTGACTACACAAAAATAATTATGTTTCACAGTGTGTATGGATGTACACAATGTTTTATGGAAGATGTATTGTATGATTATTATTTAGATGTAAATTCTTATTTATCTGTACCAGCTATAGGTATCATATTTTCTGACAATTAAGCCAAGCTTGTCTGCATGGTATTTAAGTCCACTCATATACATTGCTCTTCTGCAAAATAATCAACAATTTTATTTAATTGTCCTGTTATACGTGCTCAACTGCTGACTGATTCAAAATCACAAGAATCACTAAAAGTGTACGTGTGTGTGTGTCCTGTGTATTGTGGGGGTGGTGGTGGTAGAGGGGTGGGGGTGGGGCGGGGGTGGGGTGGGTGGGGTAAGAATCCTGATGAACCTGCAGTAGATACGATGGTATAAAAGAGGTCTGACTGAAAAACCCAGGTAATAAGCTAGAAGTTAAAAGTATAAGGACAGGGAGCCCAACACAGGAGTTTGTTCGTATATCGGTTGTTTATTCCAGACTGTTCTTTACATGTTTTGTCTCTAGTTAAAAGTTAAGTGTGTGTACCCTATTGAGTCAAAAGTTAGGTGTGCATACCCTTGACTTATTGCAGAATAAATACGGTAGCAGTTTTACATTGGACATTGACCTCTGGTACCACAACGAAAATACCAGTGTTAGTCAGATGTTCTATATGACAGGATATGATTTTAATCCGATGTCGCAGACAAAGTTATAAATCAATAATACGTTTATCATGTATATTACTACAATGCTAGGGTGTTTGTAGCTCCCGCTGTCTCGGTGAGGTAATGGAAGATTTCTGAGAAGAATCTGCATGTAGACACCTTAATTATATGTTGTAGATTCAAACGAGATCACTGTTGAGGAGTTCAAATTTTATCTGAGAGGCATGAACTAGATTCTAGACTTAAATGTAAAAAACATTGTTTGTGCCTTTATAAGGTTAATTTAAGGGTTATACCCTCAATTTCACAAAATGCATTTCTTCCGTTTCTGTGAAGGAATACCAAACACTGACCTCATAAAAGAAGTCTTGTAAAACTGGGACCTCTTGTTTGGTGGCCATCAATTATATTATCAAAAAGAAAAATTGTAATAAAACTTAATATTGTTGAGCTAGGACATCAGTTATCGAAGATCTGTAGAAAATAATATTTATTAAGAGCTACATGTAATCTTAATTCAATTCTACAATGCATCACGTCAGAAGGTTGATTAATACTAAATCATATTTTGAATTGTGTAATAAAAATATGGTGAACAAGCTAAAATACTTTCGTATTGCAATTAACCAAATATGATTTGTAACTCTGTTATATAAAGTGAATGTTTCAATAATAGATGGAGTGTTCTGGTTCGTTTCTGTACCAATACTCATGGGTAATGTTTATTGGGAATTACCTTAAGCTTTTAAATGTTTGATGATATTTCCGATACCAAATGTCCATGTGAACATATAATGAAATAGACTTAAGATGCGATACGCTGCATCGAAATGTCATAAGTATTTACTGCATAATTTCGAATGAGTAGTACTAGTGTAATTGTATTAACTGGTCAGGTGACATCATGTGACCAATCAGAATAAAGCGTTTATGATAGTGATATGACAAATGGCCACAGATGATTCGCAGAGTTCTAATGAACTGATGCAATGCCAGATGTTGATACTGCATTATTTCACGGCTACAAATATTTATTAGCTGTAGGAAATGGTTCTTTACTCTGGGGATATTAGTGATGTATGCGTTTATGTCATATTATAATGCCTAACAGCAAAGACAGGCAATTTGTCTTTTTTCATTTTCAGCTATTCACATTCACCATTAGGTTTTGGCCTTGTACAAAAAGTATTTATGCCTGTATTACATAAATATGAATCTTTTTAGTGTTACCGAATATTAAATATGAATATTTTGTGTAACTGAATATTAGGTGGATTTAAAGTTGTTATTTAAATTTATAGATGAAGCCCTTAGATAATGTTTATCTCCAAAATGTTTGAAAATAAACAAACAAACAAAAGCAAGAACTATTACACATTTTTTACACCCTAAACACCAAACTAAAATGGCAACTTCCTGTACTGGGGTACCCTGGAATAATGTCCGATCCTTGTAATATTTTACAAATTGAAAATAAAAGCTGTGAGTAAATTGAATTGTCACAGTTAACTTAAACTACGTCCCTTCTTCACAATGTCAGAAAGGGAAATTACGTCCCTTCTTCAAGATGTCAGAAAGGGAAATTACGTCCCTTCTTCACAACGTCAGAAAGGGAAATTACGTCCCTTCTTCACAATGTCAGAAAGGGAAATTACGTCCCTTCTTCACAATGTCAGAAAGGGAAATTACGTCCCTTCTTCACAATGTCAGAAAGGGCACTTATGTTGTCAATGCAATCTGTGATGTCTTAATCCTTGCTTGAAATACAATATGTAAAAGTATCAAGGTTTATCACAGATTCTACATAAACACTCCAGGCTTACTGTTAATATATAATTATATCATACACAGTTACTAATATTTCTCATTACACATCTGAATTCAAAGTTCCGAATCTCATTACATGTATATACGTATCATATGGTTTCAGTTTCCAATTTTGTCTTCTTGTACACAGTCCTGCTTGGAGCTTAGTCACGGGCTTTACACTGTGATTTCAAAGATGGAGACAATATCAGTCAGCTTTATAAATACAATAAAGACATCACTTCAGGAAAGATTATTTTGTTTAAGTGCTAAAATCATCACATTTCTTGTAAGGCCGGTTTTAGCATTAAATGTTGAAGAAGTTGATAAGATAACAAATCGTTGTTGTCTCATGGCCGAGGCTTCGGTGTTCCTTTCCTTATTGATTCATCTAGCCACAAATCCTCAAGCTTCGCTGTGGATTTCTGTTGTCAGATAAGATTGTAAAACTAGAGTCATACTACTGGTTATAGAAGACACTTCGCCTGGTAGACCGTTGTTTTTTATATGAAAAATGATACAGAAATTGTAGTTATTGCTATGATTGCTCGGATCAGCAATTATTTGAATCTAAATCTACAAAGTAAAATCTTGATATAATAATCAATAAGTCCCATTGGTATTTGAAGTGAGAATATTTTTATTGTCACGATAAGAAATTATGAACTGTTAAACGCGAAGAATTTGTTGATGGAATTAAGTCAGCTAGCCAAGAAGGGAGAATGTACAAGAATTGTGTAGGAACCATGCAGTCATATGAATTTTCATGATGAAGGAAAGAACAAATTTTACAAAATTTAATATTTTTACTGAATTTTGATCATGAATATTGAAATGAACATTTAGGCCAACGTTGATACTTTGTTACATCAAAAATATTATTGATCAATGATATTATACATTTTATAATGGAGGGCGGTGATGTATTTTAAGATTCACTGTGAAGCATCATACAGCAAGATGTTTACAATTATCTGATTGGCTGCGGCCTTGAAGTTTTCATGTTAAGAGTTTTTATCATTTTTTTTGTAATTATTTATGTTTGTGACTGAATTCAACATCAGTTGCAGTGTCCTTGACATTGACATTATCTGGTCTCTCAAAGAACGTCCCTCGCTGCTGCTAAATGTTACTATAGCACTGTTGATTGTTGTTTTGGCCTTTGGTATTTCTCTAATGGCAAAAGTGCATTATATTGAGAAGACAGTATCAGTATTCGCTTTCAGAAAAAAAAGAAAGAAAAGAAAATGGCTATGTTGTTACAATAGGTATCCAAACAACTCTGAGTACATGTGGACTTTTTTTTCAAATGCTACACTGCAAGCTGCGTATACATTGCTTGTAACATAAATGTATAAAAGGGCACTCATTGTATAGAAATGTATCTAATTAACACTAACAAATGAAATTGTTTTATAATAACGTCCTTAAATGATTACTGATAAGACTGAAAGTCAAATTTACAAAAAGAGAGATACAAAAATCTTGGGTATTCTTTGAAAATAAAAACCTGTGTATTTTTGTTTTCAGTTGATCAGAATTACTCTTTTTGTCGAAAAATGTAGTACATGTATCTTCAAGGACTATAACCATTTTAGAATTATAAATATGCACAAGTCATATGAAGCGTTTTATTGGTGAGAAAAATGTTATAGCTGCCAGATGGATCTATTACCCACAGGTGGTGAACTCTGGTATAAATTTATTCATGGCAATCAGAATCGTCAGGAAATGTTTATTGACGGCATTGTTACAGTGTAGCGTTTCAGCAGTGTTTGTCACTCCGGGATTTCGTTCGCGCGGGCTTGCATGCCGGGTCAACTGTCGAAGGATAATGGACATCTCATGATGGAGTATGAATGTTTTATTTAAGGCTGATCAGTACTGACACCTCACTGCGGAAAGGCGTATTCTCTGACCACTGATTGCCTCTTATTGATTCTAACACTATATTTAGGTCACAAATGAAACATCGGAATTCTTTTTACTCCTTCGTGGCGTGAACAACTCACACATCACGTAAACTTTGCCTGATTTACAGTTTTTAGACATTGTAAATAAACAACAGAATAGAGAATCTAATGAATATTACAAAATTGATTTATTCCAATCAAATCATTCACATATTTCATTGTAGAATCTTGGTTCTAAGTTTAACTAATTTCCTTTAAACAAAGATGGAAGTTAAAAGGTCTCAAGATTGAGACATGTTCATTAGCTATAATAAAATGTTTTCCTGTGAAATATTAAGCTAAATGAATATTTGAAAGGCAAGGAACAATCATAAAACTCACTTGGGAAACAAAAAGAATTATTTGTGAATCTGATGATAGGTGAAACTGAAAGACAAATTAGGTAAGAGATGGAATGGACAGGCTAATCAGGCAAGAGGTGAAATTGATTGGTCAATCAGATGAGAGATTGAACTGATAGGCCAATCAGATGAGAGATGGAACTGACACTGGCCAATTAGATGAGAGATAGAACTGACACTGGCCAATCAGGTGAGAGATAGCAATGGCACTGGCTAATCAGATGAGAGATGGAACTGACACTGGCCAATCAGGTGAGAGATTAAACTGATAGGCCAATCAGGTGAAAGATGGAACTGATACTGGCCAATCAGGTTAGAGATGGAAGTGACAGGTCAATGGAAGTGACAGATGCACAAAAAATATTAGAATAGTAACGATTGATCTCCAGAAATTTTGTGAAAATACTTTTTTTTTAAATGAATGCATGATGCAAAACAGTTCATTAATGGTTTTCCTATGTAGAGTTACAGAAATGTTCTGGTTTCCCTGGACCAGAACTATTTTTCTAAATTTTGTCTTTGGAAATGTTCTCAGGGAAACAAAATTGTACATTATCCCCTAAAATATTAGTTTTAACTGTGTAGTGTAGCATAAAAAAGTATTTGTTGTCTTAAAGGAATTCAGTACAATAACTTGTGTACAGGAACAATTGGACATTGTTAAGGGAACAATTGGACATTGTTCTGATTTTAATAGATTAATGTTTTACTTTTATTGATATCTGTAAACAAGATGCAAAATTCTGTCAAGTGAGAGAGATAACATAGATGGTATATAGATATATGGTACAGACTCAGGGTCAGTGGACTCTTGATCGGTCAGTGGGAGAAAGAAGATGAAAAAAAAACCCAGTTTATACTGATACTACTGTGTATCAATGGGAAAATAATTTGGTATAAATTGATCTTCTATTATTTGGTTCCTACATTGGATTTTTTTTTCTATCTGCAGTCCCGTTGATGAAAATGCCAATAAAATTGTGATTGAATCACCATAAACGGTGGCCAGACAACCCAGCTAATGGTGGCAGTATTGTATACTATTATGACCAAACTGGCGACTGTACAATTATTTTCATCCCCATCAAGTTGTGGAGAAACAGTTAGGTATAACGTCTTTAATGTTCCTGGGTAGCTATTAACTTAAGTGCATGAGAAGAGTTGATTCATCTCATGCAGGATCTCACAAAGAAATGTGCACAAAATTACCAGAAAAAAAATCTCTCAGCTGTTTTTATTCATTGATCTAGTATGGATTTGTCCATGGAAGCTATTCTACGAGCCATTTCTATATAAAGCATTTCACCATGTTTTTCAATTGCCTGGATACTTCTGGAAGCTCCAATGAAATGATAGAATACCTTCATGTACATTGTGTATGTTGCGGAGGCTGAGACAGCCATATCAGAACTACTTTTTTTTTAGTAAATTCAGCAATTTTTGTGGTATTTTATTTTCTCATGTTTTGCAATTTAGTACTTCCTGGTATATTTTATTTAATCACAAATTGTAAAATAAAAATAACAACAGTAATCAGAAGAATCGGGCAAATTAAGCATTGAGCCTTAATCATTTTATTTGATGTACATATTTTCAAGGTTCTGGGATGTTCAGTTGAACTACGTAATTTTAAGTCAGTCTTTAATTTTCATATTCTTACCATTTTTCATGCAAGATAAAAAAATTCTGTTCTGTTGTCAGGTGCACTACTTTTCTATTTCTTTGGGAACACTCTCCTTGTTATGATGTAATACTCAATTTTATCAGACATTAGTAAGAATTGTGGGAACAAGGAATTAATTGTCATTGTTTCCAGCTGATTTGTCTGGAGGCTCCGGAATCTTATCTGGGGGCATTGGCCTTCAATCATCAATAGAAAAGTCGTTGACACCATTCTCTGGCTTCAAGTAAACGCTCTGAAGAAATGTTGCCAAGAACAATGAAAAAAGCAAACATCCCTTGTATAAAGCCTCTAATTCTGATGTACAGGCGCTGATTTTATTTTCTCAAGGGTCTTGTATCAGCAGATTTCATTTGATTGTTCTAGCATTGCTAAATATTTGTTGTGGCATGGCAATCAAATGTTGGTGTATAGTCCCACCGAGTTCAGATAATATCAGTTGATGAATGTCATAGACCGATTATAAATATCATCATTATTATTGTATCATAAAGTAATTAGATAAATAACAATGATAATGCCTACAGAACAGTAATAGATATATTAGGTGGGCTTATTGATAGATGTAGGCTTATTGAAAGATGTAGGCTTATTGATAGATGTAGGCTTATTGATAGATGTAGGCTTATTGATAGATGTAGGCTTATTGATATATGTAGGCTTATTGATAGATGTAGGCTTATTGATAAACATAGGCTTATTGATAAATGTAGACCTATATTAATAGAAGTAGACTTATTGATAGGCATAGGCTTATTGATATAAGTATAAGGCTTATTGATATATATATATATACATATATGTTGATATATGTATAGACTTATTGATAGATGTAGGCTTATTGATAGACATATGCTAATTGATATACGTAGGCTTATTGATAGACGTAGTCTTATTGATAGACGTAGTCTTATTGATAGATGTAGGCTTATTGATAGATGTAGACTTATTGATAGACATAGACTTATTGCTTGACATATGCTTATTGATATACAAAGGCTTATTGGTATATGTAGGCTTATTGATATGGACAGGCTTATTGAGAGATGTAGGCTTATTGATAGAAGTAGACTTATTGATAGGCATGGCTTATTATCATATTGTTCGGTAGGTATTATAATGATCAAATATAGTGTTAAAAAAAATGTCCAGAAATGAAAAATTATCTTACTTAATAATACTAGTCACTTACATGTGAAATAGCTGATATAGGATCTGAAAAGTTTTCACTTCATATGAAATTTCATAAAACAAGCCTTAAAAGTTATATTTTTCCTAGCCTTAATTCTTATCTCATAACTCAGAAAACTTACATTTTGACAGGTTTTAAGTCAATATGTGGAGGACAAAATCGATCGGAGTCAGCCATTTTGTTGTGCCATTCACTATTATGTATGTGTATATCTTTAGATTCTTTACACCAGTAAAACTTGACGTGTAAGTTAAGTAAGTCTTTATGTCAGGTATCTAAACAGTAAATAACTGTCAATTAGTATTGGTAGTTTGTTGAAAGGATTTAAAGAAAAGACAAGCAAGATATGTCAGCTCCTCTCAAAACAAATTGAATGTTTGTTTCAACCTTCTTACTGGACTCGTCAGTGATGCTAAGGGCCTCACGAAGTGTTCATATCTAGGAGGAAGCTGAGATAAGTCAATTAGGTCGGAAAAAAATGTCAAGATCTGGATGGAAAGTGGACCCATAGTTCAATAAATTTCCAAATTTCCAATATTGAATTTCAAAAGAGTGTTTAAGCACATGTATATATTCTGAACTGTCACTATTCAAATGAATTAAAATGTGAAAGAAGAAGTCGAGCATAATTGATTGAATTTATATACTTTTGTAAGAAGAATTTAACCTGTTAGGCACATTACATTTATGGTTGAAAGGCCGCATTGAATATATAAGAGAACCGAGTTTAAATAACTATTGAATGTCTTTTGTAAATAAGTCCGTATATCTTTGTGTACTTTTATTTGCTGATGTGAACCTTATGAATTTAAACAACGTATTGTTTGTTGTCATTCAGGTAAATTCTATTAAGCAAATAGTCATGAAAAGAATTGAGCCATTATAAGTCCTAGGTATGAAAGTGGCTAACAAATATTTTTGTTGACTTGTCTTTGAACATTGAAATGTTTCTCGATTCTAAGGTTATTTGATTTTCATTCAGCTTTGAATTAAAAAGTGAACAATTCAACAAGGGACCTATAGAAATCATATTTTGTTAATTTTATGACTAACTCAGTATTCAGAGTAAGGGAATTTGAAAAGTTTGTAGATTTGCCAAATGTTAGGTCTAGCTTTCCCAGTGTGAGGGTTATATGTGAAAACCATATAAATGTAAATTCTATTATTTTATCATAATTGCACAACAAGTTATACCAATTTATATTAATCACGATTGTCGGCCCGGATGGGAGCGGTGTGAAGTGTTTAACTGTGGGAGGAAACTGGAGTACCTGGAGAAAACTTGTATGGTCAGGGAGGTGAGCCCCCATACTTTTTCACGTCCAATTGGGGAATCAAACCCCAGCTGCCCTGGGTGAAAGACAAATGTGTTTTTACTAAGCACCGTTATAGAGTTGATTCCATGCATAGAAGATTCTTCTCTGCAATATGACATATGGCCAAGGCACTGTGTTGTAAAAACTATTAGCTGCTTTTGAAAAATATTCACTTGTCCAATATATTTTATAAAGATTATGAAAACCATCAAATGTTCATAATGTTCAAATTCATAATGGGGTGTGAATGTGTCGGGGGGGGCCGCGGTGGCCGAGTGATTAAGGTGTCCCGACACTTTACCACTAGCCCTCCACCTCTGGGCTGCGAGTTCGAAACCTACATGGGGCAGTTGCCAGGTACTGATCGACCGTTAGGCCGGTGGTTTTTCTCCGGGTACTCTGGCTTTCCTCCACCTCCGAAACCTGGAATGTCCTTAAATGACCCTGGCTGTTAATAAGATATTTAAACAAAACAAACCAAGCCAAACCAGTCCAGTATGAATGTGAATGGTCTTCGGTATGATCACAACCAGTGGAGGACTTGAACATGATGTTTTGGTGACCTCACTATATAATGTCTGACACCTTCAGCAGACAAATGACCACTGTCCAGTACAGCAATGTAACACAGAGGTGTTACCCGTAGATGTACAAGATCCTAAACAGATCAACAGGTCTTTTTCATCTACATCAGTGATACAGTGATTTGTCTGTACGTTGGTGACAGTAAAGTCACCAAAATATCACACTCTACAACCAAAGTACATTCACATGGAATTCATAGTGTCATAAAATCCATCAAAAGGCTTTCAGAAATATCATTTTCTCCTATAATATTTCATAATTATGGCACTGCTGTAGGGGTGACTTTTTTTTTAACTGATTAGAAATGTCAAGTCCGTGTTGGAAAGAAATATCCTAATTACATTGCGAATGCATCCAGTAACCTGTCCCAGTTTCAAAGGCGGAAGAAGAAGTGCTGAAACTGCATGAATAGAGGAAATTTTGGCTTCAAGGACCTGTTGATTAGGAGAGAGAGTCTACTGTATGGAAGTGCTGCCTTGGCATTTATGGCCGTGATGATGGCATTTGAATGTCAGTGAACTAAAAGGTGTAGAGGGATAGGTTTGTGATTATGATGATGTGAGGGTTTCGTCTAGTGGACACTTGTTGTAATTGGTCCTACAGTTATCATAGTATTTTGATATTATGATATTAGGTGCTGAGGTGTGATATTTATAGGCCAGCTGATTACTGCAATGCATTATGCATGCAAGATGACTATGATATATATCATTAGGAAAATATTCCAAATTAAAAGGATTTTTTTATAAATAGATTATTGCAAATACGAGTGATTTGTATGATATATTTAAGTTAATGCTTGAAATTTTTTTTTTTTTTTATGATTCCACTTTCGATATTAGCAATTTACTTAATTGAAATGAATCAAAAGTTTGCACAATTTCTTTGTCTTAATATAGATATTAAAAAAAGTTTAATAATAATCTCCTGTTGGCTCTTCAGATTTATGTAAGATGTCAGAATATATGTCTGTCAATAAGGTTCTTTGGAAATCTCAAGATAAATGATCAACAAAGAAACATATTTACAGTGCATCTGTCAGTATAAATCTTGGTAGCTCCTCCAAACTTCATTATGGACTGGATTTTAATTGTTTTAGAACAGTTCATTTCAATTCTAAGGGTAGAGAAGAGTTGATGAAGCCCTTGTCTGTTGAAGGCATTAGACGGATGGATTAATCAGCGGAAATATAAACAACAGGAAAGAATTTATCATGTCAATTTTTTTTTCACTTTCTTGAAAAAGTTTTTTAACATGGCAACTTCAAAACTTTTTGAAAGGTATACGGTAATTAGTAAATGAATCGTTCAGCATGGATGTTGCTACTGTTAACCTTTAGACATCCAATTTTGTTGCACTGAAGGTTTCAGAACACTGGTCCTCAGTGGTACGGTAAAATAGGAACATCACTCGAATTGTACTCTGTTTCTCCTCATTCAGGAAGTAACTGAGCTGGAAAAGTTCACTTTCTATCTTCTAAGAGGAAGCTTGAGCTTTCCTGATTCAATCTTTATTCCAGAAAAAAAAAACAAAAAACTGTTGAGTAATGGTGGAAAGAGATTATACACACTTTGTAATCTTGAACTCTGAAAACCAGAGGATCATGTAAAATATAGAAGTATTGACATCTCCTGTCCTGGCCAAATTTCCTATATCCTTGTATCTGATGATTCCCAAATGAGGCAGGGTCCTGAATGCCTAGATCCTTATAAGATGTATCATCATTTTGAAGTATAATTTTGCCCTGACTATTCTGACATCCTGTCTAACCTGACCCCCGAGTAATCTGACATCCTGTCAAATCTTACCCCAGATTATTCTTATCCTATCTAAACTGAGCCCCCAATTGTAACATTCTGTCTAATCTGAGCCCTGAGTATTCTGACATCCTATTCTGACATTCTGTCTAAACTGAGCCCTGAGTATTCTGATATCCTGTCTTATCTGACCTCATTGTATTCTGACATCATGATATCCTGTCTAATCTGATAACTTATTAATATTTTTGTTCTTAAGCTAATTAGTTACTGGTTAACAATGCACCTGCATGACAGTCCGCCCCTTTTTCAGTTTTGTCTCACCGACGATAGCCAGTGTTTAGTCAGTGTGTCGTTGTGTTCTGCCTGACCAATGATATTGTATTCCACAGGGTGTCAGATTAGAGAGGTTTTATATTGTACGTACTGTTCAACACAGACATTATACTCTCCTCTGTAAACTCGTATAACATTTTGTCAGGGTATATAATGTCTGCTAGTGGATCCATAATTGGTGGCCATTTTGTTTTTGTGAATTGTGTCAATTTATGCTAAAATTTGGTGACACTGAAGGTATTTTCTGTGACGATTTTTCTATAAGACAGGTTGTTTACCAATGCAGGTTTAACAGAGCTGTACAACCTACCACTTATTGATTATATGATTCCGATTAGAGAGAAGAAATCGTGCTACACAGACGTATGCAAGGGAACTTCGAGCAGTGACAACTATACCTGTATCGCAGACATTACTACTGGATTTTGTTGTGATTTTCCCTTCGAATGTTAAGCATATGTCTTCGTGCATGAAAAATAGTGCTTGGGTTAATTAAAACTCCGCCACAGTCGCTTATCTTCATAATTCTGACTTGGTGTCATCTTTTCCCCTGTTTTGATAATTTGATGTCAACAATATAGCCATCGTTGATTCATGTCTCCAGCAAATTGATGGTAAAGCTGTGATCGAGAATTACTGGCTACGGCTGTCTGCCATATTTTTTTTATCATGGTCCTATATGAGACTAGGTTAGTACATTTTCAGAAATCAATTTTTCAAAGGACAAAAGAAATTTTTAAAAGAAATATTGGGCAATGTTGCAGGATGATACTTAAAGAATATGAATTGATTTTCTCTACAAAAATGAATCTGTTCTAAGGAAGTGCATTGCTTAAAAAACCGGTTTTATGATTGAATGGATATGCGACATGATAACGTATGCCGCTGGTCGATTGGTTAAGTATATGTAATAAGTAAACAATAGAGAATCATTTATCGTTGGATTGAAATGAGTGTTAAATGACCCGTTATGCTAATAAGTTAAATGGTTATATCATCTGTTTTCACGAAGAATCCGTAATGGCGGTGATTTCATTGATATACAAGAATAGAAATATTCAATATTTTATTGATTTTTATGTATAAACTTTCCAAGTGATGTGTTGACTTGTCGTTTTCTGACCTTGTTGGTAGCAAACTATACTGTATTTGTTGCTAATGCTATCATACACACCTGTGTAATATTACTCATTAATGATACTCCCTGTCCGTAATCAACGAAAGAGTTTTTTGATAAATTTGGACCCGACTCTCGTTACGATTGATAATTACTAATAGGTACAAAATATAGATATGATACAATACTCTAACAAACATTATGTTGAATCCAATATTCAATATTAATATTGTCCGGCTGTTATGCCCTTTATATACCCAATGCCCTTACAATAGAAACACTTAAACAAAACATATACTTATAGTCCCTATACTTAACCATACCCTTCATCGGCTATTACATACTTGCACCCTATCTATATATCATGTATGTATGTAATTTCCTTATATTACGAGGCCCAGTCGACAGGTATTCGTGCTGTATAATCATATGTGATGAGACTCGGATTTATATGTATGTAGATGATTTCTTACTTATATATATATAATCATGGGCTTTAGATATAATTGATTTTCTGATTTTTGTCTTTATATGGTATAATCATATATTATGAGACTTAGATTTATATATATGTTGATGAATTGTTACCAATATATATATATATAATCATGGCCTTTAGATACAATTGAGCACTGATATGATATTCTGATTTTTATCTATATATGATATAACCCCGAGATTTATGTTTTGTCATGCTACTTATATCTATATATATACTTACCACAGGCATCAGAAGGAATTGACAACACACACCAATGAGAATGGACATTGGGTATTTGAGTTGACGTTTTAGACTCTCTGTGTCTGTAACACATCCAATTCCGAAGCTGATGAGAATGGCCACCGCGGCGGCTGAACAATCAAAAACAAAGTCTGCCGTTTTTTCTGGCCGTATAGCAGTCATGGCGAGTTTGGCATGGGATAAAGCCCTGTATGCCCCCTCCTTAGCGGTTTGTTCACTGTCGAGATCTAGAAGAGTTATGGACATAGTCACATAACCTATATGCATTGCCTCTACGGTAAAGTTGTACTCCTCATTGAGACGAACATGCATACGAATTTTGTCATATAGATAATCACTGTTGTCATAGAAATTTCTCCGTTTCTTATTTTTATCCCATTTGTATAACTTGGCCACTTTGCCATTGCTGGTTTGAATGACCGCCTGGTACCTACGTCTTGTTACAGGGGCACTGCCATTGCCGTTAGTGGCAGCGTTCTGGACAGAGTCCGCATGGTTTGGTGGCAAAGAAGACCCATTGTTCGTCGCACTAGTATTAGCATTATTATTATCATCATATTGACGTGTCGTCGCACTCCGGCCTGATGTAGTTGTACAGTTGAAGATGATGGTCTGATTAGAATTCACTCGCAGTTCATTGATTGATGGTGGGTTAAGGAAGATCTGGAAGGTTTCATTGACAGCACGAGGGGAGAGGCTGGCCGCCGGAGTTGGGGACACATTGAGGAATGGCTGTTGTGACTGGAATGTGCCTGTAGTAAAATTGCTAGGACTCTTCAGTGCTGCCGATACAGGCAGCAGAGTAGATAGCAGCGAATAGGGGATCTGTGAGGTCATTGTGTTACTTGAGGACTCGTTGGAACTGGACACAGATATTGGCTTTGCTGCCTGTACACTTGACAGATTGGACTGTAATTTTGTTGTTTCTGGGAGGGACTCGCTTCCATTCGTTTTATCACTCTCCCCAACCCCCAGGGGTTTAGGTGTGATTGCAGTAATACCTGGGTTTGAATTGACTAAATTTGGAAAATTTGGGAATATGAAAACAGTGTGGACTAGCGCAATGATAGTCAGATGTTTAGTCGACATGTCTATGCTGACGACTAGCTGTCAGTCACAGGTTGACTAAAGTCTGGTCCTCAGTATCAATACTGCTGCTGCGGCTGCTGGCAATCCGCTCCACTAGCTCCAATTAGAACTTGTCTATACACTCTCCGTTACTCCCTGTCAACTCGCATCAATAATGGCCAGTTTTAATCTCTCTCATGGGAGAACTCTGTAGTCAATTCAATACCACCGGTAACAGGGAATTACATGTAGCGGGGAAGTCGTGACAGTGTGTTATCTCCCTTTAGTGATCACTGATAAAATCAGTGGTTGGCACTATGTATAACCATCGTATAATAAATAAAATCACAGGCGTAGACTTAGAAAATGTCGTAATGTATCCCCAAGTTATCTGCAGCAATCTATAATCAATTTATTTATAAGCACTTGTCGGGACATACGAAGGTATTAAATGGCAGGGCTCTGACACCGTTATATCCAATTATTGACTTGATACACACTCTTTATCCTTGTAAGTAACCGGGCTGGTCATTAATTCACAAAATTGCATTAATTTCATTTGTTCACACCATGGTTCCGTGGCAATACTTGACTAGCTATCACAGAGGTATTTGCTTGCCATTTCCAGTTTGTATCACAGTAATTCATCACATTGGTTTCAACTTTGCATAATTCATCCATAAACGTTGTATTCCTTTAGCACTGGTTTGTATTAAATCACTCCGTAAAAATTTCTTTTAAGAATATAACTTGATGTTCATTCCATTCTCTTTGTTTAATCCATGGAAAAATATTGTCGTTGCACGCACAGTTTCATCCATTATAATGAAGACTTCCCGAATTTTGCGTAAATATATTAAAAGTAATTTCCTTCCAGCATGTTGCATATATTGGTAAGATAATCATTAATTTGCTGTAGGCTCAAAGATTCATTAAAGAAAAAAATCTTGTAATCAGTTGAATTGAGGCTACATATATGACCTACAGCAAATTGAAAAAACTGTCAATTAATTATAAGGAAAAATATCCTGGGCGTGTGCTCAAGTCACATTCAGATATTCCTTGAGAAAGTAGCTGAGAAAGTTGTCAGACTTGAATGAAATGAATGTAGTCCAGTAGCTGAAAGACTTTCGTTGTTCCATACATTTGGGCCATAGTATGCCTCATACCTACTGCTTAAATCATTTCATACAAACAATATGCTTTCATTCCAGTATGAGATTGGTACATTCCTTTTAAATCACACACACTATTTGTTGACATTTCTGTTGACATATAACTGTATTTTGCATGTAATCAGTTGTTTTGTCCTCGTTGGTTGACATGTTTGCGATGTCCAATGGTCCATGGTCAGAATGAAGCATCACAGCCTTACATCCAATGGAGTATGTAAATTCCTGGACTCAGGTCAGAGTCTGCAATGAAACAAAATCACATTTTAAAGGATACTTTGTTTGTAAAACTTCTGATCTGCAAATACAGACCTAAGGTAGACACTTTAAACGGTTAACAAGAGATATAAACTGCTACACATAATTGTTTAAAATGTTGAAGGTAGAATTAGCTAGCGATACCCTATACCACCTCATTATTGGTAAATAGTTATACCTCTGAGGTTGTGTGTTTGTATTATTGATTCCTGTGAGATCTCGATGGGGAACCTGTCTTTGGGGTTGGATCAAGTCATTGACTCAGTCTATCGGCCATACCACAGGCTTTCATCAGCCACTTAAGGAGGTATGCTACCTTGGAATTATATCTGTGTTAGAGTTACTTCCCTTGAATAAATGAAGTGCACTGTAAAGTAGTGTGCAAATGTTATTGGATCTGATTTTGACTCTTCAAAATATTTTTTATACTAGAGTTGATAGGGTGTAACTTGTCTCAGAATTGATGGTGTAATACTTTTACACTGCTTTGATGGTCTAAACCTTTACATTGATTTTATGGTGTAATGATTTTACACTGATTTGATGGTGTAATAATTTTACACTGATTTGATGGTGTATTAATTTTACACTGATTTGATGGTGTATTGACTTGACTCTGATTTTATGGTGTAATAATTTTACATTGATTTTATGGTGTAATGATTTTACACTGATTTGATGGTTTATTAATTTTACACTGATTTCATGGTGATTTGACTCTGATTTGATGGTGTAATTCTTTTCAGCTGATGGTAGGTCCTGAGAAACTGTATAAGTGATATATTTACTGATTATATTTCACTTGATACTAATTTGCTAAACTTTAATTTGAAACACTTTTGATCATCTGAAACTGGAAGAAAGAATCAGTCACAAATTATTATAGAATATAATGTGATAAACATTTCAATAACAAATAAAGTTTTTGATTTCAGGAGAAATAATTTTATGTCATCTTTATACAACTGCATGGTCCTTAATTATGATCCAATACTGTTGTTTTCTCAAAGGGGGGATTTAAAATATATCTTGAAAAAAATGTATGTTTAATATAAATATATATTAGAAATTAACATTATTTTATCAAATTGATATTGTGATTCCATTATCATTAAATTCCTTTTCCATTAGAACACCTTTAACACAACAGGTGGCCACGAATCGTAACACTATGTGTTGTATTAGAATATCTGTACCACATGCTTGGTTCAAATAAATTTTGGTGAGTAGTATGATGGCTGAACCCGAATCTGCCCCACCTAGACACAATGAAGGCTGTCCTTGATCAGCGTATTACTACATCTTCTCTCCCTGACCTATAAACCAGAGGTATGAGGTGATGGATACTCCGTCTGGCTGCCTGTACACCAATCATTAGCCTGATCAGAGAATATACTTTTTTCCCCGTTTCTTATGTTTCCGTGTTTTATCAGGCTGTTAGACATTCCTTTCTGTCTAGTAGTGCTTAGTGTACTCCACATTCAAAGGCTACCTGGTTATGTATACAATACTCCTACAATATACAACTATCACTCAGCCAGAATGTACCTATAACTCTTTGTCTGTATGTAGTAGGAGTGGAAAAATGCACGGCCAGACCGGGGTTCGAACCTTATATGAAATATTTTACCCTTCCTAAGAAGTTTTACTTTTCCTTAAAGAGAGATTTCTTAAGGAATAGAACTCTATTTGAAAAAAATATATATCTTTCTTCTAAAGGAATTCAACATAATGGCTATTTTGATCTGAAAATAAACTTTCAGAAGAATGATAGACTTTACTGTTTAAAAGAAACAGATCTGCAGTGGTCTTTTCTGATATAAATGCTTCCAAAACTTTGTTTTATATTACCTAAGCTATGGAAGCTATAAAGGAATCTGAAACAAACATTTAAGCTGAAGGCTTACCTGAAGTGGACACTTTGAAAAGAATTTTACCATATCAGAAATACCTATTCATAAGCTTCCAAAGGAACTGGGCCTTATCTGAAATATACACTTCCAAAGCAACTGGGCCTTATCTGAAATATACACTTCCAAAGCAACTGGGCCTTATCTGAAATATACACTTCCAAAGGAGTTGGAACTTCCATGAAACATCAGCACTTCTAAAAGAATTTTATCTGAAGAAATACACTTCCAAAGGAATTTAACTTACACTTCCAAAGGAATTTAACTTTCCAGAAATTCAACAATTCAAATTGAATTTAATATTATCTGAAAAAATACACTTCCAGAGGAGTAGGAACTTTCCTTAAACTCAACAATTCCAAAGGAATGGAATCTTATCACCTGTTAATGCACTTCCAAAAGACTTCCCTGAAATGAAATGTTGACTGTTCCTGTATTTAAGGTCCCAAAGGAGTCATACCTATCAGACACAAGTATTTAAGGTCCCAAAGGAGTTGGAATTTTCCTGAAATATTAAAACTTCAAAAGGAATCAGATGTTATTTGAGATACGAGGACACACTTTAATATACAATGAAAAGCGATACTGAATTGAAGGCTTCCAAAGACATTCTTCCTAGAATAAACATAAACCATTTCTATTGCAGTAAACCATTATCTTATATAAACAGCTCAGATCGAATGAGACTTTATGTCAACGTCAGAATTACTCTAGAAAGTATTATTGCTAACCCACGCCTCTAGAAAGGCTGTCTCCTGCTTCCTTTGTATAGGTATATATTGCCTTAACAATAATACCATTCTTTAGTAATCTTCAAAGACTCTATTTATAACATTCCAAGAGCCTCCCCCACTCCTGTATATATCCAGTACTTATGTCGGCCTTAGAGTTGATGTTGCTGTGCATTGGGCAGGTATTACAGGTGAACTATGTATATATATATATATATATATAAGTAAAATAAAAAAACCAACTCTCCGTTAGCGCTTTCGTCGCGTCATGGCGACTCTTCAGGTGTAATGAAAGGGTTTATTTGTGACGTCATCACTGTGTGCCATGGCATTTCTATATATGCATTACACCTGAAGAGCTTGCTCTCAAAGCATGTGAAAGCGCTTGTGATTTTCTGGTTTGTGTTTTTTATTATTATTACTATGTATATCCATCACAAGGACATAATATACTTTTAATTATATATATATATACATATATTGAGCACAACACATTGCATATTTGTACCTTTGAATGTGATCAGATAGTGATTGGGTGGTCGGGTAGCACAGTGGTTTGGTTTGTTTGGTTTGTTTTTGTTTAACGTCCTATTAACAGCCAGGGTCATTTAAGGACGTGCCAGGTTTTGGAGGTGGAGGAAAGCCGGAGAACCCGGAGAAAAGCCACTGGCCTACAGTCAGTACCAGGTAACTGCCCCACGTAGGTTTCGAACTCGCAACCCAGAGGTGGAGGGCTAGTGATAAAGTGTCGGGACACCTTAACCTCTCGGCCACCACGGCCCCTAGCACAGTGGTAACACACTTGCCTTTCACCTAGGGATTTGACTCCTCAATCGGAGGTGAAAAAATATGTATGGGTCACCTGCCTGACCATGTGGGTTTTCCCCAGGTTGGTTTGGTTAATTTTGTTTAATGTCCTATTAACAGCTAGGGTCATTTAAGGACATGCCTAGTTTTGGAGGTGGAGGAAAACCGGAGAAAAACCGTAGGTCAGTACCAGGCAACTGTCCCACGTGGGTTTTTAATTTGGGTTGTTAAAACACTTTAAATATAAGCACCGATGTTTAAACAAATAATGGGACATATATTGATATAATGTTCATGTTACATGCATTTGATTTTAATTGAGCCTACATGTGAGAATGTTCATTTTAAGTATTTGTGCAAATATTGTATATTCAAGCAAAATTTATATATTTCAAAAAGAAAAATAAATAAAAAAATTAAAAAAAAGGAAAAGATCAATTTTTGGATTTGAGAACAGGTTAATTGTATTCGCAGCAAAAAATTGCAATGAACTTTTTTGGGTTTTATACTGCATACCCCTATCAACCATCATTGATCACAGATTACCGTTCACTGGGTAATAGTATTTGGGATTTAAACCAATCTCTAATTATCAAAGCTGGGCTAGTAGTAATTGCACAAAATGTATAAAAAATACAAAATCTCTTTTTTTTCTGTAAAAAATGAGGCTTAATAGTATTTTATGATCTTTTGATTACCATATCTATCCTGCAAGAAGACCAGGGGCCACCATATAATATTATGTCTGTCTCAATTGGAAAGGACAGTCATTCATTGGGCTAATTATAGGACAGTGGAACAAACACAATCCCAATATATAGATATGAATGGGATTATAAACA
Organism: Pecten maximus; assembly: GCF_902652985.1. Taxonomy (NCBI): domain Eukaryota; kingdom Metazoa; phylum Mollusca; class Bivalvia; order Pectinida; family Pectinidae; genus Pecten; species Pecten maximus. The sequence goes on from NC_047018.1 coordinate 40,745,763, forward strand.
TGGTGTATGTTACTTGTTGTCTTCCTTCCAATCAAAGTTAAAGAGTGTGAATGTTCTGGCCTTCAAAATTAAATCTGAGATTATGAGGTTTAAAAAACTTGCTAACTGGAAATACCTATTCTATTTTTATGTACAGTCTAGTACAACACCTATTCTATTTTTAGAATGGGTCTGTATCAGATTAGTGAAATGGTTTTACAACTCACTAAGAATTTTGAATTATAGCGGCTCATTTTCAAAATTCATATTACAACTTGATATAAATAGTCACAGATTTTTTGTTGGTATTCAAATTTTAACTAATTATTTTTAAAACCAATTAGAAAATCATTGTTCTAAAATTATAAAACATCACATTGAATTGATCACAGTGTCAGCGTTTTGAGTTCCTCTCCGAGTCTACGACAAATTGGGTTGAGCTCAGTTTTACATACTAAATTGATGGGAATGTAATACAAAATCAGAATTTCAAATACACTATAGAAAATAGGAAAATATATTCTTCCTGTAAAGTTGTCATATACTGACAAAGACTATTTCTACACCACAAACTTGCATGTTGAGACATGTTTTGGAGTCAAGAAAAAAGTTGGCTAAAAATTTTGAGCAATATTTTTTTTCTTTTATTCAATTTTTTTTTTTTTTCTAGAACAACTAATGTCTCTACTCTGATTTCTATGAAAGGTTCGGTTTTAACTATTTGTATTTTACTATTATTAATGATATGGTTATTTTGAATGATGACTTGATGAACTTTCCAGGAAAACAACCTAGAACTATTGAACTATAGTTAATTTATATGCTAACTATCATAAAAAGCTATGTGTTAAATACCTCGTAGATATCGATCAGGATTCCTAAGTGTAAATTATAGATTAAATGATTAGATGTAGAAGACCTACCTGTGCCAGCGTTGTAAATATCACCTGTAAATAGATGTCCAGGTAAACCAGTTTTATCTCCTATAACAAGATTAAAAGTAAGCCAGTCCTGGGCTGCACTGAAGCACACCATGGTAGTAAGACTATGTTGGAATCTGTTGGCCGAACCTTTGGTGTAATGGGGGAACTTGGGGCTGCTCAGTCAAGACTAGTACAAGTGGTAAATGTTCCAAAATTTTGCCTAGCCAATATTGATTTACCCGATCACATTCGATACAAAATCATACAGCTATACTTTCTTACAAACTAAATGTGCTTTACTTATTTTGTAAGATTGAAATTAAAATCTCGTTATTAGGTCCATTATATATCTGATTATTTTTTGGTATGTACAAGTTTTTAGAAAGTGTCTATCGAAATTCAAGAATAGCTGTGGTAATAATTGGATATTAGTTTCATGCCAGCAGGATATAGTTTTGTTCTGACCAGGTGTTTAAAATGCAGCACATCTCAGAAGCAATACAGGTTGTCTGGACAGGCTCTAAAGGACACCCTTTCCACCAGGGGGCGCTGTTCTGATAACTCTCCGACACATTTTACAAACGACCTCTAAACGTGTTGATTAGACACATATGGAACATTAATTATGTACTTTTTGAGGGGAGAAAAAAAAACTGTTAATAGAAACCAAAATCCTTAGGCTTACATTATTTGTCAGCAAGATATCATCAAAGCGGGAGTGTGGACAGGGACAGGCCATGTTTATTTTGCCATGTGGTATATGTAGTATATATGATACTTCGTATGACTGGGATGAATTTACATTTTCTTCGTCAGTCATGAGCATTGAGTAGAATCTTTTTCATCTTAAGTCGCTGAATCCTCACCCCCACACACACTAGTTCTGGCTGTTTGGATGTCTGGTTAGTTTATAAGTGAACCCTTCACTACACGAGGCTGCACACTTAGAATTATTGGTTAGATGTTAAAGAGAATACTCCTTGCCACACACAACACTTGCTCTTAAGCCTGTGTAGTTAGCTTGAATGCTGTTTACACTTTTAAGTTTGGTTGATGGCTGGGTTTATCGCCTCATGAATAGCAAGGGTCAATTTGAGGTAGGATCTCCTTGTAGTAGCTGGTGGCTACCTCACTACACAACATGCCTGTCACATTCTATGAGATCTAGAGCATTTTGGACAAAATATTGTTCCCATGGACACAGCCACAAAGAATGGTTTGTGATCACAAATTACTGAGAGACATAATCTACCCCAGGTACGGATTGAACAATTCACATACCACATAAAATTTGATGTTTTTTGTGGAAAACTGGTTACGAAAAGTAATGCCTCATATTTTTATTACTGCTTGCATTGATAAAATCTAACATGGAACTTTCCTGACATGTCCTTTATCATCTAATGTTATACAGGAAACAAAAGCTCATCAATTTTGGATCAGTTCCACCGACATATTATAATTTCATAATGAGTTTTAACCATTACACTTGAAATACGGTAAACCTCCGGTTAGTTCGAACAAAATTAAATAAATATTGTCGGTCCTGTTCGAACTGTTCGAAATTATATGCTGAGAAATTAAACCTAAGTTCGAACTATCCGAGTCTAAATCGTTAAAATGACGAACGTTCGAACTATCCGAGTCGACATCATGGCGGACTGTCAAGCCTGCAGGGTATACGTAGTTACTGTAGCTTGAACGTTAGCTGGCCACAAACAATCTAATTTTCCCATTCTTATTTTACACAGTCTGTTTATTTTTCCATTAACTTATCATTCTTTCTTCATATTTTATGCAAAACACACGACCATAGATGCAGTAAAACACCGCGGCTCCACCCCGGTAATATTTAGTCAATTTATGTACCAATGTCACTGTTAATTTTCCGAGGTGAATTAACAACATCACAAAAATACCATTAGTGTTCCAAGACATTCATTAACGAGTCTCTTTAATGCATAACCACCGAAGCCCGAAGTGATGTGCCAATGTTTTTTGTCGGACGATTAATGCATAACTGTTGTTCAAACAGTGTTGGATGAATGGCGGATGGTGTCACCTCTACGATCAAACAATTAAAGACTACTCCAGAGATGTTTTATGAATCGTATACAGCTAATCAATACGTATAACTCACACGTTTTGTCGTCGCCCGCATTGAGATCAAAGTATGAAATCAAAGCAGTGATGATCTGATCTTTTAGGACTGTAATTCTGTGTTCTTATGGTTTATACAAATGCCGTTCAGAACCTGTAGTTCTCATTTCATTAACCTTTTTGTTTTCATCATTTCGACAGGTGTTTCATCAATCTGACAAACTGTTATTAGAATATTTCTTGGTATACTGGGACTAATATTAAGATGGATGTACAAAATAATTTACGAATATTTTTCATTTCAGTAATAATTACTATAACGTTAGTATGCATATTCATCACTTACACCCATCTTTGTAGCCCCAAAAAACAAGATTAAAAAATTCCGCCCTCCCTACTGTCACCATTGTAATTTACTGAATTTGTTTTAATGTTCCTATTAAAGACAGGTCATATACATCAAAAACAAAAATCAAGGATACAACATGATCTGTATAGATCCAAGGAAGATCCAACATTGTCCCGTAAAGGGAAATCTCCGCCCTCCATACACTTGGGTTTGTCTGTTTTCATGATGATATTGTTTCTGGCTAAATACATTGACCCTGCAAGCTCCTAATGATATGACAGGATCGAGATATAATCTATGTCATTGCGAGGAGAGATATGAACTTCAATGTTTAAAAAAAAGAGAAATATAAATGAAATAAAATAAATAAAACAAAAACGGAGAAAAAAATACATGTACAAAACTTTTTCATTACCCCTCCCAAAAGGAAAAAAAAAAAGAAAAAAAAACCCACAAAAAACAAAAATATAAAAAAGAAATCGACATCTTGAGCACAACATGTTAATGTAAAAGAGATACAAATTTTGAATTAAGATAATGAATTGATGAAGATTGTTGATCTTGCCATCCAATTACTGGGTACATGTAGAAGCATGCACCTATGAACCCAGGTCAATGGATTCCATTTCCACAGTAACATGTGATTGAGTATCCCTGACAACTAAGAATGGTGAAAATGACATTTTTACGATAGCTTTTACCATAATGATACCAATATAGTCATGAAATGGACAGAATATTTGTGATCACATATACTACAAAAGATTGCATATACCGTTCCATACCCCTCATCAAGCATTCCTGATGCAAGGCAGTGGATCAAAGGGTTTCGTGTCTGGCCTATTATCTCAGCATTTTTACGCATACTTGGATAATGTTTTTAACCTTACATTATCGTTTAACATAACTTGTAATTAGGTTTAGCGTAATTACTTATTGTATAATAATTGTAGTATTACTCTGATAAACATGATGGTAAATATTTACATAGACAATTAGGCACCAAACTTTTATCAATCCTTACCCGTTTTTTTCCACAATCAAACTCCTGCCCCCCTTTTTATTTTTGCAGAATCATTATTTTTTTTAAATAATACTAAATCTAAGATTGGTTCACAAGTAAGTCCTCTCCAATTGTTAATACTAAATTTTTACATGAGGGGAGGGGGCTCATTTGAGGATAATTACGGTATACTGAAAATGACATCAGACCAATACATTTTAAGCAAAACATTACTATAACGACTCCTATTGGTCAAGATTGGGTCTAAAGAATCCCTGTTTTATCAAACCTAAATGACTCCTGTTGGCCCAGATGGAGTCTGGGGACTCATTGTTTTATCGAACCTGAATGACTCCTGTTGGCCCAGAAGGGGCCGAGGGGCTCACTGTTTTATCAAACCTTAATGACTCCTGTTGGCCCAAAAGGGGTCGAGGGGCTCACTGTTTTATCAAACCTAAATGACTCCTGTTGGCCCAGAAGGGGTCAAGGGGCTCACTGTTTTATCAAACCTAAATGACTCCTGTTGGCCCAGAAGGGGTCGAGGGGCTCATTGTTTTATCAAACCTAAATGACTCCTGTTGGCCCAGAAGGGGCCGAGGGGCTCACTGTTTTATCAATTAAACCTTAATGACTCCTGTTGGCTTAGTGGGGTCGAGGGGCTCACTGTTTTATCAAACCTTAATGACTTCTGTTGGCCCAGATGGGGTCTTGGGGCTCATTGTTAGCCTAGATGGGGTCTTTTTTATCAAAGGTTAACAAATTTATGACATATAAACTTTTGACCTCAAGTTGATAGCGAGTGGGAAGCTTATTGCAGGTCATTATGAAATAGCATTTTAATGGAATTTCAGTTAGAAATGAGTGGGCTTATTGCAGGATGAAAACTTATTACTGCCAGTTCTATCGTGGTAGGAACTAGGGCACTTGCAGAACTACCAGGAATAAAAGTATTTGCATGATTATATTGTTGTTAACCCACATAATCATGCAAAAACTTTTGTCTGATGTCTGTATATTTGACATTCTTTCGTAGCATTACAATTACATTAAGAACTGGCTAAGTAAATAAGATTGTCTCATCAACTTGTAGGAGTTCTACAAATGTTATAAAGTCCTCAATTTGTAATTGGTGAATTGTCTGTGATTTACTTTGTCCATGACAATATGTGAATTTCAGCTGGTTGATATTGAATCAAAGTAAGTTGATTTTAGAAATTAACCAATTAGGTCTTCCCGTCGATGTCGTCTGTTTAAAATAGCTCACGGTATCAAATAGAGAGGTCTGACATTTGGTGACTGAAGGGAAAGACGGACCAGAACAATAGATGGTGACCTAGATAATTGACTGAAGGGAAAGACAGATCAGAACAATACATGGTGACCTAGATAATTGACTTAAGGGAAAGACTGAGTAGAACAATACATGGTGACCTAGATAATTGACTGAAGGGAAAGACAGATCAGAACAATAGATGGTGACCTAGATAATTGACTGAAGGAAAAGACAGATCAGAACAATAGATGGTGACCTAGATAATTGACTGAAGGGAAAGACAGATCAGTAACAATGCATGGTGACCTAGATAATTGACTGAAGGGAAAGACAGATCAGTAACAATGCATGGTGTCCTAGATAATTGACTGAAGGGAAAGACAGATCTGTAACAATGCATGGTGACCTAGATAATTGACTGAAGGGAAAGACTGACCGGAACAATAGATGGTGACCTAGATAATTGACTGAAGAGAAAGACAGATCAGAACAATACATGGTGACCTAGATAATTGACTGAAGGGAAAGACATATCAGAACATAGATAATTGATTAAAGGAAAAGATCAATAAGAAAAAAAAATGCTCGTTCTAAAAGAGTTTTTCACAACTTTATATTAAATGTTTAGTCTAGTTGGGTGTTTATATGAACAATTCTGGTTGCGTCATTGACTAATAAAATGATGTAACCCCATGCTTGTGTCTTACAAGTCAATGCCAAACATATTTAAAATTCAAAAACATTTTTCAGAATTCCATATTACTGATGTTTTGGGCAAGACTTCAAGGAGTTGAATTACCCACATGTGAATGGGAGTAAAAGATGCTTGTATCGGTACATGGAGATGCTGAACTGTCGCCTAAAACGCCCCAAAGTTCTGAATCAGAGTGACACTAAATGCCGTAAATCTGTTTCCTTTAGTTTTAGATGAATACTCATTAAGTGTGTCGGTGTGGTTGATGCTGGTTGTTACTGGCAAGGGTATAGGATTATACTGGCTCTATGTTGCATATTGCCAGGGCATTGTGCCTACTTTATATCTTGTACACAGGCAGTCCTCTTCGTTTGTACCTAGTTGTACATATTTTCCACAATTTTTTTTTTATGAATTTGGACTCATTTCAGGACAAATGTCAATGCTGACATTTGTTCTAAGTTCATTTGCTCTAAACTTTTCTGACTCCAATATCCATAGACATTGTTTACTTACAGCGGAAATTGATAAGAGAAATTTGGAACATTAATATAAAAGTCCAGATGTCTGCTTTCTATGGACAAGAGTGGACATTTTTCATGAAAATTTAAAAACTGGACAAATTCATGCTTAGTTAGTTTTCTATAGAAAATCAGCAGCTGTATTCCTCAAACAGTTTTCACCTCAAACCTGTCTATCAAGCCAAGATTGTCTTTGGATTAAGACACTAATGGTCATTGAGACACTTGGTCAGTGAGACACTTGGTCAGTGAGACACTTGGTCTCATTTCCTACCTTCTATAAAAAAGAAAATAGATAGATAATTATGGAACATTTACATCAATTAATATTAATCACTGTTGTTAGCCTGGATGGGCTTTTACTGTTAGAGGAAAATGGTCCTGAGAAATCCCCTGTCATCGGGCATGATACGCAGATCTTGTCACATCCGATTTCAGAATCAAACACCCAGTCGGTAGTCATCAAGGTGTAGGACAAGTGTGTAAACTTTTCACACATGACCAACTTCTCAGTCACCTACAAAATTCTACCTTTCCATTTCCCAAGCATCTTTAAAGAAACAACAAAAACAACAAAGAATACCGACATGATAATGAAGCTTAGTTGTTCTAGAAGGGTATAAATGTCTTCTGCTTCATCGACAACGGCCTTATACGTAAATATAGGGAAAAATTGGAGTCAAGTCATATACTTCAAATGAGAACAACATTGTTGATAACAGCGTTGTTGATAACAGTGTTGTTGACAATGGATTTGGTTTGTTTGGTTTGTTTTTGTTTAACGTCCTATTAACAGCCAGGGTCATTTAAGGATGTGCCAGGTTTTGGAGGTGGAGGAAAGCCGGAGTACCCGGAGAAAAACCACCGGCCTACGGTCAGTACCTGGCAACTGCCCCACGTAGGTTTCGAACTTGCAACCCAGTGGTGGAGGGCTAGTGTTAAATTGTCGGGACACCTTAACCACTCGGCCACCGCGGTTGTTGACAATGGAAGCACGGGGCATATCATCAAATATCAAACATGGCTGACTTCATTTCACACAAGGATTAAATATTTCTTAATGAGATCAAGATGTCAACCATAAAATTTTCACATCTTTTTCTTCATCAACCTGCATCTCTCGAAGCCTTGTGTTTTTGAGCTTTAGCCCTTCACCTGCTGTCCTGATTTACTACTGATACGAATACTGACGGACATCTTCTCTAATGAATACAGGAAATTAAATGTAAATGTAAACTTTTTTTATTTTACATAATTGCGAAACATGTAATACAAACTTATATTACTCACGCTTTTTGGCCCGGATGGCAGAATGTGAGGGGTCTTTCTGTTGGAGGAGACCAGAGTACCCGGGGAAACCCACATGGTTGAGCAATCACGACCCCATACCTTTTCACGTCCGACTACGGAATCAAACCTCTGCCACCTAGGTGAAAGGCAAGTGTATTACCACTGTGCCATCCCCAACCACCCAGGAAGTAAAGGGGCTTGCTTTTCATTGAATACTTTTCATGATATACATATTAAATTGAATACTGAAAAATGTTTTTTTGCGGGATGTTATGGATCAGAAGCATGTAGTTCCTTATATGTTTAACTTTCTGCATTAAAGATGTCAAAAAAAAAATCAATTTTATAATCAGAAAATGAAAGGGACGAAATGATAGTGGGGCTTAATTCCAGGTTTGAAAGAATCCTGAAAAATAAACCCGTTATTTGGCACGGAGGCATAACATGGATAACAAATCAATATTCATACTCTAAGAGATCGCTAATGTTTCTTTATAATTTAGAAATTCCTATATTTGCATATAAGATTTATTTATAGATGGGAAAATTCTAATTTGTATAAACTGTACAAATGTAAATAAATTTGTTCTGAAAACCATTAAGTGTGTTAAGTTTAGCATCACCGCATGTGGTGCTACTAAAACATATCATGTTTTGGAAGATCAATAAGAAAATATCATTTTCAGGAAATACTGTTTGGGCTAAGCCGCATTTAATCAATAGGTAGTCTGGTTTACTTAACTGGATGTACCACTTGAGCAAATTAAATCTGCAAAAAATCGTTAATAGATGTGTACCGCTGGAAATATATAATCGTGACATAAAGCCAATACGATAAATTTGTTTGGTGACGGTAATATTAAAATGTCTGTATGATATTTTTTTAACGGATATCGAGGGATTATTATGTTACCTAGGTATAGATGACAAGGAATTATGAAGTTTTTATCAGAATCGGTTTGGTATGCAGATACTCATTAATAACAATGTGGGTGCCATCCCTTGTAATGAAAACTGAGATTATACTGGTTCATGCATGTGATTATAGGGAAAACAATTTACATCTGGGGAATTGGTTTTCCGTACGACTGAGTGATATATTTTTGATTGGTTGTGGAATGTTCTTTACAGAATAGAAATATATACTTCCTGTAAGTTTCAAAATTGAGATAGAAAATTAAAAAAGGGCCAGAAATAGGGAATGGGATGGGGGCGATCGGACAGGGTTGGGAGAAAGGGCCAGAAAAAGGAAGTAGGATGGGGGCAATCGGACAGGGTTGGGAGGAAGGGTCAGAAATAGGGAATGGGATGGGGGCGATCGGACAGGGTTGGGAGGAAGGGTCAGAAATAGGGAATGGGATGGGGGCGATCGGACAGGGTTGGGAGAAAGGGCCAGAAATAGGGAATGGGATGGGGGCGATCGGACAGGGTTGGGAGAAAGGGCCAGAAATAGGAAGTAGGATGGGGGCAATCGGACAGGGTTGGGAGGAAGGGTCAGAAATAGGGAATGGGATGGGGGCGATCGAACAGGGTTGGGAGAAAGGGCCAGAAATAGGGAATGGGATGGGGGCGATCGGACAGGGTTGGGAGAAAGGGCCAGAAATAGGGAATGAGATGGGGGCGATTGGACAGTGTTGGGAGGAAGGGCCAAAAATAGGGAAAGGGATGGGGGCGATCGGACAGGGTTGGGAGAAAGGGCCAGAAATAGGGAATGGGATGGGGGCGATCAGACAGGGTTGGGAGGAAGGGTCATAAATAGAGAAGGGGATGGGGGCGATCGGACAGGGTTGGGAGAAAGGGCCAGAAATAGGGAAGGGGATGGGGGCAATTGGACGGGGTTGGGATGAATGGAGAAGAAAAGGGAGGGGATAGGGAACTGGACAGGAATGGGGGAAAGAAGCAGAAATAGGGCATGGATAGGGGATAAGACAAGAAAGGGAGGAAGGAGAAGAAATAGGGATGCATAGTCTGGAGGAGTTATGGACAAGATTGGGAGGAAGGGGCCAAGATAAAGGTTCATACAATCATAGTACATTGGCCTATAGCTTAGCTATTGTGTTAGGTTGTAAAACTGTCAAACATAAATTTGAAACAAAACCAACCCATGTATGGAAATGTTTACTGCAGCAGGTTTACAAGCAATGTTGCACAGAACTTGATATCACAGTTCTAGTTCTGACTAGGAAAGCTGTGATACGTTGCTCTGAAAAAAATTGACAGTTATGAAATATTGTTATTATCCTTTATATATGGTGAGTACAGTATACGTTTAAATGGACTAAACCAGTTTGTTTCATCGAATAGACACATTATGATTCTGCAGGATGAGGGTATAGTTAATAGTTATGCAACAATTTTGACAATTTTCTTCTCAGAATTATTTTTAAACAACAGTAGAGTTGGCTAAACATTACCTCCTCAGCAGCCGGAGCAGGATTCAATCTGGTGTGGCCATGTAAATATTGTCAATAACTACAGTGCATAATGTGTGTAAATGATACATTAAACTGTATACATGGTATATCCAGCATTCAAAACAAATACAGCTATCACAAAAATTTCCAATCCAAGCATTTTTGTTTGCAAACATGGTTTATGAATTGTCACATAAAACCTAGTCTTATAAATGATTGATGTTTAGTAACATCTCATATGTGGATGTATAGTCTTTTGTATAAAACAAAATGGAACTGGATTTATATCATTTTTCAAGGAACAAATCAGGTTCATGACTTCTTTTTAACAGAGCAAATGCTATATCAATATTTGGCTCTTCATATCAGTGATAGAAATCAGTGCTGAAAGAAAACCATTTGATCTAAATAAAAAAAATGCAAAATCAATCAAAAGAATTTTCGTTGTTTAAGAGATTTGTATCTAATCTATAAAATCTTGTGTTAATTAAATCGGTTGTATGGATCACTATTTGTGCCTGACGACATACCTGCTGTACCGTGGTCATTCCCTGCGGAGGACATCTTAGAAGATAACCTGGTCACAGTGCTGTCATTGCTTCTCAGCACATGTGTTTAGTGCCGATATTGATGTGGCCTATAGCCTGTGATTAAACGTTGCCCTCTAATTGTACAAGTAATCAATAGTGCGACCCATCCTTCAGACTGCAGGTAGACGTATGGTCTGGGGCACTCACAGGCTTGGGGAGACACCCCTCGCTCGGTTGTCACGGTGAGTGGAGACACCCCTCGCTTGATTGTCACGGTGAAGGGGGACACTGGCAGACACTGTGGAATGATGACACTGTGTCCTTGTACTGATAACCCATCAAACCAACCAACAGTGACGTGTGCAGTTCCACACCATGAGCCTATCACACACGAGTGCTCGACATCGTCGGGGCAAGTGGAGTAACAGTTACCGAGTCATGAATCATGAACCCAACTTCCAAAAAGATTCCAGCACCAATTGTAACAAAAGACAAAGATCTGCACATGGTTACACTGGTCTCTGTGTGTGTGTGACTTATACAAGGACTGTGGTGTTTGGTTTTGTGACTCGTGTACTCTAAAACTTGGGTGATTGAGAGGGAAAATGCGAGAGAATGTCTGTCAAGTGAGGGCTAAGCCTTAATGCATGGGTTACATAGAGAATGTTCTTATGTCATATTTGTATTACCGCTTGACAGCTATGGAACGAACCTAGAGTTACATTATAGGAAGTTATCTGTTTATTATCCGAATGTTTGTGTAACATTAGAGACTATTGGGGAGCATTGGGTTTTCAATAGAGTTTGATTGATGAGTAAAACAGGGCTTAAAACATGATAAAGGAGTGTTAAAAAGCTTTGATTTTTGTGCCAGAAAAGTACTTGTATATAATTTCACAATCTGGTTTTTTGGTCAATTATAGAAGTAGAGATAGAAGTTCCTGGTTGATTGTTTCAAACTATTCAAAGGGATTCATGATTATTTGATCACAAAGATAACCAGAGACAGATCGACCATGAAACAGTGACAGTTTGATGACAAGTAGATTGGTGAACTGTGTGGTCTCGTGAGCGTTTGACAAGCACAAATAAAGACAAGGGCTTGGCTGACTATGAAGTTCAAAAATATTGATGACCATGAATGAAGTCTGATGGGCCAAAAAGTGTGAAGGGTTTGATATAAAGTACACAAAATTGTACCAAGAATGGATGGGTGTAGGTGAGGTTGGGAACTTTTAATCATTCCAAACAAATGAATTGAAAATTCTACCTCCCTCAAGTGTTGGAAGATTTTAAATAACAAAAATTAGTGTCATTTTGAAAATAAAACTTAAAGAAATGAATATCAGGGTGCATATTATAGAATTGAAATTTCAGCCCTTGAATTTTGCTGTATGTCCTTGAGATTTCTTAGATTTACTATAGAGACATTAACAGCTCTTGAATTCTAATCAATGGCCTTGGAAAGTCTGTGAATTTGACATAGGGTATCCAATGTTCCTACACAGACACATAAAATATGGGAAAATGTACTTCATTCGAAATTGAAAGAAAACAAATCAACATTTATTCCAAATTGGAAAAAATTGGAAAAAAAACTCTTCATTGAAATCCTGGATCTATGAATTCAAAATTGATTTTAAATGAAAGTTGTGTTTTGTGTCATAATCTGATATATGTCAAAGTAATTGTGGACTAATCGGCATCAAAATCGCTTAAAGAAAATTTAAAGTCTGAGGCCAGATGTGTTGCGAAAAATTGTTGGTGTAAAAAGGTATTTTATTCTGTGTGGAATTATATAGTTCCTTAAAACAGCCTTGACTTTGGTTTCACACTTTGTGTATGCAGCCTCCATAAAGTTTGTTGTTTCTTTAGAAGACTTTTGTTTACAAAGCATGAAAAATGTGGCACAACAATCATTTGAATACACAGCTAGGATCTATTGTTTTGGAGAACTTGTTTTGTTGTGGTTTCTGGAGTTGATTATAGGGTTGATGTTAGTTGTGATATGCGAGTGTTTTTTGTGTGCCATATTGTATCACAAATGGCCGAGGAATATGCCTAATTGTCAAGACATTGATGTAGAGAAATCTGCCTGGGAGAGCTCTCTACCACATTGAGTGTAGTTTGTTGTTTCCCAGCTCTATCACTGACTGCTGTCAGGTGTTATTGAAACTTCTACATCTATTCTACAAAGCCTGGTTAGCTTCATACGATCTAATATAGTTGTTATTTCTCTGTATACAAATATCTTATTCTTCATGTTAAAAATTCCAAATGGAAGCATAAAAAATGACCAGATTTCTTGTCATTAAAGAAAATATAAACTTCTATCGCCTGACAAAATATAATGTTTATATTTCGTTTAAACTTTGAAAAGAAAAAAAAATGGGAATTTAGGCCCATGACAAGGTAAAAGTTTAAAACATTATGTAGGCTATTCCAAGCTGGAAACAGAAAAATAAAGTAAAAATGATTCTTTTAAAGGAAAAGAAGGTTCAGTAGCAGTCAAAATATTTCAGATTCTTTCACATTTTGATACACTAATACAATGCTGGAATTTGAATTTGCAGATTTTTTTTAAGGATGTATGCTACAATATGTTTTTTGTAACATATATATATATATTCACATAAGAGTTCCACAAACAGTTACATAATATATCATTAAACTTTTTGGGATGGTTGACAATATGTTGATACTAGTGACTATTCTTAGATGATTGAATCTATTGCATAATTACCGACAACCCACTCATATTAATTTGTGTAGATTTCTAAAGGGAGATAACTCTAACATGTGTCACAATTAGAATATAAGGATCGCTGCTGTAATTAAGTGTATGAAAAATGTATTTAAATGTTTGAATTAAACAAATTACTTCATCTTCGTTACTTTTATTGTAAAATAAATGAACAGTAAAAAGCAATGCATGTTCAGTTTGTGAAATGATTTTTTTTGTGATTGTCAAAGAGGCCTAGTTTCTGATATGTGAATTATTCTTATACTTTATAATCTGATTTTCTGTACACAGGGTCTGTAGTTATAAGTAAATATTGCTTCAAAGCATGCAAATTTCTGATTCATCTATATTCCCTTCTATTTGTCTATAGAGGAAGAGTTTGAAGCATAGACAAAGACCTAGTACATTGTATCTCAAATTACATAACCCCAAGAGACGAAATCATCAGTAACAAACTGTTTTGTGAATTTTTATGAAATCCGATTGATCTAATAAGGTTTCAAACTCTTAAACGGTTGTAAAATTTGATTAGGGAGAGTATGGATTCCTGTAATTTAAGGAATCGCGGCTGAGATTCACTTAGTCAAGGGGCATTGATATCTACATCCATCACAGAACCAGCGTGAACATTTGAGGTTACCAAGAGGTGGGGCAAAGAGGATTCATCCATGATTTCATTGACAAACTCATCGATCTTGTCATTCTGTAAACCGTATACCTTATCAGTTTTCCTCCAATATTCTCCATCAGCAAGCCGCTCGTAAGACAATGAGACACCCCATCAGGCCATCACCAATAATCACCTGTTAGCTATGAAAAGGCCCTTCCAAATCACATAAGTATACATTTCAAATATTTTAAATCATAGAAATTCTTTCTCACCTTCTCAATCAATGGATGACTCTACTAGAGAAAGATGGTTTATATATAATGAACATGATTTATGCCATATGATTTAGATTTTAAAATAAAACTGTCAAGCTTAGCCCTATATACTGTTACTGTGTCCTTGATGATAGTTTCTGATCAATATCCAGATTTTACAAATAACCAGCTGGTTCTGATACATTTCTATCTACATTGACAATTTTCAGCAAATCAATAGTATAGACAATGTAATGTGTTGATTAGAGATGTAGTATTAGCATAGACAATGTAATGTGTTGATTAAGATGTCAGCTTCTCAGTCATATTTATATTGTACACTTGTTTGTTTTTGTTTAACGTCCTATTAACAGCCAGGGTCATTTAAGGATATGCCAGGTTTTGGAGGTGGAGGAAAGCCGGAGTACCTAGAGAAAAACCACCGGCCTACGGTCAGTACCTGGCAACTGCCCCACGTAGGTTTCGAACTCGCAACCCAGAGGTGGAGGGCTATAGTGTGAAAGTGTCGGGACACCTTAACCACTCGGCCACTGCGGCCCCTATATTGTACACAACTTTCCACCAAAAAGTCTAAAAAGAAGATGCATATGCAAATATGTCAATGGCTTCATTATATTCATATGCACATATTACTTTCCATTGAAGAATGATAAAAATCTTAAATATGTAGTCAGTTCTTCAATTTCAACACTGCCTGAATCATTATAAGTTGGCAGAGAAATGAATAGTTTTACTGTTTTTTAATAGGCATAGATATTACAAATATTTCAATAGACTGGGTAACGATTTATCAGTAAATTCTTCTATGTCTTCTAATTCTCTGTATATTAGTGTTATTTCTTTAAAATTGGCTGAGTGGTCATCAATTAGTTGTGACATATTAATTTATAATCATTTATATTGTTACCAATTCATCAAGCTTTATAGCAGCAGACTTTCTTGATGAATATGGCGTTAGTTTTGGTAAAGTAAAGCATATACACTATATTTTCATTGTAAATCAGTTTTATGGTTTTCTCCCATCCTTCAGGGATTAATTTTCAGTTTAACACCACACCCCTCGAGCTCCCCATCCATCATGTGATCTTCTCCTTTAGATTCCTCACCCTCTAATTCAGGGATCAACTTAGTAGTAAATCTTCCAAATTCAGGGTTACAATCCTTTCCTCATTATCAAGGGGCCTACTTGCCTGTGACTCCATATACTCTCTAATCCTTCCAACCCCTCCCTGGATATACCCAGTCTTTATCCCATGGATCGAGACAGCAGTGTCTATCCTTTATTACACCCACTTGTCCAGTCCCCCACTTCTCACCTGGCCCCCTCTTGCCCTCCCAATCCACCCTGGGATTTTATCTGTCTAGAGCCCTTAAACCACTTTACCAGAATCAAGTATCTCCCACATCCAGCCCTGTCCCCATCATCATCAAGTATCTCCAACATCCAGTCATGTCCCCATCATCATCAAGTATCTCCCACATCCAGTCATGTCTCCATCATCTAGGGGATTACCATTACCTTGTGATCAACCTTCTATCTTTCCCAGCCAAACTCATTATCTACCAACTCTCCACTCACTATCAAATCAATTCCACTCCCCCCCCCCCCCCCCAACCCCCAACCCCCAACCCCCCAACCCCCAACCCCCAACCCAACCCAACCCAACTCCATTCCCAGCCCTAATCCATTCATTATCTACCAAGCCCCAACAAACACCCACTCATTCTCATTAGCTTCCACTTATTTTCTACTAACTTTCCTGCTCACTCATTCTCAATCGACTTCCCATTAACTCCCACTCATTCCCCATCAACTCCCAACAAACTCCCACACACTCCCCATCACTCCCAACAAACTCCCACACACTCCCCATCAACTCCCAACAAACTCCCACACACTCCCCATCAACTCCCAACAAACTCCCACACACTCCCCATCAACTCCCAACAAACTCCCACTCACTCCCCATCAACTCCCAACAAACTCCCACTCGCTCCCCATCAACTCCCAACAAGCATTATCTACCAAGCCCCCACAAACACCCACTCATTCTCATTAGCTTCCACTTATTTTCTACTAACTTTCCTGCTCACTCATTCTCAATCGACTTCCCATTAACTCCCACTCATTCCCCATCAACTCCCAACAAACTCCCACACACTCCCCATCAACTCCCAACAAACTCCCACACACTCCCCATCAACTCCCAACAAACTCCCACACACTCCCCATCAACTCCCAACAAACTCCCACACACTCCCCATCAACTCCCAACAAACTCCCACTCACTCCCCATCAACTCCCAACAAACTCCCACTTGCTCCCCATCAACTCCCAACAAGCATTATCTACCAAGCCCCCACAAACACCCACTCATTCTCATTAGCTTCCACTTATTTTCTACTAACTTTCCTGCTCACTCATTCTCAATCGACTTCCCATTAACTCCCACTCATTCCCCATCAACTCCCAACAAACTTTCACACACTCTCCATCAACTCCCAACAAACTCCCACTCACTCCCATCAACTCCCAACAACCCCCCCCCACACTCCCACAAACTCCCACACTCCCACACCCCCAACACCCCCAAACTCACATCAACCACCACCCCACCAAACCTCCCACTCCACCAACTCCCCACACCTCCAACGAACAAGTCCCACCAAAACCCCCACACCTCTCACTCATCATCCACCAATCCCCACAACCTCCAACACACCACACCCAACCAAAGCCCCACAACCCAACACCCCAACAACCTCACTACATCTCCCACCAAATCCCCACACACTCCCACCCAACCCCAACAACTCATCCCCACAAATCCCACAACTCCCACAACTACCATCACCAACCCACAATCCATCCTCACCATTCCCACATCCCCAAACCACCCCACACCCCACAACTCCCACAACCCACACTCAACTCCCCCAAAAACACACAAACCCCCACACTTCCAAAAAAAAAAAAAAAAAAATAAAAAAACAACCAAAGAAAACAAACAAAAAACCCCACAACCACACAATCCCACAACCCAAAAATCTACAAAAAATCCCAACAAACAACCCCCCCCCCCCCCCCACTTAAATCCAACAACTCCCACACACTCCCATCAACTCCCAACAAACTCCCACTCACTCCCCATCAACTCCCAACACACTCCCACACACTCCCCATCAACTCCCCACTAACTCTCACTCATTCTCCACCAACTCCCCACTACCTCTCACTCATTCTCCACCAACTCCCCAATACTCTTCACTCATGCGCCCCAATTCCCACTACCCTCCCACCACTCCCCACCAACTCCCAACACTCCCCACCACCCTCCCCACTCCTCTCACTCATTCTCCATCAACTCCCCACCCTACCTCTACTCATTCTCCACACCAATTCCCCCCACTACACTCCCACACACTCCCACCAACTCCCACACACTCCCCATGCAACTCCCCACTACCCCTCTCACTACATTCTCCCCATCAACTCCCCACTACCTCTCACTCATTCCCACCAACTCCCCACTACCTCTCACACACTCCCCACCAACTCCCCACTACCTCTCACACACTCCCCATCAACTCCCCACTACCTCTCACACACTCCCCATCAACTCCCCACTAACTCTCACTCATTCTCCACCAACTCCCCACTACCTCTCACTCATTCTCCACCAATTCCCCACTACCCTCCCACACACTCCCCATCAACTCCCACACACTCCCCACCAACTCCCCACTACCTCTCACTCATTCTCCATCAACTCCCCACTACCTCTCACTCATTCTCCACCAATTCCCCACTACCTCCCACACACTCCCCACCAACTCCCACACACTCCCCACCAACTCCCACTACCTCTCACTCATTCTCCATCAACTCCCCACTACCTCTCACTCATTCTCCACCAATTCCCCACTACCTCCCACACACTCCCCACCAACTCCCACACACTCCCCACCAACTCCCACACACTCCCCATCAATTCCCCACTACCTCTCACACATTCTCCACCAACTCCCCACTACCTCTCACTCATTCTCCACCAACTCCCCACTACCTCTCACACATTCCCCACCAACTCCCCACTACCTCTCACACACTCCCCATCAACTCCCCACTAACTCTCACTCATTCTCCACCAACTCCCCACTACCTCTCACTCATTCTCCACCAATTCCCCACTACCTCCCACACACTCCCCATCAACTCCCCACTACCTCTCACACACTCCCCACCAACTCCCCACAAACTCCCACACACTCCCCATCAACTCCCCACTACCTCTCACACATTCTCCACCAATTCCCCACTAACTCTCACTCATTCTCCACCAACTCCCCACTACCTCTCACTCATTCTCCACCAATTCCCACACTTTTCCACCCACTCACTCACTCTACACTGATACATCCATCCATGCCCTTCTACATGTCACTCTCTTCTCTGATATTGTACACTTCATTATCCAAATTAATACTGCATGCTATACTTCATCTAAATAGATGATCACATTTAACAAAAAACAAGTTATATTAGGCATAGTACAGCTAACCTTTTTCTTGCTAATGGATTGAATTGTCAGAACGATTTTCCACAATACATCACTTTTAGCCCGACAAGGTTTCAAAAGATATACAATATTGAACAATGCATCATAACTGTCAGTCTAGTTTTTCCTCCTACACAATTGTTCCCAGGAACTGAAACACTTGGTTTGGTTTTTGTCATATTTAGTCATTGTACTAAATCTGTCTCCCATAAAGGAGAGTTACCATAAAAAAAGAGATAAAATTAGGTTAATTGTGACAGTGTTTGTTTGATTCCTGCTCCATCCTTCAAAGACAAAAAGAAATGTTTCTGTATATATTTGTCAGCTTGAAAATCTGTCCATATCGGGTCAGGATAGTCCATCTCATCCAAAAGGATGTAAAAGTGATGAATCAAAGACTGAATCAGTTGGAAAATTACCTTTATACAATAAATTGTGATATTTTTGTGTCAGAAAATTATGGTTTTTTTTTGTCAAATCAAGGAAGTTTTATTTCGGTGTGTCTACATTTCATGCCCATTGGCAAATAAACCAAAATATAACCACAGACAAAATATCCAATTTATGATATCATAATATCAAGCAATATTTCATCCATAGAGTTTGAAAGCTTGAAAGCTGATACTTGACAACATATTTGTCTCTAATAGCATGTCCAGGTACGTGTATGGTAGATTATCCTAATGGCTGGGCAATCATTGAACCTTAAGTAATTTGTGGCATATTACATTTTATAAAGCACTTCATAATCATTAAAAGCCTATTCTCAGTTAATGAGTGTCACAAATAATGAATGCAGACTTTGGTATAACTCAAGTTCACCTCGTCTATGACCTTCACTGGTGACCTATTTTATGACCTGCTTTGTTGACATTGGCCATGACCTAGTACTTTGTTGACTTTGGCCATGACCTAGTACTGTGTTGACATGTCTATAACCTGTTCTGTTGACCTTGGCCATGACCTACTGTGTTGACCAGTTTGTCTATGACCTACTCTGTTGACCTTGTCTATGACCTACTCTGTTGACCTTGTCTATGACCTACTCTATTGACCTTGTCTATGACCTACTCTGTTGACCTTGTCTATGACCTACTGTATTGACCAGTTGTCTATGACCTACTGTGTTGACCTTGTATATGACCTACTGTATTGACCTTGTCTATGACCTACTCTGTTGACCTTGTCTGATCTACTGTGATAACCTTATCTATGACCTACTGTGTTGACCTTGTCTATGACCTACTGTGTTGACCTTGTCTATGACCTACTCTGTTGACCTTGTCTATGACCTACTGTATTGACCTTATCTATGACCTACTGTGTTGATCTTGTCTATGACCTACTCTGTTGACCTTATCTATGACCTACTTTATTGACCTTGTCTATGACCTACTGTGTTGACCTTGTCTATGACCTATTCTGATGACCTTGTCTATGACCTACTGTGTTGACCTTGTCTATGACCTACTCTGTTGACCTTGTCTATGACCTACTCTGTTGACCTTGTCTATGACCCTTCACAAAGGCTTCATTTGTCAGTATGTTTGATAACTGATGTTGATCCCTAACTTTAGGCCTTTCCATAGAGACATTATGACCTACTTTACCTGCATAATAATCAATACATGTCTTGGGGACCTCTTGCTTCAAATGTCATGTCCAATTATTTCTCTGAGATAAAAAATGATATTACATTTCATACTTGCATTCTTTACATATTTCCTGTCAGTATTTGGAAGTCCAACGAAACTCCGCTATCAATATTTAGAATATTTCCTTCCATAAGTTTGAAAACCTGTTGAGCATAAGTGTCAGATTGGGTTAAAGAAATGTAATTTTCACAGCTTGATGATGCCTTTAACAAAAATTCATTAGAATTTTTACTTTTTGAACTAATTTTCTCGTCTGACCTGGCTAAGTCATTACTTACATAATATCATTCAGTAATTATTGTGCTTTCTTCAGCACAAAGAGGTTATTGAGAAAATATTTGAATACTGCCCCAGTATATGAAGCTGTAGGTACACTTGCTCTTTTATTCTTTTATTGTTGTTGTTTATTTTTTTATTTAAATGAAATGAGAGATTTTTTTACTTCAGTGCACTTTGAATAGCTTTAAAGAAAATAAATTTAAACTTAACGTTTGTAGTTTATTTTCTCTGTCATGTAAATATAAGAATGTGTATAAACATTATGCGGTGTTTTGACATTTTCCATTTTGTATCTTATGATGTCGTTACCATATTAATTCATGTATTCATGAAATTTTCATTAAGCTTTAAGGTTTGTGATAAAAAGATCAAGTCTACTAACACAGAGCGTGATTTCATGAACTAAATTCCGTAACTTTTGAATATTAAACTTTTTTTGCGATGCTGAATTTTCAACATTGCATCTGGGGAGAAAAAATTGCTTTGTGTACACTTTCCATCTTCTGGAATTTCTGTGGGGGAAATTACACATACTCATATCTGATTAAGAATTACATTTCAGTAAAATATTATAAATTTACTACAAATGTTCATATAAATCAATATTTGAAATGAAACCGTCTATTTAACAGTGTCCTCTAACATAAAGAAAAATTATGAATAATTAAAAGCTGTGTCAAAGTTTAACGAGTTTAGCATGTGTTATCATATAGATCTCTAGTTGGTTGACTGGTTGTGGAGATGACTTTATCATATATTGATGGGGATTCTGGACCATTGATCTACAGTGTGTTTACTGAGACTTGACTGGTATAATCACCAATGTTAATGTTGACTGACTTAGCATGTACATACTTGTACAGGTAGTTATTATAACAGTCTAACACAGAACAAACTCTGTGGTTAAACATACATATCAGATTTTAATTAACTGTGCGTCACTCTCCTCCAGATGTTCATTGTTTACATGGTATTGACGTAAAATTAGGTAAATTTGAATAACTTTTCTGTGAAGTTTCTCAACCTTTGAACATGTTATACTTTAATTCTCATTTGGAAAGACAGACATGATTTACATTTAACATTTACAAATAAAGGCTGCGTACAATCATCATCAGTCAAGGAATAATCAATCGAGGACACTTTATTTGACGTTTTAGTAAATCTTACTTTAAAGACCACCTCTATATTGAGACCACCAGTGCTATACAAAGCTACCTGTCTTAAGAGACCTGTATGCATACTGAGAGACCACTTGTATTAAGAAACCATGCTTATCAAGAAACATCACATGAATTAAAGAGACCACCTGTGATAAGAGACTACCTGTGTTAAGAGACTTACCTGTGTAAAGAGACAACCTGTGCAAAGAGTCATCATTTCCTGTACTAGGAGACTACTTGTACTAAGACACCACCTTTGATAAGAGACCACCTGTGATAAGGGTCCACCTTTATTAAGGGACTACCTGTACCAATAGATCACATGTACTAAGAGATCACCTGTACTCAGAGATCACCTGTACTAAGAGATCACCTGTACTAAAAGATCACCTGTGATAAGAGATCACCTGCACTAAGAGACCACATGTGTTAAAGAGACCACCTGTACTAAGAGATCACCTGCACTAAGAGACCACCTGCACTAAGAGACCACCTGTACTAAGAGACCATCTGTGATAAGAGACTAAGATACTTAACTTGTAGTCGTTTTCATATTAACTAAACCTAATAGGTTTATGAAAAGAGCCTAAAATATTTCACCTTTGTAAACTAAAAACTGAGAAATTGTCATTTTTCTGCTGATGTTGATATGAAATATATAATTTCACTTAACACTTATATATATACCTTTTGTTATGTCACAATATATACAAAAAAAGTCATGAAGTTCTGACATCACAAATGAAACGATGGAAGCCCAGATCCAATCACAGCTTTCTTGGTATTACTGAACAACTGTTCATAACACAATTGAAGTTTTGATGCTGAGGTAGTTACGGTAATAATAACTTAACCTTCCTGAAGATAGGTCGCAGATTTAAATTTGGCTGTACACACAAAGTATATTAACCTTTTTTTGCATAAAATCATATTACAGGACAGCAATATGATGATGTTCACTTACCTGTACAAATCGTTACATGCATAAAGTCTCCAGTGCAGGTGAGGTATCTGTACAACTGCAATAGATGGGGAGCCTTTCACATACCTGTGTATCAAACACCTGTGAGACCAATATTACAGGTGAAAAAGCGTTTGGCCAATGAGTCTATCCAGTGGTTGATACTTATAGCCATCCTTGCATGTTACGAGTTTGATGTCATGCTGTCTTCCATAGAGCTCTCAAGAGTTTTACCGATAATGAAACGTGAATTTTTCATAAGCTGCATCTATATATTGGCTTGTTACAGTCGTTAACCAAGTCCACATCATCCTCATGGGAGTGCTATTTAATTTTTGAAGGTAATTGGAGAAGAGAGTGGGGTTATTATCTATCAACATAATGAATTATACGGTAAAACAAAACGTAAACATTGTTTTCTTTATCTTTCGGTTTTTTGGGTGAGGAAAATTTGTATGCTTAAATAAGGAAAAATGTGAGGAATGTTTTCAATTTAGAAAATATGTAACTCAAATAAGGAAAAATGTGAGGAATGTTGTCAAGTTAGAAAATATGTAACTCAAATAAGGAAAAATGTGAGGAATGTTTACAACTTAGAAAATATATAACTCCTAGGGGTGTAAAACTGTCCATGCATTAGACACGTCATTCCAGGACTTACCAGCCCATCATGTTCAACCTGGGTAGTTCTAAAAGATGGAGATATTTTATTGTATTCATGATAGTAACCAAAACTCATTTCAAACCTCAGTGACCTTTTTACCACAGTGTCAATAGTATATAAAGGAATAAGACTGATTGGAAGAAAATCAGTAATAATCATTCTGGAGGTACGATAATTTATCTTACTATGTTAAGTTTGATCATGTAAGAGTTCTATGCCAGGGCTCGACAATTACGCTTGTCCGACTTGTCCGTACCAGTACAAATCTCTGTCTGACAAGTACATTAGGATACTCACTTGCCCGCTCGGACAAATGATTTTTAGCAGAAACTATGTTTTTAGAAATGGCAAAAAAGATTAAAATGTCTTTCTTACAAAATTCAAGAGTTGTTCATTTCGTTTTTCAATAAAATGTGACTTCAAAGAGATCGATTGAACTACGATGGCCACATTCTGGATTCACGGAGGTAAGCTATTGGTATGTTATGTAAAAACCCAGATGTGTTCCGAATATGATCATCTGAATCGCTGTTGCGTTTGTATCAAAGAGGTCGCGGTAAACCCAGATGTGTTCCGAACATGAAAATCTGAATCGCTGTTGCGTTTGTATTTAAGAGATCGCCCTATATATAAGCGTTAACATGACAAAGATTGATCTGACTGTTTATATTGGAAACACGCTGACAGGTGTAATATGGATTTGACGAAATTTGGGTTCAGCGTTGCAGGAAACTCGGAGACAAAAACTTGATCATGAATCTGACGAAAAAAAGAAAGAGGTCCGGAAGGGATATGAGTTGAAAAGGGTACGTGTTTTTCAGGAACACTGGCTGAAAGAACTTATTAAGCAGTAAGCTTCGCAATGACATTTACAGTGAAGTGCAATATTATAATGAAAAAATCATTGTAATAATAAATAAAGACAACTGACACAGTTTTAAAGAGTTAACTTAATTTATTTCATTATTATAATATGATTATCATAATGGCAAACATTTTTCTGCAAGTTAGTGCATTTGGCTGTCGGACAAGTAGATTTTAGAATCACTTGCCCAAACGGACAAGTGTGAAAAAATAATATTGTAGAGCCCTGCATATTTTAATTGTGAGGTATTGTTTTCAGAATATATATCGATTTTTTTTTGGCTTGAAAAACAAATTTAAACAGTTTCATAAAATTGTTAATATTATGTTGCCTGTATGTCTACCTTATCGACTCTTGTTCCTTCGAGACTATCTGGGAACCATACACTTTGATAAATGAAAGAGGAAGCTTCTACTCTGATATTCGCTTCAAATTTACTGCCAGTTTTGTGTCAGAGCTATAAAAATTGATTAAGGTATACCACATCATTATAAGGCATGGATAATTCTAACCTTTGTCGTAACCAATATTCCCAGCCCTATAACTATGGATATTCCATAGCTTCCAAATATTGGAGTCTCTCATTTGAGGTGACTAATGTTTTCTAGGTTGTGTGATCTTGTGTGAATGTACACAGATTCCGTATTTGGTACAAAAATCATTACCATATTTATCCTAAAATATGCCCCCTCCCCCGAGTGTGAAAGTTTAGTACCGTGTTTATCCTCAAATATGCCCCCCTCCCCTAGTGTGAAAGTTTAGTACCGTATTTATCCTCAAATAGGCCTTCCCACCTAGTATGAAATTTAGTACTGTATTTATCCTCAAATAGGCCCCCTCCCCTAGTGTGAAAGTTTAGTACCATATTTATCCTCAAATATGGCCCCTCACCTAGTGTAAAAGTTTAGTACTGTATTTAGCCTCAAATAAGCCTTCTCCCCTAGTATGAAAGTTTAGTACTGTATTTCTCCTCAAATAAGCCCTTCCGTAGTGTAAAAATTAAGTTCTGTATTACATATTTATCCTCAAATAAGCCCCCTCCCCTTGTGTGAAAGTTTAGTACTGTATTTATCCTCAAATAATCCCTTCCCTAGTGTAAAAATTAAGTTCTGTATTACATATTTATCCTCAAATAAGCCCCCTCCCCTTGTGTGAAAGTTTAGCACGAAAGTTTGGACTTACTTGTGAATAAATTTTAGGCTACTGTTTTAAAATTGATGATTCTGCAAAGTTAAGATGGCTGTTTTCTGGGCATCAGTTGATTTGCAGATAAATACGGTACATCTCTCAAGATAATGAATTGGTCCATGAACTGTAGACAGAAAAGTTTTGTCCTATCTCCTCAAAGTTCAGAAAATTGTATTCAATTTAGGACTTTCTGGGTTTTAAATTTCAGGAATGGAACATAAATTGTTTCAGGGTGAAATTTGAATGTGGTTAGTTAAGATTCTGGAACCATTGTGTAAGAGAAATGTTTCTTCTTATCAAAAGCAGAGAGCCAGCAAGTGAGATAAGCGTCGATCTATAACGTTTCTGTCAATTAAGTCTTCAGGTTTAAATTGGGGCTGAAGCCTCCAAATTATTTCAATAGATTTGCAAATTCTTTTTGATGTTCCAAAGTGGAGAATTTAGAAAATAAGATGTATCATTTACCCTTATTGAACGTTTTTTTTTATCATTAAAAGCAATATTACCAAAAATATCAAGTTTTTGTTCAATCATTTACTCGAGTTTTAAATCTAAAAAAAATTGCTTTCATTTTGTACTTTATGTTGATAACACAGTTTATTTAAAAAGTCTAGCTGCTGTAAAATTCTTCATTTCAGCTTCAATTGTTGTTTACTGAACTTGTATAAAAACCTCTTTTATTACTTCATTTTAGTGGAAGAATGGCCATCGTGTAATCTAGCGTAAATGTCCCCTTCACGTTAATTTCCTTCTTTGAAGTAATGAAGATAACCTTGGTGTTACAAACCCACCCAACAAATTTTAGAAAGACCATGCATGGTATGGATTTCCTTAAGGTGGAATTTTAACTACAGACTTGACTGCACGTACCATTAAAATGTATAAAAATCAAATTTGCGGTAGGAATGTCTGTGCCAAGAAGCCTTACAGAGACCACATGTTTTAGTAAAGGTCTTTAACAATTTAAGGTTATGGTGCCACAGTTTTTCATTTCATTACGATGCATGCAAAGAGAAGCATGCAAATATAGATCTAGAAGCTTTCTAGACATGGTATGGTTGAATTTGTGATGTTATATATACAGTATATATAAGGCTGGAATTATATATCACAGACCTCTTTGTATCTATATGCTATGTTTTTGCTTAACCATAGAAAAATCTCTAATGAATTCTATTTTTGGTTTAAATACTGTAAGTTAGTATGGCTGGGAGTATCACAGCATGCAAGGTGACATTCTGTCTGTCTACAAGACAACATAGCTATAGATGATTAGGAAATCATTTTGAAATAATTTGTGAAATAATGAAAAGGTGATTAAATAAATAGTTCTTTGTATATTGGTGTTCATATCATATCAAAATATTCATAAGAATTCTTACAAAATTATCCTTTTTTTGGAGTCTTATTATCCATGTCTCCCACTTCTGAATAGCTAATAACTCATTTCAGTGAATTTCACATGAGCCACTTACTTCAGGGCCATGGACTCGCTCAAGCAGTGTACTAATACAACCTCAGGTCCAATCTGACTGGAATAATGCAACCCCAGGTCCAATCTGATTGGACTACTTATGCAACCTCAGGTCCAATCTGATTGGACTGATACAACCTCAGGTCCAACCTGATTGGACCAATACAACCTGAGACAGGTCCAACCTGATTGGACTAATATAACCTCAGGTCCAATCTGATTGGACCAATACAACCATCATTTCAATCTAATTTGACAAATACAACCTTAGGTCCAATCTGATTGGACAATACAACCTCCAATCCCATTGGGTTGAACTAAACCATTTACCTCCATTCCAATCTGATTTGACTATAATGCAACCTTTGCTCCAATCTGATTGGACTAATGCAACCTCAGCTCCAATCTGATTGGACTAATGCAACCCCAAGTCCAATCTGATTGGACTAATGCAACCAGTCAGGTGAAGATCAGTGAGGTTTGTAGTTCAATTCCTCAGTGAGTTTCAGAAATACAGATTTAACCATATCCAGGTATAAGTTATAACAATAGACTAGGATACTGATGTGTAATAAGAATCCACTAGAACCAATCATGTCAAGTCCCTTTGTCTCTTATAGTTCAACTTTGTTCAAGGTACGGCTGTTCATCGTTGGTGAAAATATAACCTGTGGAAAATAAAATATCTTGGCTTTGGCTCGAAAATGTGTAATTTGCGTAAGCAAAAAATTAAAAAAACTACCTGTGTATTTAGAAGAAAAAAGTGTGTACTTTTGATATTTTGATGAAGTTGAATCTCCCGCTGCTGCAGCAGCAAGGAAGATTGACACAGGAAGGTTTTTCTGCCTGCACCAGGCAAAGAGTTAAATACCACTTAGCTTGCCCTCTGTGTCAAGTTAACATCTTTGTGTTTCTGTGAAATTCATTGATTAATGCAAAATCTTACGGATCTCAGCATAAAAAAACTGTACTGAGGAACTGGTCACTGTAATTAATTTTCAGAAAAAGCCGTGATGGTGTCTCAAATCCTGCAATTCTGCAGTCTTGCCTCTTAGCTGTTTCTTTATAGTCCAAGTATTAGCGGACAGTTCAATGTCCAATTACTGTTTAGAGTATTATAAATCTTCTTTAACTATCATTGTTTATATTTTCTTGAGCTGTACACATTTGTATTAAAGTACACTTTTTTTTATCTGTGAAGAAACTCTTATAAATTAGTCTTTAATTTTCTTTAGATACCATTTAGAGTCCAAATATAAATCTTTGACTGGTACTTTTTTTGTTTTTGTTTTTCTTTAACATATTTAACAAAATAACTGCCCTAGGCATAAGATAAAAATATCTTGACAGAAATCACAGGGGTTGCAGAAGTAGAAAAACTTATTCAAAAACATCTTTTTGTGTGTTGTATAGTTTAAAAGGCTGGTTATATCTATTGGATAAGGTGTTTAGGCATAAGAAAACAGATAGGAATTACTTATAGTGGACGGCATGCTCATTAGGTCAAATATTGTATGTAAGTATATAGGAATTCACTAAAATCATTGACTCACTCTTAAAGGTTCAAAAATCTACTGTAAATTATATTGACCAGCATTTGAAAGACGAATGTCTCAAGTTAAAGCAATATGAAGTTCATCAACCAGGACTTCAATCAGGCCCATCCATTTGTCTATTAGGACAAAAATTCCGGCTCAGCTTTATGACTTTTTTACAGACTGCAGTTCAGGCTTAACATTAAAGAACTGATAATTTTAAGACAAATAATCAATGTTTGCATTCATTCATTTTTTATCTAAAAGATTTGAACTCTGAGGAACACACAACTGGCCCTTTACATATTACATGTAGCTATTAGAAATAAGATGGATTTCTTAAGACTTATATTCAAGATTATATATCTAACTGTTTAACAATTTCAAAGGCATTTTCAACAGCTTTAAATGACTTCTTCCTTCAAAATATAACCAAGTGCCCCAGCTAACTCATGTTATTTGGCATATTGCATATTAGGATGGCCAGGAGGTGGAATTTGTACAAATGAACAACCTTGACCTCTTTATAAATATAATTTCTCTTTCAATAAACTGTTTATTCTGAATCCCAAAATATTGAAAAAGCTTTAAGCCGATATGAAGGTATATATTTCTAGAAAATCCTACAAAATATCAATTTTTATAGCTCATCTGTAGAAAAGGACATACCGTGAAAATCATGTTTTTTCAAAACTAGATTTGCTGGACTTGAAAAGACAACCAAGATTAATTCTCAGGTTTATCCTGTTCCTACAGTGGTTCCATGCCATCAAAATGGTTAATAATGGGAATAGTTTTCTTATGATCAATTTAAAATCTAGGTGGGCAATACAGACCAATGGGCCTTTTGTCCTGTTATCACCACATTGATTAAATTACCGTATTTATCCTCAAATAAATACCCTCCCCTAGTGTAAAAGTTAAAGTATCGTTATCCTCAAATAAGGCCCCCATAATCCCCTAGTGTAAAAGTTTTGAATTAAAGTTTTGGGGCTTATTTGTGAAACACTTTAAATTCAGCTAACTATTTTAAATTGATGCTTCTGTAAAAAATGAAGAAGGGGGCTTATTTAGGAGCAAAACGGGGTCATATGACATTAAAGATAGAATACTAGACGTGAAGGGTGCAATGAAAATAAAACAATGATAATAGATTCTCTCACATCCAGCACAAAATCATGAAGTGTCACTCATAATCACTATGTCAGACTTGTTGTCGAATCAGGGGGAGATAACTCTAGGATATAGGTTGTGTCATTGTAGGACTACCTGTGTGAAGATCAAAGAATTCTTTCATCTGGTATATATTCTGTTCAACAAGTGGTAAGCACTTGATAACGTCACTTGTCCTCCACTACATAAACTAATCAGCCTGAGGCTTGCTGTACTGTGATGATGCACAGGGAGTAGACAATTACAAAATGATTATCTCTTAGTTTCATTGGGCTAGCTTCTTCGTTTGTACCAAGACATTCTGATTGTTGCATATAGTCAGTGTCATAAAGAAGCTTTGGAGACAATTATGAAGTTACTATTTACATCAGCCAAGCCTCTTGTTGGTTCAAGACAGTAAAATACTTACTGCATTCAGAGTCAGCCAGAGGCTTGCAGTCTATATGTGGGGGAAGATAATTGCAAGATTGACACGTTCATGTTTTTGCTCTAAGACACTTTACATGCAGTGATCATGCTATCAGAGTCATCTACAGGCTTGCTGTTTAATACTATATGTATTAAAGAGAATATTACGTTCATTGTCTCCAGCCCTCGATTTATAATATATATCCATTGTAGACCATGGAATACTTCATATTAGTGGTTTACACTAAGTCAACCATTGTGTCTCTGAATCTTCTGTATATTGGAAACAGAGTTGGATATGGGAGCCCTGAGGGAGACCATGTGTGTTCCCGTCAGTCCTTGTCAGTCAGACATTGTACACATATGTTTGTCTGCTAACACATGACAGGGGACATACACAGCCGAGTAAGCTACATAACTGCTGCATGTTAACCTATGTTGTTCCCTACTCTAATAGATACCATATCATCACTGATTTGTACTCTTTTTTGAAGCTGCGGTGGTATATAACAACTTGTTTTAGGACAGGCTGTCTGCCAGCTGTCATGGGTGGTTGGGTAGCACAGTGCTAATCACACTAGTGCTTTGGTTGGGTGGCCCAGTGTTGGTTGGGTGGCACAGTGCTAAGCACACTAGCGCTTTGGTTGGGTGGCACAGTGCTAATCACACTAGTGCTTTGGTTGGGTGGCACAGTGCTAATTACCCTAGTGCTTTGGTTGGGTAGCACAGTGCTAATTACACTAGCGCTTTGGTTGGGTGGCACAGTGCTAATTACTCTAGTGCTTTGGTTGGGTGGCACATTGCTAAGCACACTAGCACTTTGGTTGGGTGGCACATTGCTAAGCACACTAGCACTTTGGTTGGGCGGCACAGTGATAATTACACTAGTGCTTTGGTTGGGTGGCATAGTGCTAATTACACTATTGCTTTGGTTGGGTAGCACAGTTCTAATTACACTATTGCTTTGTTTGGGTAGCACAGTGATAATTACACTGGTGCTTTGGTTGGGTGGCACAGTGCTAATTACACTATTGCTTTGGTTGGGTAGCACAGTGCTAATTACACTAGCGCTTTGGTTGAGTAGCACAGTGTTAATTACACTAGCACTTTGGTTGGGTGGCACAGTGCTAATTACACTAGCACTTTGGTTGGGTGGCACAGTGCTAATTACACTGGTGCTTTGTTTGATAAGCACAGTGCTAAGCACACTAGCACTTTGGTTGGCTAGCACAGTGCTAATTACTCTAGTGCTTTGGTTGGGTAGCACAGTGCTAATTACACTAGCGCTTTGGTTGGGTGGCACAGTGCTAATTACACTAGCGCTTTGGTTGGGTGGCACAGTGCTAATTACACTAGCGCTTTGGTTGGGTGGCACAGTGCTAATTACACTAGCGCTTTGGTTGGCTAGCACAGTGCTAATTACTCTAGTGCTTTGGTTGGCTAGCACAGTGCTAATTACACTAGTGCTTTGGTTGGGTGGCCCAGTGCTAATTGCACTAGCGCTTTGGTTGGGTGGCACAGTGCTAATTACACTGGTGCTTTGGTTGGGTGGCACAGTGCTAAGCACACTAGCGCTTTGTTTGGGTGGCACAGTGCTAATTACACTAGTGCTTTGGTTTGGTGGCATAGTACTAATCAAACTAGCGCTTTGTTTGGGTTGCATAGTGCTAATTACCAGCGCTCACCCAGGAGGCCAGGAGTCAATTCCACGATCAGATATGAAAAAGTGTGAGGGTCACCTGCCTACATGACCACATGGCTTTTCTCCACCCAAAGGTTTAGTGACCTGCCAGGTACCTTGCGTGATCACCTTGTATATTTTGTTGATACATTTCATGAAAGATCACTTGTAGTGAGATTCTGAATATTTTGGAGATTGGAAGACTGCCAATCTTAGATAAATACAAATCAGGAGGTCAATCAGTGTTGAAAGTCCTCTAGGTTTGATTTACTGTACAATGCTTTCGAAGACAACCAAGAGACTCTGCCCTCACTCACAGACAATTTCCAGGGGATGTCTGTCAGTGCAATACGAGACGCTTTGCGATCAGGGTCAACTAGCTGGTCTTGAAAGTCCTCTAAGTTTGATTTGCTGTTCATTGCTTTAAAAGACAATTGTGATACTGCCGTCTCTCAAAGACATTATTTCCAGGGAATATTTGTCCATGCAATACAATTAACTGACGCCATGCAATGAAAGCTGCTTTAAAAGACCATATTGTAGAAAGCTGCCCTGTCAAGAACTATTCTTTGGTGGACAATATTTAATGCTAGCTTCCATCAGTAAATTACAAAGTCTTCATTACAGATCTATACAAAATGTTGACAACAGTTGTCATGCAATAAACTTGGTATATCTGTAGAAAATGTTGAAGAACTGTTTACTATACATGGGTCTGTTGTCTTAGAGAGGCAAATGAGTGTGTTCCCAATTACTATGTCACCGTAAATCTGTCTTTGATGTAAGTAGCTGGAACAATCTCCAATAGGTACAATGTGTGCTATGGGGACACTTGGCTAGCCTTTGGTATTCACTGTTGGCTACAGCCCTCATCATCAGCCATGGCAGAAATACATTACTATACACATACACAAAATGTGTTGTTGTTCTTATAACATAATGGTCAATTTATACCCATTAAAAATTATTTTTATTTATAGCTAAATTAGTGAATAGCCTTTCATTTAAAAGCCCTGAAAGGAAAATGTAGTTGTTCTTTTCTCCTTTTTTGCATTATTTAATTGGGTACATAATTTTTTACATTTCATTTAGTCACGAAGTTTGACAATGCACTAACTGGCCTTTTATAAATTAAGTATAAATATTGATTTCATGACAATCTGTGATAATTCAAAAATATGTATTTATTTATGAAAAAAATTGTTTTACGTTATAAAATATTAATTCATTTATTCATGACAGCACAAAGTCAGTGTATCATTTGTTGTCAGTTATATAGAAACTAATACAAATGACTTAATCGCACTTTTCACCCTTCGCTGGGCTTTGCAGGTTCATTATTCAAATGGACAACTTAGAGATGTTATAAGTGCTTTACTAGTACATGGCTAATAATTTTAGTTGTGCTTACCAAAATGTTTCCACTTCCATTTAAATAAAGCATATGTTCAAATGTCTGGCCTCCATAAACTATATACCTTTATAGACTTTGACATATATCAAGTTTGTTTTAATTGATGGTAGACAAACTGTATTTATAACATTAAAACTGAAATAATGGCATTTAAAAATATCTCGAAAATGATTGTCATCACTGTGTTTTCATAGACTGTTTCATGCTGTGATGGAAATATCTAAAGTTTGATTTTGAAAAACCTGAAATTATTCATTTTAATGAAAGAATCAATATGTAGATCAATATTTTTTAATATATGATTTGGCATGTTTTATAAATACTTATTGATGTTTACAATTCTCACTATTGTCACTTGAAGTATGTGTGTCTATCTATCACCATTCCTCATGATTTGAGTATATCATTGAC
Source organism: Pecten maximus (assembly GCF_902652985.1). NCBI lineage: Eukaryota > Metazoa > Mollusca > Bivalvia > Pectinida > Pectinidae > Pecten > Pecten maximus. The sequence goes on from NC_047018.1 coordinate 40,779,897, forward strand.
ATTTGACTGTTAAATTACTTGTTTGAGTATTATAACCATTTCTAAGACATTTCTCGTGATTTGAATTCACCATTTCTGTTGACACTAGCTAAAGATGGTGTTGAGTGGAGAAAAATCTAAAAAATTTACACTCCATTTCTCTTACAGATTCTAAATATCTGTCAAAATTTCAATATTTCAACATGAATATCTGTCAAAATTTCAGTATTTCAACATGGATTACGAATACATACCATATATATACCTTCTGACATCAAAACCAGGCCCAAGTTCAAATGACACACTTTCCACAAGGAGTGTTGACAAGAGAACGGAGAAATAGCATCACAATCTCCGACAATGAAAAGTTTGTCAGCTTCGCAGGAGGACACTCATATTATAGTCTCGTCACTCAGAGTTACGGAGCTGCTCCTAACACACGTGTCAGACATTACCCAGTCAAGGAGGGGGGCATACCAAAAAAACGGCGACAGTATATATGTATATACTGTGTGGCTTGCCTGACAGTAACGCAGATTGCAATGCAGATTTTTTTCTCTGTCTTTCAGCAATGTTACACTTGTTTGATATCACACATACACACAAGCATCACCTAACATACAGTTCATGAAGCAATCAGTGTTCTGGTGGCACCTATGTGCTGGTCATAATTCGGCAGACTCTGTTTTCACTGAACACACATGTGATATATTGTAATATTCCAACTCATTGTAATAGCTGATTGGAACATTAGACCAGTCAACTGTAGCTTATTCATTATGGATAAATTACTGAAACAGTTAATTGGTCTTCCAACACTATATTCATTATGATTTTCAGGAGAAAACGGCAGCATAGTTTCTGATACTTGTGAAGTATAAAACTGAAGTTTTTTCTACATGAATTGAAGGGTATTTTAGCGTATTTTCAATTGTGAATTGCCATGGTGGAGACTCATTAGACCTCCATGTGACAAAATAAAGTACCTTAAAACTCAATATTTTAAGTTGCTGTTTTTAATGGACTTTGGTTTAGAATATTGAAATTATGGATATCAAATATGTTTTGCATATATATATATGCTTTTTGTCAAAAATCAGCGTTAAAACTAGTTTCCTTCCAAATTGAAGATTGCATGGTCTGTCATACTCAGAAATTAATTTTGCCGCTGGATGTAAAAATCGAAATAGAATCCAGAAAGAAAGTGATGTGAAATACTGATATAAGGCGTCACAATATATATATTGTTTAACAGGAAGTATGAAAACGTTGTCGTGATCCTATCAGACGTTACCATGGAGACCAGGTTTTACATGTCAATGAAGATTGAATCTGTTTTCTGATCTGATTACATTGTTGCAATCTGGAAATAGATACCAGGCTATTTCTGTTACCTTCTACCACACATGGAATCCATTCAATATTTCGATCACTGCGTCAACACTTGACCTTTGACCTTTCTGTAGTCTTGTTGTACATAGAAAACTACATTGTAAGCGGACATTGATGGAAGGCATACATTTGTTTTCGACAGTGACTAGAAGCCCATCCGCCTGACCTTTCATGCTTTACATTCCGGGGCATGTCTCGATCCTAAAGGATTATGGTATCAATTTCTGGTCTCCTAAAACATTAACTACTCAAAGGTCATCACCTGTACATGTTTGCAACAATGGCGGTAATTCTTAAAATATACATTTCCGTTACATGTGTCTAGAGATAAACAGACACATTTTAAAGTTCTAGAAAGAATTGTAAACCTAGAAAGAATCCAAGGATGGCTGGGAGGTATTATAGTGGTAATGCCTTTTACCTAGGCGGTTGGAGTCCGATTCCCTGATCAGAAAGTTAATTGATCACCCGCGCCATGACACACAAATTTTCTGTGGGTTCTCCTTTTTCCTCCTTTAAGCCAGACCCCTCATGTACTTCAATGGGAGGCTAACAACAGAGATTAAGTTAAAGCCTATCTATGTTTTAGTAACATAATTTTTTACAAAATTACATGAATATGTTAAATGATAGAATATATACTCTAATGGTTATCTAGTATGAGAATACTCTAATGGTTATCTAATATGAGAATCGGTTATCTAGTATGAGAATCAATATCGTAGGTCTTTACAATTGTAATTGAAACCAGGAAACTTCCTAATGATCATATGTGGAATCTCTAATGCGGTGCTCCACTCTCTATATGTACCGGTGTAGTATGGTATTTTGACCCCCATGGTAAATTGACCCCGGGGTCAAAATACCATTATGGTAAAATGACCCCCCCTATGGTAAAGTGACCCCCCCATATTAGAGTCACTAAAAACATGATTTTCATGTATCATTTAACATATCTTCATTAAAACAATATTGTATCATTATAAACAGAACAAATTTCGATGGGTAGGGTGACTATAGAGTGAAATATAGGTGAATAGTTGATGGAGAACATAAATGGAGAGATAAAGCTTTTTTATCATTAATTTTGGTAATGGTAAGTGACTTATTTTCACAAAACCTTTATCAGTAGACATCAATATAAATTCTATAAATTCCAACAACAACAAAATTGGTCTGACTTTGATGAGTCGTTTATGCTTGGGGAGGGGTCACTTTACCATGGCCATGGTAAAGTGACCCCCCACCCCCGCTCCCACCCCTCCATACACACCTACAAAGTTAACAATATTTTATTTGTTTTACTTCCATTCATTATAATATACATAAATAAAGTCAAGAAAATTGGTCTTGGGTAGGTGATTTTGATGTGAGTTATTGTAGAGAGGTTGGGAGAGGGGAGTCACTTTTTTTTTTGTGGATTTAATTTTTTTCACTTAATATTTTCCAATAAACCTCAATTCAAAAATCTATACATTTAAAAAAATTGAATTGAATTGTTATCAGTGAATTTAATGTGAGTCATGTAATGAGGGGGAAGAGGGAGGGGAGGGGGGGGGGGGGGGGGGGGGGGGGGGGGTCCGCCCCTCCACACACACCTACAAAGTTAAGTTAACAATTTTTTATATTGTGTTGAATTTTTATTTTTTAAATTAAAAATTAATTCAGTTAATCAATTGAAGTAAACTACTGAAAGATTTGGCAAAAAACTATTTCTTGATGGAGGGGGAGGGGGTCACTTTACCAAAGCCAATCCAAATCATGTTGCTGTTAATGTATAGACCTGTCACAACTTGAAATGATCTACCCCAATACAATTCTGTTGATACTTCATGATCTGATGTATAGAATGATACTTATTTTACCAAAATTTTCATTAATTTATTTCAATTAATTAATCAATCAGTTATCTATATGTGAGAACATAAAGCATCTACAAAATGTTTGGATGTTAACATTATAACAACAACAAGTGATGTTAATGTGAGTCATGTGAGGAGTGGGGGAAAGCGACCCCCCCTTTCTTACATAACTCACATCAATATCAATTATCTCAGGCCAATTTAGATTTGTTATAATGTATAGATTAAGGAATTAAGTTTTTTTTTTTTATATTTTGTGAAAAAAAAGTCAATCACAAAAATGGACATGGTAAAGTGAACCCCCCCCCCCCCCCCCCCCCCCCCCAGGACATGCATCAAAATCACTTATCTGATACAATATAGCTTTCATTAAAAAATATGTTAAATGATATATGAAAAACAAGTTAGGATTTTTTTTTTTTTTTGGAAGGGGGGGGGGGGGGGTCATTTCACCATAATGGTATTTTGACCCCGGGGTCATTTCACCATGATTCAAAATACCATGCTACACCTGTAGATGAGCAGAGGAAAATATGTCATACACACATGCGCAAACTGGTTTGTTTCGAAGAATGTCGGACTGGTGATCAAGACCACTCATCAGAAGCTCAAAGTCGATCAGATGTACTGGTGGCTGCCGTGAAAGCAAAGAAAATAACAAGACAAAATCACATCATCTACGACTTACAGAATCAACGTGAGTCTGTTGGACAACAATAATCAACGTGAGTCTGTTGGACAAAAATAATCAACGTGAGTCTGTTGGACAAAAATAAAAGATGAGTCAACTATGAAAAATCACCATTGATTGGCAGAGAGATTTTTTCAGCATTTGATAAACAAACCCGTGCTTTTCTGTTTATCATTCGGGGATGTAACTTAAAGCGTGCGCAGGGTTGATTCACATTCTATTTTAAGATATTTATTGCATACTTTACTTTTGAATTGTTGGTGTAACTGAGCAGATTTGAAGTGATTTAAAAGAAGATCGATCCATAAGGGATTATGAAGTTTTATATCTATAAACAAAAACATAGTCTTTATCAGTCCCCTACCAGTGAAACCAGGAGGACTATAGGTTTCCTCCTCGTCTGTCTATCAGCGAGTTCTAAACCCAAGAGGGGCAGTTGCCTGATACTGACCGTAGGTTGGTGGTTTTTCTCCGGGTACTCTCGGCTTTCGTCCACATCCAAAACCAGGCATGTCCTTAATTAAATGATCCTGGCTGTTAATAGGACGTATGTGTATAAACAAAATAAACCAAACCAAGCCAAAATGTCTGTCAGTCCCTCAGCTCAGTTTTCTGCCCTTTTCTCAGCCATGCTACAAGTAATGTTGATAACTTTAGCATAAGTAGCTACAGATCAAGTTTGAGTTTCATGGTGTTTGGGTCAAGGTCTCTCAATTTTAGCAGAGACCTGTAGGGGACATTGTGTTTGTTTAGCAATACCAAGTTTGCTTGTTAAAGCTTTGTTCTACCATTACTGTAATATAAATAAAGTATATAGTTAACATAATTGTGTACCACTGTCTCCTTTACAAACATGTTTTGAGGTTTCTTGTGATATCTGGCAAGATGCAAACAAGTTGTATTGGTATTGGCTCTGCAAGGATCCTTAACCAAACGTTGGTCTCTCTCCTGAAAAGGATTCCAAGGATATTAGATAATGGTCTTACTTCAAGAACCCAAACAGGTTGTTCACCATGGCAGTCCTTGGAAGGAATACTAGGAAGCATATTTGTTTCTTAATTGCTTCAATTTATCGACTAGAAATGAAACATACCTTCTCAAATTACTTTAAAAGAGCATGCAATACCTTGATGAAACCCATTCGGCTAACATTTTATCTATCTGTCAGCCAAATTGTATTCCTATTGCCTTGTATAGTAGCACCTGGTAACATTTCACTGATCAAGTAGCATTGAAGTATTAAAAAATTAATTACTTGTAATGAATATACAAGTATTTTCACGTGTCAGAACCATTAAGTGATTAATTAATGAAGCTTGATATGAGTGTGAACAGCTGTATTTCTAATACTTTGGTTAGTGCAAACTAAAATATGATTCAAAATGTTTTAAATACTTAAATAAGGATTGGAGAATTTTTATTCTGCTTGGCTAATATAATAGCAAATAGACCTAAATATCAGAAATGAAAAGTTCACATATAATTTAAGCAACCATGATATAACAGCAAACCAAAACCAAGTACAAAGCCACCTTAAAGAAATATCACTTCTTCAAGTTCTTGTACAATGGACACTAAAAAATAATTTGTAGTATTTTTACGTCCTTAAGTAAGGATTGGAGAGTAGTCTTGTGTCTTATTCTGCCAGTCTTGGCATTTGTCAGCATCAGCACCTCGTCTAGACCGAAGCCTGTAATTGTAATGCCACCCTGATGGAGTACTTTAACTTCTGTGTAATTATAGGGGTGAACGGATCATTACTAAAGGAAGCTCACCACCATTTTAGTCTGAAGTACTCATATGATTTATAACTATATTTTGACAAAGGGAAAACACAATTATGAAAAAAATTGAAACTGTAGATTAATATAGTAATAATTACCTTTCCTTGTCATAATAACAATTTTTTTAAATTTTTTTTTTTAATTCTGTAGATAATTTGACAATCTGTTTAAAATTATCGTCAGTTTTGCTTGATATTTAGTCAAAAGTTGTATCTTATACTTAGCTGTTTACCAGCTGTAGGCCTGCAGTTTAACTTCTGTCAGCATTGTCTGTGATTAGCATCAAAAACATCAACACTTCCTTCATGTTTTGGTAAATTGGCAAATGCAAGTTTAGAAGAAAAAAAAACCCAAAAACTTACAGGAACACTAAGACAAAACATCAATAGAAAATTAGTCTTTGACACTGTAAACACATATTTAATCATTCTTAAGCTTTTATAATATAATCATTTGTATGCCAAATTTATCCACAGATAAGCCCCTGCCCACAAATACTCCCTTTCTTCATTTTTGCAGAATCATCAAATTTGAAATAGTAAACTATAAAAGTGGTTCATCAATAAGCCCTCCCTAGACTTAAGTACTGAAATTTTACACTAGGGGAGGGGCTTATTTTAGGATAAATATGGTACTAAACTTTTACTCTAGGGGAGGGGGCTTAATTGAGGATAAATATGGTACTAAACTTTTACACTAAGGAATGGGGCTTATTTGAGGATAAATATGGTGCTTAACATTTACACTAGGGACAGGGTTTGTTAGAGGTTAAATATGGTACTAAACATTTAAACTCAAGACAGGGTTTATTTGAGGATAAATACAGTATAGAAAGCTACATAAATGGTTCATTTTCAGTGCATTTCCCACTAAAGTATATTTACTATACAAGTGCAATGTACCATAAATTTGATTTCTGAAGAAAAACAATTACTGGATGTCTCCAGATAACAGTTATATTGCATCAAAGGTTCTCATCATAGTTAATAATTGATGTTTAATATCCTATCTGATGTAGAATTGACCAGTTATGATGTTGGTTACACCTACATTGTATCTTGCTGTCCTACTGTCTGTTACACCCAGTCTGTGATAGTGTGACCTACTGTCTGTTACACCCAGTCTGTGATAGTGTGACCTACTGTCTGTTACACCCAGTCTGTGGTAGTGTCCTACTGTCTGTTACACCCAGTCTGTGATAGTGTCCTACTGTCCGTTACACCCAGTCTGTGATAGTGTCCTACTGTCTGTTACACCCAGTCTGTGATAGTGTCCTACTGTCCGTTACACCCAGTCTGTGATAGTGTCCTACTGTCTGTTACACCCAGTCTGTGATAGTGTCCTACTGTCCGTTACACCCAGTCTGTGATAGTGTCCTACTGTCTGTTACACCCAGTCTGTGATAGTGTCCTACTGTCTGTTACACCCAGTCTGTGATAGTGTCCTACTGTCCGTTACACACAGTCTGTGATAGTGTCCTACTGTCTGTTACACCCAGTCTGTGATAGTGTGACCTACTGTCTGTTACACCCAGTCTGTGATAGTGTGACCTACTGTCTGTTACACCCAGTCTGTGGTAGTGTCCTACTGTCTGTTACACCCAGTCTGTGATAGTGTCCTACTGTCCGTTACACCCAGTCTGTGATAGTGTCCTACTGTCTGTTACACCCAGTCTGTGATAGTGTCCTACTGTCTGTTACACCCAGTCTGTGATAGTGTCCTACTGTCTGTTACACCCAGTCTGTGATAGTGTCCTACTGTCTGTTACACCCAGTCTGTGATAGTGTCCTACTGTCTGTTACACCCAGTCTGTGATAGTGTCCTACTGTCCATTACACCCAGTCTGTGATAGTGTCCTACTGTCTGTTACACCCAGTCTGTGATAGTGTCCTACTGTCTGTTACACCCAGTCTGTGATAGTGTCCTGCTGTCTGTTACACCCAGTCTGTGATAGTGTCCTACTGTTCGTTACACCCAGTCTGTGATAGTGTCCTACTGTCTGTTACACCCAGTCTGTGGTAGTGTCCTACTGTCTGTTACACCCAGTCTGTGATAGTGTCCTACTGTCTGTTACACCTAGTCTGTGATAGTGTCCTACTGTCTGTTACACCCAGTCTGTGATAGTGTCCTACTGTCCGTTACACCCAGTCTATGATAGTGTCCTACTGTCTGTTACACCCAGTCTGTGGTAGTGTCCTACTGTCTGTTACACCCAGTCTGTGATAGTGTCCTACTGTCTGTTACACCCAGTCTGTGATAGTGTCCTGATGTCTGTTACACCCAGTCTGTGATAGTGTCCTGCTGTCTGTTACACCCAGTCTGTGATAGTGTCCTGCTGTCTGTTACACCCAGTCTGTGATAGTGTCCTACTGTCTGTTACACCCAGTCTGTGATAGTGTCCTGCTGTCTGTTACACCCAGTCTGTGATAGTGTCCTGCTGTCTGTTACACCCAGTCTGTGATAGTGTCCTACTGTCTGTTACACCCATGCAGTCTGTGATAGTGTCCTACTATGTGTTACACTCAGTCTTGTACATTTGATTTTGTAATTCTGAATCACAAGATTGATGCTGTGTTTTTGAACATTTTTCTGGCTTCAAGGAAGAACTGTAATTTAAACTTAATTCTATTTGTTAGCTGGAGTTAATACAATCAAAAAGCTTGTAAATCTGAACATCCTAATGTTAATTTTCTTATCGTTTTGGAAGTCATCCTTAATTGTAATGAGTGATCATTTTTTAATTTCTTTTCTCAAAGAATTGGCCTTGAAATCAATATAAACATGATCAACTCTTAATTATTTAAAAGTAGCCACAACATGGGGAAAATGGCTCTGTATTTCTTAGCAATATTGTCAGAAGACAACACAATGACATTGCCATGGTAATTGGAGTACCATGGCAGCTGTCTGAAAAATGCCAAATTAAATTCTATTATACCAGAAAATAAAAAAACAAAAAATTTGCTTTGTGGAACACATATGATCTGTGGTATTAAAATTCCTCATAAAACATTTTCTATTATAATAACTATATAATATGAGATGAAAAATATGTATGAAACTTTCTTTACCTTTAATATTACATGAGCAATGAAATTTTTGTTTGTTGAAAAATGTTAAGTAACTATTGTCGGGATTATAATATTTGATTACTTTAAGTAGAAATTAATGTCGTTGGGGCATTGTGATGTACAACAACTGATTATGATCAGCATCATCAATCGAGGTCTGTAACACTTTTCTATTTATAGAATAAGGTCTGTATCAGATTTACAGACTCGTCACATGATATCGGACCTCCAATCAGGACTGAGAATTAACACCAGTATTGTAATAAAAAAACAATGGTGATTTCTTACAATAAATACAAATAAACTATGATTTTGTATTGTAGAATATACATGTTCGGAAATGACAAAATATCTTGTACGATTAATCTTTCCGGTCGAACTGGAAATATAATAACGGACTCATTGACAAGAAAACATGAGTACCCTAATATACAATAGCCATGGTTGGTTTGGCCTTATATTGCAATCTGAATACAAATTGTCCCTGGTATCTGACATATAGCTTATATAATTCATATAGGATATCACACCAGGCCAATTTTCTCATAGCGTACAAATTGCAATTTTTATATGAAGAATATAGGTTTGGTAGTAATTATCTGCCATACAAAAGGGCAACTGATCCTTATAGCCAACAGGTCTCATTCAAAGCTCTGACTTCGTGAGTTTCTATAACAACTGAATAAGATTTTTGGCAGCAAATTGAAAAAAAAAAAATTGATATCATATTTCCAGTATTTTAAAGGTATGATTTTCATTAAATTGTAATCTATATTTGTTTATTCTTTGGAAATATTTTGAAAAAAAATACATGGGTGTATAGTTGCGAAGGTAACCAGGCTTTATGGGGAATGCTTGGATCACAGAAAAGCCTGTATTTCATCTCGTTTCATTTGAGAACAAGAGCTATTTTTATACAAGCCTATTTCAGGTCCTCGATCCATTGATCTTGGCCATTGCCTATAAGGAAGCGTTATATTACAAGTAGTGATATTTCCTTAAGGTGGCTTGGTCCTTGGTTTTGGTTTGTCTTTTCATGATGGTTGTTTAAAATATTAAAGTAACAGTGAACTTTTCAGTTCCAACATTAAGGTCTATTATTTGTTTTGATTTGAAATCATTTCATTTTAGCCTGCAAGGAACCATTGTGTTGTAGGTTTATTTCATTAAGGTGGCTTGACCCATGACTTTTATAAAATTATTGTATGCTGTATAATGAAGCATTTTTGTGATATTCTTGAGGTGGCTTGACCAATGGTTTTGGTAAAATGATTGTATGCTGTTTAAAATATTCTATATTCTATATATGTTTTTCCGTTTCAATATTTAGGTATTATTGTTGGAGACTAGAAGTTTATTAAGTCACATATTTACAGACTGTATATAAATATTGAGTTTGCATTAAACCCTAACCCATTTTATTTCATGTAAATTTTAGTGAAAAACTCCTTGATATGTTTCCCACCTGTGTCTAATGCCAAATAGTCTGCTTTCTATATAAATATATACCTGGAAAAATATTTTCTACACATGATTTTAAATATATCAAGGTAAAGCTGAAGAAATTCTAGGATACTCCATCACTAGTCCAGTTGTTTACAGAAGAATTTTTGTTGTGTGCTGGTAATTTTTTCGAAGATATTGGGGGAATGTGAAGCATTATGGGATGCGTCATTTTGTACTGTTTGTTTCTGTCTAGACAAAAACATATTGCATGATCATCTCACTGCTGGACTTAAGACAGTAATTATATTAGACCTGCTTGTCTAATTCCTATATTCACATTTAGTGCTAAAACATGAAACTTCTCTTATTGGTCTGGAAGAGTTACGTGGTTCAGGATTTCAACACTTTGTCATTGCATTTGTTTACGTTGCGGCATGTTTGAGGCATCAGTACTGTTACAATTGTGTTTAAGACATTCCAATTTGGTAGTGTCAATTTTGAAGTTTAACCTGAACGATTGTTCATGATTATGTTATTGTTTAGAGGAAATTACTATATAATAAACATGTAGGTTACTTTTGTTTGATAGAATAGAAAAATTAACAGGCTCAGGTATAATTCATGATTTAATTAAAGTCATGCCATTTTGTTTAGTCTGAAATGAAGTTTTTAACAAAAAAATATGGAATGTCTGTTAATTTAAATACCATATTACTTATATAAAACACTTGGCTTGTCTGACTGCATCATCGGAAATATAAAAGTTTTGATCAATCGTAAAAATTTCTGCATTTACTTTGATACTGTATGACATAATAGATTATGCAAACCGATCCTATAACAGCTTTGCCGAGAAAAATGAAATAAACACACAAAATACATAACAAGTAGAGGAAATAACATATTTTTGATATAGATGTAAGTTTTCTGTCTGGAGTTATCTGCCCCTATTCTCATGATGACCTCAGACCACTATTAAATTCCGTCTATATTCTAGCAAAGAAAAATTATAATTGAAATATTTTAAAACTTTGCAAAAAATTATCTGGTATTCATATCATTTTGTAGAAATATTCAAGCTGAACCTACAGTGAGCTGGAAAGTATCTTATGACCTGCATTTAAGGAAGATATTTCTATTTAAGTGTCACCTCTCTATCATATTATGGGAAAATATGGAAAATTACAAAATATTACTACTCAAGCCTAAGATAATTCCCTGTGTCCTGCCACACAAACGAACATGGAAATGGTGTCAAAACAAAATTCTTTCACTAGATTATATATTGCACTACAAATCTATGTTAAAATTATTCACATATCTGCACCAGCTTAGTCAGAAAAAAATACTAAGTAACAGTCCAGAAATTTCCTTACATACTACATTCTCGTACAAAATGGAAGTATAATTGTGGTGTGAGGCCATGATAGGCCATTGACTGCTGCTGCCACCTGGCTGATTGGCAGAGTTATCTCTTGACAGGTTAAATTTGAAAGTTTCACCTGTTTTATATCATAACACATCATCTTTACTATCTTATATCTAATCAGTAATGAACAGCAAAAATCTGGGTAACGTGATGAGTATATTTTTTGTTATGGGGTATTTTTTCTTTTAGAATCATTTATTGGCATTGAAGAGGAAAGCAGCGTCTAAAGTCCACGATTCCTTAGGATTTATGGGCGAAAACAATGTTAAAAACAGTAAGAATCATTACTTAGTTTTCATTAAATCTTTATAAAAACTTCCAAAGAGCTTATCTTATCTTGTTCTGAGGGGCTTGATAGTTTTATTACTATAGATATCTAAAAGTAATTATGGCGATAGAGCTGAAGGTAAAAAGCCTATCCTTACGATAGCAGAGTTAACACATATACATATATTCTACCAGACTTGAAACACTTATAGAGTCCAGAAAAGACAAAGGACTGAAAACTATTTCTCATTTAAGATATGAGATTTGGAAAGGAAGAAAAAACAAAAACAAAACTGAATATCTAAGATATTCTGTGAGTAGTTTATTTATTTTAAATGAAGGGTAATAAAGTCTGAAGATAAATTAATGGAAATATTTATAAAACATCTCAATGATAAATGTCATCATTAATTGCTATGGCAAAATTTTGGCATTAGTTTCCCCCCATACGCAGTGAGTTTTGGGAAGCATTCATACAGTTTAACCCAACCATACTTTATTCTTGCTTTACAGACTGCAAATATACACTTGATCACAGCCACCATCACGTGTACCAGTGCATATATCAACCACTTTGGATAAAAAAGGGGGCTACAGTGGCCGAGTGATTAAGGTGACCCGACACTTTATCACTAGCCCCCCACCTCTGGATTGCGAGGTCAAAACCTACATTGGGCAGTTGCCAGGTACTGACCCTAGGCCAGTGGTTTTTCTCCAGGTACTCTGGCTTTCCTCCACCTCCAAAACCTGGCACATCCTTAAATGACCCTGGTTGTTATTAGGACTTTAAACAAAAACAAACAATGGGTAAAAAATAAGGTAATTGTTACTATAAATAGAATTTGATGTCCTAGCTCTATACTGACTTCACTTTTTATTCAATTCTTAGGAACCTTCTAGAGGCTAAATGTTCAACTGTCACATCTTGTATGAGTTTGTGTACCAACCTTAGTCCTTGGGTCAAAAATGAGGTCATTGTTACTATAAATAGAATTTTGAATCAGTCTTGTGAGAGGATAAGTATTATCTGGGATACCTTGTTGTATGTACTATAAAGACAGCAGGAGACGATGTTGACATTACATAATCTACATCTTACTTTTCTAGGATGTATTTTTTTTTTTTAATTACACTTTTTTATGAGAAAGAGGTACAATAATTGGCAGCAAGAATTGCTTCACCTAAGTTCAATTACAAATATCTTTAAAGATTTTTACCACCAAACAAATTAGATCTCATCAGGGCAATGTCCAAGAATATGGATGCTATAACGCAGGGGAACAAGGAACTGATAGTCATTGGTTTGAAGCCCCTTTACAATTTTTACCCCCCTCCACTCCCCCCCCCCCCCCCCCCCCCCCCCAATTTTTTCTAGATCAGGTTGTTTATATGCTGTCTAAGATATATGATAAAGTTTTCTAAAGCAGAGCCTTGACGATAAAGATTTAGTAGGTGAGAAGGGTATATCATATACCTGACAGAATTAATTTTCAAAGTGATGGAGATATGTCTCCTGGGTGTTAGATGTAAGTCTTACAAATACAGAACTGATAGAAAAGTAATGGATTTTTACGTGTTTTAGTACCTACTACAATACATAAATGACAGACAGAGCATAACACAGTTGATCTCCGAGTCGAAAGTGTGGAAATATAATTGAAAGCCGCTCTGTTGTTAGATCATCACGAGAAATGTGTGTGAGTTGGTTGTATGGTAGCGTGATTTAGGTACAGTGTATCTTATATAGTGAACCAATCACGCATTATATTGACTCGATTTTCCGCTGATCATTGCAGGAATGTCATACAAAGGGTTAATGCTTAGGATCAAACGTATATCCTCAAAGAAACTTTGTTTAATTATATAGCTGTATAATGTGTCATAAGAAATGAAACTTTCTTGAAATCCAGGAGAAATGCGATTTTTTTAGGTTGAAAAAAGGTAATTATTATCAGTGTAATATATGCTTACTTTAGTAGGATCTTAGATCTATCCTCACAAAGTCATCGTCCGTTTTAATTTATATAACTATAAATGAAAAATGTAGGAAAGTTTCTTTTGCCTTGAATTACTCATTATAATGCACTTGCATGTTGAGAATCGGTAGGTATGTTAAGTGTCCATACGATAATAATGAGTTGGCAGCAACTGAAAAAATGACAAATATTTTTCATTTTTTAAGGTATTTTACATGAATGAATTTCATTTCATATAAGATTTATTATTGTCTTCAAACTCTTTATTCGGCTAATAAGCTTAAATAAAATAAAATGTGAAGGGTTTCATCAATTTGATATCAATCAAAAACAAATCTGTGATTATCAAAAATTTTTGTAATTACATTTGTAAACAAATTCATGGTAATCAAGAAATTTTGTGATATTTGCGAAAAAAAACATTTTTATGCTATTTTTGAATTTCAAAATTTTTCTATCTACATTTTCTTACCTTGTAGGTATTGTGATATCATAAACAAGCTTGTAGTAGAATTTTCTAGATGTCTCCCAAGAATAACATCATCCTGAAAAAATAATCCCATGGTGCAACTCAGCAATGCATGACAAACATCATGAAAATATTATATACATAATCAGTGATCAAATGAAAAACTGGTTGTACGACCTTTGTAAATGAATCTTCATGCCTTTCTGCTGGCTTCATCTTCAACCGGAACATTTCTGACATATATATATACGACAATAAAATATGTTTTCTTTCTTGGTCCTTTAGACAACAATATCTTGACCAGTCGTTAAAACCTCGTTAAACATCAGGTCATAATTCTTTGGTCTACCAGACATAAGGTAATTGGTTTAGGAATGATAAATGACCATCTTATATATATATACGTATACCTATACCTACACTGGCTTGACCGAAAAGGGTCAAAATCGGTCACTACCAGACCTAGATTTTGGCCATTAGGCGTTCCAGAAGTGAAATTCGTCTGGGTCATGATGCAGAGATTTATTGTTCTTATTTGTTCTTTTGCGATGGACATAATAGTAATTATGATAACTGTCAGACAAGGCTCTGGTCTATAAAACTGGTAATAATGTTTTGCGTCTCTTGTCACGTATGTATGTAGTGGATAAGGGAGTGGTTTTAGTTCCCCATTGATGCTGAAGAAGAGGACTAATGGAGTATATCTTATGTGGGTCTGTTCCATAGACAGGGATATATGTATCTCAAATCTCATGTAAGAGTATAGCTGGTCATCGTAAGGCTTGCTGATCATACTCAGGCCAGCCAATCTGGCATATCCGTGTCCACAGAACAGACCGATGTTTGATTATTTTTGTCACATACTACAAATAAACTTATTCCAATCAGAAAAAAACATCTGTCTTATTTGTCTGTAAAAACCGTAATGTTAAAAGAGGCTGGGGAATTCCCCACTCAGACAATATTTTATCATGTGATGAAAAAATGCAATGACATCACATCCACGATTCACTATAATTTAGTTTGCCATAATGCCAGCTGCATTTTCTACTCCATGTGTGTGATAGAATTTTCTCTCATCCCCATTAAACACTGTAAAGAGTTATCACCCTTTCACAGGGCTCAAAGTGGATATCATTACCAGGTGGCCTATTTGGCTACCAAGTCATAAGATCTCGGCACCAATCAGAAAAGTTAGTTGCCGCACCTAGTTGTCTTACATTAAAAAAAATCTTTAATTCTTTAGTTCATTTTAGTATTGACTAAAACTTTTGAAAGATTAACCTAATTGCAAATTTACACAATTTTTTTCAGTGGCCATGCAGGCACCTTATAGGTCAATAACTGGTCACCAATGGTGAATTTAAGGTGCCATGGCCACTAAAATAGACGCCACTTTGAGCCCTGTTTCATTTCAATGTATCACTTTTTCTCAACCTCATATCTTCTAAACTTAATCACAAACTACATGCCATGTCTTATATTTGAATATTTTGATATAGGATAGTGTCATCATATCTCAATCAATATTTACATAGTTATTGCCCTTTGTTAATTTTTGCTACGGATATCTGCCTGTAGGCATCTAATCTGCTGCTGTTTCAAGTTTAACATATGTCATATCTAAATATATATAATTTTAGACACTTTTAGATGCTCCAGATCGATTGACTGACAGAGGTCAGTAAGTGAAAACAATTGATAAGGACTTTAAATGTTTAAGCTAGCCTAGGAACAGTGAACGTACAGTGGGCTATGTAATTTCTTATCTGAAAACTTTCTGTTCAAATGAATGTCTTATCATTTTGAGATATGTTACACAATAGCTTCTGTTTAAATATACATTTGTTTTGATGATCTAACATTTTATATTTGGCTGTTCTACTTGATGGTCAGTAGCGATATGGTCAGGTTTTTGGCTACAGTTTTGGCTTGTTCTCTGGTTTCTATTGCATTGGGGCAAATTATTCACAACCATGACATCTTTGTACCTAGTGAGAACTTAGGGGATTTAACACATCTTCCAAAATTTGAACATCAGTTGAAAGAAGATGCATCACAAATGGCTAAAATCCTGAAGCTATTGTTAAGCCAATCTCATAAAGACCAACTTCTATTTGCTACTCTTAAAAAACTGATTGCAGAACTACAGAAACAACAGAAAGTTGCCCAAGAGCAGATTGTTAAACTATCAAAACAACAGCTAGTTGATCAGCACCAAATTGCAGATCTCCAAGAACAACAGCAAGTTGATCATCGCCAGATTGCAGAACTCCAGAAACAACAGCATATTGATCATCGCGAGATTGCAGAACTCCAGAAACAACAGCAAGTTGATCATCGCGAGATTGCAGAACTCCAGAAACAACAGCAAGTTGATCATCGCCAGATTGCAGAACTCCAGAAACAACAGCAAGCTGACCAAGAGCAGATTACAGAACTCCAGAAACAACAGCACGTTGATCATCACAAGATTGCAGAACTCTGGAAACAACAGCAAGTTGATCAATGCCAGATTGCAGAACTCCAGAAACAACAGCAATCTGACCAAGTGCAGACTACAGAACTCCAGAAACAACAGCAAGCTGACCAAGTGCAGACTACAGAACTCCAGAAACAACAGCTAGTGGAAGATTTGAAACAACAGGATGTTGACCAACAACAGATTGTGGAATTCCAGAAACAACAAGATGTTGACCAACAACAGATTGTGGAGCTCCAAAAACAACAGCAAGTTGACCAACAACAGCTTGTGAAACTCCAAAAACAACAGCAAGTTGACCAACAGCAGATTGTGGAAGATTCAAAACAACAGCAAGCCAACCAGAATCAGTTTTCTGTTCATGAAAAACAACAGCATGTTGACTTGAACCAGATTGCTTATCTGAAGAACCAACATCAGGCTGACAAACACCAGGTTGCTGATTCACATGAAGAAAAAACTTATAAACGTGTCTTACCAGCTGTTTCTGAAAGCATCGCGTTTCATGCTATACTTTCACACGATTATGTTAATCTTGGAAATCTAGCGGAATTGCACTTCGACAAGGTTATCACTAACATAGGTGGCTCCTACAGTGCAAACACCGGAACTTTCACCTGTCATCAAGATGGACTCTATGTTTTTTCATGGTCAGTTCTTGTATACTCCAAATATTTGTACTCCGAAATTGTCCGTAATGGTACCGCAATAGGTTCATTATTAGCAGGAAATAATTCAGAATATACCGGAGCTGGCAGAGGACTTGTGGTAGTCTACTTAAATACTGGAGATGAGGTTTGGATCAGAATCAAAGAAACTGCCAGTGGAGTTACAATCAGATCAATCTATGGTGTAACTGAGTTTTCTGGATTTCGCTTGCAGTAAAGGCTGTCTTTGATAGAAATGATGCCTTTTCGATTGATTGAATTCATGGTACATATAGTATGCCTATTTTAATTAGATAATTAAATAACTCAGCAAGTCAGTTAATTGAGCTCAAGTAGATGTACTTTTACAAATTGCTGAAAAGCATTTTCAACACAAGTTTAAGTTTTACCTCGCCTCTGGCCAGTAGAATGTTGAAAACAGAAAATCATTTTCTATTGTATAAATCTATAACTATGATCATGAAGACGATTTCAGAATGATATGGGTGTGCTTGATTAGCAGAATTTAAGTATTGGTGTACTTTTGTGTTACTGGATGGCTTTTTATGCCTTGCCATGAAATGTGGGGGCATATGGTGTTAGCCATGTCCGTCCCGTCCCGTCCCGTCCCGTCCCGTCCCGTCCCGTCCCCCCGTCCCGTCCCCCCTTCCCGTCCCCCTGTCCTGTCCCGTCCCCCCGTCCCAATGCAATGTATAACTAGCTAAACTAAGGGAATTGCTGGCGCAATCCTCAACAAACTGTTCGGGATGTCAAGTGGCATTGGGGGCATTTATGTCTTAAAGACATTTTCTAGTTTTAATATTGGCCATCTTGGTTCCATATTGAATTAGATGCTTACAACTTAATTATTCCATTAAAGGCAGGTTTCTCAATATCACTGTTTATATCTATATAGTTAGGTAATTATATGTTTCTTTAAAAAAACTTCCAAAGTTCATAAAGGTCTAGAAGGATGACCGATATCCTGTTTGCTCAAAGAAATGACCTTGACCCTCTTGTAAAGTCATTGTGCATCAGTTAATTTTCTTAAATTATTGAAACATATTCCACTGAATCACCAAGAAGCTTTATGTTATCATTCATAGCTTATAACATAATAATGATAAAGGTTATCGATTCTATTTGATTACATGACCTTGACCTTAAATTTGAAAAGGAATGCAATGATCTCTCTGTGTATTTACCCATATCTTCCATATCTAGATTTCCATACATGTGTTAGATATAACACCTAGATATAATTTAGCATCCTGATCAAACACGCACCAAACCGTGTTCATCAAATCATTATCGAAACAATTCATCATCATAATAATTTCATTTGTCATTCGGCCATAAACGAATCAATTCTTCATCACAATTTGACATAAGTAGTGCATACAAAGTCCAGAGCAAGGTTCTAGGGCACAGACACAGATAATTAATCAAACTGATTAATTAACTGTCCTGAACTGATGTTAATCAAATCAAACTCGGGAAGACAGAGACAGCGTCAGAGATGCTCTGACTTTGATAATTCCACGGAAGATTTGCTTGCTTGTTATTACTTCTGCTCCTAGCATGAACTTACTCAATGTCTGACCAGCATGATTGACTTCTCTGTTTTGTTGTATGGACTGTGTCCTTGACGATGTTTTACTGGAGGATGAAAGGACATACTCAGGGATGAAGGGAAAATGGCTGGAAAATTTTTTAATTACACTAAATACAGTTGTTGGGGGCCGCAATAGTTCAGTCGGTTAGAGCACCAGCTACATAACCTCAGGTGAAGGTATGAAGTGTGTGGTTCAAAGTTTTATACCCGTGTTGGTTTGTGTTTCTCTGGAAGCTGAGAAAAGGCCGTTCTGTGCTCTTGTGGTTGCATACTTGGTCAAGACACTTTACCCTAATTGCTCTGGATGGCTTACGAAGGGCCTCCTGTATGTTGTTCATTGAGGTGGTCACCAACTACTACAACCAGACCCAACTTCAAAATGAACCTGGCTGTTTATAAGGCGATAATAAATCCAGCAAACAAACAAACATATACAGTTGATCCGATGTGATGTTTTGTGCTAAAATATTTGTGCACTACTACCAGTTTGCCTATGTTTGGTCTATTTTGGTTAACGTCCTATTAACAGCCAGGGTCATTTAAGGACATGCCAGGTTTTGGAGGTGGAGGAAAGCTGGAGTGCCCGGGGGAAAAACCTCCGACCTATGGCCAGTACCACAGGCAACTGCCCCACGTGGGTTTCGAACTCGTAACCCAGAGGTGGAGGGCTAGTGATAAAGTGTCAGGACACCTTTACCACTCGGCCACCGCAGCTCCTGATTTCATTGAGTGATAATGTATCATTTCCGGACACATATTTCTTGAGAATTTAATAGCTTTAAAATAACATAAAGAAGCCCTTGCAACATTGAGGGCAAAAACAGTGGAAGCATATTGAAATATAAGCTGGTTTATCCAATTCAGCCCTTCTCAAATTCAACTCGTCTCTGATTCATTATCAGATTCAATCATTTTCATATTCAACATGTCACATTCACATTGGATTCAACCCCTCCCAGATTCAACTATTATAAAATTAAATCATTATCAGATTCAACACATCACATTCATTTTTCGGATTCAACCCTTCCCAGATTCAACCTATTACAGAATAAACTCTTATCATTTTTTCTGATTCAACCGTTCATAAGAAACGGTCCAATATTTTCATTCTTTTCATTTAGAGAGTGTTAGTTGCAACAATAATGAACAATGCTTCAACAATTGGTAAGAGATACAGAATTCTTATCCAGATCATTCAATGATTGAGGTTGCGAGATGCAGTGCCCGACTCTATTTTATCTCACCGGTTATTTTTACTGAACTAGAATAGGGTTATTTTTGGTTTTGAGAGAAGAAATCCACAAGAAAGCATTTCTGATGTAAAATTGTGAAACTAGGAAACACTAAAGTGTTTGAGAAACTGCAACCTTGGGACTAACAAATCAAGCGACCAGCAGTTTGATTTAGATCTGGGGTGTCCCTGCCGACACATTTCAGATCAGAAAATTCAAATAAAGATCTTATTAGTCAACCCAGACTTGACCATGCACTGTTCTTCGTTCAAATTGATGGACCCATATGGTGGACTGTTTGATTCAATTATAATCTTCTGGCTTTTCCAGATATATTCCAGACACAGTTTTTTGGTACGTCTGCACTGATACAAATCTGGAAATCTCCTTTTATGGCAGCACACTATTATTTCAGCCAAACATAAATCACCTGTCTGGAAACTTGCACAGTACGTAAATAGATCAAATATGGTGTATCGGTTTAAACAGGGAACATGGAGAATTTGTAAATAAAGTTTGAACAGAGAATGAAGAGAATAAAGTTACATTGTATATAGTTTAAATGCGGAAATTTTGAAATTTAATTTAGGTTTTAAAGGGGAATAATTGGAGAAAGAGTGATATATATAGATTTTAGATAATCTGACCAAGAGTTTCACTGATATGCCATTGAGCTGAAAATTTGTAGGAATATTAATTAAGGAAGGGAGGTCAAGAAAGTGCCGTTATTTTTCGGCCCTGTAAAAACATTGACATGGCAACCATTTTGTAACATGATTGCACAATCATGGTTTTCCTAAACAACACCTTTTCTAAACTTCTCATTGTTTCACTAGTCGGATTCAATTCAGACTTGCCTTATTACTATAACAATGATACTGAGATGGTCCTGACCAAATGTTGTTATTTCGGACTCAGGTCAGATATCCAAGATGGTCGCCATGGCCAACGGTACCACTTCACTTGCTACTGAATATGTATTATGGTAGAAGTGTCTTTAGAGTCAGGTGACCGTTCAGGCCCGTGGGCCTCTTTTTAACTGAGAATATGGATTATACAGTTATGTATAGTTAATGTATAGTTTTAATTGAGAAATTAAGTTTCAAGAATCATGATGTATGCCATAAAACATTCCCATAGTCTTCATCAACCAGCATCATTTAAAACCTTATTGTTAGTTTTTTTGTCGGAGATCTTAATCTGAGTGTCACTGAAATCATGCTTATGGGAACCATTCCAAAATTGTCCTCGAATATTGAATCAAAATTTATCTTAATTGTGCCTCTCAGTCAAGGTACTTTTTAAACTGATTTCCACAAGTTCTTTGAAGTTTTGTCTAAAATGTGTCCATTTGGACTTTCAAGCTTTCATTTATATGTAGTATACCTTAAATATTGGTGTAATTCCCTAAAAAAGCTGGTAGCAGTTTTGTTGACAAGATTGAGATCCTGGTAGAAAGGTATTAATCCTTGTTTTGGTCGTTTATAGAGGTTACACAATGAGTTGTTGGATTTGGAATTTATTTCACTCAGTAAGTTATTTTTCTAAAGTTACAAAAGACACGAGGTTAATTGAGTGTCTTTTGTAACTTTTAAAAAATAATTTATGATCGAGTGTGAAATAAATTCCATATAGGAAAATCACGAGTTGTGTGACCTGTTTCTTACCACAATGATATATATCGGCTTGAATCAACGGAGAACCTGTCCAAGTCTAATTTCGCGGGACCCGGTGATGTGAAGTCACTCAATTATTAATGACGTTTATAACAATTACAGTTTGGGTCAAAGTTCGCATTCTTGACCAATCAAATGACCGGAAAGTTATATTCCACTAGTGGAATATAAGACATATATCCAACAGTCAGCACATTTAACCTATGGCCTAAGGTTGGAATAACACAGCGTATTGTGGTAGAAATATAGGTTATCAAATTACTGTTTGATATATTTAAGCATTGATGTCAATTGTTTTTAGTTTCATTGGGGTATGAAAACATTTTTGTATGAATCTGCCCTACATGTATGAAACTAAAAAATAATTGACCTCAACGCTAATAATCAATTGTTGAAATTGATTTTCAAAATCAAAACATGTTTCATGTACAATTTAACTGATCTTATAATGAATTCTTTTTCACAAATCAATATGCAACGTCAGTGGCCGTATTATGGTGTCACATTTTCGCGCCATTTTTAGATTTTTTTTCATAGAGGTATGAAAAAAAAACTCAACCAATCAGAAAGCCACGTTCTGCGTTCAAATAATGGAAAATTAATTATTTCAGCATATAATTCAAGCTTAGTAAATCTTGGTGGAATACCATGACCTGTCTCTAAGGATGAACTTTGTTAACAAGAGATCCTGGTAGAAAGGCATTAATCCCTGTTTTGGTCATATATATATATGTTATCAAATTACTGTTTGATATATTCCAGCGTATAATTCAAGCTTGGCAAATCTTGGTGGAATGCCATGAACTGTCTCTTCTGGATGAAAGGTTGTTCATCCCCGATATCCAGGTTTCAAGAATTACAGAATACCGAGCACATTGTTTGTAGTTGAACGGACTGGTTTTCATCGAATTTGGACATGGCTGCAAAATTGCTATAGTGGCGGGCACTGTCTATATTAATGGATAACCTTTCCAACGCCACGACTGATTGCTTTTTCTTCACCATGAATTAATTTTCAGTAATGTGTGTGCCTGTCTATCGGTCAGTTTGGTCAAGTTTATCATCGTAGACAAAGGTTTTAGTGTACACCAGGATCTATTGAATTATGTTTCTGTGCGTATCAGTTTGCCAAGATGGTCTAAATGTCTTGGCTGATCCGTCTCACTGAGTGACAGCTAAATCAACTACTACTTTTTATGGAAAAGGGAAAGATACGAATGTTAGTGATAATTCATCGTCTGAGTGACCAAAGGGATGACCAGAGCCGGTCAGTGGCCTATTTGTTAAGTGACCGATGTTCTATGCGTCCAGAGTCATCCTTGCAGTCTTGTTGTTGATGTGCAATTAACTTAAGTGACCATTAATCATACTGATATCAATTTATCTCCTTTTTTTCTAATTACAGAAGAAAGTATACTGTTTTTAGATGATTTTTTGATGATGGATTCCAACTCAATGTTCCTGTTGTTAGGATATTAGATTTTGAGGTGGCAGAATCTTAAGTTACTAAAAACATTTCACTAATTGGTAGTATATTCAACAATCAGACTGGCATTGAAGCTAGGTCAATTAACACATCAAAAAAACTGTGATGATGAATTCAAGAAACTTTTAAACGACCTGATCAACAATTATCCATCATAATGACCACAGCTTAAAAATCCTTCAATAATCAATACAATTTTTGAACTTGTTGGTACATGAGACACCATACCATTTTCATGGGTGTAATTTGTCGGGACATAAATGTAATTGAAGTTGGAAAATGCGCCATAGTCAGTCTGGAAATCAAAAGTCGGGGACCTCTGGATTCGATTCTGTAACAGAGAGATGTAGCTATACTGGTCATTCACAGTGGATCGACCCAGTCCAGTTCTGTAAAGAATACATCCACAATCTGATTGCCCTGACTCAAAGGAAATCATGTTTTTGTCAGTTTGAGATGGAGTTACCTTGTTTGATTTATTTGATGAACGAAAATGGCTTCCTTAGCGAGACTCCCTGAAAGTGATATTTTCAGCTTTTTCTCAGGAGTATTAAAGAGAATTTGTTCCTTGAAAGATCTTGAACAAGGGATAAGGGTTTTCAGATCAGTTTTTCTATACTTCTCTAGCCCGACTGTCAGTGGGTTTTATCAATCCTATTTATATAAGAGGTATTTATTCAACATTCATTTACATACATATAAATCCTAATATTTTTTTAAGTTCATTCAAATCTTAAATTACTACTGTCCATATTGTATTTAGCAAACTCATTAATACTGGTTGGAATAATGCTCTGGTAAATCTAAATAACCAGTGTAGCTGGCATCTTGTTTGAAATTCCCATTTAAAAGGAGATGATTGAAGTTTATTTGCAATGCATTACTCCCTGGTGGCTGGTCGGCCGTCTGACAGAACTACACTGTTGATGATAGAAGCTAGGCTGTGTGTGACACGCCGTCTGCTCCAATGTCTCTTGAAAATTTCACAGCGACATTTCACCTCTTTCATAGGAATTGTGTCACAGAAATATTACCTGATATTGAAACTGTATTGGAACAGTGACACCTGTCATTCATCATTATCAGAACAAATGTAATATTTGTCAGAGGAAAGTGTATAGGTAGGGCTTCAAACCCTTTCAGTTAATTTAGTGTTCCCTATAGGGAAGTCACAAATCATTGGAGATACAAATCATTGGAGATACCTGTCAATTGTTCCAAGGAAACCACTATGGCAGATATCTATAGTGATAGTAGGGCGTTGTATGCGAGTGCTCAACCGTAGACTTTCTCTTTGCGTTTTCCCATCATAAGTCATGGGTCAAAGAGGATGTCAACGAGCCATAGCTGAATGATCTGATATGCTTTCTGCATGAAACATTGTCCTTGTTACAAATTCAGCGTTCCACGGATACTTGACAATATTGTAACACTCCAGAGAGTGATGTTTCGGAGAGATTGGTTGCTATGAGAGATACGTGCGGCACCATCGCCATGGAGAGGTAGCCATCACCGATACACTGTTGCTATGGATACAATGGTACCCACTCTCAAAGGTTTGTATGTAAGACAACTTAATAGCAGAGTCTTGGAAGCATGAAAATTGTAAGCCCTTTCACACGCAATTGTTTGAAAATTCTTTTAATTCTTTCTAGCTCATCACATTTAGATAAAGGATAGTGATGACAAGGGAAAAAATGTTAATTTTCAGTAATTGTTTTTTAAAGGAATCTTTTTGAGAAGAAAATTAAAAAAAAAAAAAAAGGCTTTTTGAAAAAGTGATTTATATCAGATTAAGTATATCCAGTAAGCAATTTCTTAATTTAGCTTTCCTAGAATGTGACAGTCGGCCACTGGTTGCCCTTGTAATACAACTAATAATGTTTGCAGCAATGCTTGAAGATGGAGTAGTATATAATGGGACATTTCAAGATGCTACTGCAGAGAAAAATCTGAAAATGTTCACCATTTTCGTTTACATGTACTATTTGTTTTTCTTTGAAATAGTAATCACCTTATATGTATGTAGTTTTAATTTGGAATTGTTTCATTTACTTGGTTTGAAGCTGATCATGCTTTGTGCAAGAGTTTTCAAGGCTTTGGCAAATTTTTGAAGTAATTTATATATATCAAATTTACCTAAATGCTCAATAGATAAGTTTCATATCTCCTGAAAAGCATTTAGAGGAAAACATTATCTTTATGTTCAATTGTCAATAATGCATGTATGTGTTTTTGAGGATTGTCACAAATGTCTTATTGATACAAGTACTAGAGAGGTTCCTGTTTAATAAAGATATCTGAAACCTCAAGAGGCCAGAGGACACTGACCCAAGACTGATATTTCCAGCCTTCTCATGCCAAACCAAGATTAGTCATATTTACCCTTCCCAAAACTGGACAAGCAAGATAAATGTGTTTCTTTTTGGATTCATGACACATTGTGGATTCATGACACAGAACAGCATTAAATTAGAAACAGATAAAAAATATTTATGCGACATGATTATTTGCCTCCCTGTCCATTTTGTTCATACATAACACCAAAATTTGTCAGCCCTCTAGCGGCTTCATTCCTTGGGGAATTTTGATCAAACTTCACATAATGATAAAGCACCAGAATACCTTGTACAACTTTGAGTTTCAAGGTTGTTGGGTCAAGGTCAAGGTCACTGTTTAGAAGATCCTTGTCAGCACTCTAGTGACATCAGTCATTAGATATCATAGTTCTTTGTAACTGTGTGAAGTTTGATCAGAATTCCTCAAGGAATGAAGCTGTTAGAGTGCTGACAAAGCTTGGTGTAAGGTACATACAAATGTACAGACATACAGGAGGGATGGAAAGAAAATTAAAGGCCCCCATCTCCCAGACACCCATCCCCAAACACCCATCCCCCAAACACCCATCCCCAAAACACCATCCCCCAAACACCCATCCCCCAAACACCCATCCCCCAAACACCCATCCCCAAAAACCCATCCCCCAAACACCCATCCCCAAACACCCATCCCCCAAACACCCATCCCCAAACACCCATCCCCCAAACACCCATCCCCCAAACACCCATCCCCAAAACACCCATCCCCAAACCCCATCCCCCAAACACCCATCCCCAAACACCCATCCCCAACACCCATCCCACACACCCATCCCCCAAACACCCATCCCCAAACACCCATCCCCAAACACCCATCCCCCAAACACCCATCCCCCAAACACCCATCCCCCAAACACCCATCCCCAAACACCCATCCCCCAACCACCCATCCCCAAACCACCATCCCCAACACCCATCTCCCCAAACCCCCTGTCATCCCAAACACCCATCCCCAAACACCCATCCCCCAAACACCTGTCTCCCAAACACCCCTCCCCAAACACCCATCCCCCAAACACCCGTCCCCAAACACCCCTCCCCCAAACACCCGTCCCCAAACACCCGTCCCCAAACACCCATCCCCCAAACACCCATCCCCAAACCCATCCCGCAAACACCCATCCCCAACACCCATACCCAAACATCCACCCCCAAACACCCATCCCCAAACACCCATTCCCAAACACCATCCCCCAAACACCCATCCCCAAACACCCATCCCCCAAACACCCATCACCAAACCCGACCTCCACCCCATCCTCCACCTTACTGTACAAATCATTGTTCTGAAAATAGTAGTATAAATGGTCTGCTATATAAGTTATTTATATTACCTCTCTTGGACCCTAAAAGGAGCTGCAATTAGGGATAAAATATTTCCTCTCTTTGACCCTAAAGGAAGCTGCAATTAGGGATCAAATATTTCCTCTCTTGGACCCTAAAGGAAGCTGCAATTAGGGATCAAATATTTCCTCTCTTGGACCCTAAAGGAAGCTGCAATTAAGGATCAAATATTGCCTCTCTTGGACCCTAAAGGGAGCTACAATTAGGGATCAAATTTTGTGGCTTGCATCATTATGTTCATAAGGGTAATGATAAAGTATAATCAATAATTTATATTGCAAGTAGTAGGCAAATTACTTCACATCAAAACTCAGATGACCGTTAAGGCTCATAAGCCTGGTTGTTTTACACAAAATCAATTCTGAGTCAGAGCTGTTTCATATTAAATATTGATTAAATTTATGTAGCTGTTATCTGTTATAACATCTATCAATTATAAAATGATTTGATACCACAATGTAAGGGTTAAATTTACAATTTAATTAAAATGCTAACACATCTAGACTATAATGTAGATCTGCTTAGAATACAAGTACAACTTTCCAGAATACACAAGTTATAAGACCTTGTTATATTTACTAACATATATACACACAACTTTATGACCTTAGCTCTTGACCTATGACCTTAAATATGAAACAAGTGCCAATTATATTGGCAGCTTCGGCACCATTCTCATAATCATGAGCAGGCCTAATTTGAAACATATTGATGTTGTCAGCAGTGTAGGTTTCAAAATCATTATTATGCTGGCAGATGGGCCATCCTGTAACTGGACTTGTGTATATTGAACAAATGTTTGTTATGAAAGTTCCGTACTGCGGTTTATAGACATACAACATTGGTGTTGCTTTATATGGATATAGCCATCAGTGCAGTGTATTACATGTCGGGAGGGAGGAGTACAGCATGCAGACTCTAGGAGATACTCCATCTAAACTTCACTCAAACCAGGCCTGTACACTGAGAGGTGGGTGTCTCAAGGGTTAATAATGTACTGATACGGGTCAATTAATTATGCTGACCTGGGGTATACTCACAGTGTCTCAAGGGTTGATAATGTACTGATACGGGTCAATTAATTATACTGACCTGGGATATACTCACACAGGGTATATAGATATATACTCGCACTGGGTATATAGATATACTGTCACAGGGTATATAGATATACACACACAGGGTATATAGATATACTGTCACAGGGTATATAGATATACTGTCACAGGGTATATAGATATACTGTCACAGGGTATATAGATATACACACACAGGGTATATAGATATACTGTCACAGGGTATATAGATATACTCACACAGGGTATATAGATATACTCTCACAGGGTATATAGATATACTCACACAGGGTATATAGATATACTCACACAGGGTATATAGATATACACACACAGGGTATATAGATATACCGTCACAGGGTATATAGATATACTGTCACAGGGTATATAGATATGCTCACACAGGGTATATAGATATACTGTCACAGGGTATATAGATATACTCACACAGGGTATATAGATATACTGTCACAGGGTATATAGATATACTGTCACAGGGTATATAGATATACTGTCACAGGGTATATAGATATACTCACACAGGGTATATAGATATACTTACACAGGGTATATAAATATACTCTCACAGGGTATATAGATATACTCACACAGGGTATATAGTTATACTCACACAGGTTATATAGATATACTGTCACAGGGTATATAGATATACTCTCACAGGGTATATAGATATACTCTCACAGGGTATATAGATATACTCTCACAGGGTATATAGATATACTTTCACATGGTATATAGATATACTCTCACAGGGTATATATGATATACTGTCACAGGGTATATAGATATACACACACAGGGTATATAGATATACTCACACAGGGTATATAGATATACTGTCACATGGTATATAGATATACTCGCACTGGGTATATAGATATACTCGCACTGGGTATATAGATATACTGTCACAGGGTATATAGATATACTGTCACATGGTATATAGATATACTCTCACAGGGTATATAGATATACTCTCACAGGGTATATAGATATACTCACACAGGGTATATAGATATACTCACACAGGGTATATAGATATACTGTCACATGGTATATAGATATACTCTCACAGGGTATATAGATATACTCTCACAGGGTATATAGATATACTGTCACAGGATATATAGATATACTCACACAGGGTATATAGATATACTCTCACAGGGTATATAGATATACTGTCACAGGATATATAGATATACTCACACAGGGTATATAGATATACACACACAGGGTATATAGATATACTCTCACAGGTTATATAGATATACCCTCACAGGGTATATAGATATACCCTCACAGGGTATATAGATATACACACACAGGGTATATAGATATACTCACACAGGGTATATAGATATACTGTCACAGGGTATATAGATATACTGTCACAGGGTATATAGGTATACTCTCATAGGGTATATAGATATACTCACACAGGGTATATAGATATACTGTCACAGGGTATATAGATAAACTCACACAGGGTATATAGATATACTCTCACAGGGTATATAGATATAAATGTACTCACACAGGGTATATAGATATACTCTCACAAGGTATATAGATATACTCACAGGGTAGGGTATATAGATATACTGTCACAGGGTATATAGATATACTGTCACAGGGTATATAGATATACACACACTGGGTATATAGATATACTCGCACTGGGTATATAGATATACTCACACAGGGTATATAGATATACTGTCACATGGTATATAGATATACTCTCACAGGGTATATAGATATACTCTCACAGGGTATATAGATATACTCGCACAGGGTATATAGATATTCTCACACAGGGTATATAGATATACTCTCACAGGTTATATAGATATACTCTCACAGGGTATATAGGTATACTCTCATAGGGTATATAGATATACTCACAGAGGGTATATAGATATACTGTCACAGGGTATATAGATAAACTCACACAGGGTATATAGATATACTCTCACAGGGTATATAGATATACTCACACAGGGTATATAGATATACTCTCACAAGGTATATAGATATACTCACAGGGTAGGGTATATAGATATACTCTCACAGGGTATATAGATATACTCTCACAGGGTATATAGATATACACACACAGGGTATATAGATATACTGTCACAGGGTATATAGATATACTGTCACAGGGTATATAGATATACTCTCACAGGGTATATAGATATACTCACACAGGGTATATAGATATACTCTCACAGGGTATATAGATATACTCTCACAGGGTATATAGATATACTCACACAGGGTATATAGATATACTGTCACAGGGTATATAGATATACTGTCACAGGGTATATAGATATACTCTCACAGGGTATATAGATATACTCTCACAGGGCATATAGATATACTCTCACAGGGTATATAGATATACTCTAACAGGGTATATAGATATACACACACAGGGTATATAGATATACTCGCACTGGGTATATAGATATACTCACACAGGGTATATAGATATACTGTCACAGGGTATATAGATATACTCACACAGGGTATATAGATATACTGTCACAGGGTATATAGATATACTGTCACAGGGTATATAGATATACTGTCACAGGGTATATAGATATACTCACACAGGGTATATGGATATACTCTCACAGGGTATATGGATATACTCACACAGGGTATATAGATATACTCACACAGGGTATATAGATATATACACACAGGGTATATAGATATACTGTCACAGGGTATATAGATATACACACAGGATATATAGATATACACACACAGGGAATATAGATATACTTGATCCAGCGACCCTTCAGTCGGGAAACTCCTACCACTAGACCGCTGTGCCTCTTCATAAAAAACTTTGTATTTATGGTACATTAAACCTATAAAAGACATATTATTCATGTAAGTTGTAGATAATTTGATATTCAAACCATTAGTCAACTCCATCTTGAATGACTTTGTTTTCCTTTCGCATACTAATCAATATTTACGAATCAATCAACCTGAAAAGTGATGTTACAGTAATCTCAGAAATATATTGATTTAAAAAGTAAAAAGCACTTGGCTAATGAGGTTCACCTGTTAAGATTAGGCTATCAATTTATAGATACATGATTAGGTATATTTTCATGATTGCAGTTCCTGGGTCGTTACAACTCATGAAGCCTTGGATAATCAATATTGATTACATGCTAGAGTGTATATATATAGCACAATCTGAGCCGTGCTGAACGCAATCACTACAACAGGCTAATGATGAAAATCAGAATTGACGAAGTGCTGTTTCTTGTTTTCTGAAATATTACCAGGTATTGAGCTGTATCGTGCCGTGATTGCATGATTAAGACGATCGAGGCTTCACCTATCGTCTTCGTGTTATCGATCTGATTGGTTGTTTTGAATTGTAAACAATATGCTCCCATAGACATCAACAAGAGTGTTCACTTTGATGCTTAGTGATCATATAGGTGTAGAGATGTCTAGTGATAGTTGAAAAGCTATAAAACAGTAAAAAAAACACTATAAATATGGGGAAAAAGTATGAAAAGGTGAAAGCTTTAAAGAGGTGAAAACTATAAAAAGGTTAAAAACTATCGGGAAAAAAAAATCAAATTTAAAAAGCATCAAAGACGTTTAAAAAAAAGTTGAATTTTTAGGGAAAATTATTTGTATGAACTGTTTCCCTTTAATTTTTGTGCCTGTTTATATAACTTTTGTCATTTTCTCCAACCAAAAAGAGCACAATTTGACAATGCATTGATTATGATAGTTTCTACCTGGTTTTAACATCTTGCATGGGTGACATTTTAAATGACAGGGAAAAAAATGTTTTCAAGAGAGTTAAAGTTTCTAAGTGTCAACTGCTTTACCTTGAAACAGGATATGAGATATTAACACTTCAAATTCTCAGATTTTGCTTTGAGTTTTCTATTTAAATAATAAATGTGTTTATCCGACAAAGAGATAGATCCAGGTGGGCTTATTGAATTTTATGGAAATTTCATCAATCAATAAATAATTTTTTCCACACCTTTTTCAGCCAGGCTTCAAGGTATGATGAAAGTTAGTATGTAACTTCAGTATCAGTAAGCTACATATCAAGTTTGAGTTTCAGGGATTTTGAGTCAAGGTCAAGGTCATCGTTACTATTTTTAGCTGGGGCCAGTAGGGGACATGTATTGCTTTAGCAATACCCAGCAGGCTTGTATTTACAGATGTATTATCAGATAAATTTTGAATAATTTTTTAACTTCTTGGAAAAAGAATCAAAGAGTTGTCCAAAAGACACTTATGATAATATCACTGTTCAATATAATTTTAGAGTTAGATACAGTAGAGCAAAAATGAATATAACTGCTGTTTCAACCATCTATGACTCGTCAGTGTTGCTAAGGGCCTAAAGTGTTGATACCTAGCGTGGGGGTGACGCAGGAAATCCCAAACAGGTGGAGTCAGAAAGAAATGTCCAAATCTGGAAGGGGAGGTGCAATTCCTGTCTGTAAATGTCTTCAGTAGTAGCAACACATTTTAAACACCATGCACCTATTTAATACCTGCCAAATATCAAAGACATGCATGGCTATAATCACAGGGATTTCCTTTTGGTATACACCTGTTTCCTCCCACAATGAGAATCCCTGGATGTTTCCAGTTCAGGAAAACATGAAATGTAAGATGTAATGTTTAATAATTGTTTTAAAATAAATAAAGTTTGATTTATCATAAAAATTGCTGCAATGGAAACATGTCAGTCACATAATCTGTAATAACTATAATAATCCTAGAAGACCAACACATAAGCTTTTCTGGAGCGTTTAAAACATTTGTTTGCAATTTTACTGAACAGCTGTAGACATGGGCAGGCCTATCAATAAATAGCATTTGTCCACAGTTTTCCTGAACAATAATAGACATCGGCGGGCTTATTACCAGGCATTGGCATATATTTCTAGATAATTGAATAGCATTTGTTTGCAGTTTTACTAAATAGCAATAGACATATGGCCAGCTTATCACCAGGCATGGGCTTATAGCCGGATAAATACGGTATTAATCTACATACTGTTTAGAGAACAAGTACTATTATCACATCATTGAGTTACATTCATTGCAATCCTGCGTTCATAAATTTTTTGTAGTTCAGTGACAGCTTGATAGCATCATTTCCATTACATTTTTGTCAATGTCACAATTGCTCTTTGCTACTCATTAGACACAGAATTAACGGCCAGTATAGGTTGATTTAGAATCGGATAAAACACATTCATTTTCTAATGCCCAGGTTAATTTTAGGTTCACTTCCAATGTCTGATATTTTGCAAGGAAAGGCCACTTTTCTTAGCTTAAGGTCGGAACAGGTTACTAAATAATGAATGAGAAAAGAGTTCCTCGAGTTCTGATCCCATTAATGATCGTCTTTTTTAGAGTTGAGTTGATAGTTATGGATTGCTTGATGGCGGGTCTTTCTCTAGACATCACCTTTGTGATTTCTTGGCTAGCCATGCATTCAAAGTTCTGTATGCAAACCGTGTGAAAACAGTGAACGCTGCCTCTGAAATGTACAGAAATATCACTGTGCTTCAAAAACTGCTCAATTTTTTCTTTTGTATCAAATCATTTCCAAGATTCTCATGGAGGTCTGACTTGTTTAGACTAATGAATGTTGCTGCAAAAAAAGAAGAATGAACGAAAATGAAGAAAAAATTTGGATGTATCGAATTTATCCATCTGACGTAATAAGAACTTTCAGATAGCTAGTGTTCATGTGAAATATTTAAGTGGACATTCGGTATTTATGACCAAGAAGACAAAGACCATACATGGAGTATTAAAAAATATTGTCATTGAGAAATACACAACATACCGTATGAAACGTCATGTTAGCGGTCATATGGGATTTAGACAATGAAAATTGTGGCCATTTCGAATATTGGAATTTGTGGGAATATTGCGGATTGTGGTTTCTTTTTTACTGGTACAAAATATGCTAGAGGACATCAGGAATTTGGACAATGTGAAGTGCGGTCATTTGGAATATTGGAATTTGTTTGAATATTGAGGATTGAGCTAGTCATCAATGATAAATAAGATGCAAAACAGTAAAGGTCATCTGCTATTGGGATATTGATTGCTAATATGTGTAGGATTTTAGAATACTTAAAGGTTAATTATGATTTTGACAGCCTGATGATAGTCATTCCATAGACAACAGTCTGTGTTGAAGACATTTCTACAGAAATATGTGTTTATTATCTGTCTAGTGTAGTAAGTCATGCTGTCTTGGTGTAGC
Source organism: Pecten maximus (assembly GCF_902652985.1). NCBI lineage: Eukaryota > Metazoa > Mollusca > Bivalvia > Pectinida > Pectinidae > Pecten > Pecten maximus. Next base: position 40,814,524 of record NC_047018.1, read on the forward strand.
ACAGAGGTCCCAGGTGAGCTTCCTGTAGCTCTGATGGCTACACACAGAAGCCTACTCCTCTAGATTGATCGGCCATTAATCATGCTAACTATAGCACTAAAACAGGAGATATTTCTATGTAGACAGATACAAAGGTCTTGGGGACATTGCTTATATTGAATTTTGTCATGTCTGTGTGAGGACAATGTTCATTGTGTTGTCAAGGATCAAGAAATCAAAGCGCGCTTAAAACAGACTTTGGTATGTGGGAAAAGGTCAAGGTCGTATTCTGTCTGGGCAATATCTATATAAAACAATACTCTATGGTTGTCAATTACGAGAGGGCATTTACAAGGAGGTGACCTGTGGGATACATTGCGCCTCCGTAAATTATTTTTCCTGTTTGAAATCATCAACATCTTATACAAATCGAAAAAATTCATCCTGCATTGAAAGTGTTTTGACTTCAATAGATATATTTTTTATTGAATATTTCAAGAACTGGACAGTAAGTACCACTTAAGAGAATGATAAATGCTTCTTGGGCAGTCGGTATGCTATTTCTTTTCATTACAAAAAGACACACATTCACCCTCATACTCATACAAAATGCATGAGAAGATACTACCAATTGTATCTTCCATATATGTCATTCGCTGAATAAAACATCAATCTCCATCTGTTTGTCGGAAGGGTGTTCAGACCAAGTCTGTACTGAGTTCACCTTTGACCTCTGTTACATAAGGCAAAACCTGCGGGAGATGATCCAGATTTTGTGTCGTGTCTTACGTTTATACTGTAAGGAAATGTCACCTTGTTAGAATCACAACAGTTGATTCGCTATTTCAATGTAATGGATCAGCTATAGAGATGTGGATCTTTACGCAGGTTTTATTAATCCAGACATGTATATTATGCCATATAGATTGATGAGCATTGTGTGTGCAACTTTTTCATATTTAAGAAGGCACAAGTACCTTTTGAAAATGTCAGGTGCTCAGACAATATTTCAAAGAATAATTCTGTGAAAAACTGAGCGTCTCAGGAAAAAATTTGTCTGTTCAAAACAGAGACATCATGTGAAACTGTGGAAAAACAACTAAGAAGTGATTTCAAATCTGTTCAGACTGGAGCAGATGTGACCGTTGAAGGAAGCAGAAGAATTTGTTCTACCAGTCCAGTTCTGTGTTAATGATGTAAAGACCTGGGAAATGTCTTTATAGACAGTTCTAAATGAAGATCGAAACATATATGTCAATGTCAAATTTTAACTAGTTGGAGACAATTTTAGTATCTTCAATTGAAAACCGGTACCATGATGTCCGAACGAGTCACTGCAGCATGTAAGTTGGATCTGCTTCTCCATGAGTTTGCTGTTCTGAAATTACAATATAAGTTTTCATTTCCATGGAGATCATTATTTACTATACCTAGGTCATATTCATATTGCTGGAAAATTATCTTAGTGGTTTTTCAAATTTAACTTTATTCTTTCCTCTAAAATACCTACAGATTGACAATATGACAAAAATATAGGAAGATTGGTCTATTATAGGATAATACATTAACATCATGTGGATGGGCTTATTACCAGACATAGTTTGATTGCCATATTTATTGTTAATTAATTAAATACATAATTTGTGAATTACACTTGTACATTACCTATATACGGATGTTAAGGTAGAAAGGTTATTTTAGAAATACCATCATATGCATAGGATTTAAGATATATTCTCACAAAACCATTGTCTGTTTTAATTTATATAACTTAATAGTGTATAATATATGAGAAAAATGTATGAAAGTTTCCTTTACCTTGAATATTATCCGAGATATGCAATCTTCGTATATTGAGAATCGTTTGGTAATTATACCAGTACAATGATAATGAGTCGGCAGAAAAAATTCATCGCCTCCTTAAATAACAATTATTAGAGTGAAAAAAGGAGGTGTTTATTCATTTAATCAACTTGAGAGCCAATTCCTTGAAAAAGGACATATATTTTTAACATGACTATCATATCTTTTAAGACCTTTCAAAGAAAATTAGAAAACCTATATCAAAAATTTTATTCACTGGATCTATAAACATATGAAAGAGATAGATTTTACTGTTTCTTTAATTGCCCCTGTGATCAGCTAGGTTCGTTTCAGTCTGGGTCTCCATGTAGTAGTTGGTGGCTACATCACTGGACAACCTAAACATAAATATATCTGAACAACTTTTTTTTAATCTGAGTAATGTTTATGTCTGTATTGTATAAGTATTAATTTACATTGTAAACAAAAGAAAATCAGTTGGATATTGAAACCAAAAGGTACATGCTGAGATGTTTTTGACTTCTTTGGAGCCTAGAATTATGTAGACTAAGGTATGATAATTTAATGTACTTTATCACAGATTTTGATGAACAAACATATGGTTCAAATAATCTTCTAAATGCATATAATATTCTGTGCATAGCTTCAATGCCTGGTTCTAATAAAAAAAGTTAATATTTGCAAGAAATCATTTTTTATTCTGCTTTCATTTCATTTTGGACAGCTTTGAAGGTTAAAAATTCAAAATGCAATCAAACTGCTGTCAAAAATTCTTCAATATCCATTTGGTTATTTTTATTTTGCTAACATTCTCTTTAAAAAACTTATAATTACTTATTGCCCTTGAATGATGCAGCGATCTAAATGAAAAGAGAAAAAAATGCACTTTTAAAATCAGCTGTGAGGCATAATTCTGACAACTTTTATAATGCAACTTCAAAAGTAAGGAAATTCTCAGTGCCACATTGAAAGATGCAGTACCAGTATCAGAAGTCGTTAAGCTGTATTTGGTGCCATTGATCATTCTGAGAAGAACTTAAAAATTCATGTAGAATATAAGTAAAAACAGAAGATAATGGACTCTGATGGCTTTGTTGCTAGTAAACGCTCAGACTGTCTGACTCTGTCGTGATATTTCTGCAGATAAAATAATTTTCAAACACATGATCTTTTTTACTATATTTAGACTATGTTGATCTTCCAAATTTTGTCCTTGATTTCTGAGTTTGTCTCCAGAAATGCTTTGAATATATATCTGTTATAAGAGTAGTTTTAATAGCATATCTAAAAGGCTTTAATTGTGATAAGTGTTTCTCATTTGACTGTCCAACTTCAAAAGTATTGGTGCATGCAAATCAAATGACTTTGAAACATTACTGGTAAAAATGTTCATACTTTACAGGTTTATAAGTTCAGATTTACCAAAGGGGACCATAATAGCTCAGTCGGTTAGAGCGTCGGCTACGTAACCTCAGATGAAGATCCAAAGTACATGGTTCGATGCTCCCTTCCAATGTCAGTTTGTGTTTCTTGGAAATCTGAGAAACAGACCAGTCTGTGCTGTTGTGGTTGAGTCCTTGGGCAAGACACTTTACCCTTATTGCCCTGGATGGCATGTGTCAGGCCTCACATATGTTGTTCAGTGAGGTAGTCACCAACTGCTACAAGGAGACCCTGCTTCAAAATAACCCTAGTTGTTCACGGGGCAATAAACCCAGCAAACAAACAACCCAAATTTATTTGATATTTATGTAAATTATCTATTAAACTAATTAATACTATCTATCACAATCTGCACATATAAGCTCATGGTCTCAGGTATTAAGCCCCCTTAATTCTTCATTTTTGCAGAATCATCACTTTTAAAATAGTCAGCTTAAAGTGGTTCATAAATAAGCTGTTGGTAATTTACATACTAGTTTAGAGATGATAACAATATTAATATTAAAAAGATACAATTAAATCAACCAGCTGTAAACAAGAACTTTGGCCTTGACAAATTGACAGTAGAGAGGCATACCTAAGGTAAGTATTGCTGGAAATAAAACCGACAAGGTGTGGAAGAAACCAAACATCTTACATGAACGTTGGTTACACTTGGGAGAAATGCTTCAAAGGTAGCGTAAATAACTTTATCCATTTTGAAAATGCATTTTAAAACACCCAGTTGCAATTATCTGGCCAGAAAGTACTTTGGGTTTCCATGCATGCTTAGAGAGTACAATTTGCTGGTCTGGATTGGGAGATACAGTGAAACATATTAAGATAAGATAAAAAAAAAGGTATGTGAAAGTATGGTTGTACTTGAGTACTAAACCTTTATCACAGATATTTCTTCAGCGTCTACAGACATACAATATGGTGTGAGGGAATTAAGCAAAATGCCAATTTATAGGACTTTGAAGTAATTAGCACATCTAAGACAGTTTCTGGCAAATCCTCAAAATGTATATTGATAGTATGAATATTCTCTATTGAAAAGGTTTCTTAAAAATGTAAACTTTATTTATTCTACAATATTTTTATGCCCCACCACGAAAAGGGGGGCATATAATGTACCCATGTCCTTCTCGACCCATCGCATTGCCTAATCAATTATTAGTGTATTTCTGACCTTGTGTTTCAAGGTATCAATTGGCAGCGGAGGCATTTATGTCTTACAGACATTTTCTAGTTTTATTTATCTTATAATAATTCTTTATTCATTTTATAACAAATACAGAAACAAGTTATATGAACTGATATCAATCAATCTTGTTGGCTTCGATGGATTTGCATGCGAGGGATTCTTACTGTGGGAGGAAACAGTCCGAGCACCCAGAGAAACTCACTTCCTCTAAACTCTCATATTCTGATAGAAATGCCAAATGTTAGAAAATTATAATAATAAAAAAGAAATTAAAATTTAAACATTAATTTACTTCCTTGAATTTGCCATTTATAAGAGTTAGGCTGTTCTTCTGTGTGTGTCTATTATATAAAAGATATGGCACCGAGAGAAAGAGATTTTGTCATGCAGACTATAATTAGATTCTAGGGACTAGGAACTGTCATTTACATTGGTGATAGTCTGTGTTTTGAATATTCAAAATTTTGTAAGGGAGTTTTTTGACAGAATTCTGTCGATATTTAGCTTTGGAACTCAAATGCAGCCGTCACGTACAGATTTTATAAACACAATTTTCTTTCTAAAGCTTCCGAATGTTGAAAATGATTTGTGAAGCTTGGATCATAAAAAGGACAATGCTAGTTGATATTTTGAATTTTATTTGAAAGCATTTTATTGATGTATGTTAATGCATTAAAGCTTTGAATAGCTGGTTCAATGGGTGGATAAAAAAATGAAAACTGTTTTACATAAAGTTTCAAAGGAATTTGAATAACACAAAGAAAAGTACAATACTCTTGAATGTGCATTGATTTTTTTTTTTTTTTTTTTTTCAAAATGATTATGGAGACACGTTTATTTATAGACAGATATTTTTTTCACCTAGAAATCTAAAGCAATAAGCATGCATGTTTACAAAGGAAGTGTTTAGTAAGGAACTATTCAGTATTGAATTAAGTTTTATATTGATCAGTTTAAAGGAATTCATGGTTTTGCCCAGAAACCAATATTCCCTTAGCATGGCAATGACCTTGACCTGTGCTCTTCTGAAACCTATTTGTAATATAAAGCATATTCTTTCTATAATAAAGCATTGTTTGAATTTTTAATTACAGCAGGAAGTTACTGCATGAAAACATTAGTACAGCGTACCATCATATAGATCTGAATCACAGGGACTAGTGATTCAAATTTCAACCCATGATCCTTTATCACAAAATACATATACATGTATACAATGTGTGAATTAAAAACCTTGTCAAGTCCCTGTGCTCTAGATATGTCTCCTTTTTAAATTGCATGAAGAAAATAATCATAAAATGTGTTGTATTATATATTTCATTGAAATATTCATTACACGACGTTTAACATTTCACACAAGCAGGGGCTGTTACTCCAATAAAAAAAAAAAACAGATTTAAAGGGAAATAACTCAGACTCACCCTGAATCAAACAAAATAGCTCACACTTAATGAGAATAGACTTATAATTAGGTATATTTTAATTTGTAGGGCTATACTAAAGTATTATGCACATTCATACACACTTTTGTACCAACTTGAGGGAAATGTTTCGTGTTAGGTCACACTTATACAGGATCAAAGGGAAATAACTTACATGAATATCCATTGAATACAAAATGGAAAGAAAATAACTCCTGCTTACAAAATTGAATTAGAATTGAATTAAATTGAAGTAGAACCAAAAAGAAACTAATTTTCTCATACAAATTAATTTAAAGATAAATAGCAATGAGCATAGAGAAGCAAAACTGAATATATTTGCACAAAGGGAAGTAACTCACATTTAAATGGATCAGGTGCTTAATAGATAATACACATTTTCAGCTTACAGCGATCAAGTTTGTTAACGATATAGAAAAGAAAACTAAGATGTTTATAGCCCAGCTATGAGACAGGAATTGTGTTTCTAGTCAGAAGTTGTTTGTCACAAACAGTACGTGATAGTGTGGGGGTGTCCCCTCTCCTTGGGGAGAGTACATACGATACACATTGTAACCGGTACCACATGCCAAATGTACTATACCCTGCTCCTGTGTCATGCTAACTGTTCGTGATATGTACTTTGTATTGATTCTGGTATGTTCACCGTTCACAGCAGATGTTTTTAGTTTCTTTTAGTACTATGTAATTGCTTCTTAAACTAGTATGTTAGCTGTAATTAAATAAATCGACTAAATTCTTATGTACATGTTCCAATCTTCGTTTGTTGCCCACACAATATCGTTGGCCTTAACCCTCTGTGTGTTTCTGACGCAGATGGAAAGGCACCTCAAACCTGTGATGCTATGATCCTGGTTTTTGTGTGACGTACTATTTGATGACACTTGGGATGCTCAATGGAGCTGGAGTCTTTTTTCGTGTTGTTGTCGAAAACTGTTCGTAAATAATGTAAGATATGTAACGACTGTGTTGTGTCACTATATAGAACCAGTCCTTTTTGACGTCACGGAGACAATTAACATACTTTTATAGAACCAATATCGTAGATTAAGATATAAATAGATTCTGTATTGCTATTTTGACGTAATGATGCTGGAATTATAGGAAATTGATAGCCAGACGTCAAAACTCACTGCATTGACGATATAATTAAATTCTCTTTGAAACACATTTTTTTTGGCTTTTAAGAAATGATAATGTCTTTTAAATTACAGAGATTTTTTATTTTTTTTCCTTTTTGATTTTTTCTTTATCATACTTCAAAGGGACCAAACTTTAACCTTAATACTAGGAATTTAAATTTTTGTGTTACTTTTTTGACGATATGGATCTAGGCCTTATACATCTTTATCAGGAAGTTGTGTATAATGGTGACTAGAGGCGTTTTACTGTTGTTTGTTCATCTGTTCATTAGTGCATTGCTACTTTCTGTGTGAGGTATATTTTGTCTCCTGCATCAAGCAATAACTTTTGATAGGTCCTTAAACAATGCTAACCTGCATCAAGCAATTTTCAAGTCTCCCATTGGGGGTGGGTTAGGGGTGGGGTTCAGGGGATGTTATAGTTTTTCATTGTGTCCTCCGCCAGGCTCCGCGGTCCTCCCATCCTTCCAAACATAATCTTTTCAGGGCTCTATCTCCTACATTGCTTGACACTTAAGAACTGCGTATTTAGGGTAAATGCAGGGTACGGTATATGCAGGGTAGAGTATATGCAGTGTAGGGTATATGCAGGGTAGGGTATATGCAGGGTAGGGTATATCCAGGGTAGGGTATATGCAGTGTAGGGTATATCCAGGGTAGTGTATATGCAGTGTAGGGTATATGCAGGGTAGGGTATATCCAGTGTAGGGTATATGCAGGGTAGGGTATATGCTATGTAGGGTATATGCAGGGTAGGGTATATGCTATGTAGGGTATATGCAGGGTAGGGTATATGCAGGTTCTATCAAAAAATAGGTCTGTGCTATACTGTGTTGAATATATAGATATGTCTCTGTATAAACCTCAAACCCCATGTTCAGTGGAGTCTTGTAGAGCCTTGTGATTCTCTTCTGATAAACTTAACACATAAAAAAACACAACAACATTAAATATGAAAAAGTGTAAAAAAAAAAAAGCATAAATGGTGAGTTTCAAACTTCACACCTCCTTCAAGATAAAATCCCGACATGGAATCGTGATGTTTCACAGAAGGGAGTTCCTTTATGGTCATTGTGATGAGGTTAGCCTGAGGGATGTTACAGCTATCTCGCTTGAATCTCTATCTACATCATACCTACATCACGCCTCAAGAGTCTTTTCTGGCTGTCAAAAGTCTTTACTTCATTTATTATTTGCCATTTGAGCTGTAATCAAATTACAAATCTATCGCTGTTTTCCAAAAACAAACCATTTAACTTTTATGGCCATCCATGAAAAGCCCAATAAAAAGGCCTTCTTTTATTTCGTCACCGTTCAAAACCCAGAGTGGTTGGTTTCAAATTGTTAGACAAACACTTTTTTTATCTGATGCATGCAAGAAAATACCATTTGTTACTGTTGGTGCAAGCTTAGTTTCCTGCACCTATCAAATTTTATGGGTGTATAATGGTATGGCATTGTCTGTCCATCTGTCGGGCATAAACTTTTGTTTGTCCGGAGATCTCCTAGCTCCTACATGTTTCGATGGATCTATTTGAAACTAAGTATGCATATGAATATTCATGGTATGTAGTTGTGTTTCCCTGAGACGAAGTTTTATTTTGACTGTTTATGCAAAAGTTGTTGCCCTTTGTTTATTTCTAGTGCCCGTTACTTGAATCTTGTCTATAGAGTTTTCTGATTTCTTTGAGTCTCAATAGGAATTTTATGACACCAAGTTGTGTTAAATGAGTTGGAGACTAAGTCCTGATCACTTGTATTCCTCAAACTGAAAATTAAACAATTTGCCATTGATTCTTAATCGAGGGGACTCCTCGTTTTCCTCCCCGTCCGTCCTTTCAGTTTTCCGCACTATACTCATCAATGCTTCAAGGTATGTTGGTGAAAGTTGTTATGTAACTTCATTATGAATAGCTACAGATCAAGGTAGAGTTTCAGTGTTTTTGGTCAAGGTCAAGGTCACTGTTACTATTATTAGCGCGGGCTGGTAGGGGACATTTATTGCTTAAGCAAATACCCAGCATGCTTGTTTCTTAAGGTGATGGGTATTTTAATTCACTGCAAGATAGCTAAATAGGATTCAACAGGCGTATATTGTACCAAGGTGTTCCAAGGGATAATCAGATTTTAAAAAATGATGAAACAGAAAATGTGTAACAATTAAAACGAAAAAGAAAAAAATTCTCCCATGTTTCAGTAGATGTAGTTCCAATTTAAGGATTTAATCCTGGAGCATTGATTTCCTCAAGTCATTAGTAACTTAATTGGTTTGAGTAACACAGTTGAAATTGATTGAAAAGAAATTTTATGTCTTGAACTGAAAAGCTGTTCCATTGTAGAATGGATATCTCAACTCAGCATTAAGAACCTTACTGAAACTTAAAGGGCATGTTATATACAGTTTTAGTTATAAGATACCATTTTCTATCTGATAAGACGTTCAAAATTGCTGTGAATTTTTATTTCATTTTGAAGATATGCATTGATTCTAATACTCGTTCTTGGGAGCAAAACAGATCTTCCTGGAAAATTAGGGAAATATTCAATATGGAGTCCATTTGAGCATGATCTAATTCAAGATAGCCACCAGGTGCCATTTTCAGTTGAGACATCTGAATACTGCTTTTCATCACAAATTGTAAGTAAGTGATATTCTTGAAACTTCAGGAAAATGTTAAGCATCAGTTCTACTTGGGCCTATATAGCTGCCATGTTCATGCTGATTAAATATTCAAGATGGCCACCAGGTGTCATTCAGAATTTTGACATCTGAATGTACTGCTAATTCTCAAAAACTGTGGATTAGTGATATTTTTGAAACTTTAGGGAAATGTTACAGATCGGTCCTACTTGGGCCTGAAGGTGCCTAAATGTATGTATTGAACTTGATTAAATATTCAAAATGGCCGTCTGTTGCTATTTAGAATTTTGACATTTGAATATATACATGTACTACTATTCCTACCGAACTGTGGAAGTGATGTTCTTGAAACTTTAGGGACATGTTAAGCATACGGGTCCTACCTGGGCCAATAGTAGCCATGTACATGTTGAACCTGCATGATTAAATATTCAAGATGGCTCTCTGTTGCCATTTGAAATTTCGACGTAGCTGCTTGTTCCACTTTACTATTTTAGTCAATATATTGAACGACATTCTTACTTTTAACGACAGTATGGATTTTAGAACATCTTACCGCATAATTCATTAAATATAGACTTGAATGTACAGAATAGATATAATTAAGAGGAAAGGTGAGAATAGAAGAAAAAGCTTACATAGAAACATTAAAGATTATGGATGATGGGCGCCAAGATTCCTCTGGGATTTCTTGTGCATTATCAAAGTTTAAAAGAGTTGATCATGCATAATGATGTATATGCCAACAATATCTTCCCACAGAAAACGATAAAATGCAAATCCTACTTTAGAGCAACCTGTTTGGTACATGTCAAGAATCGTTTGTATACAAATGTATATATGTATCAGCGGTATAAGCTGCGGGCATTTCTGGCTAGGCGATTGGGTGCAGTAGATCGTGAGTTCGAGGCCCGGTCAGGGCACGAGTCATAAAGTTGTCTTCCTTCATCATTTGTGTTACTATGTTATATCAAATATTTGGCACAATGTATCATATACACTATGTGTTGGTGATCCAAAGATAAAGATTCAAATTTGCTGTTGTAGTTGTACTCCATGAATATTGATATATATATTTAACAGGGAGTAACTGAAAACAACAAATCAATTTGTTTTAGTAAAATAAACAAATTACAAATACCTTGTCAAGAATATAACACTGAATTGGTCGCGGTGCTAGAGCGCCACCTATATCGCAGCACCTCAAAAATCAAATTATTCCCCTTGACTATGCTATGAGTTTTTGCATAAGATGAGGTTGGACATCATTTCTTTAGTACTTATTCCGAATTGTGCAAAAAAGTATGTAAATTATTAATCATGACAATGTTTGTTTATTGACAGTGATGAGGCTGACCAAGCCGGCTCTGATGCCGTACCACCCATTGGTCAGTGATGAGCGTGACTTACAGGGCGAGATATTCGCCAAGATGAGTGACACGGATATCGCCAGACCAGCTGGAGTGCCCTACTTTGGACTAGGTGACCTATTAACCCTACCACAAAACTTTGGGTGAGTATACAACCTTTTATGTTTTAAGAAATAACCCTGTGATATGCAACTTATATCAAGGTTATAAACCTGCAGTAATAACCCTACGACAAAACTTTGGGTGAGTATACAACCTTTTATGATTTAAGAAATAACCCTGTGATATACAACTTATATCAAGGTTATAAACCTGCAGTAATAACCCTATGTTAAAACTTTGGGTGGGTACAAAACCTTTTATGTTTTAAGTAATAACCCTGTAATATACAAGTTATATTAAGGATATAACCCCTCATAGTACATATCATGAAGCAATTTGAGTTCCAATCGGTTTGATTTTATTTTCTGGCCCAACGAACTGACCAAGGTACCATCTCACTAAACCTAGGGGTCTAAGATGCTAAATCTTTTGATGTCTTGTATCAGTGAATCAGCAATTGTGATGTCCAGACGAGGCTAGAAAAAAAAAAACAGTGTCAACTGAAACATATATGTATAGGTCTTTTAAAGAACTTATTTTTGATTACAATTTTAAAATCTTAAAAAAAAAAAAAAAAAAAAAATTCAAAGTAGGGTAATTCAAAATTTTCAAAATGAAAAATAACAAGGAAATATATGACGTCACACTTCCTCCATATTTCTTCCCTAGAGTCTAAATCAGCTTATATGTACCTTACATCAGGGAAAGATTCTATCATTTTAATTATTTTACATTGATATATGAAATTATCCAAACTATATGATATCTGTATTTAATTAGTGTGTAATAAATTTTATACCCTGTACTTCACAGAAATATTTTCCTGGGCGAGACATTTTCCAGTTACATAAGCGTCCACAACGACAGTACAACTGTTTGTAAAGATATTGTCTTAAAGGTGAGTCATAATTTGCAAAATTGATTTATAATTGAATATTTACATTTGGCGACCATACTCTCCCATTATCTCAATGTTAATGTGGGTTGTTGCATCTATGAGTGCATAGATGCAGTCAGTAGATCACATATGGCATTGTTAAGCTATGGATGAATTAAAAGGAGCAAGGATTATGATTGAGAATTATGACATCATTTTGTCAATATGTGTATCATTGTCACGACAATTCTTAATTTGTATTGTAATTTGTATTTGATTAGTTGTGAATCAGTCACAAAAATGAATTTTGATTTAAAGATGCTATTGTTTCAAATTTAAAAGAAAGCACATATTTTATTAAATGTAAATATAAAAATTAAATCCTTGTTAGATTGTAATTATTGTCAATATAATTGCAATATGGGTGACATTAATGAGATAGTGAGATATTAATGGTGCCTGTTATGTTGATTCCATGTACATGTATCTGTCACCCAGATTGCATTAATTCGTCAAATATACAGTCGATTTTTTAGATTAGTATGATACTATATCTAAGAGACCACTCATGTTATTGACAGGTTTAGTATTGAAAAACCACCTGTGTCATTAAACCACCTGTGTCATTAAATCGCTTGTGTCACAACAAATTTTGTTAAAGATATAGATCTTTGTTGTGTGAAATCTAAAGCTGAGCTGCTGGTCACAGGCCTTACCTGCCGACACACGTGAATCCACTGCTAAAATAAGCAAAAGAGTGATAACCTGACTTAATCCAGTGTCCTGGTCTCTTTAGACATCTTCCCCAGGTTCCGGGTTGTCTGCACAGTTTTCCATCTCTGCCGTGTGATGTTGAATCGACAGCAATCAATGCATTACAGAAGCAACATATTTATTTTTGCACCCCTACTAAATTCTAGCTAATTTTAGCTTGATTGGTTGATCGAGCGTCAGACTAGAACACCAGAGGTCCCAGGTTCGATTCCTTGTGGATAGGCATTCAAATAAATTCATCATGTGCTCTCTGATACACTAATAGATGACATAGTGTCGATAATGTAGAATTAAACACTGAATTTGTTTAGAAAAAACAAACATATACCTCCCCTTGTCTATAAACTTCAACAAAACGCATCTTTTTCAATTTTCTTTAACATTACTTTTTTTCATTACTTTTTTTTTCATTACGATAAATGAACGAACAACAAGTCAAGTTTTAAAATCCCTTGAAGAGATTTGTAATTGCATTTTAAAAACCAACAGGGATATCCCTATTTCCATCTAACGACTTCAGTATGACAGCCCATCTCCAGCATTTGATCATAAACCTAAAATAAATGTTATCAATTTCCTAAGCAACTCTGTCTTAAGAGGTTTGTTTTCTGCAGTAGCATTGATTCCAAATATTGTGCAGTCCTTTAATTTTCTGATAAAAAAAAGAAATAAAAAATAAAAAAAAAAATAAATAAAAAATAAAAGATTCAAGATTCTTGCATTCCCAGGCCATTAAGGAGTGCATGATTTTCAAACATCCGAGCCTAAAGTGCTTGAAAACAGGAAAAGTACCTAAATAAGGTGAACTTAATTGTAAGCGTTACCGATTAAATGCTTAATCAGCTATCACCTGCCTAAGGATTAACAAAGAAAATAAATGATAAAAAGATGTTGGTTATAGAGGAATCTTTGCCACTAGCAACTGACATTTTTATGTAATGAACATTAGATTTTTACACAAACTTACCATTGAGGTCTTGGATCCTTCTTCAAATATGAGACAAGATCTTTGGTCAAACTACCCAGTACATATGAAATTAAAATAAGATTTCTCATTGTTCTTGGTAACAATGGTTAAGAAGAGGGAATGCAACAAGAGGCCTGATTTTGAGTTATAATTCTATTGTAAACAATACTATTTCCAAATATGGTCTTCGTTTGTGTGTTTTGATAAAAATAAATCATATTTTAGTCTGTATAGGACTTGCATGACTAAATCAGCCAAGGCTTCACCTGGACCAAGTCACTACATAAAGAAAATATGTTTCTGAGGTTCATAGTTATTGCCTTGGCTAATTAACATATGGAATAAGTACCTCCTATATTTGGTAATATTCAATAGTAATATCTTAAGACTTGAAAAACAAAAATATACACTTTCTACTGAAAATAGAATGACATAGGACTACAGGTGAAAATAGGCAGGGAATTCCCCAGGTGGGGGTTCCCCAGTGCACTGTAAATCTCGTGGTTACATTTGAGTACCCATACGTGCTCTTATTTGCCATTAAACCTATACAACAATATCATTTCTCAGAAAACCTCACACTTTGATTTGATATCAACTTTACATTATTTGAACTTTATGAGCAATAAAGGGGATGAAATCTCTAGAAATAATAGTAAAATATTGAGTTGTGTAAATCCTACAGAATTTGTTGTATGAATGGCCTTATATATAACTCTATAATCCAAATTCTACATGTTTGGGTAGAATATCTACCTATACAATTTTATGATAGGCTACTCAATTATTAATGACTGATTGCCTTGTTTTTCAGGTCGACCTCCAGACCAGTTCTCAGAGATTGATGTTGTCTGGATCAGAGTCGCGGCCCCTGATGGAACTCCCGCCTGACTATAGTATTGATGATGTCATACATCACGAAGTCAAAGAACTGGGCACACACATGTAAGTATGACAACCAGCTATATATATTTACTTTATTGACTTTAGAGCTCAATAATACCTTTATTAGCACACAATCACCTTTTTCTTGGCAGAACAGAAAAAAACATTGCATGTTTCATTAACATGTCAAATGAACTCTTTGTGAAAAAAAATCAAATAATGGATATAGAAACAGTCTTTTTCTAAAAGAAAATTAAAAAGAAAAGAAAAATCCAACCCCGATTTCACATTGAAACATGTCCATAAAAATTGTTATTAAGTGAACCCCTTTGATATTTTTGTAAGCAGAATGTCTGTTTATAAGGTCAAACATAGAAAAAAAAAATTAAAATATATGTGAAAAATATGTATCACTTTGTAATTAATCTTAAACAATTCCTTGGGCAAGATCTATTGAACTATGGTATCAAGATATTTTGTATTCAGAATTTTATCACACAGCAAAAAAAAAATAAAAATCATAATCATAATCTGTACATGTATATAAGGTGAATATCCATTGGTCATTTTTACTTCTGATTTCAGATTGGTATGTGCAGTTAGTTACACCACCAGCCAGGGGGAGAAAAATGCTTTTAGAAAATTCTTCAAGTTCCAGGTGAGAGGATGATAATGAAATTATTGGAAATATCCTTTAAAACAATCTACTGATATCCTACTTTATAAAAGGTTAAAATTATATCTGGGTTAGTGCAAGCCCTGAAACAACCCTAAAAACAATAGTTGGCCTAGAAAAAAAATATGAAAAATCTTTTATAAAATGTTAAATTAAAGAAAGTCTTGAGTCAAAATGAGCCTTGAATAATTATACACTATATAGATTTGAATTTTTATTCTTTAAATGAATTTGTCTGTAGAAAAGTCAAGTTGTCTTTGAGAACAAGCAACAAGGATGAAATGGTGATTGTTCAAAGACTGGAACAGCAAATAAGCTTCTACAGTCATTTTTTCAAGTACATGTACATGTACTTTGTGCAAATCCTATCAAAAAAACTTCTTAGTTTACTTTAATCCATTAATATTGGTATGATTTCACAAAAATGTAGAGTGCCTTATTTACACAGACAATAAAGGCCCTTAAAAGGCTTTGACTTTCATAGCAAAATTCATGTACACATACACCTTGTGTTTATAAA
Organism: Pecten maximus; assembly: GCF_902652985.1. NCBI lineage: Eukaryota > Metazoa > Mollusca > Bivalvia > Pectinida > Pectinidae > Pecten > Pecten maximus. Next base: position 40,830,352 of record NC_047018.1, read on the forward strand.
AAAAATATATTTTAAAATTCATTGTAAAAAATGTATCAATCTTTTATGCTATCATGTTTAGGTGCTGAAACCACTAGATGTGAAAACCAAGTTTTACAATGCAGAGGTGAGCAGTAGAATATTTCAGCAAGATATCTTTTATTTAATTCTCTTTGCCTTGATTTATTTATGAAATTTTAATCATTTTGTTCTGAGGCCTGTATATATTCAAACCCAGGCCTCATATTCAGAAAATAATCCTCAAACCAAGATAAAGATAACATTTAAGTCTGTTTTAATCGGTCCCACCTCAAACATGAAAAGGACCACTAGACAATAGTGAGATTAGAACATTAATATCATTATTTAGTTTTAATTGTTTTATTTTATATATAATATATATATGAGCAATATTACATATTTTCCCATTGTTTAACCAGTTAAATGTATTTATTTGTTTAGTTTTTTGTCTTTTTATAGAAAACTAAAAATCATCCCCATGAAACTAAACCTTCTCCTGATCTTATAGTTTGAGTATCAAAACTTAAATGTACTAACAATTGTTCCTTACATAATTTCTATATAATTTATATCCTTCTATATATAATAACTATCCCTGAACGATAATTATTAATTAATTTTAAATAATTAAAATATCATTTACATAATTGTAAATGTTATTATTCATGAATAAATGCATGGTTTGAAAATAAAAAAACTTATTCATCAAGTTATACAGAGATTGAACAGTATTGTATTGCATTTATGGCAGTTTGAATGCCATTTCATGTGTATAGTGATTTAGAGAGAGCATGTAATTTTTTTAGTAAGGTAGTAATCTAGTTTTCCTGTACTACTTTATAAATATATCTATTATTTGTATAAATAAACTTGAAATCTATGTCCCATCTGTTGTTCCGTTTGTGGTCAGTAGAACTTGTATATCGACTTGCTTCATTGCTTAAAACTAGTGAATATATTTAGATAAAATGATATTGATAAAGTGCAGATTCTACAGACACTCCATGCATTATTTTTTTATTTCATGATGTCCAGGGCATATTATATCTTTTATTATCATGAGAACCTCTTTGTAGTCTTAAATTTAATCTGGTCTCCTGCCGCTTTTATTGTTCTGTTACCAGAGTTAAAGCCCTTTGTTCTCAATAAACAAAGTTATAGCCCTTTATTCTCCTTAGACAGAGTTATAGCCCTTTATTCTCGTGAAACAGAGTTATAGCCCTTTATTCTCGTGAAACAGAGTTATAGCCCTTTATTCTCCTTAAACAGTGCTATAGCCCTTTATTCTCCTGAAACAGAGTTATAGCCCTTTATTCTCCTAAACAGAGTTATAGCCCATTGTTCTCTGTAAATAGAGTTATAGCCCTTTGCTCTCCTGAAACAGAGTTATAGCCCTTTATTCTCCTTAGACTGAGTAATAGCCCTTTATTCTCCTTCAACAGAGCTATAGCCCTTTATTCTCCTGAAACAGAGTTATAGCCCTTTTTTCTCCTTAAACAGAGTTATAGCCCTTTATTCTCCTTAAACAGAGCTATTGCCCTTTATTCTCCTTAAACAAAGATATAGTCCGCTGTTCTCCTTAAACAGAGTTATAGCCCATTGTTCTCTGTAAATAGAGTTATAGCCCTTTGCTCTGCAAGCACAAATTGATAGCCCTTTATTTTGTATAAATAGAATTTTCGTCCTTTATTTTCAATAAATTGTAATAGCCCTTTGTTCTCTAAAAACAGAGTTATAGCCCTTTGTTCTGTAAACACAAAACTATAGCCCTTTGATCTCAAACAGTTGTAGCATTTTGTATGTTTTGATATCGATGTTTGTTTGAAGATGGAGAATACAAGATTGCCTGCTATATACTTTGTATTGTATATGCTATTAATTTATAAAATGGTTTGAGTTTGAAATTAAAAACTTATAGCTTGCAATATATACAATTCATTATGTCAGATGCTTTGATGGTATATATGTCAGCTGTTTTTGTCTGTTGAGTGATGTTGGCAAAAAATTTAATCATCTGTTCTATGCTGTGTATTTATCTGTACAGTGATGTTTTGCAGCTGAATTTAATTATATTTTCCTTGTGAATTAACCAAATATTTTTTTTTTAATTTCCTGATTTCATTCGAATGTTGTATTCATTCAGGATTATGTCGTAAGTGTTTCAGTCCTAACCCTGTGTTATTTCTTGTTTTGCTTTGTTTGTGTTGACTTTACTTAATGCTTGGTCGCAGAGGAAATTGATTTTTGATACCTGTAGATCACATTGCATGCATTTCATTTCATTTTCAGATTAAGCTTACATAGTGCTTTCAGTATTCATTTTTTCCGGTGTCAATTTTTTTTTTTTTTTTTTTAAGTGATCTCCTACAGAAATATTTTTCATTAATTGGAAAACATATAGAAATTGTATATCTGATTTCCACAGAGATATTTTTTCATTACACTCCTAGTTAAAGTACAGTAGAGTGCACTTACAATGTAGGTTTTTCGTCCTCGTATTCTAGAAAAATGATTTTGTTTTTAGGTCAACTAATAATTGGAGTTCTCTATGCCTATGGCCTTCACATACATGTTCCAGTCGTTAAAAAATCACTTAAAGATGTAATGTAGGTTTTCTTGCAAGATTTTTTTTCAGATTCTTTATCTTATTCTGGCCAGCTGATCTGTTTCAAACATATTACGCATTATTTATCAGGCTTTAAACATTTATCAAACTGCACAGAGAATAATTTTAATAACCAATTTGAAGAAAATCATACTCAAAGTGCATATATTTATAAAAAAAAAAAAAAAAGATTATCGAAGAAAAAGGGTAATATACTGCTACATTAATGGAAAATCAAGCTGAAATTACTAGATGCAAGACCATGTTGGAATACAGTTATTGTCTCTCATCATTTTGCAGAAATTGTGAAGTTGTTTATAAATATAAGTTTCAGTTAGGTTTAGTTGGTTTATGGCCTACATGACACAGCCTATAGCTAAATTTCATATTACTGACTACAGTTAGAGTTCTGTCTACAAGAATTCATTTCAAGAATATAATGAACTTAATTGAGACATGAACAAAAAATAATTAGGTTCCAATGCTTGTAAATAATCTTCATTGTTTATAAGGACCTGTGGAGTTTTGAAGATGTAAGTAAATTGAATTTATGAATCTTGCAGTATCACACAATGTTACATAAAGAAAAAAAATCTTCCTTAAATTACTCCATCCACTACCCAGCAGTGTCACCATTCATACCAACTTGTCCTGGATTATCTCCCCTGGTCTCCATCATGAAATATTGCACTTTGTTCCCTACAGGTTTCAACAATGAAAATTTGATATTGAATATTCAGCAGAATTTTCTTTGGTGAAACCAGACCCCACAGTCCTGTCAGCCTTTATATACAGTAAAACTCGGATAAGTCGAAGTCAACGGGACCAAACAAAATATTCGACTTATCCGATGGTTCGACTTATCCGTGTTTGTATACGGAGACAAAATACCCGACTATCATCGGTTGTATGCAGAACAAGTGCTTGCATGATAACAAAGTCGAAAATAAGCAATAAATAATAACAAAGAAATTGATTAATTGTACATGATAACAATTATTCCTTTATCTAATAAACAATATTGTGCACAGTTACAGATAAAAACAAACTTCATGCGTAAAATAGTCTTTGACATAGACACGATTTACACACGGGAGTCGTAAATGGCAGCTTAATATTCTATGAAACGTTACATACATTATAAGAATATAAATGTACATGTATATATTGTACTCATATTATTTATCTTAAAATCCGTTTATATTGTTCTCCAATTTAACAATATTAAACAATAAACAGTCCGGGAAAATTGATCGACCGTACGCGTGCTGATTTTGTATCAAAGGTGAAGGCCGCGGTCAGTGTTTATCGGCTACATAATCATGCATTGCCACAATCTTTTGAACAGAGTAAAAACATCCCGCATATCATTGTTACTATTTCATCGTCGTATTCAGAATTTAGGCATATATAAATAAATCAATGACAGACAGGTATTTTTTCTTTGCATTTTTCGATGGAAGATATGTAATTTATCGTTTACTTTTTCCTTATTTTTTTCGGCGGCCGTGTGCATCAAAACAGTAAACAGAACACATATTGGTTTGTAGACGAAAACGTGCACATTTTATTCATAGTTATGTATACCTGAATGTTTTACTTCACCTGAGCACCTGTATAAACAATGGGATGATGCGTAACCGACAGCCGGAAACTAACAATAGGCTCTGGTAACACCGTTACGGCTGATCGGTCACACTCGGTCAATCAGGCGAGGCCAGCAAATTTTACCCGAGACAGCATGACGCCTCGATGTTCGACACAAAAATGGAAATTTTGGTATAGTTTAGAAGGGAGGGACCACAAAATATATTCGACACAACCGCAGTATTCGATTCAACAGTGTTCGAGTCATCCGTGCTTAATTTACTAAGATAAAGAAGGGAAAAAATCGGGACCGAACGAAACGTTCGACTCATCCGATGTATTCGATTCAACCGTGTTCGACACAAGTGAGTTTTACTGTATATTAAAACAAAAATGAGATCATGAATAAACTGTTTTGAATTGTTTTTTAAATTGTTACACATAACAAATTCTGAATAAAAGTCACAAGAATATATAAACTCATTAATCACACAAGATATTTAAATAATGCAAAATTTGAGATGCCACAGTGGGCTCTGTAGGACAAGAGGATTATAACTCTAATTATGAAAGTTAAACATTTAATTATGTTTTTGTTGAGTTTCTTTAAGCTTAATTTTGTGAAATTCAATCTTAGTAGAAAGTTTGAAGGACTTAATTGTTTAAAGTTAATGAAATAGGAATTGATCCTGAAGACAAATACATTTCATAAAGGTCACAGAGGAAATAAAATTTATTGTTGGCTCATAGCCCCTGGAGTATCTAGGATGAGTAAAGTTAGTGTATAACATCCTCAGGAAGGAAAAAAATATCTACAACTTTATTCCATTGCCGTTTTTAACCACAAATAAACCCCCTTCTTCATTTTTGCAGAATCATTGATTTTAAAATAGCTAAATAGTGGTTTCCAAATAAACCTGCTCCCAAACTTAAATACTAAACTTTTTTACACTAAGGGAAGGGGATTATTTATTTGGGGATAAATACGATATTTTGCAAATAGAAAAAGTCATGGAGTAATTCGACATGAGAATTAAAATCTAAGATGACTTTAATTTCCAAAATGTGTAATGGATATTTATTTATTATAATGATTACAAAATATGCAAGTCAGCAATCAAGATGGTGAAAAACCAGCCTAATTTCCCGTCATAGGCCTGCCCTGTGGCCCTTCTCAATGAAGATGGTGGAAAATCAGCCTAATTAAATCCTATCATAGGCCTGCCCTTGTGGCCCTTCTCACGCCGAGTCCCTATTCTGCACGCTTCAGTTCCTAGTATATTTATATATATATATATACACTGTACTCCATAAATGAAGGAAACCTAAATTTTATACATATTCAGTATACTGTAAAGTTGTTTAATTTTGCGGGGCTGATATTTCATGATTGTCCAAGTTAGACCTACTATACGGTTATTAAAATTTCAGACAAACATATGCCTTGTAAACATTGTGCAGTATTTTCACACTGTATTCAATGACCACAAATATAGTGAATAATAAATTCACCACCAAAATTAACAACTATACAGTATATTTAATAAAGGAAGCTTTCATTTACAAATTTAATCATTTGAATTATATAGTACTTATGTATGTGGGGTGTTTTATTAAATCAAAAGTCAACTGTTGGCAGAAATACTTAACGGTATTTAGATTTGAGTCTTGAAAGGGAGGTTTATTAAAACCATTGTAAAGATATTTTTGAGAATCATTATCTTTTAAAATATGTAAGAAAATAATAACATGTTAAATTGTTTTCTTGATGTCATTCAGGGTATTTTGATTTCCAAAAAACATAAATATAAGTTTGAAGTACAATACTAAATGTTTATCTTGCATACTTCATAAATGTGAAAAATTTTGAGGATTTTTTTTGAGCTGTACTCATGCTATAGCCACTTCACTGATTATTCTAACAACTATTATTTTGTTGCAAATATTGTAAAATATGAATTTGAATTATTGAAATATTGATTTTTTTAAATAGTTAATTATTTATGATATTGTAGTGTACATAACCACAATGGTAATTGTGATAAAATACATATTTATAAACATATATCTATATTTAACTCTGGGGGGTTTCCAAAAATGTTATTTTTAGAATTATGTTATTTATAGAATTATTGAATCAAGCTGATCATGCCTTGTTTTTACAGTCTGATGAAGTGTACCTGGAGGCTCAGATTCAGAATATTACCCCTCAGCCTATTTACATGGAACATGTAAGTCTTGATCCATCCACACAGTACAGTGCCGACGAACTCAACAATCTTGACGGCAAGGAGTGGTAAGTCGAACAATATATCATATGTTTATAAACTTCATCTAAAAATTTTGTATGTGTTATGAAAAATTAGTCTCATATTTTCATGGAAAAAATTGGTGCAATTTTGTCGGTTAAAATAAAATCGATTTTGTTAACTTACCCAAAGTCATATTTATTAATTCAGTTGCTAAATATTTGAATTACCAAAAATACTATATTTAAATCCACAAATAAGCCCCTCCCCACATAGCACCATTATTCATTTTGGCAGAATCATAAATTTTTTCAATAAGGTTCACAAAAGTTAATAAGCACTCCCTATAGTTTATTACTAAACATTTACTATGGGGGATGGGAGCCTTAATGAATTTGATGATTATATAGTGAACTGAATGGTAATATAGTCAGTAGTTGATGTTTATAAAAGTTGTCTCCCTTATACGATTGCACCTTTCACATAGTCATCAATTCATGTGTACCTTTCTTGTTAGGTCATCTGACCCGAAGGGTCAGGATGACCTATAGTCATCATGCTTCGTCCGTCGTCGTGCGCCGTGCGCCGTCCGCCGTGCGCCGTGCGTTGTGCGCCGTCCGCCGTCCGCCGTGCGTAAACTTTTCACATTTCAAACTTCTTCTCAAGTTCCATCAGTGGGATTGAGTTGAAACTTGCCTGAAATGATGCTGGGATGGTCCTGACCAAGTGTTGTTATTTTTCGGGTCAGTCTGAAATCCAAGATGGCCGCCACAGCCGCCATTTTGAAAACACATTTGAAACTTCTTCTCAAGTTCCACTGGTGAGATTGAGCTGAAACTTGCCTGAAATGATCCTGGGATGGTCCTGAGGAAGTGTTGTTATTTTTCAGGTCGGTCAGATATTCAAGATGGCCGCCATGGCAACCATCTTGAAAAACACATTTTAAACTTCTTCTCCAGTTCCACTGGTGAGATTGAGCTGAAACTTGCCTGAAATGATCCTGGGATGGTCCTGAGGAAGTGTTGTTATTTTTCAGGTCGGTCAGAAATCCAAGATGGCCGCCATGGCAACCATCTTGAAAAACACATTTTAAACTTCCGCTCCAGTTCCACTGGTGCCATTGAGCTGGAAATTGGTGAGGATGTTAAAGAAGGAGAGCCAACAAAGTGTTGTTATTTTTTGGCCCCGTAAAAACTTTGACATGGCAGCCATGGCGGCCATTTTGAAAAGTGATTGCGCAATCATGGTTCTTCTAAACAACACCTATTTAAAACTTCTTCTCAAATTCCATCAGTGGGATTGAGCTGCAACTTGCCTGAAATGATGCTGGGATGGTCCTGACCAAGTGTTGTTATTTTTCGGGTCGGTCAGAAATCCAAGATGGCCGCCATAGCAACCATCTTGAAAAACACATTTTAAACTTCTTCTCCAGTTCCACTGGTGCCATTGAGCTGGAAATTGGTGAGGATGTTAAGGAAGGAGAGCCAACAAAGTGTTGTTATTTTTCGACCCCGTAAAAACTTTGACATGGCAGCCATGGCGGCCATTTTGAAAAGTGATTGCGCAATCATGGTTCTTCTAAACAACACCTATTTAAAACTTCTTCTCAAATTCCATCAGTGGGATTGAGCTGCAACTTGCCTGAAATGATGCTGGGATGGTCCTGACCAAGTGTTGTTAATTTTCGGGTCGGTCAGAAATCCAAGATGGCCGCCATGGCAACCATCTTGAAAAACACATTTTAAAATTCTTCTCCAGTTCCACTGGTGCCATTGAGCTGGAAATTGGTGAGGATGTTAAGGAAGGAAAGCCAACAAAGTGTTGTTATTTTTCGACCCCGTAAAAACTTTGACATGGCAGCCATGGCGGCCATTTTGTAAAGTGATTGCGCAATCATGGTTCTTCTAAACAACACCTATTTAAAACTTCTTCTCAAATTCCATCAGTGGGATTGAACTGCAACCTGCCTGAAATGATGCTGGGATGGTCCTGACCAAGTGTTGTTATTTTTCGGGTCAGTCTGAAATCCAAGATGGCCGCCACAGCCGCCATTTTGAAAACACATTTGAAACTTCTTCTCAAGTTCCACTGGTGAGATTGAGCTGAAACTTGCCTGAAATGATCCTGGGATGGTCCTGAGGAAGTGTTGTTATTTTTCAGGTCAGCCAACAAAGTGTTGTTATTTTTCGGCTTCGTAAAAACTTTGACATGGCAGCCACAGCGACCATTTTGTAACATGATTGCGCAATCATGGTTCTTCCTTAACAACACCTATTTAAAACTTCTTCTCAAATTCCACCTGTGGGATTCAGCTCTAACTTACCAGAAATGATCCTGAGTCTTGATCAAGTGTTGTTGTTATTTTTTCGGTTTGATCCAAATTCCAAGATGGCCATCATGGCCCACAGTGCCACTATACCTGCTACAGAGAACGCATACTACAATAGTATAAGGGTCTTTAATTTAGAGTCAGATGACCGTTAAGGCCCTTGGGCCTCTTGTTTACATATACCAGTCAGCTGTGTCATTGTCATCATTTCTTGTGAACATTTCAAACTTCCAAATGTTTCATCAGATTATCTTAAAATATTTCAATTAATATTCTTAAGAAGTATTTTGAAATTTAATTTTTGAGAACCATTCTAAAATAGATATTCATTGGTGTCGGAACAGAAGGAAGGAAGAAATTCCCTAATGTTTAATGTTGTTATTTTTGTATGTGATTCTAGCCCTGATCTAGTGTTTGGAAAGGTAAACTATCTCAATCCAATGGATACGCGACAATACCTGTACTGTCTCTCACCGAAACAGGACGGAACACGAGACAGCAAGATCCTCAAGGGTGTCACAAATATCGGCAAACTAGACATTGTCTGGAAAACCAATATGGGAGAAAGGGGTCGTCTCCAAACCAGTCAGCTACAGAGAGTTGTAAGTCATGGAGTCTAACAGATAGGTTTAGGGAGCATCTCAAAACCAGATCAAGTATGCATTGTGTCCTAGCTGTTTTGAAACAGAAGAATTTCTTTACATATAAAGGATGTGAATGTGTATTTAAATCATGCACATATATCTAAAAACAAAAAAGACAATTACTTATTCAGAAATGCTGCAATCATTTTGTCAGTAGAAATTATTCATCAGATAGACATTCTGATGACATATATATTTTGAGATGTCCATATGCAGGCTAAACCAGGTGCCATTGAAACTCTAGTTAGCCCCTTTAAATCCTGCATTATGAAATTAATGAATGATTTTCATGTGTTGTAAAATACTTAAAATGGCTAACTCATTCTAACATACTGCGTTATATAAGTCCATATATAATTTAATGTTTCAAAGTACTTTTCAACCTAAGTTGAAAACTTTATATGAAATATCAAAAGATAAAAATTTAGATTCAATTTGCATGATTTTGTTGTCATATGCCTGATGCTATAGACATTATGTTATGTATATCTCTAGGCCCCAGGCTACGGAGATATCCGGGTGACAGTGGAGTCAGTGCCGGATACCGTACAACTTGAGGTTACATTTAATGTCGTTTGTCGAATTACCAATTGCTGGTGAGTAAACACACGAACTGTCAAGAATCAAATGTAGATTAAAATAATAATGATCTTTATAGCATCTGTACTTTTTCTTATCAATCTGAGATACCTTCTTTTAATTCCACATGTAGATCTTGTGAACATTACTTATTTCAAAATTTTTCAATGAACAGAACAGGCTTATTCGGCCTTTTCCTCAGTGATAGAAATTGTTAAATTTTTTTTTACAAAAATTGAACTAAAAAAAAATTTTGTTTAACGACTAAAAAGGAAATAAAAATAATTTTTTTTTAATGACAAAAAAGGAAATAATTTTTATAAAATGTTTTTAATAATCATTTTATGGAGAGAGATGTTTGATGGTGTGCTGTTCAAATGACCCTATGTCCTTATTCTGTCATTCTGTCATACCTTGAATGTCCCTTCTTCTGTCGTATGTCTGTGAACAATACCTTGAATGTCCCTTCTTCTGTCGTATGTCTGTGAACAAACCTTGTTATCATTATTTCTCGACAAGAACTGGAGGAATATTTCTCTAACTTTACATCATACTCCTCCTCAGGTCCCTAGTTGTACTCAATCAGTTTTGAGTCTGACAGGAAAAACAAAATGGCCGATTATAAGCCAGCCATCTTGGATTTTAACAGTTTGTTATTATTTCTTGAAAAGTCCTGGAAGGATATTTGAATTTCTCAAACTTCAGTTAATGTTCCTCTTTGTTTCTTGTTATGCCTGTTCAGTTATAAGTATGATAGGGAAAACAAAATGGCCAATTATAAGGCAGCCATCTTGGATTTTGACAGTTGAAGAATGTTATTGCTATTTCCCGGAAAGTTCTTTCGAGATCTCTTTCTTAGATTTCATATGTTGGTACTGTAGGTCCATATATCCTCCATGCTTTACGATGTGTTGACACATTGGTCTTGGCATTTATCTCAAATCTCCCAGTTACTTTCAAAGCTGGAAAATCAGTTTAAGAAATTAAATTAACCTAACTTCACAACAACTATGAAAGTGTTTAAAACATGTACACCATGTGGGTATCGGGCCGTAATTTAGTTTATGTGACTTGTGTTTGGTGAAATCAGTATTGATCGAAGGATATCTTCAATTACTATTGATTTGTAATGTTTCAGTCACGGTAGCCATTTATCTATGTTGCGGTAATTCAATCTGTGTAAACGGAACATACTTTATGTGTCTTGTATGGCCACACTAAAGCTCTGTCATCGAAGCCCACATGTACTGTGGGCCGCGTAAATGAAAAACTACCGTGGTAATCAAACTGGATGCACGTTGGAAGTTATTTGGGTGTGCACACCTGGTCGAACAACTGAGTAATGTCACCAGGGACATTAACTCGTTTTGTCTGGCAGATCACCACACATTCATCAGGATTAAAGTTAATTTAAACTGATTTATGAATTATCTGGGTTTTCTCAAAAGGGGAAAAAATTATTGCAGCGATGTTTTTTCGTGCTATGTGTGCTTTTGGATAATTTGCAGTTGTCTTTGCCTCGGCCAAGTCATATGTCATTTCAATCATGAAAATTTCTGAAACCTTAGGGCTGTTTGCCATAATTAGTGAATTGTTTGCACAATTTTTTGGATATGGATCTCGGGCTTATAGGCCACTAGGTAAACACCCTACAGAATAATCGAGTTAAAGAGAATTAAATATTCCCAACAGTAGGAAATGGCTGTTATTTTATGAGGGGGACAATCGTCTTAAAGCATTCTAACCTAAAAATGTTTATATGCAGGCTTTTTGATTCTAATTTGCATCAAATTTCTTATCTACAAAATCACAAAAAAACTTATCAATATTTGTTGAATACAACATGTACCATTCTTGTTTACATATACCTGTCAGCTGTGTCATTGTCATCAGTTCTTGTGAAAATTTCAAATGTCCAAATACATCATCAAATTGTCTTAAAATATTTCAATTAATATTGTTAAGAATTATTTTGAAATTTGATTTTGAGGGCCTTTCTAAAATGGATATTCATGAGTGTCAGAACAGAAGGAAGGAATTTCTTATCCACAAAAAAAAAAAACCCAAAAAACTGTGATCATTCTTTTTAGGTCATCTGACCCGAAGGGTCAGGATGACCTATAGTCATCATGCTTCGTCCATCGTCGTGCGCCGTGCGCCGTGCGTTGTGCGTCGTGCGCCGTGCGCCGTGCGCCGTGCGTAAACTTTTCACATTTCAATCTTCTTCTCAAGTTCCACCAGTGGGATTAAGCTGAAACTTGCCTGAAATGATCCTGAGATGGTCCTGACCAAGTGTTGTTATTTTTCGGGTCAGTCCGAAATCCAAGATGGCCGCCATAGCCGCCATTTTGAAAACACATTTTAAACTTCTTCTCAAGTTCCACCAGTGCTGTTGGGCTGAAACTTGCCAGAAATGATCCTGAGATGATCCCGACCAAGTGTTGTTATTTTTCGGGTCGGTCCAAAATCCAAGATGGCCGCCATAGCCGCCATCTTGAAAAACACATTTTAAACTTCTTCTCAAGTTCCACCAGTGCTTTTGAGCTGAAACTTGCCTGAAATGATCCTGAGATGATCCCGACCAAGTGTTGTTATTTTTCGGGTCGGTCCGAAATCCAAGATGGCCGCCATAGCCGCCATCTTGAAAAACACATTTTAAACTTCTTCTCAAGTTCCACCAGTGCTATTGAGCTGAAACTTGCCTGAAATGATCCTGATATGATCCCGACCAAGTGTTGTTATTTTTTGGGTCGGTCCGAAATCCAAGATGGCCGCCATAGCCGCCATCTTGAAAAACACATTTTAAACTTCTTCTCAAGTTCCACCAGTGCTATTGAGCTGAAACTGGCCTGAAATGATCCTGATATGATCCCGACCAAGTGTTGTTATTTTTCGGGTCAGTCCGAAATCCAAGATGGCCGCCATAGCCGCCATCTTGAAAAACTTATTTTAAACTTCTTCTCAAGTTCCACCAGTGCTGTTGGGCTGAAACTTGCCAGAAATGATCCTGAGATGATCCCGACCAGGTGTTGTTATTTTTCGGGTCGGTCCTAAATCCAAGATGGCCGCAATAGCCGCCATCTTGAAAAACACATTTTAAACTTCTTCTCAAGTTCCACCAGTGCTATTGAGCTGAAACTTGCCTGAAATGATCCTGATATGATCCCGACCAAGTGTTGTTATTTTTCGGGTCGGTCCGAAATCCAAGATGGCCGCCATAGCTGCCATTTCGAAAACACATTTTAAACTTCTTCTCAGGTTTCAACAGTGCTATTGAGCTGAAACTTGCCTGAAATGATCCTGATATGATCGTGACCAAGTGTTGTTATTTTTCGGGTCGGTCCGAAATCCAAGATGGCCGCCATAGCCGCCATCTTGAAAAACACATTTTAAACTTCTTCTCAAGTTCCAGCAGTGCTATTGAGCTGAAACTTGCCTGAAATGATCCTGATATGATGCCGACCAAGTGTTGTTATTTTTCGGGTCGGTCTGAAATCCAAGATGGCCCCCATAGCCGCCATTTTGAAAACACATTTTAAACTTCTTCTCTGGCTCCACCAGTGCTATAGAGCTGAAACTTGCCTGAAATGATCCTGATATGATCCCGACCAAGTGATGTTATTTTTCGGGTCGGTCCGAAATCCAAGATGGCCACCATAACCACCATCTTCAAAAACACATTTTAAACTTCTTCTCAAATTCCACCAGTGCTGTTGGGCTGAAACTTGCCTGAAATGTTCCTGAGATGATCCCGACCAAGTGTTGTTATTTTTTAGATTGGTCTGAAATGCAAGATGGCCGCCATATCCGCCATCTTAAAAAACACATTTTAAACTTCTTCTCCAGTTCCACTGGTGCCATTGAGCTCGAAATTGGTGAGGATGTTAAGGAAGGAGTGCCAACAAAGTGTTGTTATTTTTTCGGCCATGTAAAAACTTTGGCATGGCAGCAATGACGGCCATTTTGTAACATGATTGCGCAATCATGGTTTTCCTGAACAACACCTATTTCAAACTTCTTCTCAAATTCCACCGGTGGGATTCAGCTCTAACTTACCAGAAATGATCCTTAGATGGTCCAGACCAAGTGTTATTATTTATTGGGTCGGTCAGATATCCAAGATGGACACCATGGCCAACAGTGCCACTATATACTTGCTACAGAGAATGCATACTACAATAATATAAGGGTTTTAATTTAGAGTCAGATGACCGTTAAGGCCCCTGGGCCTCTTGTTTAAATATAAAATGTTTTAGAGAATTTAAGAATTCAAGACCCTCAGCAGGTTGTGATGCATTGTATATGGATGTGATTTGTAGGAGAAAATCATTGGAGACAAAAATTAACTTGATTTTTAATACAAGTACATTACATGCCCATATAGCAAATTAGATTATCTCCCTTGTTACAGTGAGAGGACTATGGACTTGACCTTAGTACTACAAAACAACTCGTCGGCTGGCTTGGTCTGGTGTGGAATTTCAGGTCGACAACTTGGCAAACTTCCTCAGAATGAACACATGGACCTGACTCTCACACTGATAGCCACTATTCCAGGTCTCCAGGTAATACCCCAAAACTATTGTGAATTTACAATACATATTACCATATTTATCTGCAAAAAGCCCTGCCCTCAAATAAGCCCCTTCTCTATTTTTGCAGAATCAATTAATCAATTTTATAATAGTAATTGAAAAGTGGTTCAGAAATACGCCCTTCCCAAACCCAAACTTTAATGCTTAACTTTTACACTAAGCGAGGGGGCTTATTAGGTCATCTGACCCGAAGGGTCAGGATGACCTATAGTCATCATGTTTCGTCCGTCGTCGTGCGCCGTCCGCCGTTCGCCGTCCGCCGTGCGTAAACTTTTCACATTTCAAACTTCTTCTCAAGTTCCACCAGTGGGATTGAGCTGAAACTTGCCTGAAATGATGCTGGGATGGTCCCGACCAAGTGTTGTTATTTTTCGGGTCGGTCTGAAATCCAAGATGGCCGCCACAGCCGCCATTTTGAAAACACATTTGAAACTTCTTCTCGAGTTCCACCAGTGCTATTGAGCTGAAACTTGCCTGAAATGATCCTGAGATGATCCCGACCAAGTGTTGTTATTTTTCAGGTCGGTCAGATATTCAAGATGGCCGCCATGGCAACCATCTTGAAAAACACATTTTAAACTTCTTCTCCAGTTCCACTGGTGCCATTGAGTTGGAAATTGTTTAGGATGTTAAGGAGGGAGAGCCAACAAAGTGTTTTTATTTTTCGGCCTCGTAAAAACTTTGACATGGCAGCCAGGTCGGCCATTTTGTAACATGATTGCGCAATCACGGTTCTTCTGAACAACACCTATTTGAAACTTCTTCTCAAATTCCAATAGTGGGATTCAGTTCTTACTTACCAAAAATGATCCTGAGATGGTCCTGACCAAGTGTTGTTATTTTTCAGGTCATTCAGAAATCCAAGATGGCCGCCATGGCAACCATCTTGAAAAACACATTTTAAACTTCTTCTCCAGTTCCACTGGTGCGATTGAGCTGGAAGTTGGTGAGGATGTTAAGGAGGGAGAGTCAATAAAGTGTTGTTATTTTTCGGCTTCGTAAAAACTTTGACATGGCAGCCACGGCAGCCATTTTGTAACATGATTGCGCAATCATGGTTCTTCTGAACAACACATATTTCAAACTTCTTCTCGAATACCATCAGTGGGATTCAGCTCTAACTTACCAGAAATGATCCTGAGATGGTCCTGACCAAGTGTTGCTATTTTTCAGGTCGGTCAGAAATTTCAAGATGGCCGCCATGGCAGCCATCTTGAAAAACACATTTTAAACTTCTTCTCCAGTTCCACTGGTGCCATTGAACTGGAAATTGGTGAGGATGTTAAGGAAGGAGAGGCAACAAAGTGTTGTTATTTTTCGGCCCCCATAAAAACTTCAACATGGCAGCCATGGTGGCTATTTTGTAACATGATTGCACAATCATGGTTCTTCCTTAACTACACCTATTTAAAACTTCTTCTCAAATTCCACCAGTGTGATTCTGCTCTTACGTACCGGAAATGATCCTGAGATGGTCCTGGCCAAGTGTTATTTATCGGGGCAGTCAGAAATCCAAGATGGCCACCATGGCAGCCATCTTGAAAAACACATTTTAAACTTCTTCCCCAGTTCTACTGGTGCCATTGAGCTGGAAATTGGTGTGGATGTTAAGGAAGGAGAGCCAACAAAGTGTTTTTATTTTTCGGCCTCGTAAAAACTTTGACATGGCAGCCACAGTGGCCATTTTGTAACATGATTGTGCAATCATGGTTCTTCTTTAACAACACCTATTTAAAACTTCTTCTCAAAGTCCATCAGTGACTAACTTACCAGAAATGATCCTGAGATGGTCTTGACCAAGTGTTGTTATTTTTCAGGTCGGTCAGAAATCCAAGATGGCCGCCATGGCCAACAGTGCCACTTTACTCTCTACAGAGAATGCATACTACAATAGTATAAGGGTCTTTAATTTTGAGTCAGATGACCGTTAAGGCCCATG
This sequence comes from Pecten maximus, assembly GCF_902652985.1. Lineage (NCBI taxonomy): Eukaryota > Metazoa > Mollusca > Bivalvia > Pectinida > Pectinidae > Pecten > Pecten maximus. Next base: position 40,846,879 of record NC_047018.1, read on the forward strand.
GGCCTCTTGTTTAAGAATAATTACCTGTACCAGACTTTTACACTAAGCGAGGGGGCTTATTTGAGGATAATTACCCGTACCAGATTTTTACACTAAGCGAGGGGGCTTATTTGAGGATAATTACCTGTACCAGACTTTTACAATAAGGGAGGGCTTTTTTGAAGACATAAATATTGCATCTGTTATAAGTAGATATAATAAAGCGCAGTAAAAGGCTGTAACAGAGAGTATTTGATATCAGCTTTATAGTTGTAATGCTAAAATATCTAAAGCAGGTTTTGAAAATGTTAGAAAAAATAATGTTAAGCTGTGCCTTTGTTCTTTATTCTTTTGTTATTAAATTAATCACAATACATGCACATATGTTGATGATTTTTTGAATGTTCCATAAAAAGAAGTTGTTATTATGCAGAAAATATTTTAAGACAAAATTCACACTGGTACATGGTCATGCATAAACAGATGAAGGTTCAACTGTTTTTGTATTTCATGACATGCATCTTTAGCAATAGGTATATGTTTAAGTACTTAATCATACTGGGCCACGTTAGCTGAGTGGTTAAGGTGTCCCGACACTTTATCACTAGCCCTCCACCTCTGGGTTGCAAGTTCGAAACCTATATGGGGCATTTGCCTGGTAACTGACCGCAGGCCATGGTTTTTCTCCGGGTACTCCGCCTTTCCTCCACCTCCAATACCAGGCACTTCCTTAAATGACCTTGGCTGTTAATAGGACATTAAACAAAATAAACCAAACCAAACTGCTGTAGACAGAGAAACTTATAAGACAGGAGTCAGTTTAGAAATGTTACACTGTGCTGTAGGAGTTTCATAGAGCTGAGATTACAATATTGTTTGCCTAGGCTGTTAGAGTTGTGTCCCTTCTTTCCTTAATTTTCTGTCATTTGACTTGAGAAGAATTCATTTGTTAACGGGAAATTTTTGTTGTCTGAAACGTTTTGCTTAATTCAGATATTACTTTATCGTCACACAAAAATTAACTAACAAACATAATCTTTTTGTTGACTTGTACCAACTATATTGTAGACGATAATTGGTACTGTCTCATACGACAGTGTGATGTCACAGTTTACTTTGCTACTTAATTGTCAAATTTGTTATCTCAGATAGGTGTCCCAACACTTTATCACTAGCCCTCCACCTCAGGGTTTCGAGTTTGAAACCCATGGGACAGTTGCCTTGTACTGACCGTAGGCTGGTGGGGTTTTTTTGGAGGGGGGGGGGGGGGGAGTACTCCGGCTTTTCTCCACATCCAAAACCTGGCACATCCTTAAATGACCCTGGATGTTAATCAAAATAAACCAAATCTCAGATATAATTTGGCATATGGACAAGTTCAATGATGAAATGAAAACAAGATATTTTAGAAATGTAATTATACATAATAATACACTTGTTTTATATTTTCAGACAATATCTGGGCTGAGGTTGACAGACAATTTCCTAAAGAGGACGTATGAACATGACGAACTATCACAAGTATTTGTGTACAATGATTGTAATCAGTGATATTTTCTCGTCCGCCGTCTTTGGTGTTCCACAAGGCATACATGTGACTGCAGCACTCATGATGTAGAGGGTCGACACCATATGGCATACACAAACTGACAAATACATTAATGATGACACATCAGGATTTGTCCCATATCTGTGTCCTGATTTAAGTGTGTTTAAGGAAGTTACAATTCTGGATGGACTGGACCGATAATACATCAAGCAGTTGCTTTGATCACTGTGTTCTTTCATATTAATTGCCATTTTCGCTTGTGGTATGGATCAGGTTGTATGATTCTGTTGCAGAAAGTGGACTGGGTTGAAGATCATCGGCCAGGTACTTGTAGCGAAAATGGCTAGAGCGTTCATCTAAAGTCCTGGGCTCAAATCCCAGTTAGGGTGTTGCATATTTCCTCTCCTATTTTCATTTGACACCCAACTAAACTACCCATGGAAGGCGATATAGGGTCTCATGTGTCGTTGGGGTTAAAAACTTTGTTGAAGGAGGGAAAAATGTAGTGTAACTGAACTGGGCTGCACACCGAATGGGAGGTAGCTCAAATTGTTAGACCATCCGTCTAAATTTTTGGGGTACGTAGTTAGAGCGTCCCTCTATAGTTAATAGGGGGTCTGTGGTTAAATCGCCTGTTTAAAGTTTAGGGGTCCCTAGGTTCAAGTTGTGGTCTTCGCATTACATTTTTCCTTTCCTATTACAATTCTTGTGTTATGCCTGTAGCTTGATGTCACTGCTGAATAAGAATTTAAGTTATCCATATCAATCAAAACTGTCATGTGACCTTCCTAGGAAGGCTGCAGGTCACATATGACAGGTGGTCTCTTTATACAGGTAAAAGTTACTAGTACATATATAGTAAATAACATTTGGAGCAAAAATAGGTTCACATTTGAGAGGTGGTCTCTTCATCTAGGTTACGGCAACTAGTATGCAAAATAACATCAGGAGGGGGAAATAGGTTTACATATGAGAGGGAGTCGTATAATTCAGGTGGTTGTACCAAGACAGGTTTGACCTCTGATACACATCTGTACATGTAGAAATATAATCTGAACAATGGGCCTTTAATAAAGGGTATATAGATTGCTCATCAATTCATTCATTTCAATCACTGAAATCATCGTGTGAATGTAGAAATTTTGACATTTTACTGTTGTAAACTCTATTTCTGTGAGAATGTGTAAGTTGATAATATGCTCTATATGTGTTTTGGAGAGAGAGTAAATTTAAGCAATGTGAGGAAGGTTCTGTGTAAATTTTGTTTGTATCATGAGTAGATGATATGCATACTAACTGCAGTTATTTAAGTTTTATTGTAATCATAAGTGTGAAAGACATTTATTTGATAATATGCTATAGAATGCTACAATTATATATTCTGTGTGGAAAGTTCACAGGGCTACACCTTGAGACATTTATTTAAGCTTCCAATAATCATCCTGCATTTCAAAAGTAAGTTTTTTCTTTTAGTCCCAAGAAATGATAAATACTGTATACTGTATACAATAAAACCTGTTTTGGAGGTGGCCTTCCATAGTATATGATTCAGTGAGATAGCACTATAAAGTCAGCGTCAGTTCTGCACTATCACCAGGAGACGAACACAAACATAACACAGCCTCCAAAACACACATTCACTGCAGGTATATGCTGCTTACACATGGGCGGCGGTCCTTAATGACAACAGCTGTTGATAGGACATGAAACAGTACAAATAAAACCTAAGTGGTCTAATTGCTGGTAATATCTTGGTTTAGAAAGAAAATAAAGTTTAACTGCAATTAAACATTAAGAAGGGTTTTAAAAAAATCCAGACAGACAACCTAAAAGAAATAAATATTTATACAATAATCTAGTTATAATGATGTCATACAGAGGTCTATAAGTGCATTTTCTTAGTCTTGAAAATTAATTTCCTACACGATTGTGCTATTTCAATGAGATGTGCAATATATAGGTACAATTTGAATTATATGTATATTTGTTTTGTCTATATGTATTTAAGAACATTTTTTTGTCTTTTCATATGAAATGTATTTTAATTCAGATAATGATGACAATATTGGAAATGTTTGTCATGATTATCAAATATTTGTTTGTTTTGTTTTTGAGAAATAAACAAGATTATGCACAATGCATTCCACAGTTGATGGTAAATGTTTTCAGGAATCTAGCAAACTAGCAAACAGAGAGATTCCAGTGCAATTGAATCATTATAATTGTATAAATAAACATCATTAATACTCAACTTTAATGTTAAAAGGCATTCTGATCCTCTGTATCTGGAAAAGAAGCAACCGATTTAGGATTCTTAATTGAAACACAAATTATCAGGAAAATTATTGCTCATTAAGTCAACAGTTTAAAGTGTGCAGTTTTAAGATATTAGTTTGTCAAAAGTCAACTAGAATTTGGCTGGCATGTTGTAAATGTATAATAATTAGCTCCCCTGGGTCTAGACTTATTTTAAGGTGAAGGTCAGAGGAAAGCTCAAATTCATGTACAGACACATTATATATAGGTTCAATGATGGATGTATGCAGTCTCTTAATTTGTATACAGTTGCTGTTTTGAAAATGATATATCTTCCAAGGTTTTCTGTTACGAATTCCTAATACCATGATAAAGTTGATAAGATCATGGCTGGAATTGTTGATTAAATTTGTAGATGGATAAATGTACAATTAACAAAATAAATTATATACTACATGCTGAATGATTGTTTGTTATTTTATTTATCATATCTATTGTGTCTGTGTGTCTTTGTGTATTGGTAATAAAGATACATTGGTGCCACAGATATTAATTGTACAGAGATATATATATATTCTGTTTTTCTTAGACTGACCTCCCTTTGCGAGGTACAATGTACCAGTATCCATCAACATTGATGTATTATTGAGAAGCTGTAAATTGTTATACCTGCATGGAAGTCTACTCTGGCACACTCTAGGAGACCTGGGTAATGGTTGGTTGATAAAAGAAACAAAAAAATAGGACTGGTTTAACGTTTTGGGAAAATTTGAGGTATATTTGGGGTATATCTGTCATCCTGTGATCTTATTAAAAGAACCTAAAATCATGCTCCGTAAGTACTTACAATACAACCTAAAGAACCTAAAAAAATGTCCCCAAAAGTGTGCCAAAAGTGCCTTTAACGATGCTTAAAGACTCCAAAGTACCAAAAACATATGCCCAAATTACCTAAAAGAATGTCCCCAAAGTTTCCCAACATTATGTCCCAAAAGTACCTAAAATCATGCTCAGAAAGTACTTCCAATGTGCTTGAAAATATGTCTCCAAAGTACCTAAAATATGTCTCCAAAGTACCTAAAATATGTCCCCAAAATACCAAACATATGTCCTCAAAGTACCTGAAATTTGTCTCCAAATTACCTAAAATATATCCCCAAAGTACCTAAAAAGAAGTCCCCAAAGTACTTATAATACCTGGTATGTCCCCAAAGTGGCTAAAATTTGTGTCCAAAGTGCCTAAAATATTTTCCCCCAAAGTACTTAAAATAATTTCCGAAAATGCCTAAAATATGTCCCCAAAGTGGCTAAAATTTGTCTCCAAAGTGACTAAAATATGTCCCCAAAGTGCCTAAAATTTGTGTCCAAAGTGCCTAAAATATTTTCCCCCAAAGTACTTAAAATAATTTTCGAAAATGCCTAAAATTTGTCTCCAAAGTGCCTAAAATATGTCCCCAAAGTGGCTAAAATTTGTCTCCAAAGTGACTAAAATATGTCCCCAAAGTGCCTAAAATTTGTCTCCAAAGTACCTAAAATATGTCCCCAAAGTGCCTAAAATTTGTCTCCAAAGTGACTAAAATTTGTCTCCAAAGTGACTAAAATATGTCCCCAAAGTGGCTAAAATTTGTCTCCAAAGTGACTTAAATATGTCCCCAAAGTGCCTAAAATTTGTGTCCAAAGTGCCTAAAATATTTTCCCCCAAAGTACTTAAAATAATTTCCGAAAATGCCTAAAATATGTCCCCAAAGTGGCTAAAATTTGTCTCCAAAGTGACTAAAATATGTCCCCAAAGTGCCTAAAATTTGTGTCCAAAGTGCCTAAAATATTTTCCCCCAAAGTACTTAAAATAATTTTCGAAAATGCCTAAAATTTGTCTCCAAAGTACTTAAAATATGTCCCCAAAATGCCTAAAATTTGTCTCCAAAGTACCTAAAATATGTCCCCAAAGTGCCTAAAATTTGTCCCAAAAGTACTTAAAATATGTCCCCAAAGTGCGTAAAATTTGTCTCCAAAGTACCTAAAATATGTCTCCAAAGTACCTAAAATATGTCCCCAAAATACCAAACATATGTCCTCAAAGTACCTGAAATTTGTCTCCAAATTACCTAAAATATATCCCCAAAGTACCTAAAAAGAAGTCCCCAAAGTACTTATAATACCTGGTATGTCCCCAAAGTGGCTAAAATTTGTGTCCAAAGTGCCTAAAATATTTTCCCCCAAAGTACTTAAAATAATTTCCGAAAATGCCTAAAATATGTCCCCAAAGTGGCTAAAATTTGTCTCCAAAGTGACTAAAATATGTCCCCAAAGTGCCTAAAATTTGTGTCCAAAGTGCCTAAAATATTTTCCCCCAAAGTACTTAAAATAATTTTCGAAAATGCCTAAAATTTGTCTCCAAAGTGCCTAAAATATGTCCCCAAAGTGCCTAAAATTTGTCTCCAAAGTGACTAAAATATGTCCCCAAAGTGCCTAAAATATGTCCCCAAAGTGGCTAAAATTTGTCTCCAAAGTACTTAAAATATGTCCCCAAAGTGCCTAAAATTTGTCTCCAAAGTGACTAAAATATGTCCTCAAAGTGCCTAAAATTTGTCCCCAAAGTGGCTAAAATTTGTCTCCAAAGTGCCTAAAATTTGTCTCCAAAGTGACTAAAATATGTCCTCAAAGTGGCTAAAATTTGTCCCCTAGGTAGCGAAAATATGACCCCAAAACGCATAAAAATGTCCTCAAATTAGCTAAAATACACCCCCAAAGTAGCTAAAATATGCCCCGAAACCGCATAAAAATATCCTCAAAATAGCTAGAATATACCCCCAATGTAGCCAAAAATATGCCCATAAAGTAGCTTAAATATATCACCAAATAGACTAAAATATGTCCTCAAACTGCCTAAAATGTGTCCCAAAAGTAGCCAACATATTATGCCCCAAAAATAGCTAATACACACCCCAAAAATTCATAAAATATGTCTCCAAATTACCTAAAATAGTCCCCAAAGTGTCTAAAATTTGTCTCCAAAGTAGCTAAAATTTGTCTCCAAAGTACTTAAAATTTGTCTCCAAAGTACCTAAAATATGTCCCCAAAATACCTAAAATACACCCCCAAAGTTCCTAAACTATGTCCCAAAAGTACCTAAAAAATGTTCCCAAACCACCTGAATTATATCCCCAAAGTGCCTAAAATTTGTCCCTAAACTGCCTAAAATTTGTCGCCAAAGTGCCTAAAATATGCCTCAAAACCGCCTTAAAATGTCCCAAAAAAGTGGCTAAAATATGTCCCCAAGGTAGCTAAAATATGCCCCCAAACTGCATACAAATGTCCTCAAAGTAGCTAAAATATACCCCGAAAGTAGCCAAAATATTCCCCCAAAGTAGCTATAATATGCTCCCAAACCGCATAGAAATGCCCCAAAGTAGCTAAAATTTGCTCCCAAACCGCCTAAAATATGCCCCCCAAAATAGCTAAAATATTTCGAAATGTGACTAAAATGTGACTCCAAAATAACTAAATTGTTAATTTCAAGATTTTAATCAAATAGTCAAATTTTGAATGATATTTTTTATTGTGATACATCGATTAAATTCTGGTTGTATCCATACAAATTCCGTCAATCGCAAGTTTTTAATCTAAAATACATAAGTTTGGAGTTGGACACATTTGAAATTAAATACCCGTCCCATAGTTTCTCATTTTAGCCTGGGTGAACACTTTAAGTTACAAAGCCAGATGCGATATAGGGGCTCCAACAGTTAGCCTCCAACAACTTCACTTCAAGGACAGAAGGGGATTTGTGCCGAGGCCAACGGACCAGGGCTGAAACCAGAACAGTTTTATTTTCTTATACTTAACAATGCTCTAATGAAATATAACACAAATAAAATACTGGTACGAAATTGTCCACCTCCCAACCCAACTACTCTCTCTCTCTCTCTCTCTCTCTCTCTCTCTCTCTCTCTCTCTCTCTCTCTCTCTCTCTCTCTCTCTCTCTCTCTCTCTCTCTCTCTCTCTCTCTCTCTCTCTCTCTCTCTCGTATAACAACATTACTGATAGAATGGGCAATGGATGAAGTCAAGTGTATGTGTGTGATTTGGTAGGGGGCGGGGGTAGAAGGTGAGAGATTTATTCATTTCCTGGAAACTAAATAAAGAAAGTTCACTTATGAATATGTCACTCAAGTGCCATTTAATGTACGTTTACACAGTAATATTCCACACCAGTCTACACCTCGCACATTTATCACGGGGTCATTTGACGCCGTAATCTATGGAGTAGTTATTTAAAGACATCTTCAAAAGGAATGAGACACTCATAATTCAAAATATATCACAGCAGTACTTAGAATACCTAGCTCTGTGATGTATGTCCCTTGTTAGGTTATTGTGTAATGGGAAACATATTTAGGTGTAAGGAATTATGGCTTGTAGTTACCAACAAATTAAAATCAACAAGACACAGATCCGCGGATCAATGCACAGTAATAACATCAGCGAACATAATTGGTTTTTATTCACTGATTATAGACCGAATATTTCTGTCTAGTGACAATAATTTCGGAACAAATATTCGTGTTTGAGAAAAGATTATGTCGTCCTGCATTTACGCCAATTTCAGAGGCCCGATAAAGTTTAGAAATGGCAAAAAGATTTTTAAAGATAGGACCTTCGATATTGACATAAACAAAAGATATGTCCATTTTTCAGAGAAACGATTCTACAGTTGAATAAATCAGTTAAAAAATACCTTCATTTATTTTGTTTCCATGACTACCGTAATTAAGGGGATATCAACGATTGTTTCTCGCCATCTCATTACCATCGTACCAATAATGATCACCTACAGATTTTTAACATACAGAAATCACATTTTCTGGTGATATAAAAGGTAAAATAAAGTGTCCAAATTTGGGTGGCAGTATACCGGTGTGTTTGACCAGCTACAATGTAAATGACTCCTAAAATACCTTGTGACCTTGACCTTAATATCGTATAATTAGAATAAGGTGATACAGCTTTTACACAATTTAGTTAGGAAATAAATCTGTTAACACATATATTGATAACATACTTCAATCGCTACAAATTTGGCATGGCCGAAATACTACGAAATCGTTAAAGACAGGTAGCCACAATCGCAGGTTCCGCTGTATACGGTACTGTAGTTGAAACAACTGTTTACGTGTGTATTAATGTGTATTTCGTTTTGGCCGTCTTTTCCATCAACCAGCCTACCGGTACAACATTATGTGTATTTATAAACCACACCCTCAGGGCATGCCATCGATAATATTCGGGCGAGGTCACCAGAAACTCGGTCGCCAGATCAAAGAAGAAAACAGCGTTTTTATATATAAAAAACCACCTGTGTATTTTTGATTGAATGATTTATATATATATATTTATTTATATAATATATATATAAATATATATGTGACAGAACAGGCGATAGTATGATTTAGGACAAAATTTTAATCTAATCCACGTTTGATGTATAGTAAGGGATACGGTGTTGGCGGGCTTCTGTATTTTCTAAGAGATTTTGTACGCATGCGCACAAACAATTGAGATTTAAGAAATATCGGACAGAGGGTCCTGCTTCAAACGACGAACACAGACTTTGATCCAAAAATGGTAAGTTATTAATTATATGTAGTGTATATTCCTTGTGAATTTTGTACACATTATTTAACCTCATAATGATGTTATTTTGATGTTATACTCACACAGCCCTCAGCATGACAGCTTAAGCGGGATTGGTGTCAACCGGGAGATGAATATTGATTTTGAACATTTTAAAATCAAATAATCAATTTAACTACTCTCACTATTGATACTGTACTTATATTAATTAAAACACTATAATGGATAAATTTTATTGAATATGTGTTTTTTTTTTTATTTTGACCATTTTACAATGCAACTATACAGGGGAAATTTCTTTACAAAAGTTATATATTTTGTACAGTACATGTATTATCTATGAGAGTTAGAAACTACTTTAAAGAATCTATTGGTTTTGGAACATGGCTACTTAAAAAAAAAGCTTTTAACAGACGTAAATATTAATGTAGCATGGCTATTTATCCAGCTATTGTGAATGTTTAGAACAGAGACGTATATATATCACATAATGATATATAGGTCACTGTTTAATATAAGCGATTCGATCGAAATAATTGAGAAAGTGGATTTGCATGTTATTTTGTAAAAGTTTGGCAAATAGAAATTATTACAAATATAAACGACAACAGCTGACATAACAAACGACCTGTGAATGAATCACACATTATATCTTGAACGTGTGAGTAATTACCTACATCGCAGGCCTTTAATTTTGCGGTAAAAACAATATTTATACTTGGCAGTGTTTCTACTGTATAGATCGTTTTGTGTACGTTTGTAAAGCCTTAGGCGATCCTAGAATGATTAATGACGACACTATTGCACCGTGGATGAGTAAATATCTAAGTCATAATTTCACTCTAACTACAGGTTTTGAGTATATGTATGTGCACATCTCATCGGAGTAAAACGAGATAGGAGACAAAAATAAATCAGATTTATTGTTTGAAAGGTCTGACAACGCGATACATATTTTATACAGAACATCTGGCCGTGTTCTAACATAAACTTTTTCGCCATATTTATTTTTAGTATGGAGGAACAAATGAAACGGCCATCCCAAGCTCTCTCTCTCTCTCTCTCTCTCTCTCTCTCTCTCTCTCTCTCTCTCTCTCTCTCTTAATATTGGGATATTTTGTAATATTAAATGAATATAATTGATTTATCAATAATTACTTAACTGATTTGTTGATCGATTTATTGATTGATTGATTGGTGATTTGTGATTGACTTGTCAGGCAATAACAATCGAGGCCCTAGTGATGTTAATGTGTGTCCTACCTATGCCGTCCCGAGGGTTCGGGATGGGACCACCCCTGGGCGCATGCGTGGATATGTGGCCCGTGCATGGAGCTGATGCCCAGACATCAGACCCGCCTTACACGATCACTGTCAGCAAGGACACGTATACCCCCGGGGAGACCCTCACAGGTATGTTAAAATCAAATAATACCCCCATGGAACCTCACAGGTATGTTAAAATCAAATAATACCCCCGTGGAACCTCACAGGTATGTTGAAATCAAATAATACCCCCGTGGAACCTCACAGGTATGTTAAAATCAAATAATACCCCCATGGAACCTCACAGGTACGTTAAAATCAAATAATACCCCCATGGAACCTCACAGCTTTGCTGTTACCATACAATTCCCATGGAGATCCCCACAGATATACATTGTATTTTAATCATATGTAATACCCCCATGGAACCTCACAGGTATGTTAAAATTAAATATTACCCCCATGGAACCTCACAGGTATGTTCAAATCAAATAATACCCCCATGGAACCTCACAGATGTGCTGTTACCATACACTACCCCGTAGAGATCCCCACACATATATTTTAATCATTTGTAATATCCCCGTGGATACCCTCACAGCTTTGCTGTTATCATACACTACCCCGTAGAGATCCCCACAGAAATATTTTAATCATATGTAATACCCCCATGAAACCTCACAGGTTAGATATATTTTAATCATATGTAATAACCCCTTGGATACCCTCACAGGTATATATATATGCTATTATCATACACTATCCATCTATAGACCTTAAAAGCTACATGTATGTTTTTAATAATGAAGACCACAATATTCGTCCAGGATTTGTCGTTAATTTGTTGAAAGGGTTTAAATTGACTTCGTGACGACACAGGTCTAAAACTCTTACGGCAGTGAACAATAAATACTTAGTATATACACTTTGAGACAAGTAACTCTGACTGACAGAGTGGTTTTTATTCCTAGATTTGCCGAAGCTGTATATATAATACACTGCACTTACTTGATGTTATTCAATACGGCGTTGGCGCTTTCCCTTCTCAATCTGTTTCAAAGAATGCTTTAAATATAAATAAGAACTTTTGGAGTGATCCCAGATGGCATTTATTCTAATAAAGTAAAGAAACAGGAAACTGTTTTAATCATTGTATGATACTATTATTCGTATCCTAATTAAAGCATAAACATCTCAAAAATGTAGTGAGTATATATCTTAAAACAGTTGAGGAGGAAACTCATTAGCACTTCGAATAGTCAAGTCAAAACATAGTTAAAAGGCAGCATAAGCCCGCAAGGCTTTTATACGGAAGAGCATTAGGGCCATGAATCAAAAAAAAATAAATTCATTTTTTCGTGTTAATAACTCGAAATTTCGAGTTACTAAGTCGAAATTTCGAGTTATTAACACGAAAAAATGAATTTATTTTTTTTTGATTCATGGCCCTAATGCTCTTCCGTATTATACAGTTAACTTGATCAAAATCTGTTTTAAATCTTGCAGTGATGGTAAACACAACGATTAACGAAGACATCAAGTTTTTTGAAGGTATGATCCTGCAGGCGAGGCGAGCCAACTGTTTACACAAACATTTTGAGGAGGCAGTGGGGACGTTTGACCTACCATTGGGTGAAACCTTCCTTGGTCTGCTTCACTGCCAGGGTGGACGCAACGTACGTATCTCGAGCAATATTGTCAGTTTTAGGGTTTACGGTGATGCATTTTTCACAATTTAAACTGAAGACAAAAATGCAGCATTATGTCGCTGCGTGTCACCAAATGTTTCTACTTGGTGTACCATTCTCCATTTAATTTATTCTAATTTAATCTATATTTTTTTGATTTTTGCTCATTTTTATCAATTTTGTGTTAGAAATATAATTTCGTTTGGGTTCCTGTATTTTCTTTATGACTGTGTAACAGAAAAAAAATTAAACTTCATTTTTTCGAACCTTTTTCTTTGTTTTGGAGCATTAAAGTTTGCTACATGCACAGAAAGTAGTGTTTACACACCAACCTTTACTTTAGTTTAAACAATAATTTTATTCATTACTCAAAATACAAATATTTTTATGGGATGGGAAAACAAGCTTAGAGCTTATATTAATTCCTTTCCCATGTACATACAAAGGCAAATATAAATCTTCGAACTGGAACACCTTACTTCAGTATCAAATGAAATAATAATATTTACATGTTATAATTAATACCAATAGACATATATACATGTGGTGAATAGAATTGTTAGTTGAGATAAACGACAGTGACGCCTGTAAATAAAAGTTACCATATAAAGCTACATACGTGTATAAATGTATGTAATCATACATTTGATAGATGACTTAATGGGTTCAAAAATATTAGCTAAAACGTTTACTTAGTTTAATATAGTTTTGTACTGTCATGAATATTTGATAAGTTTTCCGTTTTGAGTAAGTATCATTTCCCCATAGCTAAGTTTTTTCAGTTCGTGTTATATCTAGCTGAAATAAGGTATTTTGTCTGATTATGTTGCAATTGCCACAAGATAGTAAAAAATGGCAACTACTTTCTACTAATCCACATGAACATAATGGACTTTCCTCTAGATTTCTTATGTACAAATGTTGTTTAAGCTCACTACATTTATGCATTAATCTTGTTTGTAAAATTTGAAGATTTCTATTTCCAATGTTAAAATAATTGGGGATTATTAGTTTGTCCTTTTGTAAAAAGCCTTTAATTATACTGACAGACGGATTGTCTCGAATATCAACTGGTAATGCATTCCATAACTGTATTGAGGAATTTAAAAATGAGGGTCAAGTAAAACTGAGTCCTGCTATTAATTGAGAGTAAATTATTTGAATTTAGTATATTATACCTATGGCTATCTGATACTTTACCTGGGAATATATCTGACAGATAAAATAGAGTTTTCTTGTGGTACATTTTATGAAACTGTACAACTTTGTGATTTTTTCGTCTTTGGGATAGTTTTTCAAGCCCACATCTTTATACAAAAATGTACAATAGATTTAGGCTTGACGATTTTGTAGCACCTGTAACTATTCTTACAGCTTCAATTTGATTATTTTCTTAATTTTGATATAGATAATTTGGTTAATTATCCCAGACATTATCATGATATTCTAAAATAGGTCTAATAAAAGCAAAATGTATTGTTTGGAGAGAATTCATATCAAGGTTTTTTTTTAATTTCTTAATATTGCTAGTCTTTGTGATATTTTTTTCAACATATAATCAACGTGGTTATGCCATGTACCATCATCAGATATTAATGTTTATAAATTTTACACTAGATACATTGCTATTGTTCATAGTTATATGAGCATAAATTAATGATATAGTTTTCCTGCTTATTAATAACGATTCTGTCTTATCGGAATTGAATTTAACTAACCACTTATTTGCCCTCATACGCATTTTTGAAAGATTGTTTTTGATAGAATTAATAGCAAGAGTAGGGTTTTCAAATATAATATTCAAGGCGGTGTCATCAGCAAATATTTTTATTTTACAATGGATGTCATTCACTATATCATACTTATGTATATGAAGAAGAAAAGAGGACCTAAGATTGAACCTTGAGGTACACCTGCTTTGGTGTTTTGAGTTTCAGAAGAAAGACCATTTATTACAAACCTTTTACTTTATTACTTTAGCAACATTTGTAACCAAGTCATGGGCTTTTAATCAATTGATTGACTTGTAAGTAATTATTGCGGTTGTTTAGTTTTAGAAATAATTTTGTTTAAGTAACGTGTATGCTCACGTTCCGTAACAATGGACTGGGTAGGAGTGACGTCACAGGTGTGTTATCTCACATTGTTTGGCCCTAAAGTAATAAAGCAATATTTCTGCAGGTAGAGTGTTGATAATTAAGACAAATAATGGGTAGAAAGAGAGGTTTATTGACCAATAAATATCTGGCGTTGCAGACTGTCTTCGAACAGATTAGAACCATGACATAATGCTCTCTAGTAAATAAAACTCTCGAGAGTTAGACAAACTCATTATCTGAGGTCCATCCTGATATGAAGCTCGAACAATAGGGCATTGTCACGTCTTCGTGTGATTGGATGGGGACATAAAAAGAGAGAGAGAGAAAGTTCGCGATAAGGGACAGAGTTTGATTGGGCAAGTCATTAGTGCACATGACAAGGTCTCCGGACAAACAAAACCACGGGGTCGGTCATGATAGACATAAGAGTATTAATTAACAGATGATTCTATGCGAGCACTGTGAGTTTGTAACAAGAACTTTGGTACATGTATTGATACTGTGAATAAATTATGTCTGCTACCAACCATTAAACAAGCAAACGTTAACACCTTGTGTAACACATTTCGCAAAACGCTATATTAACGTTGTTGAGTCAACGCCAACGTTTAATATAACCACACAACCGTCAGATGACGTTAGCCTTACATGAACAAGCGGGGGCGTAGACTTTATGAATATGCAGTAACTTTTAAAATTAAATTAAGTATTATTTAGCTGTGTTTCATATATTATAATTACATTTATGTAGAACATTTGCATTCCCATCCGTCGGCCTATAACTGTACATAGGTACATTATATATGGACAATGTTTGGGATTTTGTGTAAAAGCACAGTATGTCTCACACGTTTAAAATATATGATTTGTAAATAAGTTGTTCTAAGGTTTGCTTTAGAGTTCAAACTTTCTATTTCAGAGCGCTGTAGGACACATTGCGCATGCACATATTGTAGACAGAACGTTCACGTGGACTGCTCCTGCTACTTCCGTTGGCCATATTTACTTCCGGTAAATATCACATTCTTTTTTATAACTTTTAATAGTGGTTAACCATATACATTTTTTGTTTCATATCATATTGGTTTGATCAAAGTCAGATACAATATAAATGTCTATCAAACTATATCTGTCTCTCTTCTATACAGAGCCACAGTTGCCAGACGTCAGAAGACGTTCTGGACAAAAGTGACGTCAAACTTCATTCTGGACGCCTCTGAATCATCGTCTCCTCAGGTCTGTTCCGATACAAACCAAACAGACCGACGACACGTGTACAAACTCAGCGAGGCTCTTGGAACAGTCACGTGGTTTAATCATTTTCGCCATGATAATATGGACATCCAAGTATTTAAACTAGATAAAGGGTGGTTAATTTATACTAACTTGGACTGTAACTCGCCATATCATCTTGGAACTTGTTAATTTTGGGTAATTGTGTGATGATATTGCAGTTTATAAGATCGAGAGATTTACGTAGAGGATACCCATGTAAGAGAGTACTGAGACAGTGTAATTGATGTAGATATATTTCTATCCTGCCTAAACAGACTGTTTGATTAATGTATTCTCTTACATAAATTGATCACAATGATAAGCTATCGTAATGGTTCATTTATTTTAATTTCGCATTTATATATATACACTATAACTCTCAACTGGTTAGTTTTATTCATTGCTTAACAGGTTCACATACACATTTCTATTTGTCAAAACATCCATCCATGAAGAACTTACGTACTGTCTAGTTAGTTATATTCGCGGGTATTTTATTTTACTATATTTGCGGTCATTGAAAAATAATTATACCTTGAATTATAGATTCGATATCAGACATATAACATTTTCCGGGTATAGAGTTTGCAATATGGTGTTGCGCTAAAATTAATACCCGCGAAATTGCTCAGAATGGGACAACCGCGATACATTGGCCCCGCGAAATTAAAAAAAATATACATTGTGTCGTATTGGAAATAATGCTATTGTATATATCAACATTAACATTATGTATATTTGACTCATGACCATTAGATGGTACTCATGATTTCAAAATATGTGAGTCCCATGTGTACTCGAATCGTCTATTCTCAAAATGTATAACTGAACGTACACATATATAAATTAACTAATACTTGACGTGTAATATTTCTGTCCCATTGTATTCTTAAGTTCATATGAACATTAACGCAATAAAAAAAGCCATCCAATCCCTATATAACTACATCATTTTATTTTTGATTACTTACATTATAAGTTACTAACATGACTACATTCATGAACGCAGCACAATTGATTGTTTATGGAGGCAATATAAACGCAACCAGTATATATTTGATATGCAGAGAATGAAAAATGAATTCATAATACAGGTGTGTTGCTGTATTTACAAATATGAAATACAATCTTTCTGGAAAATGTCACTGTATTTGTGTTTTTAATGCTCCAAGAACCATACCATGAGATAGCCTTCGATATATATTGATGTTCCAATAGATAAATGAAATTATGAACAATCTATTATGAAAGATATGTTGATTACATATATTATTATTATAATCAAATTTACATAATTATGCATTTTAAAAGTTTGATACAAACATGCAAAACAAGTTTTATTTTTGATAATCCCAATGACTGATGAAACCTGATTTCATGATTAATATGATGACATTTTTTATTCGTAAATTGAAGAGTTGCTCTTGGAAAGCATATCGTAGAATATCCATACACGATATATAAATCCCATATGAAATACATGTTTAAAAATCAAATCTTTTATTAATTTTTCATCAACAAAAAAATCATTCAAAATAAAAAAAAATATGTATATATACAAATGTATCAACAAGAATTAGTGTGTTGTACATTAAAAAATATGTATATGACCATATATGGTACCGACGTTATCTTGTTATAAGCCCAGGGGCCCACACATACTTTTAAAGTAGGTGTAGACTTATGTCAGGACAACAGAATAATGTTTACATGAAATACAGAAATAATTATATGCACAATAAAGGTGAAACAAAACGACAGTAACATAAATGTTGTGTGTAAGTTAGTATCTTTAAAACTATCTCTATTGTTCAATATTTAATTGATGTAGATTCATACTCAATTAAAACTGAAGTGTAATTCTGTTAAAAAGAACATTTATAAAACCACACACAGACATATGATCATGACAAAAAGTTAAATAACCCCAAAAATATAACATATCGGTTGACAACGAATGATGACTCACAACAGGAACTGCCGCAAACAAATATGTCTTCTCGGGGTAAACAATAAACAAATATATCCCGAGCTTCGTTTTTTTCTGAAATTCATTTCGTAAACATATCACTCGAAAAACAACTTTAAAACAATATTGAAGAAAATGTGATGATTTACATTATACTTTAAAGCTCCTTCAGGCAGTGGATTTCTTATTCGTTTGTACATACTGGCTCAAAACCTTGTAGCAGAACTGATACTGCTCCTGGAATTTAAACAAAGAAGAATATAAGAAAATTTTGAAAATTACTCATGACTAAAAACTTGTAAATAAAATCGCCTTCATGATATTTCGTTCTAAAAACGTACACATATAATGTGTCAAAGTAATTAATCAAAAAGAGCCAAATAAAACATCCATCACATGGTATGGTATTTCAACCTTGACGAAAAGTAACACTTGTCATTTACACTGACACGTGACTTCTGTGACCTTTTTGACCTATATGATTTTGTTGACCCAGAAAGTTTGATATGAAAGCGATTTTCATATTTTTGTATAACGGAGCAAAATTCGGTTTGGATAAATTTAACTTAGGGAGATCATCCACTTCGATCCGATGTATTTGGAGGGATGTAAACAAAACTAAATCTACATATTTCGTACTCACAAAGGACTGAATTGCGCCCGGTTTTCGAATTAGAATCTCCCTCACTATATCAAACACGTCCACCAGATCGTCCAGTGCTACTTTCTGTATCAGGGACGCTATTACACAGAATGGTACACATTTGGTTTGTCCATCCCTGAATTATATACAATGATATACTTTACTCAGCAGCAACATCATATATGGAAAACATTAATTACATGTTCTTGACTTTGTTACATAAATAGGTCATTTAATCAAGAATGACTATTTTTTCAATGAATGGCTCATTTTAAATTTCATATGCGTTGCCAAAAGCCAGGTTGCTATATTTAGTATATAAAATATGGTTACTGATAGAAAAAGATACATTTGCTTAGATTTTTTGCGATATATTTGTCTAACTAAAGAAATTAACTATTGTAAGTGTTAAAAAGCAAGGACATGAAAGTAATTCAAATTTTTAAAGCGCGGATGATCTTACTGTTCGAGGAAACCGGAATAACCGAACAACTCTCAGATCACTTGCGATAAGCAACTTTTGAGGTTTAATGTTGACTATTTTCTTTTGATGTGCCGCGTCAATTCTTGTTTCTGTTTGATCGACAATGGCACTATCTATTCTATGATCATCACAACGAACGAAGAGTTCTTTAAACAACAAACTTCAAATCATGAAATACATCCGAAGGCGATACCAACTGGTGCTTAACCATACTCGGTAAGCCTTTCCGTTATCATATTTTGTTCACGTGTTTTAGTGTCTCTAAAACATATGTTTATCTCTTCTGCATTTAATTAACGGAAGCCTGCTGTCAAGGTATCCCGTGCCCTACAATTTAATGGAAGCCATAAGACCCGGATTTACATGACGTATGTCGATGATGAATCAATGGACGCTTTCACTATCGGAACACCTGGTCCAAGGATCAAACTGTTTCTGTGAAGGTTTTGCCCTTGTTTAATTGATTTTGAATTAGAGTTACACCGCTCTATTCCCTCGTTGTATTGCCACACATCATTGATTTTATATTTTATCTTTAGGATCAATGTAGATTATCAACTATGCTAAATAAATATCTGGCGTTGACTTACTTGCAGACGACAGTGGTGGGACTATCATCTTCGTCCTCTCTTGCCAGTTCTGCTACTCTTATCAGCTTTTGTGTTGAGGTGACGCCTTTTTTGTCATCGGTACCAAATGACAAATACACTTTGACCTTTCGCTCTCTTTCTCCCTTGAAACAAAAAGAGTACCGTTTCCCATATATTGATATGATGAGACTGGTTTAGCAATGGAAACGTTGTCATAGATATTAATTAACAATAAAAACTATTGTTTTGTTAAAACTACATGTAGAACATCTGTAACGTAGTTACAATTATTATACCTTTACGTTTTTCTCTCTATATAAAAGTAATGTGATAATTTGACTATCAGCCTCGAGAGGATTGCGCATGTGTTTCCAGGACTATCACACCGTGTGACAGTTCGAAAAAACTGTCACACGGCAAACTGTCACACGGCGAACTGTCACACCCCTGCTGTAACGTCGTCAGAACGTTTGCAAGACACAACGACATGCAAGCGCTTAATTGATACAGATTGTTTGTTGTTGCAGACGGTAGCCTAACATTTTGTTTTCTCTCACAAAACTGTCAAACATGGATCAACACATGCGTTTTCAAAACGCCACAGACGTAGAGATCGGGTCATTTTTAACGGACAGAGATAGCAAACACACTATAAAAGCATTATACGAGATACCGACAATGGATTTTAAAGCCCTCGTGCAACAGTTGTTGCTTCGGGGCTGACAAAATTACTATCGCCCTCATACCCATTTGATAACTGTATACTATTTCGGCAATTAAATTACTTTCAAACCATTTTGGAGCAAATAACTATTGTACTTAATAACTTTATAAAATTATAACTGCATAAATACATGATAGGTATTGGCAATGGAAATAATGTAAATAATTAACTAAATTAAAAGAAGTCTGGGAAATACAACATCAGTAAACAAAAGATACAAAAACCAAAGGAAAACATCGCAGTCCTCCAGTTTAGGTGTGAAAAAAATACAGGAAGTGATCGAAAGGTGAGTTCTCCTTCCTCATCACGGATCAATTCCACACTCATCATATATATCAGTATATCATATGCGACAGTTTGATTACATGTAGAGACACGTGTAAGGTGTACTTACCTGCTTTTGAAGTGATACAGTCATCTCCGTGATGCCGCTGTCAGAGGGACGGAGTCCTTGTGACTCGAGAATGAATGGCCCAATACTTAACGGCTCTCCAAGGGGCACAATGTCCACGTTCTGATGGTCAAAATGTAAAGTCATAAACTATTAAAAAGGACACTACTTTTCTAAATAAACCCTCTATCTTTATGAAAACATGTTTTTTGTCATTATTTGTCACGTGCAATTTGACGCTATACATCTATATGAAGAACACTCGAAAGAGACAACATTATTTTGAAATTGAAACCCGTATTACAATTCTGAAATCCGTATCACAATATACATTTATGGACATCGCATAAGATTGACACCAGGATTTATCAACCCTAGACATCTCATGATCACTGAGGCTAAAGGCTGATGTGATAATCAAATTTCTAGAGTTGATTAATCCTGGTGTTTACCTATATCAAAAGTAGAAAAAATGTGTTAATATATGACTAATTCAGAAATATCATTAAATAAGTGTTATGTGATTTTGCCTTCATTTCTTCATTTTGTGATATAGGAGTTTTTGAAAATAACAGGCGTTTCCTCCTGTTGCTGTTTTAACGGTGAACATTACATTTTGTCAATATTTGTAGGACAGGTCTCGAATAATTCGAAAACGGCAAAAATCACCGTCATATAACAATGACATTTAAAGAGTATGGGGATGTCACGAATGTCATTACATCGCCTTCTTCCTCCATGTACCTTGTCTGATATAACGCCGTACGCGTTCACATACTAAAGTGAGAAACATTAAACTACGTACATCTTCAACTTTATCAAGGATGATGATTGTCCTTGAGTTGTAGTCATGTACCATGCTCCAAAAGTCCACCAGTGTGTGCCGCAAAGGGATTTGTGTCGCCAAATATCCTTCCATGTCCAAACAAGTCTGGATAACAAAATACAGTGCATGCATGACGACTTAATTTTATCGAATTAAATCCCTAATTCAGTTACTTGAAATTTAGATGTAGTCCAATTAAAATAAACCTTCTCCAATGTAAGAAATAATTGAACATACACGATACAATACTTACAGCAAAAAGTTAATGTTGGATATGAGAAGAGGGACACAGCAAAATTGATGTGATGAAGAGAACTGATTAGCCGGACATAGCTTCGCCAACAGATAGACAAAATGACTAATAGACAGCTGGAACACCCATTCCAGGTTACCTCTATCGGCAGTTATCAATTGCAGTCAATGAAGGGTGTGAGATAAAAATATATTATGCATTCCCTTGGTCAATGGTCTCAAAGACATTTATAATGTGTCTTTTATATATATATATATATATTTATTTTGAGATGTTAGCAGGAAATTACATACCGGAAGAAGAACTGCATTGATGTAGTCACTATTTCCGGTGTCATTGGAAAGCAGGGGTGCCCGGTATTTATCACCTGAAAATAATATGATATTGAAATAAATACTAACACGGGAATGGTCGGGGAAGCATTCCATTAATTGAGGAACAGCTGAACTGGACACATCTTAATGTATTGAATAGTTGTTTTATCGATAATTCTACCATGTTGGCTATGCAACGCCAGTTTTGATTGGTTTAAAACCATGTATTATTTTCCGATAACCCACGCTCGTGCCAATAATACACGGTCGCGAGTCACGGCTGTTATTTTATATATCTAATATTCACCTTATAAAAGGTTACTATAGCCGAGTGGGCTAATGGGTTAGCCTTCAATAAATTTTTATCACGACGCGAGTTCGAATCCTACGGAGGCCCGCCTTTTTTTCTTTTTCTTTTTTTTATCCATTTTTTTTTTAATTTTCAAAATCAATGCCATATGATAGATGCTCTTGATCGTAGTACTGTATTGCCTGTATATTTCATCAACAAATAATGCAATACTCAAGAAATAAATTACAAGGTTTTCTCGGGTTTCTTTGCTGTTTTTCTATTAGAAAGAGGTCGATCTCAGAACTAAACAGTACATGGTAGAATAGAAATAATCAACTTTGACTCGTGTATTGTTGCAGGATATACAATTCGGACTCGGATAATTTGCAATTCTAATTAATAACTCAGGCCTGCGGCCTTCGTTATTAATTTAATTGCAAAATATCCTCGTCCTCGTTGTATATCCTGCAACAATACACGAATCATCGTTAATTATTTCTTAAACAACTTACTTGGTAAACTTTTCATACTTCTATTCTTGCAGACATTTTGGACAGATAATGCCGACGCATACTCCGTACTTTCATATTGGGGGCGATTTTTACGCAAAACCTGGAAAATCAACTTCGTATTAATACAAAACAAAATATATAATTAATACAAAATCTATATATATGTAATTGCTTTAACCTGTGTTGTATAAGTATATAAGTGTGTATGGCGTAGAAAGTCAAAGCTATATTTGGGATCTTGCATGATTTGGTTTAATCAATCAACTGCCGAAAATACAGATGACATATGATATTAATTATTTTAAAGACCTAGTTAGAATATTGCGAAAAGAAAGTTCAAGGTTTGAATTTCTGCCATCTTAATGTTTATATTGACATATCATAATATCACCTATAAGACTGTGACTCATTTCAACATCATTTTCATTTGATGTCGTTACAATGTTCCATTGTTATTTAGCTTATTTGCAAATCGAAGTGGCCACCATGTAATAAAATAAAGTCCATAATGTATTATCAAGCATACCACTGATTTTTAATTTGTTCTTAATTATTGCATTCCATTACTGTGTATATTAGATACAGCTTACCCCTCAATCCAAAGAACAATAATTTTCTAAAGATATATTAGGAAGAAAAATCTATTATCATTAATAAGAACATTTTTTGCGTAATCAGTGTATTAAAACAGACATTCATTTTACCGATAGTTACTTACCTCAAATTCCTGTTTAAGTCGCAATGTATTTTCGGATACGTCTGGAACGAGGCTCCGTGGGACGGATGTATCTGGGTACATGATTGCTGCTACCAACGAATCATACAGAGCGACGTATTGGTCCTAAAAGAAAAACACAATGTCCAATTATAAATACATGCATCTTCTCTCTCGATTTCAACACAATGAAGATTACACGTACCGGTCCTAAAGACAATGGGAAATGTGTAAAGGATATTCAAATATCAACAAGATTGATTTTCCGCTATTTTCTCTAGTTATTTCGTAGAATACCAATCAAGAATTTCTATAACACAGATAAATCTATATATTAATTAAATGAGGAAGATTTTTTTTTGATAATTGAAACCTTCCAAGATGCGAATTTTTAAAGTAACACGACATAATGAATGAGGTACATGTACAGTACCTTGTTCAACGATACAACAAGGAGACCGTACACCAGAACTCGAACCAGTGACCTTATATATTGTATGTATTGACCTAGCGTGTAGTTAGAAAGATCAACACATTTAAACTCAAAATCAGTCGTTAATTATATAATTATCTACAAGGTTACGGAGATCAAGATGGCTTCATTCTGTTGAAAGATCTAATATGATCCATACCTGTGTTTGTACCATTCCCATACGACATGACCTCATTTTGACAACATATCCGTACACATCAATCACACCATGGTGCCTTCCATGTTTTAGTAGAGAATCTAATGCTATAAATGTTCCTGTACGGCCGATTCCAGCGCTGTAAGTGAAAAACATATTTCAAGGTTAAATCATAATACACATAGTGTCAAAAGAGATAACAGATTGATAATGAAATGCCGAGGCCGACGAAGCAGCTGTGCCGGACAGTTAATATTCATTCTTTGACATTTACTGAAAACTGCATCCATTTTTAGTTTTACTTACATGCGTGTCATTTGTACAATTTGATTGCAAAACTTTATAATTATTTTTCTTTGTTTTCATGGTAAATACTCAAATCTGATTGGTCGAAAAATTCTTTTCATTCTTCTATGAAAGAAATTCCGAGAATGGCGCGAAAAATGTGACGTCACAATGCGACAATTGACGTTGCGTATTGATTTGAGAAAAAGAATCCCATTTAAAACCAGTAAAATTGTACATAAAACATGTTTTAAATTAGAAAATTATTTTCAAAAATTAATTATAAGCGTTGCTGTCAATTATTTTTTAGTTTCATCGGGGTATGAAACAAATTTTGTTTGCAAACTTCTGTAAGAATCCGCTACAGTTTGCAAACAAAATTTGTTTCATACCCCGATGAAACTAAATAAAAATGACATCAATGCTTAAATAAACTATAATGAATTTTCTTGTGGAAACCGATGAAGTAATCCTAAAATAAGTAGCAATGATGTCCTACCGCCAATTCACGATTGATAATGAGATGGATTTAGATAATTAACACTCAATACTTGTTTTCGAATCCTTGTTATTTATGTACTATCGACTTTGACATTTGTTTATAATGAATAGATTACCGTTTAAACAAAGTCCTGCGATTATTCCAATATCCCATTCAATGAAATGAACAATGTTTGTCCGCAATAAATGTTACTGACAAAAATTATTTTGACTGACATTACAAGTCAATCATAATACGGTTTGTAAAGCAAACAATATGCTTATTTCAAAAGTAATCTACTTGTTCCTATTTCACATACATTTACGGCATTTTGCTTTAGATTTAGTCGCAACCTATTGGCATTTCAGTATTCTTTCGTTGTTAATTTAGCTTTAGATTATATTAGTGCATTTTAGATTTTCAAAATTACAACGCATATTTGATATTTGATAGGGAAAATAAAACAAACCTGCAATGGACAATGACCGGTCCGGACAGTTGACCAGTACCTTTGTCCACTTGACGCTGGAAAAGGGCCAATCTGAATGGATTTGGCGTGCCATGGTCCGACCAGGCCAGGAAGTGGAACATGTGGATAGTCCTTTTCTCTTTTGTCTGAAGTTCTCAATATATTTATGTATTGTTAAGATATATGTTTTGCATCAAGCAAAGTGTGTATAATTAACTATCTGATATATGCTATGTTAAAGGATTGCAGGTTTTTAAGAAAATGATGTAAATGCACATACTTTTTCTTTAGAAGGACGAAACAGCTGTAAGATGTAATTTGAACAATCTTTGTTCTGTTGCATTTAACCCTCATTTTGTTTTAAAAGGTCCTGATATGTTTCTTTTGTACAATCTTTCTACATCACGATTTAACATAAAATTTGCAGTTCCTTAAACAAATACAAGGAAAACAAAAACGACACCCAGCATGTTAATCAAAGTCAAATCCAAGGTTTAGTCACATTCTCAAAATGAGAACTAGGGTTGTGACAACGGAACCACTAGGCATATCAACAAGCCTCGTCTGACTTCATATCACGTGATGTAGTATACAGTGTGGATCATAAGACGTAGATACTACAATGTTGTTGATGCGTTACAGATATTCTAATTACTCCTCTTAATTCGCTAGAGATAAATGTAAAATGCAGAGTAACACATCATATGGAAAATAACTATAACAGAAGAAAGGTACAGCGAAAAGAGCTCCACAAATAAGCCTGAATAGATTTAAACGCCAAAAAAGTAAAGTACATCGAAATAAAGTCCACATAATAAGCCAGAATAGATGAAATGCAGAAAAAGTAAAGTACATCGAAATTAAGTCCACATAATTAGCCAGAATAGATGAAACGCCGGAAAAGTAAGGTATGGCAAACAGAGGTCCACATTATTAGCCAGAATAGATGAAGTGCTTCACAGCTTACCTTCTCTTCTTTGATATTAATCACTGTCGTTGTGATGTAGAGTTCACACTTCTCCTCCACAGTTGTGATGGTCAGCTCCTTATTGGTCAAGGCTTGTCCAAGTTTCGGCCAGTACCGACAACATTTGTCCTGTAAACATATAGATGATATAAAACAGGACAAGAAAAAAATGCATTTAATTATAATTAAGTGATAGGAAATTCTTACGTTATGAAAAAAGTTTTTGAATGCACCGAATACATTGATCCATTTTTGTACTTTATGTTTTGCACTTTGAATGAATTCTTTAAAGTTCTACAAATAAATGAACATTTGAATGATATGTAAATGAAGACATCAAAGTAGTAACTTACTAATGATATAATGAATGAATGATAAATAAATAAGATATTTCATGGAATTGTCAGCTGAACAAGTAAACATTTTCAACATTTTAATGAAATAGGTATCATACCTTCCCTTTTTCCCGTAGATCAGTCAACATGACAATTTTATTGGAGTGTTGTTCCCACGTCATGGCCCAGAAATCCCAGACTGTATTATCTTTAGGACCTATGGAATTTGTGAAGACAAATTATTTTTCGGGAATGATCAATAGGTAATGATAATTATTTCCCAAATTAATATGCATACCCATTCATCATTTATGGTAAATAGTTTAAAAAATAGTTTATTGATAAATAAATAAATAGATAAATAATGATAAATAAATAATTAAATAAATAATGATAAATAAATAAATAAATAAATAATGATAAATAAATAAACATATATCACGAAATTGTTAAGCTACTTGACAATGAGCTCTAATGAAGTATCTTTACAGGCACAATATATCAATTTATAATTTGATCCATAAAATTAACGACTACATCAAAGGTGTTTTTTTAGATAAAACCACAGATCTATTAACAATATATATCCCAAAGTCAATATTTCTTACTTACCCTGCGTCGCTATGTACCGTTCGTCTCCTCCGACACTCTGTAAAACAAAATTAGTTTATTAAATCACCATCTTAGATAGAATTATTGAAAACCAATCTAAAGCCTGACAAGAAAAGAGACCATATTATTAATTTTTTTCGTAAACATAAAGGAATTATTCGTCCTGTAATATTTACACTGTCTGTCGTAATTTCGCCTTCTTTTCATGTCTTATTTTATTAGTATAATTTATTTCTGCTTAAAATTGTTCGAGTTATGCCCCTTTTCGTGTTAATGTAGATTATGGTTCAAAACAGAAAATAGCGTACTCAAAACATTTCCTATTAACCAATGCATACATCTTTGCTTCCCAATTGTAAAGAGTGATGGCTAATTTATCAAATCTTAGATCCTGGAAAAGTTTTAAAAAAAATTAAACAAGCGAACAATATTTGCGTATATAAATTTACATAATGGCTTTTTTCAAACTTCCCCTGAAGAACTGACCTGTACAAAGCTGGCATTGATGTAGTCCGTCTGATCTGGTCGGTTCCTCAGGATTACCCTGGACTGATCGTCTGTAACACAGTAACATCTATTAATTGCCCAATGTAAATATAATTGATATCATAACATCTATAACTATATTAAAGAAAATGGTGAAACACACATTTGTAGACTTTCCTCTATAAAATTAATTTGACGCCATTCATTTTCTGTCTTAAAAGTTAGATACTGCACACGGAATATTTTCGCTGTCGCGCAAAGTCCGCCGTTTTAGCCTAACAAGAAAAGAGTGTGTTTGATAAAGTGGCGATTTTTTCACTACTCTCTACTGGAACCTCGCACATGTTCACATAGCGGAAAAATCAAAGGGCGAGCATTATCCAGGGCGGTAGTTACACATGAACAAGTCTCTGAAGGTCTGCAATACATACATGGAAGTGTTGTTTTGTATCTGTTCTTCGGCCTATTTTCTGGTCGTTCTGCAACTTCACAAACGAACAGCTGACCGGTCGGTAGATGCTGCAAAGAGACATTCTTTTTTGATAGATTTTCAGACAATTCAAATGCGTTAGATTAAAAACCCTGTGAACATGTTATGGTACACAACAGTGTTAGTATTGCTTGTTTTATATATCTACATCAGACAATGTCCAAGAAATTGCATAGAAGTGACATATGGACAAAGAGCGTGCGTATTGCTATTAGTTTTTACTTTTAAACCAGTTAAGTGTTCGCAAGCTAGTTAGACAGGCCAACAAAAATATGAAAAGAAAATGAATAAATAGATAAAAATTCAAACAAGAATACTACAGTAAACCTTCATAACGAATTCAACAGGGTCAGAGGATTTTTTTCCATTATATCCGAAATTTGTAATGTTAATTTGGTTTTGAAATATATAATATTGAGCCAAATTCAGGGCTTACAATCATGTAGCAGCTTCTTAATTACGAATAAAGGGCCAACTATGAAACCAACCTTATATTCGTCTCGAAGACGCCCACGTTGTTTCTTAGTAGCAACTGCATCTTCGAATCCTTGTAATTTCATTTTGGTATCGTATTTAATGGGACCGGAAGTGGAGTCATTGTACTCGTTCACACTAGCGTTGCTACTCCAGTCGTACATTTCATTGGAGTTGTTAAGGGAACGAAACTCCCGAGGAACGGCGTCATTACAGCTGTCTACGAAAAGTTCATTATCGAACGAGTTGCGCGTCAAACTGTTCACATGGTATGTCTTAGAGCACGGTGCATTGCTATCCATACTTTCTCCACGATAATAGATGTTCCTCGATTCTGGAAAAGTCAATAAAGACCAAAATTGTCTTTTTTATGTACAGTATACTGTACTCGAAGGTTTTGCTGAATGATTAATTACATATTATAGAAATGAATTAAAACTAAAGCTTATGCCAGTCAATTACACTTGCATTATAAATGTAGTTATCTGATTGGTTTAAAATAATAAAATAAATAAATAGATAAATGAATAAATAAATAGATAAATAAATACGCAATACCAAACAGATAAAGAGCAAACAAGTCAACCAAGCTACCCCCAAAAACATTTGGGAACAGAATATGTTATTGCAGTAAGGGTTGTAATAAAGATATTTGTAAGTTGATGAAAACTTTAAAAAATCATTGACGTCATTAATGAAATGGAGTCAGGCATAAACAAATCGATATAAGATTATTCTTAACTACCACTGAATGCCGTTGTCATTTTATGTAACTTGTTATCTAATGTCAACTGTCGCTTCATTGTTATTTACTACAAGCTATCATTTAATGTAATCTATCGCTTAAAAGAACTTTCATTTAATGCTAATCATCACAATTAAGGCAAACTATTAATATGAATTATCATTTTAGGTGAACTATCATTTGCCGTGAATCTTTTTGCTTAGTGTAAACTATCGCTCCATGTAAACTATCATTTAATGTGAACTATTCCTTCATGTGATCGCTCCATTAATGTATCTTCTAAAAACTGTCACGTAATGCAGAGCGTCATTTGACGTGAACTATCGTTTTAATTATCATTAAACGTAAACAATCGCTTAATGTGGCTATCCTGTAATGTTGATTAAACTTTCTGTAAACTATTTTTGAATGAAATGTGATTTAAGTGGAACTATGATTTTATATGAATTGACGTTTGAAGATAACTATAACGTAAAATCGGGTTGAGATGCCAATCATTTGGTTATTTTCGGTCTCCATTTTCGTCATTATAACAAAACAGCGATCAGAGGGGAAAACTCTTTATTTACATACAAATAAGTTAAAAATGATCATATCAAAAACGCTTAAAAAAGCTAAACTCAATTATATTGTTTGTATTTGTGACGTCATGCCGATATCACTTTTTAGTTCTAATACTCTTTCCTAACAAGGCGACTTCGTCAGGATACATATATACACACATGGCACAAATATATTGTCAATGTAACCAATCAATTAGAACTACCAATAAGAACACATTTCATAAGTTCTGTCCATACTCGCGGTATATTATAATGATAAAAATGTCTTTGATTGGTGATGGCACCTCTTATAATGATCACTTACGGCTTCTATTATCACCGTAAAGATTTGCGATGGAGTTCATCATTCTCTCCCGGTCTGAATTTCGTCCTCTTCTGAAAAAGACAAAGAGTAGTATTCAAATTATCATCTATTGAAATATAATATATAAATACAAATGTTTCTAAATATATGTTTATATATACATTTTGATTGATCAAAATAAATCTTAAAATTATAATTTTGGATTATGTCGATACATTAATGCATATCAAATTTCCACCTTTCAACGTGAAATCGGAAACGCACCATTCCTTTCGTAAAAGTTTCGCCTTTTCTCGAGAATGTTAGACCATAAGTCAAATCTCGATATCTCGAAGTCACTATTTGAGGTAACCAAATATATTTGATATTGAATATTTACTACTGGAAATATTTTTTTACTTTGAGTTAAGCAATGACTTCGCATTATCACAGTACAGGATAACCAAATCTTTCTAAAATGTATAGGGATTTACCTGTGCGCTACGAACAGTACAACTAGTAGTACAACAATCATCAACACCAACAGTCCAACAGCAGCGCCGATGATACCGGCCACATTCACGCCTGCACTCGCAGCTGCGGAAGGAGAGATGATTTATAAATATACAGCCCGATAAGTGCGAAAAACTGAAATTCGACATTTTAACATATCTTTAACATTATATGTTTTATCTTGAGTGTAACAAGCATTTTCCTTTGGCTTAAACAAATATCCCTTAACGTAAAGAATGAGGTAGGCGTTTGCAACGTCGCTTTTAGTTGGCCGATACAGCGGCGTATTAAATGAGCAGTATAGCAATCCGCGCAGTAAACAAAAATACATATAGTAATAAAAACAAGCAAACAAACCAAACAAATAAATAAAGGAAACAAAATCGAAAAAAGTTAAACGTTACAAGCATGCGCGTTGATTGAAAAACGGTAATTCACGATAAAAATGACATATACTCGTACGATAAATTATTCATATCAAGTTCTGATTATACATTATGTTTAAGCTAGAGCTGGTTACCTACCCAAAGCCGTCTGACACTGTGTTCCAGACCAACCAGATTCACACAGGTCAGCAGGACATGTCCCATTCACGTGGTGACAGTTGGTACTTCCGGAACACTCGCCACATTCACTGGCACAGTTTTCACCGAAAAAACCCGAGTCACAAACTGGAAAATGCAACAACAGAAAGAGGTTTAGAAAAAGTATAAACAAACTAAGACCTTGTTTATGTACGGGAAACATTGAAGAGACGTGAAAGGATCAATTTAGCAAACTAACTAGTTCAAAATCGGTCTGGTACTGAAAATACATCATTCTAAATGAAAGTCATCGATAACAAGTGTCCATCCATTATAGTCAATTTTAGATCTTGTTTTAATTCGTACAATTTGATATAAATCACTGACTCTCAATATCTCAACATAGAAATTATTTTGTTCATAATTGAATTTAAAAAAGCCCCATAAGATCAGCCTAGGATGACCATTAAAATGTTAACGTTTACATGAATATAAGAAATATAATGATTATTTACCTTTGCTGCATGTGTCTGTTTCCCAGCCTGGCAGACAGCCTCCACTCAAACACTTCCCAGTCACGTGGTCACAGGTACCAGTGGCACAGTGGCAAGTTATGGCACATTCAAAACCAAACTTCCCTGGCTGACACGCTGTGTATGTCAACACAATTGTTATTTATTGTCATATATGAATTTCACTTTTGAAACTTTTGAAATAGGCTACAATTCCAAGTGTATAACATATCTATATAGTGAATATATACACACATATATGAGTAGATATTTACATACGTAAACGACAAATAAAAAAACCCTTCCATACTTAAAAACATTTATCAGTTTTTGCAGTTTGTATCTTATAATATTTTACTTACGTTGGTTGCATTTACGAATTTCACTTTCGAAACTTTTAAAATAGGCTACAATTCCAAGTGTATAACATATCCATATAGTGAATATATACACACATATATGAGTAGATATTTACATACGTAAACGACAAATAAAAAAACACTTCCACACTTCAAAACATTTATCATTTTTTTCAGTTTTTATAGTATGATATTTACTTACGTTGGTTGCATTTACGCGAGGCCCATCCATCCTCACACATCCCAGGACAAATGCCCGATATAGGGTTACAGGTATTAAACAGACAGTGACACTTCCCGTTACACTTTTCACCGTAGGTTCCGTTAGGACAGGCTAAATAACAAATACACAAAGTATTTGTTTTAAACAAAATTACTTGTATTTATGATTTTAGGGAACAACCATCCAATTGAAAAATAGACTTTGAAACTTCCCATTTGTATAGAAAGTTGAGTCAGGGATAAAATGTTTGGTAGCCACTGATTGGCCAGTATATTAAAAAAATCCAAAGAAGATATGTAGCCTGATAGATAACTATCCATAAGTAATGTTGATATACTTTTTGTAAGTCCGATTGAATCTTTTTCAAACGTTCAGGACATAATAATTAACAGGTAAACATTTAAGATTTTTGAGAATGTTTACTGCGAAATTCACCCATTTTCAAAATAGCTACACTAGGAAAAGTTTGAGTTTTTTTATTAAGTGTAATATGAGATCCTAAACTTTTATTATAAACCATTATTGCCAGATTGAATTTAAGAATTTTAATGACATTCTCCAAAACGTTGGTCTATATATACCGACTGCTAAGAAATATTTGAAAATGGCAGGTCTTTGTTGTTATCAAGGTAATGCCTGGTTCTTAAAATGAGTGTCAGGGCAGAGTACATGAGCCACCAGGGATATTAAAGATCATCGAACACGCCCAACTTTATATCAGACAACGAACTAGATGTATATAAACTATAATATTTACGTTCGCTACATGTAGGGAGACTCCAGCCGGGTTGACACTTGTTTCCCGGACATAACCCGGTAATAGGGTCACAGGTTCCGGTCTCA
This sequence comes from Pecten maximus, assembly GCF_902652985.1. NCBI lineage: Eukaryota > Metazoa > Mollusca > Bivalvia > Pectinida > Pectinidae > Pecten > Pecten maximus. Next base: position 40,880,131 of record NC_047018.1, read on the forward strand.
CAGTGACACTCACTGCTACAGTTTGCTCCAAAGTATCCGGACGAGCACACTGTAAAATAAAATGAATACGCTTTTTAACAAACTTTTAAAAACTTTTATTTTAATTTTTCAAATGTACATTATTCACCTTGTCAATACACGTTTAGAAAAACCATCGTAAATGAATAATTACTCTAACTTCCATTTATAAATATGAACTTTCAAAATGCTGATTATTAAAGGGCTTTAGGCGTCCATCTTGTCCAAGCTATATTGATAATGTTGTTCTCGGAACACGGATATATTGTATACTATGAACAATGTAACATATGCTCTTTGTCTGTGATGTAAAAAGGGTGGTTTGCCTAAAACTACAACTTACTATATCCTTATTCTCACCTTTTCCATGATTATCATTTGTCTTGCAATCATATGTTATTTATTAAAGTCTGTAAAATTCCATACAAAGATGGAAATCGGATTTGCAAGATTGATTTTAATTCAGGAATCAACGTACATGTATTGGGACTATTAAACTTTGTTTACTCTATAATCGAACAAAACTTATATTCCGACTAAAACATAAACAAAATAATCGCTGACGCGATGTTTCTCTAAATATACATACAGCTACTACATGTATTTCCGGTGTATCCTACTTGACACACGTCCCCGGGACAGGTTCCCTTGATGATATTACAACTGGATTGGTTACAGTAACATCTCTGGATGCAGTTTTCACCAAATGTGCCGCTCAAGCAAGCTAAATTGACAAATGTTATGTAGAACATTTTGAAGGTATTGATTTCCTTAGTAAGTGATGCATGCTAAAACTGCAAGTCATCACTTGTTTATTACTATCGCTCCTATATATATAAATACACATGCGGTGAATAATTCAAGTGACGTAACTAAGAAAAGTCATCGTCGTTATGAAATTTGAATCGCATGCTTATTTCTATCATCCTAAGTACTGCCACGTTTTTGAAGTTGGTAAAAAAGAAAGATGCATTGCTCCCTTAAAACAGACGGACATCCTGATTTCAGTATAATTCGTAATTTTGTTGCAGAGAGTATGATAACCTTATCATGACTTTCGTTTTGTAGAGAATAACAGCATAATGTCACATAATCTGCATATTAAATTTATTTGTTCACCGATTATATAAACATTAATAGTAGAAGAACTAACTAGTTTGTTATTTACAAAGAAACTCTTAATTCTTATTACTTTGTTCATAAATTGCTGAACCAGGATAAATATACAACAAAAATAATGAACAATAAATCTTCAAACAAACTAATTATCAGACCAGAGTATTAACAGAACATTCACAGGTAGATAAATTATGCTATGATTCATGTCATTGCACAGTATTAGAGTTCAATAATATTGCAAAGCCCTCGCATATACATGTAATTCTAAAGAGCATGTGATGTGATACTTACGCTCATTACAGGAGATGCCTTTCCATCCGGGCAAACAAGCATTAGTTGGACAAATTCCGTACACAGCATCACAAGCTCCTCCCTTACAATAGCAGCGCTCCTCACAGTTTTGACCAAAGGTTCCTGGCGTACAGCCTACATAGAAATAAGGTATTTTTCAGTGATAGAATTATAAGATACCCTTAACCGGTGTCATGTAATTGAACCAAAAATGAAACTTTAGAATAGTAAAGGAGTATGCCAACTTAAAAAATGACAGGAACGACAAAAACATCAACAACGGATAAAAAAACTTGTTGCAAGCAAGCAGCAGATCAATCTTCAATATTACTAAGCACAGAAGACAGAAACAATTCTCCGAAGTATTATTATGCGGTTGTGTATCGGAATAATTGTATTTTTCTTATATCAGCATAAATTTAACAAGAAAATCTCCGAAGGATTTTGGCGCCCATTATTTTACGATATTTATGAATGCATGTAAGAAATATTGATAACAAACTCAAACTAACAAAATCCAAAATGACTATTTGTTGGTCCTCTTGCGTTCTGATCAGTCCCAACATTGAATATGTACAACTAGGGAAAGAACCAAGGACAGCCGACAGATGAAATGTAAAAGAGAGGTCATTCTTGTTACGACGAACCACCGAAAAATGTTAATGCTGGGGCTAAAAACAGTTTTAAATCGCTACATTTCATGTATATCAATGTGACTTACGCGTTTAAGAACTGAGTCGACAATCATCTTGCCTGCCAACGTTTACAAGCGTAGGAATTATAAAAACTCACCTTGATCACACGCAGTCCCGTTCCATCCACGACGGCACCGACCTCCGGGACAAACACCAGTCACATGGTCGCACGTTCCAGTTGCACAGTAACAATTAGACAAGCATTTGTTTCCCCAGGAGCCGAAGCCGCAAGCTGAAAGACGATGTAAATGTATTGTGGCAATCTAACGTGTCTCTTGAAACCGATATGCGTCAAATTTAACTTTTTACTTCTGATTTGTTTCCTTATTATACTCAATCTTTCAATGAATACTTTTTTGAAGAATTGAGTGAACATGCTTTCCAAAGACAACAAATACCGTTGTTTAAAGGAAGTCGTCACTCGAACTCAGCGTCGATAAAATAATGGGAAATATGAGAAATTTACAGGCAAGGATACCATTAACAATGCACAGGATAATAAAACTGTGTGTTCCGGAAGGATAAACGTCTTTTATAACATTGACACCACCAGTCATCTTAACCTAGGTAACATCCAGGCAATGCCACGTTAATTAAGAATACCGACATGGTAACGAAACCATAATTCAAACCCAAAATCGATTAAACGAAAGCAAAATATAAACAAAGACATATTTGCATAGACATAGAGGAGAAAAGACCAAGTGCTCCGGAAAATGAGAACCAAAGTGGAAAAAATAACGAATTTGACATGAATTCCTTGTACTCAATATATAAAAGGGTACCAGGAAAATTCAAGGCAGGCTTCGAAAATTTCCATTAAAAATTAACATAATTCAGGAAAAGCCAACTATGAACAGTCTGTCGTAACAGGTTACTCCGTAGAGATTAACCCATTACACCTATAGAGGCATACCTGTGTCACACAACTGTCCTTGCCATCCTGGTTGACAGATACACGAGTCGTTAGCAGTATCACAAGCTCCGTTTACACACAAACACGCTCTGGAACAGTTATATCCAAATGTTCCACTGGGACAAGCTGAGAAATAAAAACAGTCGCAGAAAATTTATTCCATGATATCGATAAATACATTATAAAAATATTCAATATTTGTTTAATAATAATACGTCTTTCAAGATCCGGATTTTATCTTTTCTTATTTGCCGCTGACGATGTTATTAAGAATTGCTATATCAAAGTGACAACATACAGATTTTATCATAAAATTACAACTTGATAAAGAAATGTTTGTTCATAAATTAATGTTAAATCCCTCCCTTTCTTTCAAAAAATGACAAAGTAAAAGTAGTATGCTTAACAAAATTGTTTGTGAACCTATTGTAATATTTTCGTGTGATATGAGCTGATATAATCACGGCCGATTCAATAAATGTCCTCCGAACCCCTACGGATTTAGCCGATGTGTTGCGATCGAAGTTCATTCTGTTGAATTTATATAATGACGTGTTTACCTGAACTACATGTCGGTCCCGTCCATCCAGGTTTACATATATTTCCGGGACATTTGCCGTTAATTCTGTCACAGGTTCCCGTGTCACAGTTGCAGGAATATTGACAGTTGATTCCGAAAGTTCCAAACCCACAAGCTGTAGATAAGGTTATATTATACTCATGTTTCCTATTATATTGCAGCATTAGGAAAAGTTACCGTTAATCTTTAATAGGTCCTATACAAATGTAAATGAAAGGAGGTCGCCGTAATATTCCATTTCACGCCCGTCCTATTATTTTACCAAAGAAATTCATTCCAATATCTTAGGGTTAAATTTTCAATGAGTTCAAGTTCAAGTTTCAAGAAAACAAATAAAGAAAGAGAACACTATCAAAAACAAACAATTAAAACAAGAAAGAAAGGAACAAACAAAATGCTCACTGGAAAACAACCCAAATGAGTGACCTTTATGGGCAGGTTTCTTTATACAGAGGATATAAGACAGTTGTTTGTCACCTTTAAGGACTGTTTTGGAAGGATGGCTTTGAGGGACATATTTTGGTATTGTACATACAAATGGCATTTAGGGTAGGTTCGACTGTATGTGTACCTTATATGTATATATCTTATACTTATTTTTACTTACATTGGTTACATCTGTCCGTGTGCCAGCCGGCCTGACACTGTCCTTGTGTACATACACCAGACTTGGGGTCACATGTCCCTTTTAGACAGTTAACGCACTGCTCCGTGCAGTTGAAACCAAACATCATGGTGGGGCATACTGGGGAAAAGGATGAAAAAATTAATATCAAATGGACAATTATACAATGATAGACATCTTCACAGAAAGGTAGGAATGGTTTTATAAATTCGTTGGATTAATTTTCTTTTATTCAATGATCTATATTTGTATAAAAATACAGTGATTTCGAAATCAGTCATCTGTTTAAATTGTGTATCCGTCCAATCCAGATAAAGAAAGAAAACTGAAGTATGAGTTTAACAGTTTGATCTACGTATTATATCATTGTAAATTCAAATTATTGAAATATCATATATAAGAAAATCAAATACATTGTATACATAACAGTGATATTTACCTTCACTACACGTGCTGCCCTTCCAACCGACCTCACACCGATTATCCCTACAAGTGCCGTTAACCGGGTTGCACGTGCCAGTCTCGCATTTACAAATACCTGTGCATTTTTCTCCGAATTTTCCACTGTCACAAACTTCACGGAAACAAAATAATGGAATATTGACAGCGTCTTATAACCAGATTGTTTAATCAAAAGTTCTCATTAAGGAGTCGTTGAATATATTTGAAGTCAAAATTTTAGATTAAAGATATTTTCCATCGCCAGCTCAAGGTTGAGGGATACATTGCCGAATAAGTGATCCAAATGGCAAATACAGAAATACGTTTACACTACATGTTCATACATTGGCATATGAACAATGTTTGATGATAGTTCCTAAAAATGCTTTCAATGCGAAAACCGCTAAAATAAGATTCCTTTTAATATAGAGATGTTTACAGTACTAACTGTATTTTATAATTTAACTTACATGAATATGAAATAGTAAACATAAGATACCGTAGCTATCCTGCAATAGGCCCATGAGATGTATTGGCTTAATGCCGGACAGTAAACAGTATTAACTTCTCGTGAACTGCAATGGATAAAGATGTATACAGATGGGTTTTTTGCCGGATAAATACATAAGATTGTTTTCCTTTCGTACCTACCTTGACTACAAGTCTGCCCCTGCCAGCCGATCTGGCAGTTTACAGTAGGACAGCTACCGTTGGTAGGCTCACAGAACCCAACGGCACAATAACAGTTGCTCGAACAGTTCTCACCGAAAGTACCATTATCGCAGACTGTAAAGCAAGCATATCGTTATTTAATCTTCATGCATTATATCAAGGAACTGTGCATATACAATCTTGGTACACTGCATACAACGGGCATTATATACTTGAAAATGTAAAATATAAATATCAAGCACTGCCATTTCTGTTTCAACGACATACAGTACTACATTTGCATCAGTGGAAGAAACGTAAGTTTTAAACTAACTGGTCCAAGGATTTGTAAACTAGCTTTGGGCATTTTGTTGTTTTTTTTTGTTATATGAAATACGACCTAGGCACAAATACTACAAATATATACTATATACAGGGAAATTTCGCCAAACAATTTTGTGGCTCCTATATTAGATTTATTCTTTTCCGATTCAATATTTTCATCTTTAAGAACAAAGGGTAGTCCACATTTCATATTCCCTGTCTCGCCAGGAAAGGGAAATGAACGTGTAGAGTAGTCTAAATACCAACACTGAGATCACTTACCCTCATTACAGGAGACACCTCGATAACCGTCCTGACAAGTTCCGGCAGGACACGTCCCGTTAATTCTGTCACACGTGAAACTACGGCAGAAACAGTCCATCTGACAATTAGGTCCATATTTACCGGACGGACAGGCTAATAACAGAACGAGGAATGTAAATAAAAATAAATCAATAAAAATAATGAAATATAGATGACACGATATGTTCCTAAAATTCAATTGAAAACACCTTTTTTTTGTCTTTTCTGTAAAAATAGGAAAAATAAATGTCTCTGGGGAAATACACAAGTCAAATTACATTAGTCACGATTGTACATGAAGGTCTCTTTGAATTATGATATGCGTGTATGCTTTGTACTATATTTTAGCTTAATGGATTACTTTTTAAAGAGACGCGATAATTCGATTAATGATGTAAGGGCATATATGGCTCATAGATTAAAAGTTTATTCTCTAATTAATTTACGCTAAACTAAACATTCAGAAGATATGTTTTAAAATGAAATAATCAAATAAATAACACTAAACTGATTCTGAATGATTAATTACAAAGGTGAAACTGGTAATATCTTAATCAGCTATATTTGATGTTTCTAAAATGGTAATGAAACTTTATAATTATATCCATTTCACAATATTAGAAGTGAGACGATTTACCAGGTGTGATTAACGGTATGATAACTGACCTTCGCTACAGGTTGCACCCTGCCAACCACTCTGACAAATCCCACTGTCACACGTTCCATTGACAGGATCACAGACGTTGGATTCACAGTAGCATCTCTCGCTACAGTTGTTTCCAAATGTACCATTGTCACAGGCTGCGAATGAGAAAAAAAAATTAACTCCATATTCTGCAAACGTGCACATTTTAGCGGTAATCTTATGTTGGTGCTTTTCGTGGTAAAACCATTCCGATTGCGTTAGTAGCACGCTCTTTATAGACATGTGTTCAGTAATTTTCTGCAATTTTTGGCGCAACAATTCATTTCGCTTATCTGTTCTAATTAGAGTTTACAATAAAAAATGGGTATGCCCAATTAAGTAAGTTCATTCAATTTTTTGCATAAAAAAACCCAAAACAAACAACAACAAAACCGTGTGTCATATTTCCGTTGCCATGGGATTCAAGGCAATATGTTATCCGCCCGCGAAAACAAGAAAGCAGTTCAATAATTATCTATTTAAACAAGACACATGTATACATAAACTATTTTGACAGATTTGCTTAATTTCGTTCTTGTTTCCTTTATGAACTTACGTTTATTGCAGAGTTCTGTTTGCCATCCGGCCTGACATACCCCGGAAATACAACTTCCGGTGTACGGGTCACAACTTCCGTTGAGACAGTTAAAGCATGTCTCACTGCAATTACTACCAAATGTTCCATTTGGACATACTGCGAAAAAAAAATTGTACGAGTTTTACTTTTCCGATCTTAACCATAGTAAAATACAGGGGAATGTATAATATTCTAACTGATGCTTTGCATGCAAAGTATATTCTAAAAAAATTCTTTTTTTTCTTTTCATCTGCTTATTGTCATATAGTCAACTGTAGCAAATATAATTTCCCCCATTTATTCTGCGATGGAGTATTCCTTACATATGCTGACATAGGTACACATGCAGTGTGATAACATTTTCAATTCATATCGACTACACGATAAATCGAGATATATTTTCCTGAAATGACTGTAACGTCTTGGGAAGGCCAGTACCTTGGTTACAGTTAAGTCCAGTCCAGCCATCTCGACACTCGGCACTCACTGGGCACGTGCCGTTCACGTGGTCACACGTGCCGTTTAAACAGTAACACTCCTGGGTGCAATTTAAACCAAAACGGTCATCACCGCAAGCTGAAACATGCAATAATGAAGAAACGTAATTATATAACACAACGTAAACGTGTCATGTGATAGGGTTTAAAACTCAGAAACTTACTATGCTCCGTTCACCTTTGCTTTCATGCACAAACTAAGGTAAAGTGAACACAAATTCTAGCGAAACTCACTTAAGGAAAAGAAGAGAGGTTGGGAGAGAAAAGAAAGCATTGCAATTGAGATAGCGCTTCCAAAGCAGAAGGGAAAGAAGAACCTCCAAGATGACTTGCAGTGGCTGTAGGCTTTTTCTTTAAATAAGCGAAAAATGTGTAAAAAAATCACTAAAATTGCTACCTGGCTTAATTGAATTGGACTGTCAGTGAAACACTTGGAACAATTACAAAGGTCTGCTGATATCTTTCCTAGTTTACTTCATCTGAGGAAATTACGCGGTAGTTAAACTATACTGACATCATGAGAGTTTTGATTACAATTTCGCTATTTTTATATAAACAAATGAATTAATGACCTACATCATGATATCTTCCATCGTAATGCCACCTTGTGTTTGCATGATTTTTTACTGGATAGTTCCACTTGATACTTACGTTCACTACAAGTCAGTCCCTTCCACCCAACTTCACATGGGCCGTCCGAGTAACAAAGTCCACTGTAAGGATCACAGTCCCGGCCCTGACAGTAACATGTCTCCTCACAGTCAACCCCGTAGGTTCCTTTGGAGCAGTCTGGAAACATCACAAGTTAAATTCGAAATGAGATTAATCAGTTTTGAATAAATTTGTTTTGAAAAGGTGGTATCTTAAACACAATTTAAGATTTCGAAAACAATCTGTTTGAAAGTTCCATGGACGAATACTGTTTAATTAACAGTATCTGCGAGGAATTTTGTATCGCTTGATTCGCGGTCATAAGATAAAGCGCGAAAATAAATGCCTAGTGTATATTTATATATTCAAATAAATGTATGGAAGTGTTTATTGCAGAATGTTTGAAAGGCTTTGTTATGCAAAATTAAATATCTTGGAATTTAGTCCGACTGGGACAAAGTCCCATGAAACTTACAACAGCGAACGGTCGGCTTAGGCTAAGACAAGGTCTCACATATTTCAACAGAAAAAATTCAAGAAATCAATATTTTTATACAAAAGGTCACGAGAGTACTTACCATCATCACATGTCGGTCCTGTTCGTCCTTCTGGACACAAGCACGTTCCATTGACTGGATCACATGTACTGTTGGTACAAACACAAGTGTTCAAACAGTCTGTCCCATACTTTCCGGGATCACAAGCTACAATAAAAACACATGTTAAATTTGATTAACGTCTTATTGTTTCTTCAGTCCATGTTTAAATTAACTTGAATAGTGGTAGGGTTAAGCACGTGTGTTTGACTTTCTTTTAAAATACAATGTTGAAAATTGAACCATGTTGCTATATTGCACCTCCCCTTCTTGCTTTGGACATTTGTTTCGACCTATTTTGATTTTTTTCACCGTCGCCTTCTAGGTTTAATCACTTCAGGTAGTTAGAAATAGCTGTATGCTGCAATTTAAATCATTTTGGCTCTAGTATGACTTCTGATTTGTATTGACAGATGCTAATAAATTAATCTTGTTTGTCTTCTGCAATGTCCTATAATACTATTAAGAAATATTGATAATTTAATATGAAGCGTATGCACAAATCGCGGAATTTGTCAACCGTCAGCGCTCTTTGTGGAATGTTTCATTTCCAGTAATCTGGGTTTACTCTGTCTAATACACTATTCATCTTACCTTGACCACAGGTAGGCCCTAACCAGCCGTCCCGACAGAGATCATCCTGGCAGGTACCAGTGATAGGATCGCAGGTCCCGTTCCTACAGTTACAGGATGCAGAACAATCCAGTCCGAAAGTATCGACCGCACAACCTGCAATAGGAAGGCCCTAAGTCACCAAATAGTCACTTTCTTCTCAATATCAACATTGTAAACTGACATAACATCTACAGAACTGTAGTTGTATTGTTTTACATGTAACAGAAATGTGTTTGTGTATTGGAAACTGATATTATGATTTAATTAAGATGAATCTATGTACATTTGATTTCTACATCTACCAGATCTACCAGAACGAAGACGTCTTAAGAATTTCAAACATTTCATATCAAATTAAAAATTCGAGCGATAATGCAGCCAAAATCAAATGAAATAATGAAAGTGTATTCGTCACAAGATCAGTACTTTTTACAATTTTACCAGAAGGAATATCACTTTCAAAACTTCAATGGCGTATATACTTATTTTACGGCAATGTTTAAATAGTGACCTTATGAACTCTAGGAAATTCAAACCATGGGGCTTAAACCCACGTGTTTCCTTAGAGTGAACCTTCACCACAGGTCCTGTCGAATGAAGCTTTAAATGACGCTGATAACACTAACATGGGTCAGTCTGAACACAAGTTATCACAACCCTACTCACTCTCATTACAGAACTGTGTGGCCCATCCGATCTTACACCTCCCCAATGAGCAGACACCAAATTCTGCTTCACAACTTTCCTGTACACAATGGGGGCAAATTTGGCTACATCCAAATCCGAAAGTTCCGCTAAGACAATCTGGAAAAGGATTTCAAAACAGATCAATCAAATTGTTTATGTGCAAAAAGGATAGACACTGGTCTAAATTTTAAATTCGATAATTTATTTCCGATTTGTAAACGCTTAATTTAAATTTAACTTGAACTCTAAATCTTACCAAAACATCGTTGTAAGTTCGTTGAAGAAGTATGTATGTTCAGAAAGTGTTCTTTTTATTAGCAAAAAAAAGAATATTGTTTTCAATAAAACGGCATTTGACAAACAGGGAAATATGTAAAGAACAATTTACAAGTTTTGTATAATGAAATTATTTGATTCATCTACAAACATTTATGATGACTGATTTCAGTCTTGTTTTGCTGTCATGTAACTATTATGATATTGTCAATATAAATTTGCTCAGAAGAAAGAGCTACCAACCTTCACTGCACGTAGGTCCCACGCGTCCCCGTCCACAGAGGTTTCCTGGACAAGTCCCATTGGCCGGGTCACAGGTACCGTTAGCACATCGACAACTTTGGGTACACAAAGGTCCAAAGGTTCCCGCCGGACAAACTGATAACAAGACCATTTTAGATCATACAATACCCATGAAATAACTAGGGAAGATAATTTCGAATAAAGCACCTTTAAAACTAATTGATAAAATTGCCTTTCACACTTTTGGTCTTGGAATTGACGAGTTCTAGATGGACAAAAAGCTTATGATGCAGTTTTCGTATTCATCCGCCATTACTAATACTAAGAATATGGGTATACGTGTTTTCATTCATCGGTGAGTCTTTTATACGGTCTCATGTAAATTCTACATACCAACGCTACAGTTGCTGCCGGTCCAGCCCGCACTGCACGCGCCGAAAGGGCACTCTCCGGTAACGACGTCACAAGTACCAATCTCGCAATGGCAAACTCCCTGACAATCCTGTCCAAACGTTTCATTCGTACAAGCTGAAAATTCAGAGCGACAAATGAAATCAAAACAAATATATTTCATAAACTTAGATGGATCATGTTTGTATTAAAGTGTTCAATAGGTACAAGCTGAAACCTGAAGTGTCGAAAGAAACTCGATGTTCTTTTCAAGGACCGAGGTCCGACTTCCATGGCAAAGGCGCTTGCGGAAATTTAAATTATGCTCAAAACACAGCATGAAAATCTAGAATATCATTAAACAAGCGAAACCGTAATTTCTATTCGATCATCATTAAAAGTAAGGAAGTATATTAACAAAATGCATATCAGGAAGAAACTGGTAGTTTGGAAGCATTTTCTGCTTCAGTGGCGACACCAGGCATTCAAATCCATGTCAAATCCGGATTAAGTCACATCGTCATAATGAAAACCAGCAAACAACTTATAAACAAATCATCCTCAGCTTTGACATTCAAATAACTTTCAAGTGAATACATCAGTGCCTTTAAAATATATACACTACTTACTTTCATTACATAATTCTGACGTTTTGCCCAATTCCTCACAGCCAGACCAACAGGTGCCATTCTCGGGGAAGCACATTCCGTCTTTGCAGTAGTCGGGACAGCGTTGATCACAGTTATCTCCCCATGTTCCATTGCCACATCCTAGTATAAAAAAAGGAAAAAATGTCAACAATATTCTTATCTGTTGGTTATTTTAGTCCTTGCGCCATTATAAAAGGAATTGTGTATCTAGATTATGATGTCACTTAATTTGACCAAATATCATCATATTGAAATGCTGTAGACAGAAACCATGGAACTTGACAAATATCACCATTGATGGTCCACATTATCATGACGGAGATTAGGAATTTTTGCCACGTCAATGCATTTAGGCAGTCGGGGTATCATTACAACAGTGAAAACATAAGTATGTAGACTTATTGAATGAGTTATTTTATAAACAACTTTATGTAAACAACTGTTTAGTCTTGTCTTTTGATAAATAATTAATTAAAAGTGTTAACAAAATATAGAGGATTAAATTTCAATTTTATGCAACCAAATAGAAGCACTTAAAAAAAAATTAAAATTTAAAAAAAAAAAAAAAAAAAATACAGACCCAGAAATTATTTTATTGGCATAACGCAACATCTGAGCTCGGTCTATTGACCTCCGAAACTTAAGAAACACAGATACCGATCGACCTATCTGAAGAAACTACATTATAATGGGATAAAGTATTCATTTAAAATCTAGAAAAATGTATTTGAATCTAAGTTATTTGTAAGGAAACACTCATGTTTGGGTTATATATAGAAAACAAATCTTGCCTTTGAATATGGAATAAGGTAAAATTGTGTAATTGTACTCTTACGCAATGTAAGTTAAGGAATGTGGTTGTCTTCCAAACAATCAATTAAACGACACCTTTAAGTAAATGTTATTAAAGACATTAACCCCTGATAGCCAGGGTGTCAAACAGCCAATCGATTTTTTCTCTTAATTATTGCTGATGGTTTAGGCCAAATTGGTAGAATTTCAATCGGGCGAAAGTCAACTTAACTAAAAAATCGACTAGCGTATTTGAAAAACCAGTGAAGAAATATAATAATATTATAAGGATGTGAATATATGATTGTTTGACATTCAAAAGAATCATCTTCGCAACTCTTCGGGTGGAATGATATGAGTTCAATGAACATGGTGTCTTTAAGAGGTATACATGAACAAAACGTATGTGGACCCTTATATTTTAGGGAAAATGGTAAAAAAATAAAATAAATACACACACATTAAATACAGTTAAATCATGAAAACAACCGGAACTGTATATATATTTATGATTAAATCAAACGCGAATATTACATCTTGTTAAAGTAACTCCACAGCCCAAAACGGACAGGTCAATGTCCATGAGAGATTTATATACTAACCATAAACCTCTAGTTCACACAAAATAATCGCTATTATGCCTTTCTTTCCGGGCAAGTGCGAAACCTGGTCTTCGAAAGTGACGTAGCGCCCTCTAGTGAGACAGTCGAAAGTGACGGTCCTTTTCTTGTTCTGGTCAGTCTGCTGATGGAAGCACAGCCTGCCCTGTTCGTAGCCAGCAGCTGAGTTAGATACATACACTTTTGTGCCTTCCAGAAAAACTGAAATAAAAACATGACTTAAGTTTGCTTGCAACATCGCCGACAGTTTAAATGTCACCAATGGTATAAAGGATGCATGATATACCATACTATTAAACTAACCTTATTTCGAAAAGATTTCATTATAACGAACATTACAGAAAACATCTGATACTGATGCCGTGTGAGTGGGGTGTCCATTAATTATGATTAATTAGTAAGATTAAACTAAATCACGTTTAAGACTCAAAAAAGTGTTGTGCCTGCCTACCCCATTGCTTGGCGATTTGGCCCGTGTATTCAAAGCTCATACGCCATCAGGGAAGGGGCAGTCGGAAGCTAATGATATTACCCCGAAGTCCGCGATGGCGTCGGCTTCCCACCCAAAAATGCTTGAGGGTAAGTTTCCGAAAGGATTCCAAACTATTATCATACGTCAACCGCCCCCTGCCTTTTGGTACATAATTCATAAGAGGGTCAGGTATTGCAAACTATTTGTTGGGATTAGTTTTGAATTTGTTTTTACTTTAAATAATTTGTAGTTTACGATGATTTGGCAATGCACGAGATTAAGTATCCAATAGTGTGATAATTAGCTGGAACTGAAGTGTGAGCATTTTGCGAAGGTTGATGCGGATAACTTCCCATCCCGGTGGTACCACATATGGTGAAAGGATATTTAAGCAATGAACAGTGGTTTTAATGTTGTTATAGTCGAAATGCAGCATGGATACCCTAACGGGTTCCCATGCCATTTGGCCACCATACATCTTGCTGCCATATCGACTATAACAACATTAAAACTACTGTTCAATACTTATATTTACATTGTCTCACTATTTTCGTCAACTTTGAAAAAAACTGAACCAGCACAAAGAAATCCCGCCTTTTTTAATGTCACATGACCCACTGGGTGTTATAGCCTGAGGCACTGGGTGTTATAGGCGTATGGTGGCAACTGCCTCTTAGCATTGTGTCAATGGGTAAATGCGGAGCAAATGTAAATATATCCTTATTGATACCACGTGTGGTGTTTTGGGAACATCCTTTTCTCTTCTCGATAAAAACAATAGGCAACAGAAATGTAATTCAGAGTAATTTTGACGTTTAAGTTACTCACCATTTGTCAGAATGTCTATGGTGATTTGAGTAACTATGGAATCTTCTGTTAGATCCACCTGCCATATTGGGAAGGTGTTGCTTGCATTTGCTATACATGCACACTTCAATAAAGCGCCGGGGGTATATCTTGTTCCGTCATTGGCAAAGCTTTCATTGCAGGTTCCAAACTTTGGGTCGATGACACCATCATGCGCGCTCTGAAAGGCTGGTTTATTCAAGGCCATATTCACTGTGAACAAAAGGCAGAGACATGTACATTCAATAAACAACTAAAAACAGGATTCCAAAATTACATTAATTTCGATAACCTAATTTAAAGGCTTACCATAAATATTCCCGGATATCTCTTATATGACAATGAAATATCGCAATGCCACTTTATTTATAGTATCATCCGCACAAGGGCAGGTACGTAACATTCCCTGACTAAATTACTAAACCATTCTTATTGTTCGTTTGTAACGTTTGTTGTTTATACTAGTAATGACTTTATGGGTAAAGGTTGGGTAGAGCCTTGATTTAAGTACTCTTCTCGGAAGTAGAAATCAAGGCTTGTTGTAGTGTTGTCATAGATTTTTACTGAATGAATGAATGAACGAATGAAAATATATCGTCTATACAGTACAAGTCAGTTATCGCCCCTGTTTTTTTCGAAGTTGTATATATACATTTATATATATTTATGTATTTTTATTTATTTCAAAACAATTGATCGAAGCAAGTTATATCAACATTTATTAATCATGCTTGTCGACCAGGATGGAAGCGCGCGAGGATCCTACTGTGAGAGGAAACAGGGGGTCCCGGGAAAAACCCACGTGGTCGGGCAGGTGACCCCATACCTTTCCACTTCCATTCGAAGAATCGAACCCCGGCCGCCTAGGTGAAAGGCAAGTGTTTTACCACTGGACCACCTGGCCGCATGAATAGCCTTGGCAATATACACAGACTGTCATGCATTGTAATCAACATATATATTTTGACATGACACCTACGTATTTGGTAACATGTTACGTCTCCAACTTTAACGTAACTAGGAACAATTGTTTTGTTTTAACAAATTTCCCGCCGTCGGCAAGGCTTGTAATGTTTTTCTTCTGATTTTCCATTGCATTAAAAATGTACATCTCAACATGCTTTCGACGGGTTGAGTTATGATAAACAGAATATCACACCAATTACCGTTGTACCAAATGTGCATAGCTACATATGCATTGTAATATGTCGAAATGAAGAATATCTGCAGGGTAAATTGACAACAATCTAAATTCAGTGAAATGCTACTAAGAACGTCGACCCGGTTAGTTTTGATTCACATCGTATGGTCAACGATAGCCAGCGGTCAACTAACAGACCCGCCTATCTCCCATACTGATCACATTGACCAACTTGACCAGCATGACCAGCGGTCATTTTCCGTTATCGTTGATCATCGGTCTCTGAAGTCTGCGCGCACCTTACACAGGTTTCCATGGATACGCGTGTTTAGGAAGGAGTTGTATAGTTCTCAAACCAAACCCAAAATCTGGGTATATAATTGCGGATTAAAATTGCTAAAATTAGTATTACCTGTTTTAAACAAGTCAAAATAAATATACTCACATAAGTAATGATCTTAATGTACTAAATCTTGTTTATTATCATTTTATAATAGAACAACAATTACGGAATATTGAGGAAACCACTTTTATCTTTATAGATAAAACCAAAAGATTTTTCGGATGATATTCGCGTGTAATATAATGCAAGTATTTGGGATATGAATAACATATTATAAACTGCAGGGTAATATCCTCATATCATTATGTAATAATCCATTCTCTAGATCTGTAATACTCGGTAATACTCTTAAACAGAATAGTGATATTGAGAAATTCATCTCACTAATGTTAACATTGTATTTTCAAATTCTAATAAACGCAATCTATCTGACTAAGTTGTGCTAAATGATAAACTTCTTTTGAACTATCTAGAGATATTTGAAATTCATATTATCGCTTAATACGTTACGTGTTTGTGATCTGAATCCGAAAATACATATATCCGGTTGATTGACTCGAAATGATCATTTAACTGTGGTAGTTCAATTAAGGAAAACAAATGAATGAATGAATGAATGAATGAATGAATGAATGGAAATATATCGTCTATACACTCCAAGTCAGTTATCACCCTTGTTTTATTCGAAGTTGCATATTTTCGACGGGATTAAGACTATATTAATGAATTTTAGCATTTCACTATCAATATAAATAAATAAATAAATAAATAAATAAATAATAAGTAAATTGTAACAAATAAAAGTTCTATGTATACCGTTTTTAGGTATCATACTCGATATTACTTATCGACATTTAAACAAACACGACTTGCGTTTTTACATTTTGAAATAAAGATATCGATAAGTGAAAGCATTGCTAATAAAAAAAAAAAGTACATGAGGTGTAACGTTAAGGTTTTCACAGTCTAAGGCAGTCATAAAATTAATTTTATGTCAGGGTGTCACCGACCCCTTTGTTAGTAACTAAAACAATACAATGCATTAAAACGACTTTCACTAATTTCCCGTCGAAAATTGATTTTATAAAATATTTCAGGTTTTAAAAATATACTAGTGAAATTAAGATATATAAAAAGTACTTACCGAAAGATGAAGAAACTGTGGATAAAAGCACCAAACATACAAAGAAAGGGAAAGCGTCCATCGCTCACGCGCTGACCACTGGTCAAGGGTATTTAGTGAGGTGTTGTCTCCGGACAACAGGTGGTCATGATGCCTGTACGGCCGGAGGACTTACAGTTGATCACTTGCATAGATAAAGAGAGACATTTGTAACAAACAGAGTTTTATTGTGATTTTATAATACCCTTCACCTTATCGAAAAACACTTCATCATGTTAACACATTCCTTTCATCTTAATTTATATCATGATCAACAGCAAAAATTTTAACAAATAAAAATTAAAAAAAAAAAAATATATATAAATAAATAAATAAATAAAATACGAATAACAGTGTTAAAGAAATTGAGGATAACAAGAAAACGAATTGTTATTGTTGTTATTATTGTTATTTTTGTTGTAATACTAACTATTGTATTTCATTAAGAGTTGGTCAAACCGATTCTGATTACCAATATCATCAATTTCATTGTAAACAAGAGTAAACTTTTGAAAATGCAATGAAATAATAACTCTATTTCGTTTTATTGGAAATTAAATGTAATCAAAATTTCGTTTGTTTGCGATTTTAGTGTAGTCGCATTAAACTTTCAACTTTTACACGGTTTCCTCGTCTACCTTACTGTTGACAGCTACTATGTACCATCATCTGCCTAACTGTTGACGACGACACTATCCTTATCTGTCTATATCTACTAAACTGTTGACCAATATAACAGTCCTTCATCCACCTAATTATTGCCAAACTTAATCCTCATCTACCTAACTGTTTACATCTACATGCACTATATCCTCATCTACCTAACTGTTTACATCTACATGCACTATATCCTCATCTACCTAACTGTTTACATCTACATGCACTATATCCTCATCTACCTAACTGTTGACCGCTACTCAGCTTCATCATGTCCCTAACTGTTGACTGCTACCTTCATCCTCATCTACCTAACTGTTGACCTCTACATTATATCCTCCTCTACCTAACTGTTGGTCCGTACACAGTATCCTCATCTACCTAACTGTTGATCCCTACACAGTATCCTCATCTACCTAACTGTTGGTCCGTACACTGTATCCTCATCTACCTAACTGGTGATCCGTACACAGTATCCGCCTCTACCTAACTGTTGATCCCTAAACAGTATCCTCATCTACCTAACTGTTGATCCCTACACAGTATCCCCCTCTACCGAACTGTTGATCCCTACACAGTATCCTCATCTACCTAACTGTTGACCTCTACACTGTATCCTCCTCTACCTAACTGTTGATCCGTACACAGTATCCTCATCTACCTAACTGTTGATCCGTATACAGTATCCTCATCTACCTAACTGTTGATCCGTACACAGTATCCTCATCTACCTAACTGTTGATCCGTACACAGTATCCTCATCTACCTAACTGTTGATCCGTACACAGTATCCCCATCTACCTAACTGTTGATCCGTACACAGTATCTTCATTTACCTAACTGTTGACCTCTACACTGTATCCTCATCTACCTTACGGTTAATCCGTACACAGTATCCTCCTCTACCTAACTGTTGATCCGTACACAGTATCCTCATCTACCTAACTGTTGATCAGTACACAATATCTTCATCTACCTAACTGTTGATCCCTACACAGTATCCTCATCTACCTAAATGTTGATCCCTACACAGTATCCTCATCTACCTAACTGTTGACCTCTACATTATATCCTCCTCTACCTAACTGTTGATCCCTACACAGTATCCTCATCTACCTTACGGTTAATCCGTACACAGTATCCTCATCTACCTAACTGTTGATCCCTACACAGTATCCTCATCTACCTTACTGTTGATCCTACACTGTATCCGCCTCTACCTAACTGTTGACGCTTGTTCTGTATTTTCATCTACGTTTTGGAAAAAGAATAAATATAAGCTACTTAGCATGGTAACCACCCAACATTGATGTTTTTATGTGCAATATGGTTGAATACTGAATAAAATATCGTTTACTGTCATACTGTATCATCATCTGTCTAGCTGTTTATCCTTACATGAGGTCCTCATCTGCCTAACTGTTGACTATCACACTATATCATCATCTGCCTAACTGTCGACTGCTACATATCGTCATCTACCTAACTGTTGACTTCTACACTGTATCTTAATCTACATGGTAATCCATGCTATTCACAAATTCAAAGATTAAATAACTCCAGCAGGAAGAACATCATAAGATATATGGTTTTAGGGTATTGTTTTGCAAAAAAACAGTACTGTAGGACTTAAAAATCAATGGCGATCAATCTTACCAAAGGAAATGAAAAAAAAAAAAAAAAAAAATTATTTGATATATGCAATAAATGTTGTTTGAATGAAAACTGTTTTCTCTTAGAACCAGAAAATTTTGTCGTCTGACGAATCGTTGGAAGCAGTGAATTAAATAGCTTATCCGCATCATACCAACTGGTTATTGTTCACCCGGGGTGAAACACACGCTCGTGTCATTCCAAACATTTTTACGATAAGAAAAAGATAATGTGTTGGCCAGTCACGCCGAGGGCGACCTTCTACAAGTCTGACGAACATAGATATATATCCGACCCATATAAATCGATTCCCGTAAACGAGTACGGAAAGTACCGAAAATTCCCGAATACGCGAACTGTTCCATAAGTAATTATATAAGTTCCTAACATATTACCACTCCGAACTTCTCATAGGGATCACACAACTAAATAGTTCACTATATGTTATTTGCTAGTGACTCCATTCCTTCATTTGCTCATCTGAAGTTCAATGTTATTTAAAATTATTCAGTTTGATGTTCCTAGGCACCCCCGGGCTAATTGAAATATGTTTTGGTTGGGAGTAATAATAATACTAACATATAAATACATTTCAAAGGACCTTTCCAGCAAACAATGAAACGTTGCCCACTAACCATTTAAACAAATTGATTAAGACATCCCACATGTCCTAGTTAAGGTATTATTGTATATCAAGGGGAGATAACACGGTCTAGAAAATGATGAACCCAATTTTTCATGGAAGTGGACATGTGATGTTTGCATCACCATTTGCGTTGTTAAAAATGAATAAATAAATAAAAAACAAGTATTTATTAAATGTTGAAATGATGGCAAATATCAGTAAATGTTATGTGTTTACAGGGGAATTCTACATTAGTTTACCTGTAAATAAAATAGAGATATTATTTTAGGGCATTTTTATTTCACCAATATATGAAAATTTAAAACATTACCTTACATGGGAAATAAAATGACAAACAGTTATGAGAACAGCAGTGAAAGGAAGATCAGGCTGAATTTTAGCAAACCATCATCATCAAATCACATTTCGTCCGTAGTTCGTCAGTCGTGTAAATAATTTTGTTACGCTATTTCTCTCTTGATTTGATTATCAAGATGACCACAAACCTTAATTATGAATTTTGACATTTGAAGTTTGTTTATGGGAATAAACCACAAGCTTCTTCAAGTTATTATTTATAGAAAAAAAATAGTTATATATTTCTACTACTGTAGTAAGAGTAGGGGCTATTTATTTCTAAAAATACAAACCAGATGCAGTCAAATGTGACTATAACAACAAACTTCTTGGAACATCACGGACATGTTTTGTATGAATTTTTGTGATCGTATTTCCAAGATGGCCGCCAGTCATTATTTTTGGATTTGGCATTGAGATTTATTTACCACTTTTTCTCAGGAGCTATTGAAAGATTTTTCTTGAAACTTCGTGCATGGATATGCTCAGTATTTATTCTAGTGGCATATGCCATTAATGCCTTGACCGTCAGCAAATATTTTGAATTGTGTCTTTCTTATATAGGTTAATATATATGTGGATGTTGTATAATAATCAAAGTACTGAAACGCTTGAAAACTTGCGCAATTTTATCAGCTGACATGGTTGTACAATTCCTTTTTCATGTTTGAATTGTATCACAAGCAGGATTTCCCTTATTTTTGATATTCAGTTCTCCAATTGGTTCATTACGGTACTTTGACAGATAACAATTTTGGACCTGACCAACCTCACATGTCCATTGTATGCATTTAAGTAAGTCAAAAGCCACTTGAATGTGTTTACACAGTTGTAACATTGAATATGATTGATGATAACTTGTTCCAGCAAACTTTGTTGAGTTCCATTACAGGAACGCACCAGTCAAATGTAACTATTTTAGGGCCTTTCGATTTTGTGAAGTAGTTTCAATGTAAGAAATGAATGTCAGACGGACACTGCAACATTTTGAAGCGTTTTACCCCCAGGTCATTGTATCGAGATTGTATTAGTGATAAGACTCCTCCGACTCTCAACTCTATGACAAGTTGAATCTGAAAGAATAAAAAAAAACTTGGTCGAGCTCTACTATGTTTGAGGGAAACCCGCCATATTCCGATTAAGTTATTCCACGGAAAGGGTAGATGGTATCTCTTGTCAAAAAACGGACCATAAGGTCACCGGTGGCAAAAGTGGAAATCGAACATGGCCGAGCTGTTAAGGCATTTCAACTTGTTACCAAGTTTGATGTACATCTCTCCGAATAGTTAAATTCGAGAAAACTGACATTTAAATTTGGAAGCCCGTATGGTATTTCACCATGTCGACAGAAATAAAGATGGTAGTTAGACGTGTTTTTTTTACTTTAATATCTTCCGTTCTTTAATCAATAAAGTGAACACTCGAGCACCGTGTGCGCTTACACATGTGCCGTGGTGTCATCTGTTTCCCGCCGAATATGTGGTTAATCGCTGTCACTGTCGAAGTTCGACACCCCTTGGACTGGGACGTTTTTTTGTGACGGGGTTAAGAAGCCGTATATAGGACCTCGTAATAGTAACCAAAATGCATTTTGTGGGAAAGATATTGATTCAGTCGTTTGCTTTTCTCCGAGGACATTTTGAAATCTCGACTTTCCTCACATCAACGGTATTTTTATTGTTTACCTTTGATCAGATAGAGCCATCAATATCAAAATCATCAAGAGAATATGCGTCAGACAATTCGTTACATGGATCGTGAATATTTTTGCAGCGTAACAGTTTCGTTCACCATGATAGGTCTAGTTTCAGTAGCAGTCTGTACATCATTAGTTACATTGTATGGTTTGTTACTACTGACCTACTATGGAAACAGAGAGTTAGTCAAATGCATAGCAGGCTCGGAATAGTAAGTCGGTAGTAAACCATATAACGAATTTCTCGCACCGAGGACCTCTTAATACCCCATTTTGATACAACTTGGATGTATTTTGTCCTGTTCGATAAGTCTTATAATTGTCCAGGTAGAAATGTGAAAAAAGCTACATCTAATATCAAACTCTACATTCTGTCTTTTTTACTTAACGAATTAGCATATTGATTGTTACAGTTCATCGTCTTTTCTACGTGAATCTTCCGCCTTTATTCGTCAATTTCTACTCGGGTCGTCTGCCGAAATGTTTAAAAATATTTTAAGCATCTTAGGGCGATAGTGTACGACAAAACACACAGGCGAAAGTGTTCGTTCAGAGTTATTTGGGAATGCACTCTTGATATTTCTCTTTTATCCTCATGTTTGAAATCCAAGGTTTATGCTCTCGATCCTCACCGTCGAAATCCAAGAATAACAAGATAAACTCTCGATTAGTTATCTCCCCGTTATACCCACCTTCGATATACTAGGTTTATGCTCTCGATAATTTATCTCTGTCTTACCATCATCTCCGATATCCAAATTCTACCACGTTTGCTATGCAACGCCAGTTTTGTTTGGTTTAAAACCGTGTATTATTTGCCAGTAATACACTCTCGTGTCAATAATACACGCTCGTGAGTCACTGCTGTTACAATCTTTCCTTTCCAAAATCGTGCATTTGTAAACAAACATGGCGGCGCCAAAACGTTTGAACGTCGGAGACCGTGTATTTTACAACGGAGAAATTTGCCAGGTTGTTAATTTCTATCAACCCAGAGCAGACTTTGCTAAACAATATGTTGTAAGGTCAATTTCCACAGGCAACCTTTGGAGAGCATTTCTACATGAATTGCTGGCCGACATCCCCGAAAGTTCTTCTAAAGTTGGCGTCAACTGGCTTGGGATTGACGTCAGCTTTTGAATATTCATAAGCACGCGCGCCTTATCGTTTCTTGTGAATTGTAACAGCCATGTAGCGACACATGTCCCGGGGTTTCGTTGCCGTCTTTCTATTAGGAAGAGGTAGATCTCAGAAAAGTACATGGTAGATTAGAAATAATCAACTTTGACTCGTGTATTGTTGCAGGATATACAACTCGGACTCGGATATTTTGCAATTTTAAGTAATAACTTAGGCCTGCGGCATTCGTTATTAATTTAATTGCAAAATATCCTCCTCCTAGTTGTATATCCAGCAACAATACACGAATCATCGTTAATTATTTCTTGAGTAAATTTTCTATACCTCCCCCTTTTATACTCCCCTTTGAATTCCAAGTTTTACGCTATCAATAATTTATCTCCCTATATCTTTAACGATAAGTTATCTCCCCTTCATGTTTATCAACGAATTCCAAGGATTTAACTACCCAAAAGTTATCTCCCCTATATCCTTATCTACGAATTCCAAGGTTTACGCTCTCGATAAATTATCTCCCCTTTATCCTTATTTTCGAATTCCAAGGTTAACGACTCTCAATATAATATCTCACACTTATCCTCATCTTCGAAACACGAAATTAACGTTCAGTACGTTACTCGAAGTAAATCTTCATTAGGGTAATACTCTCAAGTCATTGTGTTTTTTATGATATTCTAAGACCTTTTTGTGTCGGACCAGTTTGATTAATATTAAAAAAAATATCGCCAAACACGATTGATTTCATTTGAGGTTGATGTTTATTTGTTTATTTGTTAATATGTTTTCCAATTTTTTTGCCTTGTAGTCCAGTGCTCTTTGGGTTTTTAGTTCGAGACTGTCCCTTACTTCCATATCAACCACTGTGTATTTCAGGTTAGAGAGTTAGAAAAAAATTTAAGTTTCCTTAGAGACGGTTTGTGTGCCACACAGCAATGCTTAGCAAAGTTCACCCAGAACTTAACACATTAGACAAGATTACTACAGAATATTTCCTTTTACGAGAAATTTTGTTTAGTATGTGATGCAATGCATTGAACAAATCATGTGTCTTCAAAAAAAAGGTACATCTTTTATCATAGAAATCGCAATTACAAACGAATTATATCAGATTTTTGTTTCACTTTTCTCTTTTTTAAAAGACATCTTATTTGTTATATAAGACATTTCAGAAAGGACATTATGGATCTTTAAAATCATTAGATAACCTTTTCACTTTTCTTTATCAGATATACTATTTCATTAGATGTTTGATGTAATATACAGAAAAAGTATATATTATAGATATCTTAAGAAGTATTAAGATATCTCCTTCATTTATACATGCAAACGATATCTTATAGAGTATCTAAAGTATTTATAATGTAAGACATTGCATAGCCTATTAAGATACCTTATTTTTGATGTAAGAAATCTGATGAAGTATTTAAGATATTTATGATGTAAGACATATCAAAAAGCATTTAAGATATTTATAATGTAAGACATCTCATAACGTATTTAAGATACCTTATTTTTGATGTAAGACATCTGATAAAGTATTTAAGATATATCTTATTTATGATGTAAGACATATAAAGCATTTAAGATATCTTATACAATTGTACATGTACATCTTGTGTACTTTGGTTAATCACTGGATCAAAATTGTTCTATAAATAAATGACAACTTGGCTTTATTTTACAACTGTTTACTTTCGCATACATGTAAACATTCAAACTGATTCAAATTCCGATTTAGAAACATGCGAGAACCGAACATTCCTCTCTCTGACATTTCATCATTTTAGACCAAACCCCAATGGCACACGTCACTATCTACAGTCTGAAGCATCGGTAGTGATGAGGCGATTTATTGAAATGTTATACATATCCAGTTTTGCGATGATTCTACTTCGCAGTGCGCCTTGCAATACAAAGCTCCGTCGGCGTTTCAGAACCCACAAAGTTTCTAAAAATAAAATTAATATCATATTTCAAAATCCCAACATAGCGAACGCTCGGGAATGGAGGCAATATGAATCGGCCGCTTAATACATGTAGTCGCTATATGCAAATACAATCTGGTAGCATATATGTATTGTTTAAATAAAACATTAAACACAAACATACACGGTGTGCTAAGAGATTTAAACAACATTAAAATAATTCTGGAGAAGATATAAGACGAGAAAAAAGTACGAAAAAGGTGTATAAAATAGAACAAAAGTTTATCTTTTATCAAGTCTAATTTTATGATTATTTGAAATGTCTTTTAATAAACTTATGATATTCTTATTAATTTCTTTATTTGTGTGGTATGTACGTATTTATCACTGTCCTTTCTTTGACTACCTAAAATTATCATTGATTCAGATTGTGATGTAAACCCTAGTGACATATATCAAACGCACCCTTTTGCTAGTTTTAATCTTCGGAAAATTTTGCAGATTGGACCGTCCTAAATCTATTTGAGATAGTGTAAAAACCAAGAAAACGAAGGTGGTTCTAAATTGTACCTAACTAAAGTGTCGGTCTTCTACTCAGATAAATCTCATAAGATGTTTTAATGATTTCTCCCACATGATCATGTCCTAAAACATCTTTGTATAATAGTTTTCGGGACGCAAAAAATGAACATGTAAAGACAAAATTATCTAACAAACATACCAATGACGAAAGAAGATACACACACACACACACACACACACACACACACACACACACACACACACACACACACACACATATATCATAAATATATCAAAAATTAAACTTGTTATTCAAAAATTAAAGTTTTTGAAGTTTGTTTCAATAAATCGCTAACAAATGAAGATGAAATATTTTGTGAAATAATTTATCACTTCCTTTGAAACCGTAAGGGGAATAAATCTGTATATTATATTTGAAGAAATTGATCTATATTCAAGATGGCGACCTGTGAATAAAATGTCTCACCTGTGGCGAAGAGTCCATAGGATTTACACGTGTAGACAAGAGCGAAATTATCGTAATCCGTGTCTAAGACTAAGTAAGGTCCAGGGTCTCCTCCTACAAGTGTAGACAATTCATAAGAATAAATATTTTTCACTCCAATGTATCAATTAAACATTCCATACCGCATTAAATACTTCATTTAACCTTGCATTCAAGAGTGCATGTGACTTCAACTGACCATACTAGGACATATTACAAACCTTTGGAAAAGTGCGTAAATTGAAGGTGATAGATTCTCAAATGGAGAGAATTTAATGCGGCATATGTACTTGTAACCTAAACTGAAGTAAGTATTCTAAAATAAATCTTATTTTTTTCGCAGCTTTTGCACAAAAAAAAAAAAAAAAAAAAAATCCGACACTGATGTTACCGACACACTGTCAATCTGATACATTGCCTCGAACATAAAGTGTGTCATTAAAGTTAGGTTCTACTAAATTTTCATCGTTTGTCAACGGCATATGTACATACAATTTGTATGTACCTGTTGTAACTGTGCTAACATTTTAATATTTTATCATTTCTTGTCGTTGCTGTATATGTGACTCTGTACATAACCTATGTCGCCATTTTTTTACGCTATGATAAAAGGTGTTTTTTTAATCGATGTTTATTTATCTATTTATTCACTCCCTTCTCTTGACAAATCACACTAGCATCCGGTTTATCTATATTGATATTGACACGTGGCAGGCGAGACAAAACTAGTTTTCGTCTCATTGGAATGCAACAAACATTGTCGTCTCATTCGAATGCACCGAACATTGTTTATAATGTTTCTAAGACGGTAGGCCTAGGCCTAGACGGTAAATTTAGTTGTTGTTTTCCGACCTCGCCAGAAGTTGATATAAAGGAAGTAATGGACGTTTTAATTTTTGACAACAAATACACCTATTAATGTTTTCCGTCTATTTCTCAGAAAGCTTACAATGGTGATATTTTCAAATTGCCCAAGAAGATGCGAAAACCTTGAATCAACAAAGTCGTCAAACGTGATAGCAATTTCTACCTACCATTGAAACTGATAGATAGTCGGCCTGGTTTACCAGAATCGGGGACTGTGGCTATCCCTGTTACAGTGATCGCATATTGAAACCTGCAAAGTGAAATCAACTTAATTTACAGCCATTCATAAAGAAAAATATAGAAAACACCATTATATTATCATATATAATAGAAAAGGAATATTTGAAAATTTCGATTTAAAAAAAAATAAATTGGCAGTTTGATATTTAATTGCGATAAAATATAATAGGTACAGCGGTCGAATTATATATTTAATACATTTCACAAAGCGAAATTAATGTTGATATTTTCATAGTTTGACAAAAGAAGATAAGAAGTATACAGATATTTTAAATAATAAAAGGTTTGGAGAAGCTGGAAAAGGACAATTTTAAATTATTTTAAAAAAGATAGATCTTTTACGTATGGGTAATGTACGGAAACGACTATTCTCCTATTTCCTGTATAATTCATTTAGTTAGAATGGATATATTATTATTATTATGCTTTAATGTTAAATCGTACTGCATAAAAAACAGTGAATATAGAGATGTACTTGTTATCGTAATTTTCTGTTTAATAAATTGTCCGTTAAACCTAAATAATTTTCTGTACCTACAGATATTTTGTGATTATCAAGGTTTTAAGTTAGGAGTTACCTCCCTTGCGCTACACTGTCGTCTGTAAACTTGAGGCTAAATATGTTACTGTATATGTTTGGAAACAGAGGGCTTAAATTGGATCTGCCAGATGTCCAATCCCTTTTGTCATAACTTTTAATGTCAATAAAAGTGTTTGAAATTGAACGTATCTCGCAAGTGTGAGGGCTTTCTGCTAACGATACAAACCATAAAAAGTTCATGTAGTTTAAAAACTGGTTTTGTAATGTTGTATATAGTAGGAATACATTGAATATGAACATACATTGAACTCGTTTCCAATAGGGCCATAAAATAAGGAAGTATCCTTTTGCCAAACGGAATAATGGTGTTGAACAGGAATAATTTCAAACCTCTTCTCCCGAATCCTGAAGTTGCTATTTTCCCATTAGATGTCGGCAAAGTTATGATTGTATCTAAAGCCACAATATGATATATTGAATCTCCAAACATCTCCGATATACTAGAAACTTCAGCAATTGATCATTTTAATTCATTTTTTATCTACAGGGGAAAGGATTAACTTTATTACCTTACGAGTACAAATCGTGGAGGTGATCGAACCTCATGACCTAACGACGTCACATAGTTCGACCATAGAAGTCAGATGCGCATTGACGGAACTAATTGTCTCACTGTGGAAGCGATACACCCTATGACGTTGCCTTCCACAGAAGTGACACATAAGGTATGATATCATTCATTATTGTCATTGTCTGACTGTTCAGGGGATTTTCATTCAATCGGATACACTTACCAATTTTATATTATGGACGTCATAATATGATTTCAGGTCAAGCAAATGTTTAAGTATATTAGTGATAAACCTGTTCTCGTCTTGAACATGCCATCCCTGGTTCGATCTTAGGATACACATAAAATGGCATCATTTTCAGCTCATGGTTAGAAAAACCAAATTACTTCACATTATTGTATAGTTGAGATGTTACTTGAGCCCTGTGACGTCACACTTACCATTTAGTTATTCCAGTGTTGGTAACTCGGATATCCCCATTTCCCAGTACGACATAGTTTGCCTTGGAACATGTGAGCCCGAACTGAAACCTGGTTACCGATCTCCTATCTTCAAACCAGTCACCCTCGTACTGTAAGTTCAAGTAATTCAGGTCAAAATTGTGGTTTAGGAAATGGCAGCCTTTGGGATTCCGAAAAATATTGGTACAAATGCATATATAAAAGTTTAAGGAGTAGTAGTGTGCAGCCAGCCGGGATCGAACCTGCGACCCTCGGCTTACTGGTCCGCCGCTCTACCGACTGCGCTAAAGGGAAATTCCCCCTAGGCGGAAGCTAGAAGGCGACCATACAACTATATTTACCATTGTATGGCACTGCCACTATATTACCCTACCAATTCAGTTGCGTGTTCACCAGCCTATGAACTGCCAACAGGAAGTGATCTCTGCTACTGGTAAGCGCGGGAAATTTGAATTTGAAAATTTCAAAACAAAAATCACATGACAAATAAAAAATCGCAGATGGTAAATATAAGAATTGAACGGCTTTCAGTTGGCATTCATAGTCAATATGAATTCCAACTGGACAGAGGCAAATTCAACATGAAGCTAGCGCTTCATGGAATTTGCCTCTGTCCAGTTGGCATTCATATTGACTATGAATGCCAACTGAAAGCCGTTCAATGCTTAAATGTACAGTATTTACAATTAAAACCCGGCCTGCTTCACATATATGTAATACAACAATGTTAGAGGTTTTACACGGCGAGATACTTTTGACAGGCGCCGTGTAACCTCTAACTGCCCATAGCTGATTTTCCCGATGCTGACGATGAAATTTTCAAAGTTCGTATTTTGAAAAAAATATAGCGTGTCAACTTACATTTAAATGATCAACAGGGTCCTATATATATTCCTATCCATAATCCCATGATTAAATGAGAAGAATTTCACAGCAAACACACAAATTAAGAAGTTTTCTTCTTCTGAAGCGAAGCAGAGCTCAAGCAGACAATACTGCCGGTAGGGAAAGTAGAAATACCACGTGATTTGCCGGTTAATACAAAAACGGATTACAAGTTATGTCCTACAAGTGGAATGCAACAAAATCCGTATCATTTCGTTCCGTTTGAAATACCCAGGACTATTTTGTATCAACCTTTAGGCAGCCATTTTTAAAACGGCTAGAAAAGTGCTACAACGACATGGACATGTATCTTGTGTGTTCCACCGGATTACACCATATATTTGTGTCAGTGATATACATATGGAATATATATTGCATAAATGATGCGTACACATCATTGTAATGACCTGTCAACAACTTATGTGTTTTTTTCAATCATATTTCGTTGCGCTTGGATTTCGGGCGCAAGCTGCATTAAAGAATTAGTGCTTCGGAAATAAGAGGTCGCAGTCGGCAAAATCATATCCGATAAAAATAAGAGGCTACCAGCGGCCTCTTATGTTATAGGAGTACACATATATGCTGTTTAGCAGTGTCTATTCAGAGGTTGAAACCTTATCAGACTTCAAAATTAATTTGTAACAAATGATACAAGGAAGGATCATTCCAATACCTGCAAGTTTTATTTGATGTTATTTCAAAGTGATGCATTATTCAAATTTGACCAGATCTATTGATTTCCCCCCCTCTATTCTGTATTACTGACGGACCTTGATATTTGGAACCCCTTTCAAAATTTCTATACCTTTGACATTCATTGAAGAATCCAAGAAGGATGATGAGTTATTTATTGTTTGGAAATACCGGACATAACACGTATAGTGCAATACACAGTTGATGCAGTATCAGCAAGCATCCTTGGGTTGTTTAAAAAGTTCTGTTTAAAGTTCAGGATAAAAGACGTTTTTATTAAATTCAAAATAAAGTGTTGCTTTATTAAATGGATGAATGAATGATATTTTTTAAACATCTAGGGATACATTTGGATTGGTAAAGGGTGAAATCACTGACCGAACGTGTCATTGAATTTTAAGAAAAAATAGTGAAAGAACAGCAGTGTTATTAAAATGATATCATAAACTTGAATAAACACCTTTCTACTTTAAGAAAGAAAGTGTCTGATCGCTGAACACAGAAGTCAAATTGCTGTTTCATTCATTCAAATATATATGCAATATGGACATTTTTTAACTTCAAAAGGAATTTAATAAGGTTTATATTAATGATGTATATACGGAATGTTCTCGTTGTAACGTCTACAACTTCTCTGGAATTAAACATTATTAGTAGAAAAGACGTAATATTTTCGTTGATGAAACCGGGACATAAACTTAAAGTGGTAAGGGAGATAGCTGGTTCCCTGCGAAACCGCATTTCTACCAGTATACCCATGATCCCTCTTACCAAATTTGACTGAAAGTAATGTTCTCAGTCCATGGACGGAAACGTTGTAAAGACGACATTCATGTTGGCCTTATTCCAAAACGACGTTAAATGCTGACCGTTCTGAACTTTTGATAGCATGATAGCGATATTCTCTTGGATGATTCTGTTATATATATTTGACCACATAACATTAACTACATATACTGTATACGCATATATTTACATAATAGCCAGTTCCCAAGTCTGTCATAAATCAAAATATGCGATTAAAATTGAATCAATCTAGTTAAAGAAATGAAAATATTTATGCGATAAATAATTTATAAGATATATTGATATATTTCTGTATAATACTATATTATAAAAACATATATGATTGTTTTTGCAGAAATGTCGTCTGCCGTGTGGGAAATGGTACAGAGTCCGTCATTGCTTTGGGAAATATTTCAACATGATGCATTACCGTGCGTCATCTAAAATATCTGTAAAAATGCAGTTTATACACCAGCAAACGATAAAAAATTATTCCCTAATCAAAACCAGACGAAAAGCAAATAAAATATGATTAAACGCAATAAAATGAAAATCGAAATTTTATCATTGAATAGAATACTCACTCTGCTGATGTTAAAATCTGGTTTAGTATCGACATTTGGACATCTAGCTCGTAAACGTTGTCCTGTTGTCAAAGCCAGAACAGCAAAACTGATGGTCAGGAAGAGATACATTTGCTTCATGGCGATCCAATTTTCCAGCTAGTTTGTGAATTTTTGCCAACTTGTCCAGCTACTGCAGAGGGATAATGCAACCTGACTGTATGGCCTATGTCAGAACGACTGACGTTGCTATATGGCGTGTGATAGGTGTACGTTTGCTAGGGGCAAGTACATATTAATTTATTCATTAATACGTATTTGAACTCAGCTGACCACACGCAAGTACCTACATGAGTCCATCTGCATATTTTATGATGGAATAAGTACCTACAGGAGTCCATCTGCCGTTCCTACAGTATCCTGTTAACAATGGAGTATATGCTATTAACACCATTATTTTTCTCCGTAGTAAGTCTATCTAAGCTAATACACCACCAAACCTTCATATAATGGCACCACTGTCATTTCCTAGAATGTTTCTTATCCCATTCCTTCCAATTTGTTTTTCAAATACAAGAAAAAACAGCAAAAGTTGAATTTCTATGGACTACGGGTTACTTCTCCAAAATGTCCCTGTGTACTTTTTGTGATCTTTGCATTGCTGAAAATGATAAGCTATTTTCATGAGGGCCCAGAGAAATTTGAAGATCAAAATATGAATAACTTTTGCTGAAGAATATTCCAGAGGATGTATGAACGAGATCAATGCACTAGCTTCGCTTTCAAAGCGTATTCCATCCATGAAGTCCATTATACTTTAAATAACTAGCTGTTTGAAATTCAGAACGAAAAAAACCCTGTTTTTTCATGACTAAATGTCAGAGCCTCACTTAAAAATATACATGGCAGGTTTGTGGTTGTGTTGCAGATAAGGAATCCAAGAACTGTTTCCTCGTCTTCAAACAATATTTCGTTTCCTGCTTGTAAAAGGAGTTAGACTTGCTAACATTGAATTAACCATGTTCTATTGAGTTCTATTGTATTCTATTTGGCTTAAATACGGGTCAATAAACGTGATAGCCATAGGTCGATATACATTGTTTCGCAAATGTTGTAAAATGAATAAAGTTTTTTTTCCATTGTAGTTAGAAGTGATGAAATATGTGATATATTAAAAATTATTAAATTACGAAAAGTATTTAGTCACGATAATGTACATGTAGGTCTTCATATGTTAAAAGATTATCGCTACTTCTGTATGTAAATCATTGCTCTTCTTTGTAATATGCCATTGAACTGTGATATTTTTATTGAAATTTGGAAAGAGAACATTGTTTTACCCTCGTTTGAAATGGGAAATAGACACTCAGATTCAAATTATCGACCAATTTCGATGTTATCTTTTATAGCTGAAGGAATTGAATGAATATATTTAAGTATATTTGCTGATAAAACTTCTTTGATGTATTATTCGTCCCTTTTTAATTGAAATGCATCTCAGTAGAGATAAAGGTATACTAAATATATTGTCTTTGGACCGGCATGCCTTCCACATTATAGCTTTCTGTTGGCGATTCTTGAAAGATCAATCTTTTGGTCTACATAACTTTGTCGTAGTATTGTGCTTATCTTATTAAGTGAGCAATTGTGTATTACCCCCTTTAATACTTTATCATTTCAATTTTGTATGTATTTTTATCTCAAAATATCTATAAACATGTTTAGCTAAAGTTCTATAGTATTTTTGTACTTACCTAAGGACATAATGATTTATGTATACTTGCTTGTTATTCAATCCATTTGACCATAACATCATTTCAATTAAATCTGTAGAAATGAAAATGACAATAGGCACTTACCGTGTGATATTTAATGTATGTACAAAGTTGTCAGCGTATATTTCAGAAATTAATAAAATCATTTAAGAAAAAAATATCAGTGCTGAGTAAGTTAAAATTAGTTAAGAAGATTGTTGAAGGATGTAGGCCTATAAAGCGGTGGTGTTGCCTGTGTTAGAATATGCATGTGAATGATGATTACTCTTTCTCAGATGTAAACAAATTCAAACAAGATCACTTGAAGCAGCTAGAGTTATTACTGGCTTGTCTGCTATTTCGACTAAAGACTCATCTTACCAAGAAACTCAACTGGGCCGTAAACAGAAAGAACAACGATTAAAAAAAACTTTCTTATGTGTAAAGTCCATAATAACTAAGCCCGTCGTATTGAATCTTCCCAAAGTATGCGAATATGTATGTAGATTTAAACATTTTATTCAACGTAACATTGATTCTTTTCACAATTTTTATTTTGTGCGAAAAAAAAGATCAAATGTTTTACATACAAGGCTACGGTATTCATGCAGAAGTTTTAATTATGATTTACATACAAAGTTGATATCATAAATGACCCAACAAATATCGAACATTATTGTTTTTATTGTAATCAAGACTATGGAAAGTTTTGTTTGCCAGTATTTCACGATATTGCGATACATCATTCAATGTCAAAGAAAGCAAGCGATTTGAAGGCCTGTGGTAAAGAGACTTTCCTCTCTCATTGTCTCTTTTCTATATTTTGTTCTTCCTTACTCGATTTTTTTATCTGTACAATTTTTCTGTCTTCCTTGCTCTATTCTCTCTATCTGTACAATTTTTCTGTCTTCTTTACTCTATTTTCTATATCTGTACATTTTCCTGTCTTCCTACCTCTATTTTCTCTATCTGTTCATTTATCTGTCTTCCCTACACTACTCTCTCTATCTGTACATTTTTCTGTCTTCCTTACTCTATTATTTTTCCTCTATCTGCTAATCTTTTTCGTATTCCTTACTCTTTTTTCTCTTTCTGTACATTTTTTTCTCTCTTTTTCACTCTAGTTTCTCTCTCTCTACATTTTTCCTGTCTTCCTTACTCTAGTTACTCCATCTTTATATTGTACTATGTACATGTATTACTACGTATAACTTGTGATAAAACGTGCCTAATCCGATAGTAATAGCTCAATTAGATATGTATGAATCAAGGAAAATGATAAATATGTAATTATAACACATTTAGAGAATAGTTAATGTAAGTTTAATTACCTTGAAATGTGTCCATTTTGTACCAGCACTTAGAGCAATTAAGGATTTTTTTTGCCTTCGGCCATTGTAATGGGCATAATAAGAACATTTTGACTTCACAGAAATGTATGGCTATTCATCTAACACGAACCCGTTCTAGAATATGTTTAATCGCCTTTGTAGTCATCCTATATCCTTTTTTAAATCTTATTTCCTTATGTGATATACAGTCAGACATATTTTATCTTTGTTGACATGCCTAGTGGTCACACTCTCATTTTAGATTGTGACTCAATCCGGATTTTATCCAGATTTTTATGATGTGTGTAGTCAATGGACCAAAAGACGCTTACTCTTTCGAGCACCTGGTCTTATTCTCCTTGAGCTTTTAATGAGTGTCTAAGCAAATCTACATTTGTTCATGTTTATTTCCATGTTTTATCGATGGCTTTGAGTTTGAAGAATACTTTTTTTTTATTATATTGATATTCTTTGTTGTTTTTGAAGCTTTTTAAAAATAAAACACGCATTTAAATACATTACAACACTGAGAAAATCAGTTCAAATATTTTTGTACGTTACGTTATTGATAGCAAATGCTGAATGTTATTAAATATTAGAATATAATGTATGATCAAGATTGCTGCGCGATATTAGCACCTTTACAGAAGAAATTAAAACTTCAGTAAAGCCAAAATTAATTCCACTGCATCATAAGTTGTATCGTCAATTTTCTTAACAAGGAAATGATGTTTATTTTATTCAATAGAAAAATATAGAATTCAAATCATTTAAAGCTGACAGATAATCTATATAGCTACAAATACGCACATATACCACCACAAACTTACATACATGTATGTTTTGTTTTGTTTGTACAGTCCAAATAAATTCTATATAAGTTTAGCTAATTTGATTCTCTACAGGATATTTTGAGAGTTCTCCAGTCATTATACGCAATATATTATATTCATTACCATTTCAAGAACGATAGTGCATCATGATGTTCTGTAATCAAGTATTTATGCCATATCGTCCAATAGTTTCTATACGTTGTATCCATATATAATCATTTTGGGACGAAACGTCTGTTTACATTTTTGCATCATTACGCGCGGGTATTTTCAAATGTCTTTGCCGTCGGTCGCTTAGTGTTCCATCATAGAATATGGCTCTGTACACTAGCATCCGCAATCGGCCCACACCAGCGGAAGGGTTAATGGTTGTTTTTTCAACTACTACCACAATATTACTGTTACTGTATCTGATTGTATTTTCTAGTACTGTTTATATATCACGTGATTGTATTTGTATTCTTTGTGTCTTGATAAAGGGTTGGATTGCCTCAAAAAATTGTCATTTTCCATTGTCTACACTGTTGGAATTATTTCTTTGTCACATATATATAAGAGTGAACTTGAATAAAGTGTTTGTATGTTGAATCGAAGTATGAATTATAAATGATGCGGTTTGCTTGTTTAGATCTCATCTTCATTGTTTTGTGAGGCTGCAAATTGTTCACGCCTGGCTCCCTTTAATAGCGCGGAACTGATGCCGAATTAAGTATAGATTTTGAGGATTGCCAACGAGATCATGTGCAGGACACAAAAGATGAATTGAGAGTAAGATACGGTAAAGTCAAATTTAGTTAATCGTCGTGAGCGAAGCTAACAGCCCAGCAGTTACCAAAATATTTTTATAGAATTATCTGTCTTCCTTACGGAATCGGTTGCTACTATTCATGGTACTGTATATGACACACCAGGCATTTAACCATTCTACGGATACTGTATATGACACACCCAGCATTTTACCATTCCAACGGATACTATTTATGACACACCAAGCGTTTAATCATTCCAACGGATACTATTTATGACACACCCAGCATTGTACCATTCCAACGGATACTATTTATGACACACCAAGCATTTAATCATTCCAACGGATACTATTTATGACACACCAAGCGTTTTACCATTCCAACGGATACTATTTATGACACACCGAGCGTTTTACCATTCCAACGGATACTATTTATGACACACCAAGCGTTTAATCATTCCAATGGATACTATTTATGACACACCAAGCGTTTTACGATTCCAATGGATACTATTTATGACACACCAAGCGTTTTACCATTCCAACGGATACTATTTATGACACACCAAGCGTTTTACCATTCTAACGGATACTATTTATGACACACCAAGCGTTTTACCATCCTAACGGATGCTGTATATGATACACCGAGTGTTTAACCATCCTAACGGATGCTGTACATATATATGAAACACCAAGCGTTTAGGCATCATAGGAGACGACAAAAGAATCTCAAAACATCAAAAAAAGAAATATAACAATCTAGATGGAGACGTCCTATAGCCCAAACATTCAATAAATTTCCTAATATCTATGTATTAGAATCATTAGTTAGGTTTCAAAACAACGCTAGGTATATGTTTAAATTCTGAACCGTGTCTCTATTCAATTGAATTTAAGAGTGACATACAAGGTACTGAATACTAATATAACACTTCCCCGCTTTATGATACTAACAAAGTAAGTTGAGTGACAAACTGACATTTGTTTACATTTTGCGTTGCCATCACCCATTAAATGTTTATCTTTTAGATAATTTGACAATGATAATGCAATCATTGAAGCGACAGGCAGATATACTTGTGTACGTTATATCGCTTTGTATTCGATGACGACAAAATACATAATAATTATGCATCAACTATTCAGCAAATTAAGATATTCATGAAACCATTCTTATTAATGAACAATGGTCACCCACAAGGGCGACGTTTTGATCTATCATTGCAAATGCCACACTGTTGCTTCCAACATGAAATTGGCGAATATCAATAAAAGTAAAATTTCAATACACATCATTAGCACAATATACATGTATCGTATGCACCATGTGTTGTTGAAACGAGGTTGTCGTGGTTTGTTTTTTGTCAAATAAAGTGTTTTTCTTAACTATTATATAAATGTTTTTATTTACATTTCCGGTGTGTGTTCGTTACATAACCTTACTAACGAAAACATGGTTTACAATTGTGTAAACGTCAATTTTGAGGAGTAGAAATACAAGCCGGACCGGTGCAAACATGCGGAATTGGTGTGAATGCGCAAAGAAAAACTTCGTTTCTGTTTTGATTTCCCAAATAAAATACGAATTGAATGTGGTAGAATTAACAAAAATATAACGATAAAGAAATAAAACGTTTGAAACAGATTACAAGAATTGAATAAAAAACGATGTTACTGGGGAACTCTATTTTGTTCATTCCTGTATATGACAACCTTTCCCGCCGAATTGGAATCAGCTGTTTGGCAATTCCATTAATTGTCCTGCTGTTACGTCTATTCGTATAACGCCGGAAAAAGAATGCCGATTTAATTTTAACAATATTACATGAAAAAACACTTGTTACAAAAATGTAAATATAAGGAATAATTTCCTTTTTTTGTCGTTTACTGGTACGTAAACTGCATTTTGTTTTACATATATTTCAACATAATGTGCGTTAATTAGAATATTTGCTAAAAATGCAGTTTATACACCATTAAACGATAAAAATACAATCATTATTCCTCAAATAAATAAATATATATACTATATAAATCTGACGTTCAATGATTAATGAACAAAGTTACTCCACACGGCCCTATTTCTTTTTTTCTGATTGCTTCGTAAAGTCAGCTATTTCGTTAACGGTTGCGGTTTCATTTTGCATTTATTTTACGCATGTAGATGAAGGATAAGTGTGAGAAACAAAAACAAAAACAAAAAAACAAAAAAGGAGAATACTTAGTTTTAGAAAAGATCATCCTCATGTGTTAGGCGCACCAATACAGCATTGTGTTCTTGACCTTAAAATCTAATCAGGTACATGTCCGACATATGGGATATATATTTCAAAGTATGTGACGTTATGTGATCAGTAATTGATTCGCATAATGGCCTATATATGATATATTAATTGATTATACAATTGTAAGATCTGTCATTCAAAGTTAAACGCGTATTTGGCATAGGTCCAAAATATGCATTAACTGGACATTTACACAACGCACAAACATTCGATGGAACATTTTCTTGTGGTCAATATGATAAATATTTTAACAACGGAAATGCAAATTTAGTAAAAGACAATCAGTTTGATATATATCGAGTTAAAATAAATTCGTTAAAAAGAAAATGTGCCTGTACAAGTAATTTAGATTGAGGATATTAGTTTAGAATCAATTCAGGGAACTATTAAAAAAAGGGTACTATATAAATGAATTAACATTATTATTTTGATTTATATAGCAGCTTCACATGCACATCAGACAAATACACCAACAATACAGGACAGTCACTTCATTTCTCGGTTATAATATTTCTCTCTTGTTCCAGTCGGAACTCGCGCAAACATTCCTTGCAATCATTATACGGAAAACACTTCTATACATATATACATCTATATACATTACATAGTTCTTTTGCGCTGCATTTGGTGACCGCTCATATAGCGGAATTGAATCGCCCGCGAGTATTACGAATTATACAGTATATAGCTCAATCCAAAGTAATGCCACATTCTGAAAGGAAAAGGAGTTAAATAGAAACCAAAATGGACACCAGGAAGCATTGACAACAAACATGAAAATAGTAATAAGACTTGCCTATAAAAATCATCTTAATTCTATGCACTAACTGGTACATCACTTATTCAGGTGTCTCCCTGACACCAAATCCGGGAAGAAAAATGTTAAATACAACCAATTTAATAAATCAAGGTTCATCGACATTTTACACGATATACTGAGATACTGGAAGTGAATATACATTGATTAAAAAGTACGATAAAGGGTCGGATCAACTGTATCATTTAAGAAATGTACGAAGGTTCATTTATTTACTGTTCTGTAACGGTAGTTAGTGTTTTACATTATAAGCATTGGCGCTACTTCGTTTTAATTAACTTTTGCTCTAAAATTTAAGAACGTCAAAATTAGGACGTTTGCAGAAGCTTTTATCTAAGGCTTTGTTTTAGGTAACATAACTACAATAAGCAGCATATAAGTTTCTCTTCTCCAGAATAGAGACAAAATTACGGATTATAAGTTGTATGGTCGAATGGCCACAGCGGTAAAATACTTTTTAACCTTTAACCTAGTTAGTATGCTTGAAACATATTTTATTGCCAAATGGAGACAAAGCATTAGATTAGTTTTTTTCAGCTTAGAGACTCCCTCTTCCATCACGCAAATACATTACATGAAAACATTAAGATAAGCATAAATATGTAGAATATTTGACATAGTCCCAAGTATGCAAGAAAGAGTACAAGAATGCACATCACTTGGTGTATAAATATGTCCAGGTACATTTTGGTTTCTAAGTCAATCAGACAAAATCATGGATTTAGGTCATAAATCATAGTATCGTTCTTACTGTTACGGTAGTTAGTAACTATCTAATATCTACATAAACTATCATTTAATCAATCATTGAACAGGATAAATTGTAAATATTGACTGTTGTGTACCTTAAGTTTTTCTAAAATGAGACCGTCTCCATAGCTTCGTTAGACTCATTTCTTATCAATTTTGAAATAAAGACAAAAAATTCTGTTCGGTTATTCAAACGTTTGTAAATCGATCTGGCTATGTCTATGTATTATATAACATTCTACCATGTTTGCTATGTAACGCCGGTTTTGATTGGTTTAAAACCATGTATTATTTTCCAATAACCCACGCTCGTGCCAATAATACACGGGCGTGAGTCACGGCTATCACAATTTTAAATATCTAATATTCACCCGTTTCTTAAAAGGTTACTATAGCCAAGTGGGCTAATGGGTATTTTATCTTTTTTTTTTTAATTTTCAAAATCAATGCCATATGATTGATGCTCTTGATCGTAGTACTGTATTGCCTGCATGTATATTTCATCAACAAATAATACAATAATCAAGAAATAAGGTTTTCCCGGGGTTTCTTTGCTGTTTTTCTATTAGAAAGAGGTCGATCTCAGAACTAAACAGTACATGGTAGAATAGAAATAATCAACTTTGACTCGTGTATTGTTGCAGGATATACAACTCGGACTCGGATATTTTGCAATTTTAATTAATAACTCAGGCCGCAATCGTTAATTATTTCTTAAATAACTTTAGTAATATACCAATATTTGACTTCTTACAGTGTATATTGTCTATGATATAAACTTTAATAACTATATGCCAATATGTCAACTTTAGTAATATACCAATATTTAGTCTATGTATTATATAACAAAAACTTTAGTAATATACCAATATTTGACTTCTTACAGTGTATATTGTCTATGATATAAACTTTAATAACTATATGTCAATCATGTTCATTAAAAAAAAGGTATCAATAATTTGTATGTAAATTGTGGGTACCCGTATGACATCCGAAACTGTGTAGTGTACATATATGTATCTTTATATTATATCACAAATTTAAATGCTGCCGTTGTATGTATGTAGAAATTAAACAAGTTAGTTCTATATGTTAAATTAAAACGTACGATTACCATAAGAAAAGGTAAATACTTTTGTGCGAGTTTTATAAAAACATATATTAAATCCTAATTAACTTGTGCGGAATATACCCCTTTAATTTGCTCTCCCTTACAAATTCTACAATACTTTAATTCATGAAGCAGATATTCATAAAACAAATAAAAATTTCATCATAAAAAAAGAGACAATTTATCCATCAGATTTATAAACCTATTTGTATTAACGTTTTGACCTCTTTCATAGTATACAGCTTTATTATGGAATACTCCTCATACACATGTTAACATAAACAGGCTTTTACTGAAGAAGAAGGAGATAATCTGTGCATCGAAAAAGCGCAAGAATGTTGACGTCGGATCCGATTTAAAACAGGACTACGCCACTGTGAAGAGGCTGCTCAAGGCAATCATTGTCGAATGAGTATTTTATCAAAACTTTCAATGTACATTGAAGAATTATAAATAACCATCTTTTAATCCTAAAGACCATGAACGTTTTTGCAATGTCACATTTTCAGGAAATGATGTCAGAAAGATAATGATGTTTTGATGGAGTTTTAATCCTCGATCAACTTTTAATACACCTTTTGTGAGACCTTTGAACAACTGCTCCAGTTCTTCTTCATTTGCAGCATTTGCTAGCTAACCGAAAAATCCCAAAAAATCAATACGTTGAATCGAAAGCACCGTTCCGATTGGTCAAAAACTAATTGGCATCTTCAGCAGTTACGATATAATCAGTGGCGATATAAAGTTATTAATTCATGACATTTCACTGATAGAAATATAATAGACGATGCTTTTAAGTCCTTTCTGGACCAAATATTTTCACTAATGCTTTGTTTACGTAATTTTGCTATATGATTTGAGTTAATTTATTTCAGCATACTGTACTTATTGCTTGTCAATTTCTATTAATGCTATTAGCTAGTTGAGAATATCAGTGTGTTTGATCTATCGTTCGTTCTCCTTTCAGTTTACCATTGTCAACGTTACTTACAAATACAAGTATTGACTTAATTGTTAGTTTCCTATAATTGCCTTTTAGCAAAGTATGTTAGTCACGTAATAGCTGAACTCTACCCATGTAATTTATATAAACTATCTTGTCTCAAATTAACCGATAGGGTCACGTGGGCATACCTGACAACAAGCTATATGATAAAGTTAAAAAGCTTCGTCAGTTTCTCTGTCTAACGATATTATCAAAATCGTGATTTTAATATGTCACAATGTCTTTAACTTTACGGGAAAGGTAACTCTATTGATGTAAGTGTGATTCATATATGGGGATTAATGATTTGAGACGATTTTAATGAATATTCAGATGTTCAATTTATGGATGTCAAGTTCCACTGTTTTGGCTTAATCTTTGTTAAACGAAAATAGCAAGAAAGTAGTTCCAGTGTGGTTTTTCTTCGGGTACTCCGGCTTTCCTCCACCTCCAAAACCTGGCACGTCCTTAAATGACCCTGGATGTTAATAGGACGTTAAACAAAAACAAACCAAACAAACCAAAAGTTCCACTGTTTTTTTTTGTTACGAGCATGCGTTCATATGTAATATTTAACTACTTATAACATGAAATATACCTCAATTTTAAAACCCCAGCCAGAATCTTGAAACTTTTCCCAATGCGCTGTATACCTTATTTTACATGACGGAACTATTTTTGCTTCAGGCGATTGGCGTGAGTATATAAACACAACGTGTTGTGAGATTCCGATATTTGTAAACACGACGAAGAAGATGTCTGTCCGCGTGTGTGTTCTGATCATCCTGGGGGCCGCGTCAGTGGCGATAGCAACTGATCTTACCAGGGCCTTTTTCACACCTCGAGATACGCCATGTCCATCCATCCCGGCCATTGGCGATTTCAATGTTTCCAGGGTAAGTCATGTTTGGTCATTTTCTAACACAGTATAAATTTCACTAACGTTTTATCTTCATCTTAGCTCAAACACCATCGACTCAAATGAGGTAAATTTGTATTCTCTTTTATGACTTAGCCTATCTAAACTTACGATATGTTTTCTAAATATTCATATTCTTCTCATCATCGTGTAAACGATACCATTTCAGAAACTCTGTAAACATATTTTACTTTGCTTCATTAAAAGTTCAGCTCATAACTGAATTGAAACAGGTTATCACAAAGGAAACTTAGTGCATACGTTCCCTAAAATAAAA
Organism: Pecten maximus; assembly: GCF_902652985.1. Taxonomy (NCBI): domain Eukaryota; kingdom Metazoa; phylum Mollusca; class Bivalvia; order Pectinida; family Pectinidae; genus Pecten; species Pecten maximus. Next base: position 40,923,841 of record NC_047018.1, read on the forward strand.
AAAAGTATACATATTTGTTAAATCGAATGCTTTCAGTGCTAAAATCGCTAAAATAAGATTATCATAAAAAATTGGTACATTTGAAGATAACAGAAAAAATGCACACACTTTCATTGTATTCACAGTATGCTGGAACTTGGTACGAGAACAAACGATTCACGTTCGCCTTCCAAGAGAATACAAAATGTGTAAGGATCAAATTCTTTGAAAGAGATGACGGTGGATTCAATATCATCTTCTACAGGCAATTGATATGGTGAATATTTATGTACAATATTGTAATTCTTCTTACAAATTACATATATTAATATATTGGACAAAAGTGTTGAAAGTGGCAAAATGATCGACCTCATTTTCTTATGAACTAAACGTACTAAAACTTAATAAAACGCACTTATAGCCGCCGTGTGAAGATTTAGTTGCCAGATATTCACACAAGATAGTCTGATTAATTTCTTCATTGTAATTTGTATATTTGACTGGAATACCGCTTCTATGATAAATTGCGATATTTATTTCTTTAAGCAGAATTTTGGACAATAGAGTTTTCTATGGTTATGTGTTTCCGGCACATTTGTTTGTATATCGCAGTATTAATAAATGTCATTTCTTGAAAAGAACCGATTACTTCCATGACAAGAAATATTACTACAACATGGTCGGTTCTTTTTCAAATTTCCTATCATGGTGATTTAAATAATTCTTTGATACTTTCATGTTTTTCATGATTTCATGAATGTTGACGCAAGGAAAATATGGGAAGCTCTTTTTTTGGTTATATATATTCCATTAAAAATAGAGTTAGATTATTAATACAATCTAATTAAAATTAGACTTGTAATTTCCGCTCCTCTTGCAGAGATGACCTCCAGCGGGGTATTGCTACATCTTCTTTTTCGTAGAGGAGCAGATATTACAAGTCTAACCTAATTAGATTAATTGTTAGTCAGTAACTTACCAATGATTCCGTGGAGTCAATGACGCCTTCGGGATTCCACAATTGATCAAGATCATACAGTTTACGGAAACATGTAAAATATTTTATTGCCCATGTTGCTTTAATGGGGGGCAGGGGGTAGGGTGTTCGTGTGTTTCAATTTCCAGATCGGCTCAATTTTGACAAAAGGTTATGATATGTTTGGAATATTATTATGATGTATTGATATATTGAAAACAAAACCAACTGAAAAAAATGACCTCTAGTAAAAAAGTAGGTCACAGTGACCGAATTTTATAAATGCCAATTACATATTGTATGTCAAATATATAGTCTATTTTGTGCCTTAATAAACATAGGAACAGTATAACCATTAGCCTGGTATAACGCAACCAACTGCCTCATCAAGTTGTCGCACCTGTGTTGATGACACATTGTCCGCACAAATGTGTGATACAATCGCACATCGTACATTTATGCGGTTTCCTAAGATTGGACGATCATTATAGCGAAATGTCAAAAATACGGAATGTTTCGTATCAAGGGCGAATTTATAGGTTATAATCACAATTTAGATTGTGAATTAAATCTAAGTACGTGTTTGGATGAAAAGGAAAATGAAGTTTTAGTTATCTACAATACATATACAGGTAAATATTACACAGCGTCTATTTTATCTTTACGTATATATTTAACATCGGTATGTGTTAAAGAATGTACATATCTGTAGTCGCAGGAAAGTATTTCCTTCCTCCGTTTGGAGAACAAAAATGATTTTTGCACGACTGAAGAAAACAAATTAAAGTCAGTTCCTTGCTTTCTACAGGTAAAAACAGGTAAACAGACAGGTAAATTCAGGTTCATTTACAATAGATTATAATCCTTGCACCAACATCCCTAACTGGCCTCTCCGTAAGTTTAAATCCTACTGCGGTTCAAGGAATAATCGCAGAGTAAACGAATTCAATCTTATATTATTTATATATCAACACAACAAGGTTTGCATTATATAATTTTGTCGTTTGCTTCCTAGTTAATTATGTTGGCACTTGTATATATATTCAATATTCGATATGGTTTCTCTATATAAATCCCGACATTTCAAGCCTTGAGAGTGATAATGAATAAAACCGTGGACCGAAGCCCAGTTTGTCACAAACCTGCTGTCATCTAGCTATAAAATGAAAATAAAAACATTTAATTTTCTAAAATAGAATCTAAGATGTTATCAAAATCTTTCCGAACGTTTTAACATTATTCGCAATTCCTAAATTATATCAACCAGAACAGCTATACCACACACCACTTTTCAATCCTCCATCGTCCGCACATTCATCTGCACGATACAATCGCACATTTATTTTTATCGAGCATAAACCGTACATGCATCGTGGATACATCGTGGATACATCGTGCATACATCGTGCATACATAGTGTATACATCGTGCATACATCGTGCATACATCGTGCATACATTGCACATCATCAATATCGATGTATCAGTATTGTATCGACCGTTAAGGCCCCGTGGGCCGCTTTTTCTATTCCTTTCGGGTTGTATCAATTGACCTAACTTCATTGTTGATCATTTAACACATATGAATATATTTTGTCTATACTGTCTTTTGATTTTTTAATCTTCACTTTTCTTAATGGAATATCAAATATTTCAGGCCAAGACCAGTGGAGATCAGAACGAGGCTCGTTCTTGAGCCTACTTTATCACCGGGGACGTTTGACGCTAAAACTAAAAGTATTAAGTTGGATTTATTTATAATCAAAAGCTTTGATGTCGATATTTCTTAAAGAATATCTTTTACGCAGTTGTAAGCAATGTACAAAACAAGCAAACGTATTCGTTTCAAAATATACATGGCATTTTATAAAATTGAATTATTATGGAATTTCGATGAAATCATGTAATATTTTGACAATAATTTTCAATGCAGTTGGCGACAACTGGGTGTATGCGGGGACCTATGTTGTGGTAGTCGCTGGTTATACTGACGCCACAATGGTTTATTCATGCCAAGACCTTTGGTTTGAGACAGCACTTGGTAAGTATAAAAACTCACATAAAAAATCATACATTTCATTTTAAAAAGCTTTCAAAATAACACACATAATTAGTGTTTATTCCGCGATCAGCTTATGTATGTATACGACCTAGGCGTGTAAATTGTGTTTGGTTAGATGGTATCTCTCTTGTGTGTATATTTGTGTGTCACTTTACGTTAGAATATTAAGAAAGATATTCATTAAAGATGAAGTCCCACAAAATTTATTCTCCGGGATAGGATTCAAAATGTGGCTAATCTAATTCCTCACTGTCATTATTAAAAATGCTACAACTCCGACAGCATATTCAATGCTTCTCATTAAAACGACATATGCATTATAGACTTTCTCGTAATACAGTTCATCAGTTTTCAACTTTAGATTTATAAATACATTTAGAAGCTCAAACATTTGGAGGGTGGCAATAACGTTAAGTAAGTAACCTTTTTATTGAATATAACAGACAGATCTTGCTGCTTTTTCAACTTTTGATAATCAGCACCTTAATAGTATCGAAAGTTGATACAGTCAAATCTGTCGTTTATAAAATTTTTCGAAGGGGGGGGGGGTTAACATATGCCAAGTGGACACTACGGCAGCAGGTTACACTGTAGTTGAACGTTACTGCAAAAACATATTCCATATTTCAGAGGCTGCATGGATTATGACACGTGACAGAGGGGTATTGACCTCAGCCGATGAGACTTCCTTGTCTAATACAGCAACGTCATTAGGCATCAACTTCAGCAAATTTTCGAGTACCAGCCAGAGCGATTGTATTGCTTAAACAGTATGATAATCACGTGATTAAACGTCAGTCTTAGTCAAAACAAACAACCTGTAAATGTTTTATCATACTTGCAATAAAATTCATAGATATATATTTTTCTATTCATGTTTTCAATAGTAGTATTCATATATTATCAAGTTAAGGAAGATATGGTTTAATGATGAACTTGGAATCTTTGGAAGTATTTGCCTATATAACTCCAAAGGAAACCCGATTTCAACCTTGGTACAATAAGATTGCAAAGCTCTGAGATAAAAATGACAATGTGCATTAGTTCTGAACTGAGAGTTGCAATATAAATATAAACATTGTACATCATCATCCTTCTCACTGTCAAGCATGTGAATGATTGGTCCGTAATTCGTCTTAAAAAACTGGGCCTTAACGGTCATCTGACTAAATTATTAGTGATTGTGTACTTCATTGAATATCCAATAGAAAGTGGCAATATGTGCCTTAATCGCTGATTGGCATTGAAGTTTATGTTGAGAAGTTGTTTGAAGTTCTGTAATCTTAAAAGGAGGTCAAGGTTATTCACTTGAACAAACTTGGTAGCCCTTCACCCTAGAATGCTACAGATACAATATCAACTCCCTGGCACTCTTGGTTATTGAGAAGTTGTTTAAACATTAAAGGCTATTTAACCGTTGTGACCTTGAATATAGGTCAAGGTCATTCATTTAAACAAACATGGAAGTCCTTTGCCCCAGCATGGTACAGGCCAAATATCAAGTCCCTGGGCCTTTTGGTTACTGAGAAGAGGTCAGTTTAACATTTCAGCCTATTAGACCCCTTTAACCCTGAAAGAAGGTCAAGGCTATTCATTTGAACAAACTTGATAGCTCTTCAACCCAGCATGCTACAGGCCTAATATCAAGTCCTTGACACTCTTGGTTATTGACAAGAAGTTGTTTTAACATTTCAGCCTATTTGACCCATGTGACCTCGAATGAAGGTCAAGGTCATTCATTTGAACAAACTTGATAGCCCTTTAACCCAGCATGCTACAGGTCTAATATCAAGTCCCTGAGCCTCTTGGTTATTGACAAGAAGTTGTTTTAACATTTCAGCCTATTTGACCTATGTGACCTTGAATGAAGATCAAGGTCATTCATTTGAACAAACTTGATAACCCTTCAACCTTGCATGCTACAGGCCTACTATCAAGTCCTTAGCACTCTTGGTTATTGAGAAGAAGTTGTTTAAAAGATTTTAGCCTATTTGATCCACGTGACCTTGAACTTTGTAGCCCTTCATCCCAGCATGCTACAGGCCTAATATCAAGTCAGTCTTAGCACTCTTGGTTATTGAGAAGAAGTTGTTTAAACGATTTAAGCCTATTTGATCCATGTGACCTTGAATGAAGGTTAAGGTCATTCATTTGAACAAACTTGGTAGCCCTTCACCCCAGCATCCTACAGACCCAATATCAACTCCCTGGGCTCTTGGTTATTGGGGAAAAGTTGTTTAAAAGATTTTAGCCTATTTGACCCATGTGACCTTGAACTTTGTAGCCCTTCATCCCAGCATGCTAAAGACCTAATATCAAGTTCCTGGCATTCTTGGTTATTGAGAAGATGTCAATTAAACATTTTAGCCTATTTGACCCCTTTGACCCTGAATGAAGGGCAAGGTCATTCATTTGAACAAACTGAGTAGCACTTTACCAAAGCATACTACAGGACCAATATCAAGTCCCTTGGCCTCTTGGTTATTGAGAAGAAGTTGTATTATCATTTCAGCCTATTTGACCCATGTGACCTTGAATGAAGGTCAAGGTCATCCATTTGAACAAACTTCAGGCCCCTTGGGTCAAATAACCTAAAAATAGAAAAATAGAAAAATGAAAAATAAAAGTAGGGTAACCCTGGTTATCAAGCAAGCTTAACTAGTTTTGCAAAAAGAGTAGTGTTTACAGACCAGGATTAAATGAATAAATGCAGACACTACCACAAACATTTCATGAATTCTCACAGTAATTCGGACTCAGCATTCTGCTTATCATTTTAAATAATGCAAAGGTCGCCAATTACGACATACACAACTAGACTAAAGACGAACTGATAACAGGAATGTGTTGTAGATTTTCGAAGGTTGTCCAAATTCAGCTGTTTCTTGTAAGTGAAACGTTTGGAAGCAACTGGTTTGAAATAACGGTTAAAAATGAGAGCGGTACTTTTGTATCGAAAGTACGCAGATAGGTTTGCGAGGACATACTTATTGTGAAGAATATAACTGATGTAAATAGCATCTTCAATGTTGTTGGCAAAGTCAACTCTAAAAACTGCCGAGTTCCTGAAGCATTGTAGTTTTTTTTATACGGGTAGGTTTAAAATGTCTTATTTGTGCTATACTATCAACAGTTTAACGACCTCTCCATACCAATTTCCAAATATGAACAGGAACAGGTTTAGTTGAATCTCCCTGTTGTTTGCATTGTACGTAACACTGACAATGTAGACGAATACAAATTATCTCACATGCTGGACACCCAATGGACTCTGTAACGTCATTATATGTACGAGCTCAACAATGTATCCTGTTGTCATTTTCTAGTGTTTATATCAATGACCACGGCTACATCGTCTCTGAGAAGTGAACACATACATCACATTAGTTTACATGCTGGGGAGGATTAGTTCCTTCCGAATCCAAGCGGCCTTTGCAACCATATGGCACAATACTGCCAATAAACATCATACCATCTTCCTCTGGTTGTCTATGGTATGGTGTACTCAGTGTGGAGTTATGGCTTGAGGCAAAAATATAGTGCTTGAATTTCATAATTAGGTATGTATCAGAAAAAATAATCTGCTGTGCTACATGTAAATTAGTGCTTATTTGGTAAATTGGTGAAAAATTCTAAATTAGTAGAAAATATGAAAAACTAGGGCATTCGTGTCTCCCAGTGGTAGCTGTCCCGTAGTTTCACCAACATATTAAATACCACAGGACCTAGTTTTGCAATTTAGGAATTCAAAGCTTACAGAATTATTTTCTGTTCGATACTGACCTAGTAAATGTAACATTTCAGTTTTAAATGTATACAGAAAAAATCCATAGCAACACATGTAGGAGAATCTATTTATTCATCCATCCTGTATGTCTGTCCGATACAAATAATGACATCGGTTACATTTTTTTTACACTTTCTTTCTTAGTCTTTGCTGAATGAAACGCATAGGATCTACAATATGTTCCCATGAAGACATTGCTTGTTTTAATTGATTTAACTGTATAATACAAATGAGAAAAACGGATGAAAAATTATTTTACCATAAATATTACACAAGGAATATAATAACTATGTCTTGAAAAGCTGTAGGTAATTATAATCGGTACGATAAGAATGAGTCGTTTCCCTGAAAATTTTGTCACGTAAATATAATTTACCCTATGATTCTTATCAAAGAGATTCAACAATTTACCAACCTGTTTTTCTCAACTATTTGATATTTTTGGCATTGCCGAAGCTGACAATTTCCTATCCTTAAAGATTAAATGTGAACATAAGAAAGTGAAAGAAAGAGAATATTTGTTCGGGAACACAATCCTCTGTTGGATGAAGTTTTGTTTTCATACACTACTTATTGTATCAAAGAGCTTCTATGAGACATCGCAATGTCCTTCAATTTTACATACATGTTCACGATGTGTCAACTTTATAACTAAGCGCTTCCATGTCGTTAAACAGTGTAGGACGTAGATTCAAGGAAACTAGAGAATCTTCAAGGTTAGTCGCTAACCCGAATCTTTACCTACAACTACAATGCAAGCTGAATCGCAAGCATAGTGATTTCAATTTCTTTACTGTTAATTTTCCATTTCTGAATAGTAGCATGTATGTCCCAGTTGATTTGATATTCAGGGACATGTATCCATTATCACGATTTTCATGACAGAAAATTAACATCATAACGATCTGAGAGATGTAGTTGAGGATGGCGAATATATATCTTCGACATTACCTTATTTGGAACAATTTTGTTTCCTAGTGTGACGTAATGTCAGGCATTCTAGGTGTTTGCTTACATACCTTGTGGTTCTGCTTTCGTATTTCCTGTTCTTTCCTGATAAGGTATGTTGGCATGAATGCTGTTAAAGGAGCATTTTACTCGAATGTATATTGCAAAAATGAGCATTTACAGAATATTTTACTAGTTATTTAGGTTTAAGACAGGTGAGTTTTATTTAACGTTTGATCATGCTTTCTGAGGACATGTATAGACGCTTTAAGATAAACCCGCCGTACCAATTGTACATGCAAACGAAATTACTGAAACGCCTACGACTACTACCAGGTGTTGTCGCCAATGAAAAGTAAAAAAAAAAAAAAAAAAAAAAAATCTATCCACATTTACTATATTTAAAGAAAATTTAGGCCTTGTAAAAAACAGTCCCGAAAGCGTGAATGAAGAGACGAAATGAATCCTTCTGAGAGTCGCCGCTATTTTGTAATTCATTAAGAAACAGTATATTAAAAATATCTACTTATCTATTTCTCATTAATGAAATACAGGTTCTAAAATCTTAACCGCTAAAGTAATCAGTCTAATTTTGGACAGTCACTAAAATTAAACGAGAGCAAAAACGCAATGTTTTAAACTCGGTAAAATAACCATAAGTTAGTTCCACTTTTTATTATTTGCGTTCGGGTTTATTAAAAAAGCTTAAAATATTCACTCGGTATACATAAAGACCTGTCAATAAACTAAAGCATTACTTGCAGCACCTGAAGGGATAATTGATACTTTAGTCCATGATTTTTTAATCGGTCAGAAAGTTATCCGGTTTTTCAATATTTCAGATTTTGTAAGTCACAAAACATTCACTAATTGCACTCACTGTACAAGAATTATCGGCTAAAAGTCAAACACGATGGTATTTTAGTTCCATTGGAATCAATTCAAAGCCATCATTCAAATAATATTGAATCAGAATGCTACTTCATTGTTGCATATCGATATTGTTAAATTAAGGCACAGAGAATCAAATATATACATGTACATCACTTGATGCACGTGCTCATCTAAGTCTGCTTTTGTCAATTTCGCTTACAACTGATCTCTTCAGAGCAATATCCGATGCAAGGTCACGTGACCGTTCCTGATACATACAACAGTAATTTTGTTTTGCCATTTCTGATTGTTGGAAGCAGATAACATATTTACCTAGTAAGGTAATACTGACCGCTTCTTCCTGTCCCCCCCCCCCCCCCCCCCCCCCCCCCCCCCCAAAAAAAAAACCAGCAAAAAACTAAATGGACATATCTGTGTCACCAATGTTTCTGGATGCTTGAAACACGCGTTTCGGCAACCTGTGCATAGCGTAAACATTAAAAAATATTTTTTTTTTTTTTTAAAAGATAATGTTGATTACTTGAATTGTATTAGTTTTATTCAGGAATAGTTCTCTACAATATGACAAATAAAATCAGTTAGGTTTTAGGCAGAAAATATGATCTCATGCTACTTGTCTGAATTTCATATTTCCCGATGCTTCGGTTTTGGAAATATGAAATTCACCTGTCTTAAACCTTAATAACTAATAACATATTCTGTAATTGGTTTAATGGTTAAATGGTGTCAAATTAGATTCATAAGATCAAGCCATATTGATCCGACCAAATTCCTATGCAAGAGATTAAAAACAACCTCTTGTTTATTATATTTATAGATTTTACTTTATACCACAAATTACCTAAAATTCCTTTTTTTTCTTAAAAGTTTCTTTTATATTAAATTCATGGTCATTATCTTTCTTATTTTTCTTCAAATTTTGACACACTTGTTTGTTTTTAACCGACCCTTTCAAGTACATTCCAGGAGACAAAATAGGAACTGGTCGATAAGGGAAATAATATCGTCCTCTTTAAAAGAAAATATGTCATATGCTTTTTACTATGTTGGGTAAATCCCAACGGTAACTATGTACTGCGTGTCTTCGGCAGTATGCTTCAGTGAGGTAGCACTATAAATCGGCAAAAGTTCCGACTATCACAAGGAGACTTAACAAGAACATACCGCAGCATCCCAAAACACACATACGCACTCACCACACGCATGTATGTCGCACGCACGGGATGCCGTCCTTAAATGGCCTTAGCTGTTAATAGGACGTTCAATAAAATAAACCAAACCAAACTATATACTGAAGAGACTTCATCTACAGGATATCACATAGAAACATACAGTCATTATATACATTGTAACAAGATATCTATAATTATATTTTATCGCTATCTCGAACTCTCAAAGCTCGAATACTCTGCGTAACTCGAAGTAAACTTTCAGTATCAACAGTAAAACAATATGTAAATTATAATCGGTTACATCGAATGTTCGGAATGTCTCGAAGTTTATTCATGAATAATCACGTGACTCTCGTTTCGCAGGACTATATATAAGCACTTGCTCGGCATTTTGGGCAAGTGATACCTGTATCTGTTTTTTCGCATTTCTGCTTACTTATTATTTTGACAAAGCGGTACAGGAGACAAAATATTACGCGTAATATTTTGTCTCCTGTACCGCTTTGTCAAAATAATAAGTACTGGGCACTTTACATGGGAACTCAAAGACGTATTTACAGAGACTAATGAAATTCATTGATTTTCTTCTTGTAAAACATATTTCACGTTTCAGAAGCTCGTTGGTAACATCCAAAATTTCCAACGGAATATTATTAGATACCGGTTTTGTTTCAAGAAGGATACCTGTCTTAAGGGCATCCGAGAGTTAATACTAATTCTACTGTATTCAAAAGATTTAGTTATACCATGGAAGTGTCTCTTTACCTACGACAGAGTTTGGTTTGGTTTGGTTTTATTTGTTTAACATCCTATCAACAGCTTAGGTCATTTAAGGACGACCTCCCGTGAGTGCGAAATGCATGCGTGTGGTGAGTGAGTATGTGTGTTTTGGGAGGCTGTGGTATGTTTGTGTTAAGTCTTCTTATGATAGACCGGAACTTTTGCCGATTTATAGTGCTACCTCACTGAAGCATACCGCCGAAGACACCCAGCAGGACACCCCATCCGGTCACATTATACTGACAACGGGCGAATCAGTCGTCCCACTCCTAATATGCTGAGCGCTGAGCAGGAGCAGCAACTATCATTTTTAAAGACTCTGGTATGCCTCAGCCAGGGGACAGAACCCAAAGCCTCCCTCGCAGGGGCGAACGCTCAACTCCAGGCCAAAAGTGAGGCATTGTCTAGGGAGACATTAGGAAGAAGAAAGTTATTAAGAAAGAAGAGAAAAGATAAGATCCCAAATTTAGTCGCCTCTTACGATCATGCAATGGGGGCAGCAGATACAATTCTTACGCCCTACCTGCAGGGCAGACCTACGACAGAGCTGCCATGAATGAAGATCTCGGTTCATGCAATAAAACGTATAAATCATCAATGTGATGTACCGAATTGTTATTTTTGAAACCGAGAGATACATAGAATTCTCTATGGCAAGGTCAAATACGAAGTCAGTTTTTTCAAAGACAAAGAGTATCTAACAACACCCTAAATAAGTTTACATTAACGCCACCCACCAATCTCCACCGAGTTCCGCTGGATCAAGTTAAATTACATGTCATACTTTAGACCGGATGTCATATCATATATCAACGACATGATAAAGAATCCATAGAAAATAAAGCAAAAGATGAAAAGGATTCTGCCGTTCATTTTATTTTTATGAGTGTGATGATACTCGTTAGAACAAGAGAATCTTGCATAAATGAAAACATACAAAATGTAATAGAATGTCTATACCAACGCTCGGTTTCACACGCTGCAAACACGTTCACTGTCTTGTTGGCTGCAGATGAACCGTCATCTTTTTCGATCTTGTGAAATTATGCTGAATTTAACATGACGTATGAACACACGTTGGATAATAGATAAATAGAATGCCGCCATTATATTTAAAACGAACGAAGTCGGCGGCCATGTTTGTTTACCTAGGACACCGCCAGCTGCATTCCTACTCTGACCGAATCACTGCAAATTGTTGTAAGCAAATGCAACACAAAACGATATATATATTGCAATTACTGCCAAATGTTACATTTGAAAAACAGACAAATATGGAAGCAAATGTTATCTAGAAAGATATCAAACTATTTAGCCACTGCGCCAACATGCCTCGATGAGCGTAACAACCCGATTATTGGTTAGTTAGAGGTGTTATATTTTCTATTACGCTGCCATGGGCTGCGTGCAGGCGACGTGATAGGACCAGCGTTCGAGTCCTTCTTTACCTGTATTTCTGATGAAAACTGCCCTACCCACCCTGTACGTCCATGGGGCCAGACAGGTCTCTAGAAAGGACATGTACTCGTCATCCAAAACCGGACTGGGTAGTCTGTGGCCAGTTTGGTTTTTTAGTCATATGAAAAACCCGATACTCCGACATGATCTATAGATCTGTTACGTGATATCATAACTTGGATCGAAGTACATTGATGTAGTCATATATAGGTACGTATTGCACAATTACGAGAGCTGATTAAAATGTTCAACATCAGGATCAACAACACACTAAGAGTATCCAATGAATCGATCAAGGTCTCATCTCTTTCATGATCATGTCAAAACATCGCTGCAATATCGAGACATCCTTTTTCTTGGGGATGTCGTTATTGCGCAGTAGTTCAGAGCTTTCTATTTCTGGTAGCATACAGAGTGTCGCATATCGTGAGGATTGTGCAAAAGAGACACAATATATTAGTATTTTTCAAAACAAATTTAGGGATAGATACAATGGAACAAATAAAAACTTAAATCATACTGCTGTTGGCAAGGATCTATAGGGTTTATACTTGGGAGATATACGTAAAAAAAATAGACGTAAATGTCAAAATTTTGACGGGGAGGCGCAAAAGAACGATAATTCAACATATTTCATAACTGTCAACAGTGGATTTTAAAGAAGCGTTAAGTATGTTTGTAAATTATCAGCTGTGTCATTATACAAACATGTATGAATTAAAACGTGACAAGCAGGTTAAGTAAATCTCGGGGACTGAGAGGTTCATTAAAATGTCTATCGCCTGCAATCGCAAAGGATTTGACAAAAGACACGATGTGTAAAAGCACCTTTCAAAACAAATTTAGGTTTAGATACAGTATAGCTAAAAGGATTTGGATTGCATCATACAGCTATTCTAGGATCGATCAAAATAGACATAATCAAAATTATCAGCATTGGCCAATGGCGTTTTTCTAATTGTAAATCATATTTAATAAACACAAAGCATCACACACAAATGGTGTTGTGTCCAAGGTTTAAGATATGATATGATGAAATGCAATTCTTGTTTGGTAAATTGGAAATGTCTCGCAATGGAAATATTGCTCCATTGCATTCAATTAGGGCATTATATTATAGATGCACTTCAGATATGTATTGAATCGTCGTTTTCTTTTAGATAATATCAAGGTAGTATAAATTGAATGTTGATTGGACTTCAGGCACGTATATTGTACGCTTAACAATTCTATTGTCAATTATTCCCACATGTACAGTGTCAATTAGTGAAATCAATTAGTTCCATGCCAGATTAGAATATCTCGAGTGTCGATACAGAACTCATGACTTTGTCTATTTAGCAAAGAACATTCACCTGGAAGCACACGACAGAAAGAAATGTCAAACAATACCTCTGTAAACGTAATACTAGTACTCTGAAATATTGAATCATATTTTTATATGTATAAAGGTCTAATATATATGAAATGAAAATGTTTTGTATATAGCATCGAACGTAATTTATATACCTACTAATGAATGTAATTCTTTCAAATTTTGATCATCTTTCCTCGTGTGAAAACCAACACAGTTAATTGTCAAAGAGATGTAACAGCATATGGCATTTGACAAGCATTACATTTGACAAATTTCCTCTCGGCATTTACACTAATCTGATTTTGCTAGACATTTTATTTCGAAAACAAATGGATAACACTGCATTGTTATTTGGTATCATTGTAAATGAGCACTTACCAAGAGGCTCAGCTTAAAGGAAAGTTTGAATTGTGTAACGATCACATTCTTTCAAGGAACATGCGGAAGTTTCAACATTGAATACTACAGTAAGGATAAGAAATGTTATGCATACAAAGTGTTGGACATGTGACGTGTGTATTTCTGTTCATGACTATATTTTTCTAGTACATATAATAAAAAAACTCAAAATACTGTTTAATTGTTTGCTAGCTCGCTGGGTTTATCGCCCCGTAAACAGCCATTTTGAGGCGGGGGTATCCTTGTTGTCGCTGGTGACTACCTCAATAAACAACATCATGAGACCCGTCGCAAGGCATCTAGAGCAGTAAGAGTATTTTACCCAAGTTCACGGCTATCCAATTCGATATGGATTTAGAACAATTGAGAAATGTCATAATGATTTCGTAACATTAAACATTTTCAAAATGCGCAATTTGCAGCTTCATTGTCTTAAAAAGGACCTACAATAGCATCAGGGAGTGAAGACAATACCATTACTTATTTACGCAGGGACTTTTGTTTTTAAACATCGTTTCGAACGAATCCAACAAAATCTAGTTGAAAGCTTTTACCAAGTTTAAAAAAATGACAAATAAAAGATATCTATTATATAAATAAGACCATGTGTTTTGGTATAGCGTCTTCAGTTTCAGCGACGACACCAGCAATCTCGGAAGAGTAATCGTTTTCGTAGAAGAGTAAACGTTACCTCAGAAGAGAAAACGGTATCTCGGAAGAGTAAAAATTATCTAAGGAGAGTAAACGTTATCTCGGAAGAGTAAACGCTATCTCGGAAGAGTAAATGCTATCTCGGAAGAGTAAACGTTATCTCAGAAGAGTAAACGTTATCTAAGAAGAGTAAACGTTATCTCGGAAGAGTAAACGTTATCTCAGAAGAGTAAACGTTACATGTATCTCGAAAGAGTAAACGTTATCTAAGAAGAGTAAACGTTATCTCAGAAGAGTAAACGTTATCTCGGAAAAATAAACGTTATCTCGGAAGAGTAAACGTTATCTCAGAAGAGTAAACGTTATCTCGGAGGAGTAAACATTATCTGAGAAGAGTAAACGTTATCTAAGAAGAGTAAACGTTATCTCGGAAGAGTAAACGTTATCTAAGAAGAGTAAACGTTATCTCGGAAGAGTAAACGTTACCTCAGAAGAGTAAACGTTATCTCAGAAGAGTAAACGTTATCTCAGAAGAGTAAACGTTATCTCGGAAAAGTAAATGCAATCGCATAAGAGCAAACGTTATCTCAACTCTAGGTGAAACAAATGAGTCATATATTAAAACGGACCAGAAAATGTTGATAAACAAAAATTGTTCTTTGAATGCAATCTTGTATTTGAACAGCTCCACTGAGATTATGCTATGGTGTTCGGATAAATGGTTGTGTTTATATGTCGCTTATCAGTGTCATCAAAGAGTATCTTTCATCATATCGATAATTGAATATCATCTTAACTATATATCCGTTTATGAATGTCAGAGAACCTTCATATCAGTACTAGAAACCTGACTTGGAATCCAAATTAAGTTGGGCTTTTTTGTTAATGATACGAGATATTCTAAAAACAAGGTTTTGTATGAGTGGTTTTAGGAATTCGTAACTGTCAAATTTCAATGACGTATAAAGAGTCATAGCAAATGGTTGCCTTTTCAATACGGTGTTCATCGATATGGTTGAAGGCCTAAACCTATGGTACACGCTTCGGCAGAAAAGATGGAGGCGTCGTCTGGTAGTTGTACCGAAGGGCAAGAACTAGCATTACTGCAGGTTGCAGCCATTTTCTCACTTTCTTTAGAAACGTCGGTGTAAATTTGTGTGAGAGAAGGGTAATCCGAAATGTATTCCCGAATGGAGGATTTGTGTTCTTCAGGTATTTAACTTGATTTACCTCTCTCATGTAACCTGAAGATAAAATCACGTGTTTGTATTATCCATAGTGGAACGACGGATATGTTACATTCAGCTAGGTCGGTCGTTGTTATGTTAAGTCCTTGAAGGAAATTTGAAAAACGTAAGGTAAAGTGTTTTTCCTTCTGTCAAAAAGGGATAGTTCAATAGTTCATTTGCTTCCTCGTACAGACATTGTACAGGTGTTGTTCAGAAAGCTTCTAAGGCTAAACTTATCCCATGGTGATGGAATTGGTCAAACATCTGCAGGTACAGAGCTGGGGGTTGGCATATATACAATAGAACCATAATCATTTTTTGTTCAAATAAGTGGTCACAAAATGTGCAAAGGGATTTCAGAACCTACTCCTCAATCAGAATGGGAAAGGTTTTGTACTATGCTCAACGCCTTGGAAAACCCACCTTTTTTGTCATTGAAATTTTGTCTGTTCAACAACAGAAATTCCAGTGCCATCAAGGGTAATATTTGGTTATCAAATAGTAAAAGAATAACAAACGACATCAAAGAATTTAATACTTTTAATTGGCCTATAAAGGTCATGGCTTCCAATAACCCTCATGAACTCTGGGAGCAGAAGCCCATGATATGGGTAATAGCAAAATTATCCAAATGGATTTACTATGATCCAAAAACCCTCAAGAGCTCTGGGAACAGAAGCCCTTGATATGGGTAATAGCATTAATAAAGAAATATATATGTGCAACATTAAATTGATCAGTCACCTGTTGCTAGTCAGGAAAAATCCAAAGTCTATTGGAAACATGTGAGGTGTTCCTAAAATTCCGCTTACCAATTCGGCACTGGTAAGGAAGGAAGCCATGCATGACGATTGAAGAATCATAGAGGACTGCGACACTGCAAAAACAAACAGAACAACAGCAGTACTCTGTAATACTTAAATTCAAAACATATTTAATATGGGAGGGAGGGTGGGAATCAAATTCAATACTCCCTGAAATTACTTTCAATTTTGTAAATGTCGGGCTGATCACCGGAAGTGTAAACAACGAAGGGAGAGAACTCCTTTACAAATTTTGGGACACACTAATGACGGGAACCAAATAGCCGGCATACTAATGACAGGAACCGAATCGCAATGAAGTTACATTTGATAACCTAATTTAATATGTTACTCTATTAAATTCATGTAATAGTGTGATTATCGTTTTTTGATAGAAATACATGTACATTTTAAGATTAGAGAATTTGAAGCCGTTTTCGTCGGGCCAATTTTGTAGTTTATTTAAACACTGTTAAAGTTGTAGTTATATCAGATGAATGTTCTTAGATCAAGAAGCCGTCTATGAATACTGATCCTTCAACGATCATTGATCTTAAGACTAAACAGTGTAACCGATAGGAGTCCACCCTGTGGGACTCCAAATTCCTGTTTGGCCGTTTCAGAAAAAAGTTAAGCCGTCACGGACTTTGAATTGTCTATCTGATAGGTAACTAGATATACAATTGGGGAGGTTTCCACGTACGCCAAGGCCATGAAATTCATTCATGATGCCATACTGCTAAGTAGTTTCTTAGTCCCCTTACCAAGATAAAAGAACACGACAAGGTGTGCCTTCTTGGCGAAAGCATCTCGAATGAATGTTTAATAAATTTTTCGACTTCTATTCCTAAAACCACTTTTAAGAGGGGTATTATGTCTTTGGCTTCAAAACCCAAGATAGCTGTTTGCTTCATCGTTCCCTCGAAAGTTTTACAAACGCCATTCAAAATGTATTATGTGATATCAATGAAATGAGTATTTTAAACCTTAAAAGAATCTAACATTTTAGAGGTACTTCGAAATGGGAAATAAACAACATTTTACTGGTCCATAAGTGGCTCTTTGAATTTGTAACGCACGATTTAACATATCATTTTCCTTAATTAATCAAAAATCAATGAATGTATAGTTTAGTTTGTCATCCTTAGGTGATAAGAGTATTTTAATGTTCATTTCAATAAAAACAAGCAGAGAAAGTAGAGACACTTTAACGGAACCATAAGTCTAATTCAAATTCGGTAAAACGAGGCAAAAATGTCAACATGTGAATACAGATTTGCATGTATACTCGAAAATAAGACCAGGTCGTCCGGCAGAGTAAGCGTCTTCTGTAGTTCTGCTTCATCGACCTCATCCATAAAGCAAATCTAGGTCAACTTAATGCCTTAAACCAGGTCATGTTACATTTCTAAAATGGTAACCAGGTCGGTGACAACCACTGAGTAGACTAGGTGCATTGAACTTCAAAAGTAAAAATAACAAACATTTTTGGTGGTTTTAATGCCTTCATTAACATATATTAAATATGATGCAAAACACACAATAACGACACAAAACTCGATATAATAATGTCTAAAGTGGGATTAGAATATAAAGTTGGCTTCACAAGACGTCTGGCTGGATGTTATGAATCTAGAGGTGTCGATACCAACATCAGCTATCCGTGTTGACAGGCTTGACATTTCATCAGCTGAGAGTAGAGACTGTTTATCCCGTGACAAAATCCAACCCATTTCTGAAAATAAAGGAATGAAGATAAATAAATAAAAACTATTTTGATAACTTCGCATTTAAACAGTTGAATAAAACAGACAGGGATATATGCAAACTTTCCTTCCGTATCTGTTCTATCTTAAAGATATTTGACAGCAATTCAAATATACTATTCAATGTCTATGCAAAGAATATATCAATTATTTCTTATCTGTAAATTAACAACACGGAATGCCGACGTAATTAAAAAAATGTTATTTTCACTCAAAATCGATTAAACGAGGTCAAAAAAGTATTAACATTTACATGTATATATTTGCACGAAGACTATTGAAAATTTACAAGGAAAATATTACCAGGGCCAGGTTGTTCAACAAGTAATTAGACTAACCATATCTTAACAACATTTTTCAAGCTCTTATATAATAAATTCTGATAGAACTAACTTGGCAAAACTTATGAAATTCTGTAATTCTTAATTCTCCTCCAACTGGTAAAATTGAGAGACGATATACTCACAGGTTTTGCAATAAATGAGAAATGAAATTTTCACTAATCAAGTGATTAAGCTAATCACATATTGAACAACTTGGCGCATGTGTTTTACAATGGTAAACGAGTTCTGCTTTATCGACGACACGAACAAAACAAATCTATGTCAAATATGGGCTACGTCATACTCTCAAAATAAGAACTAGTGTGAGAACGGATCTACTAGATATATCTGCATAGGACAAGGAAATGCGATCATGACGTCGGCCATAAAATGTTCACCTTATCTTTACCAACCTGCATCTCTCAAAACCTTGAGAGTTCGGATTTCAAATATTGTTTCCTCATTGTTTTTGTTTATTATCCCTTACAGTTATGTACGTACCAACTCGTGGGAGGCCCGGAAGCTTTGAGCACGTGTACACGACGGAGTACCGATCGTAGTCCGTCTCGACAATGAAATAATTCAGGAACTTTAACTCTGCAACAAAGAATATTCTTAGTAGAAATCGTCAGTTTTCAAATACTTTAAAATCAGGTTTTTCGTTAGTTTTGAATTTCGCTATTGTCGATTAAATGTTAGTTTTAGTGCATTTGATTTCTTGAATTTTAAAATCCAATTAAATTCCTTTTGTGACTCTACCTGTATGTACCATACATGTAGTACCTCAACCATAAAATAGTTCATGTAATTCGTGGACATAAACTCGTTATAACAATGAGAATCCACGAGATCATCGAAAATCAACCCCCGCGAAAATAAATATTTTTCCAGCATGTACATCAGGGATTGTATCTGATTTTACAACGTAGTAATTATCCTTAAAAATCTTTACATTAGAATGATACGATGTTCAGTAATATTTTCATCTAAACACAAACCATTGACAATTACATTGTAAAAATGAGGATATCACATATCATGTTTTTTTTAAGAAAGGGCACAGTTGACATGCGTGAAATTCGGGGAATAGTCGATTCTCACGTGCAAATCTGCAATTGGTTCATTGTTATGCCTATGAAATAAGCATTAAACTCACTTTGTATGACGACACTGAAAAGGTTTGGTCGCTCTAGGTCGTGTCGAGAAAATGTTCCTCGCGATGATACGTCAAAAGTACGCCTGAAATATCATAAAAACATTGTCAATTTGTAGTGGAGAAATGACAATGACTCTTACGTGTGTCTGGGGAAGTATTCCAGAAAAAAGTTTAATAAAGATGTCCAAAGTGTTGCATAAGTCAGCAGGTCAGCCTTAATTATCACTTAAGGTATTTGTCAGTGATAGGTAATATTTCATATTTCCTCCGCTTACTTTATTTGCGATTATTAATCGATCGATAGCTAACACAATACAATCACAACAGCTCGGAATTGGCAGAGATGCTCCGAATAGACCATGGGGTCTACACAAGCAACAGGAGAATTCAGTTCATATACACTGCAGAAAGAAAACCTCTCCTCGTAAGTAAGTAAATCAAATGTGTTTTTTTTGGAAATTAAGATCACAGTTTTCATACATAGTGTTCTTGTGTATATTTAGAAGTAGTTACATGTACTAATAATGAATAGTTCATGATTAAATTATGACGTCATACTGTCATGACGTCATAAGCATCCATTACGTAAATGCTAATTTTTTCTGCATCAGTTACAAGTTTTCAAAATCAATATGTAATTCATTATTATGTGTCGTAATTATATTGCTTGTGTTGTGTCCTCCGGCACCTTGTCTTTCAATTTGCAATATGTATACATACATGTATATATGAATATTTTGTTATCATATATGCTGCGTTGCATTTGGAAATAAATAAATTGAATTGAAAGATACACGTTAACAACTGTCCAGGCGTGAGAACGGCCAAGTTGTTGCCTACAAAAGATATTTTTGTACTTATTTTAAACATACCCCATGAGTGTTACGACCCTTCTATAATCCACAGTAAGGCCGTTATCACCTGACGTAGCGTGGACATACGACGCACATTTTGAGTTACTCAGCATTGTGGTGTTGAACTTTTGTACCTCGTACCATGTTCCAGCATACTGTATACAGAAAATAAACTAATTACAAATATCATCGTGACTAATGCGTTTATAGCAATTAGCTTAATTAGATTAAATGGATATTTATTAATATAGTTTGACTTATATGAATATTAATTAGTGTTAATTGCTATTGGGATGTTAATGATAACTGATGAAAATAATATTATAGAACATGAACATGAATATTTATGAATGTTGTATCTTAATATATACACGTAATTTAAAATTAATATGCATGGTTGTCCTTTTGACTGGGATGCTAATGAATATTAATGAATGTTATAATGTTATATTGACTGGCATATCAATGAATATTGATGAATGTTATATTGTCTAGGATGTTAATGAATATTGATAACCGTTATAATGACTGGGATGCTAATGAATATTGGTGAATGTTATGTAACTGGTATATCAATGAATATTGATGAATGCTATATTGATCGGGATAATAATGCATATTGATGAATGTTATATTGACTGGTATATGAATATTGACGGGGCTGTTTTGACTGAGATGTTAATGAATATTGATGAGTTATTTTGACTGCGATGTTAATGAATATTGATGAGTTATTTTGACTGCGATGTTAATGAATATTGATGAGTTATTTTGACTTGGATGTTAATGAATATTGATGAGTTATTTTGACTGAGATGTTAATGAATATTGATGAGTTATTTTGACTGGGATGTTAATGAATATTGATGAGTTATTTTGACTTGGATGTTAATGAATGTTGATGAGGTTACCTTTTACAAGGATGGATATAAATATTGATAGCATTATATTTGACACAAATGTTCATATAGTTATTTGATATGAATGAGTGTTGAATTTGACTGAAATGTTACTATAATTTATGAATATTTAATCTTGCCGAAATGTTTATTGATAATGAAAAGTGTTATGCTTGCATGAGATATTCATTAATATGAATGTACTTTTGTCTATGAGACGTTTACACAAATATATGACGGGCTATATAATGAAGTAAAAGCATATATACATGTATAAGAATATTGACAAGCGTTACTTTGATTTGGATGTTAATGAATATTATTGAAATAGTTTAAGGATACAAATACTCTATTCCTGTCGGTAGTAGATTTTGTCCAATGGGGTATATATTAATTAATACTTAATAATTTAACCTCTTGTGTTCCACATCTTTACACTAAGTGTGGTTGAGTGAAATCTTATTAATGAATTTTATCTAGAGTAAGTACAGTTTCATCCCTGATGAAGAGCTAAACTCGAATGCATGCTTGGAACGGACGGTGTCTTTGGCTCAGGGACATTGAGGATAGATACATATTTATACCTTTTTTTCGTTATATACGCGATAATAGTCAAAATATATCATCGTGACTTACCCGGTTAAGATTGAAATCGGAAATTGCTGGAATATCCGGACATTCTGGACCATCATCCGATAGATTGGGAAGCATGGACGGAAAGTTTATTGCTGTGGTAGCAGAAAACCCAGTTCCTAGTATAACCAGTAACTGAAGTTTGACGTCCATCTTCAACCGTCTTGCAAATGACAACTGTGTAAAGGCTAGGATTTAAATACACTCTCAGTACAGCCATATATAGATATAGTAAATCAATTACGCGACTTCTTGAATTGGATAATATGCTAATAGATATTATGTAATATATTGTGTATAGTGATATTACCATTATCATTATTATTCATCAGTTGGAATTTTCCTTGGGCCCAATGTATAGACGTCTGCATGAAATGATTCGACGAATTGGAAAGAAATTTCTAGGTCAATAAAGCTTGTTTTCATAAACTATAAATTGTAATGATCCATGCAATACCGGTCTCTTATTATCAAATCAAACGTGAAAAGTTTTTTTGTTTGTTCTTTTTACTCAATAACGCTATCGCAAAACGTAACCATGCTATAATTAATAATGCTGAATTATTTGCATATCATTTTTGTATGTTATCTTTTTTTGGTTGTTGATTATCTATGTTAAAGACGGGGTCCCTATGACTGTCACAGTAGACATGAACAGAAACGGATTAAAATATATTGACTGATTATTCCAATGTACCCTTCCCCGGGATAAACACAATCATTTTTAATGATCAGTGAATTACATTGTATCTTAAAATATCAATGGAAAATTAAAGCTAACTGAGAACTCCTTATTTAAACAATGACCCAAAACAGTTACATATATATCAGTACATGTACTTATAATTAATATATTACAGGAAATTACTTAAGTCATTTTTATTTATTTATTTTTGTTTGGTCTAACTTCAGATTTGGTGATCATTTTATCTATTTAGATTTTTATCTATTTGTATTTTTCTTTTCTTTTCCTTTTGATTGATCGTTAATCAACTCTCTCTGTTTAAACACGATATAAAACCCCCGGATTTTTATAGCGGTTTCCGACTCTTCTCTTACTATTACTAATGGGCGATCGAAGATGGCGGTCTGTACAAATGTTTTGTTACTGGTTAGTATAGGCCCACTCCTAATAATTCGGAGATTCCAGAGAAATCTTGGTGCCTACCACCGGATTGTCTTTATTTGTTTTATATCAGACTGATCTGTTTTCATCTTCTCCTTAATAATTTGGTAACAATGGAAACGTTACCCTATATGGAATCTATGAAGAAATTTCTGATAACAACTTGATGACTTCAACTATCAAATTCTAAGATTACTGCCTGTCCGCCATTTTGTTTTCCAGATCAGGCCTAAAATCAAATGGGCACAATTAGGTATCAACGGGAACCCACATCTGAAGTAAAAGAAATATCAATCCAGTACTTCAACAATCTCAACAGTCAAAATCCAAGATGGCTACCTGGCGGCCGTTTTGTTCTCCTGATCAGACTTAACAGGCAGAACAAGTGACGAGAGGAACCTACAGGCGAAATTTTCAGAAATATTCCTCCAATACTTCGAAAAATAGTGATTAAAACACTTCAGCTGTAAAGAATGGTTGCCTGTCGACCATTTTGTTTTCCTAATCTGTCTCAAAACTCAAGATTAACTTTTGTTTCCTCTGGCGACGTCAAGAATGTACCTCATACTGAAATACATATATTTGTATATGTTGATCAAGTACGGACCGGACCAAGGACGAAAGGCAATTAAAAAGCTCAATCTAATGATGATGGGATGAAAACAAATAACAACACTCAATAATTTTGTCGCAATTTCTTTTATATGATAACAAAGTGAAGATGGTATCGTGTGGGAATATTCTACCAACACAGATACTGTCGAAACAATACAACAACAGGACTAACAAACAATGTAGAAAGGTCATACAATCTGGCATATATCCATCAGGTTCACAAATAATGCAAATATTATTCTCTCCGTTTTGAAAATTTAAACAGTTTTTGTTTTCATAATTATGATATAATATTATATAATTTGATACACTGACGACTAGATTAAATATAGACAAAGCAAACACGCGTCCAGGAGGAAATTCAAATTCATTATTCTTGCAGCTTAACATGTTCGGACTACTACAAGCAAAGATAAATAAAATGACGTCATTGAAAGTCACACGGGGTCTTTAATAAGTAATAGACTGAAATATATCTACAACTAGAGATAACAATAACATTAGGCTAACAACCGCCGCGAGATAACAGCATGTCCACCACTTAACGAAATAGCATGTTTTGATCGTACTGAACGTATAGTGGATCCTCGAATACCTATACATCAACTATCTGAAATACGAAAGAAATAAATGATTTGAACTGCAAGCCGCCTGCAAAATTTAGATAGAGGTTAATACATTTTTGTTCATTAATACTGGGCTAGCTACTGTAACGCGCCTATATATATTTCTATGTGAGTCTTCATTGTAATACAAGGTAACAGTCTTCAGAAAAATTAACAGTCTCCGAATCCTCCTATCGGATATATCCATCCAATGATACCCGGGACACAACATTAGTGGGTGTCTGGTTGTCCTTTGAAGAAGATGGGAAACAATTCCACAGACAGATGTGTTCGTCCGCACCAACGGAGGCTGAAATTGAAAAAAAATAATAATAAGAAGAAATGAACTATTTCTATTCATGAGCTATTAAGATACAAATATTTCAAAATTAATTCATTTAGCGATAGATATAATTTAGAACAATTCATGAACTTGTAGATCGTTTCATAATTATAATACGTCACGGTTTTGGTAAGCATTCAATCTCACAGGGACTTTCCCAACCCACGGACTACACATTCATGTACAGGTACGCATCATGTGTATCGTAATATATATTTATGGACAGTGAGCTGAGTATCGAGAAAAAATTACATAAAAACCGAGAACATCAAGTCATACCTATGTGAGTTTTGTCGGGACTCATGGCAAGGTGTAAAGGTCGGCCAATGTGCTGCTGGAGTTTGACAACAGGCTCAAAGTAAAAGTCCGTTTCCTCCCACAGAATGAGGTCATTAGTTTCAGTTCCTTCGGACTTTGTCAATCCATGACTAGACACCAGTTCGTGGTACTCTTCGGACCATAGCAAGCCACAGATCTGTCATGGCGTAGATTGTAAAGATCAGCTGATTATAACATCTCAACGGTACTTTTCAATGAAGCTTATCGTTATTCTTTCTTTTTTCATTATTTTGTATTGATTTCTTGTTCATTTCTTCTTATTTTTGAAGTTATACCAAGTTTGTTCGAATGAATGACCTTGGCCTAATTTTAAGGTCACAGGCGTCAAATGTATAAACTGGTTTTTTTAACTATTTCTTTTCGTTTACCAAGAGACCCAGGATCCTGATATAGGGAAAGTAGCATGAAGGGTGACCTAGTTTGATCAAACGAACACCTTATAAATATATTAATATAAATGACCTTGACCTACTGTCGATGTATTAGGGTCAAATGTGTAAAACTTTGTTGCCTTCTTCGCAATAACCAATAACCCCATAAACATAATATTGGGTCTGTAGAATGCTGGAATGAAGTGATACCAAGTCTATTCAATTGAATGACCTTCAAAGTCATGGGTTTATAATATTGGCCAGGAATGTGCCGGTTTGAAGTGCTGCAAAGTTTGCCGAAAACAATACATTTGGCCTACTGTCATAAAACTATATTGAAATGAAGTCGTATTCAGCTTAGCAGCCACATATTGCATTAGTAGTACATGTAGGTGAGCGATACAATCCAATTGGGCCTCTTGATTTATGCACACTTCTGCAAACAAGTTACCTGCGACTGTGTAGATATTTCACCAACCATATTTCCAGTATAAATGTTCCATAGTCGGATATTGCCATCGTCACAGCCGCCACCGGAGGCGAGCACATTCTTTCGCCATGGACACCATGCTAACGCCTATAAGGTCAAAAGGTCATTCGCAACAGCTCGGCCAATTCCGTTAAGACTCGGAACCAAACCAGTCTTAAGAAATCGGCATGCAATGGTAACAACTTGGTCAAAAACAACCAACGAATTGTAACTGATTGATATAGAGGTTTTTGTCTATATAATCCTGCAAACAAACTATTCCTAAGTCTAGAAGTTCTCCGTTCAGAATTGCTTTATACACGGTAAATTCTATATTTAGATATCTATCCATATCTGGATAATTTTAAGTTATAGTAATAAAGGATATATTACCCGTTTAATAAAGTCTTCTGATCAAATTGTTGATTAAGGGGTTCCCTTAGGTAAGGAATATTGATAAAACTAGTCCCTGATTTTCACATTGTAGGAAAACCGTATAGCCTTATAGCAGTCAAGCATTAGGCTACACAATCCTATCATTCAAAACCAGTTTTTGAGAATGTAGTAAATACTGGCTCTGGTGTCCAATCTAGTTGCTTGAACTGCTAATAAGTCACGATTTATGTCATCCTTTAATTGTTCTTTATTCCGAAGTATATTAGATTGTACATGTAGTCAAATGCAAAACTGCGATAACCTTTGATACACTCGGAATGCCTTGCCTTTTTTGTGACGACTGACTCTCCGGTTCGCCCTGAGTCATAAACTGATTACGTAAACAAACGAAATAAATAAAATTATAACAAACATTATACTAATGTTTACCTTTGCCAATAAAGTGTGAGCTTGAATCTTTTTATAAACCTTTGACGATCGGACGTCCCAAATACACACTAGTCCGTCTCCGCTCCCACTGGCCAAATACGGTGTCCCCGCCCCCTGGGACAGTCCACAAACCATAACGTCATGACCTCCAAGCCGGGCCACGGCCGTCCGCACCCTGGGGTCGTGTTTATAAACTGTGCCGTGACAATCTCCACTACAACATAACCAGTTATTTTCGGTATACTACCAAACAAGGGGTTTCGAGATTTTTTTTTTTATAAAATAGTGAAAAGCGGAAATATACTTTAGAGGTGCTTATAAAGAAAGTATACTCCAAATACCGATATTTCCGTCTTTTCCTCTTTTTCGTCAATTGCTTCACTTACAACAAGAAACATGGAGACTGCTTTCGAAATAGTCAAAATTACCAACTTACATCTGTATTTAAGAACATTTGATTCATTCATTTCACTGGCTGTAATATGTGACGTTATTTTGGCAGACATTTTGAATTGGTCACCTGAATATCCCGTGGTCAGTCCACCGGACGATGTTGACCGTTGTCCGTTCCTTCAGGTGTGTCTGGTGGTTGATGACTGAACATTCGGGGTCACACACCTACGTATGAGTACAAAGTTATAAATAGGACGAAATAGATCGCTTATGAACAATATCTGACCATCTGGTCCACAATTCTACCACGGGTATCCGTCCGGCCCTTATGCTAGATAACAATGTATTACCAACTGAATATATAGAGACGAAAGTTTCTTGTTTGACAAAATCAGATGAGTTACATCCCTTTCTTACTGAATATCTGTATTATATTACACCTGTTCCTACATTTAAATTAAAGATACATTATAAGAAATTTAAGAGATTTTAACGAGCAATTAAAAAAATAGCGAATAACAACATGCGTATACTGTATAATAAATCCTCTGAGTAATACGCATGGGAAAAGTTCCGGCAATTCTCGGAAATGATTTCCGAGGATTGCCGGAAATAGTCCCTTGTTGTTGCGATTAAGTAATACAGAAGACAATTCCGTGTATAAGTATCGATAGAAGTATCGTCTAAAATGTTATAAAATATCCTTGATTTAATTCCTGGACTTAAGCCGCTTAAAATGCATGCATTATGCGTACGGTATATCGTATCTGCTACAGTGAAAAATATCACCGGTATCTTTTCCATTCGGGACCTTTCTGGACCTTTCTGCTTATGAAACTTATTTGATTCTTGCATATCTAGGTATTGAGTTGGAGTCTTTCGAAGTTCCAGTCAATTTAAACTATTTTTCCTCGGCACATCAGACCCCTGGAGGTGGAAAACTTATGATTCACAATTTTTGCTAACCTTCGGTCATGAAAGGTTTCTGCAAAATTTCACTATCATGAAATTGGTTCAGGGGTTCTTAAGAAGAAATTATAAATTTTAAATGCACGGCGGACGACGACGGACAACGAACGATTAGAATAGTTAATTGTAGACAGTGTCTCGCGTAACCTAATATGTTATTAAATCGATGACTAACCGTAATATCCCCAAGATTATCAGCTATGACGAGTTGCGTCCCTTCAGGGTCCCAGGCGAGACAGGAGATATAGTCGTGGTCGGGACGAGGGGTGGTCAGCTGGATCTTTCGACAGACTTTGGACTTGGCATCCCACACGTACGTCGTCAAGTTGAGTGCCACAGCAATTTTGTTGGATTTCCCCCAATCGAGGTTGTTTGTAACTGTTGATATTAGAAGAATTTGCAGTTTTAGATATAGTTTTAGATTCACGTGTAAATCAAAATAGCCATCTCAAATATTTGAGTGCTTGGATCGTATATGGCGGTATAACCACGGACAATCTAATATCTATAAATATATCAATGGTAATATACAAAACGTTCTGTATATATATAAATATATATTGGTTCAAAACGCTATCAGACGAGAATTACTAGATAATTGACATCTCGCCTGTCCCTTTCTCAGTCAAAATCTACTATATATGTCTTTCTTCTTCTTTTTTTCGAAAAGAAGATACCTTGCTTGTACAAAAAGCCGTGCTTATAAAGTACTTGTAGCCCTACGGTTGCATTTAAAAAGCAAAAAGCAAATTTCATAAATCCCTAAAAAAAAAAAAAATAAAAAAAATAAAACCCCAAAAACAATCGCTCTGAACAGCGAGATGAATATTACAGAACTTGTTCCTTTTTGACAATTAACTAATTTGTAAGTTAAATGGAAAGGCAATTAAGTTCAGTGTTATTTTGTTACCCCAAATCAGAA
The DNA here is from genome assembly GCF_902652985.1 of Pecten maximus. Taxonomy (NCBI): domain Eukaryota; kingdom Metazoa; phylum Mollusca; class Bivalvia; order Pectinida; family Pectinidae; genus Pecten; species Pecten maximus. The sequence continues at coordinate 40,952,943 of NC_047018.1, forward strand.
AGTTAGTATATACATGTATATAGATCTCTGCCCAAATCACGTAATCTTTAGGGTGTGTTGAGATGTCAATAGCTACAACTATATTTAAGGTTTGGTTGGAAAACGCTTGATACATTTTGAGAAACTGAGCTTAACACAAGAAAACCCCTTACAGAAGTTATTCCGTAACTTTGGGAGATCCATTACACAGACTGGAGATTTCGGGACGTATCGCCTCTTCCGTCTAGGGGGCGTGGCAAATAAGTCATCCATTTGGGCAGTAAAAAAAGATCGGTTTGGAGACATAGGACCTGAAAACGGGAAACTGGAATATTATCGGATATATTTATTTGGAGACATTAATTACACAAACGCACTCTGCTTTCATTGTGCGCTTATCAACCAAACTATTTGTAAATGCATGATACACTGTATTGGGCATCCTTGGCAGAGCAGTATATTTCCTGAACAGTGTTCTGTAAATTTTATTCTGACATTTTATGCATTTTTGTGACAAGTATTGTATAAATTCAAATATGCTGATCTCTGATATATAAAATATCTATATAGCGTCATCAATGTAGGACTTCATTTCCTGTAGCTCGACATACAAGTACACTGTACATGCAACAGTCTCGAGGACCTGGTAATCTATTAACGCCTTTCATTCAGATTAGGTGGAACATTTAACCACAGGTGCTTGACACTCGACCCCGAATAAAAATATATACATTATTGTACTTGTTTATATAGACCGAAGGCTGGGGATTTACGCCAAATCCCTGTGGTTATATGGTCCGTATATACAGATTAAGACGATAGTGAACTACAATATCCTATTTTCAAATATATGACATGCTATTATACAAAAAGTGTAAATAATAATAGAACGTGTCTGGCCCCTGTGTTTGTACCCTGTATAAATACTTACTGGAATATCCGGAACGAGGTCGTTGTGCAATCGCCATTATCCGATGGTCACTCTTCTTAAAAACAGCATCCAGTAATTTTCTGTAATATCTTGAACGGGGATCTTGATGTTGAGCCGGCTGTCTGACGATATCTGTGCCATCCTGGTGTGCAATTATCTTGGCATAAGACGCATCTGCATTTAAACATGGCCTGTATGGAATGAATCTGTCGAATACGGAATATTTCGTCCGTAACCCGACGTGTCCTAACCGTCACAGACAGTCCACTGTCATCCATGAATATCCAAGTTTATAGATTTTGTATGTTTAAACACATACTCCACCAATGAATATAACCACGTACATTTTGTTTGTACCAAAAACACCTGTCCTCACCTGTCCTTACCTGTCAGGTAAAATATACCGTGGTGGGATGAGTGAATACAACTCGCACGTGCAAAGTCAGGTTGACTGTGCAAGACTCCAAATTGTACTATATATGTATTGTGTACATATACGTCGAATATTAGTAGATGTTTTTTTCATCTAAAACAATATTTATCGAGACAGGATATCAGGTTTTGTTTATTATACGGAATCCGAAATAACACAAGAAAAAGTCAGTCCCGATATGTTTACTATCGTAGTTTGGGTCTTCAGAAAGGGAAACTTGACTTCCGTCGACATTCACAGATGGGCTGATATGCATAACTTCATAACACTAATTATAATTTGGTAAGTTGAATGATAAAGATACATGTACATGTAAACAGCGCTAATCGATGGCGCCGGTCACTCTATATCGCTTATAACGACAAAGCGCTGCGTCGTATAAACCTGACATCCCATTGAATAGCTGACTTTAATTTATTTGAGTTTGAAAATAATAAGGTAACACAATTGAGGCTGAAATACATCCCGGCATATTAACAACACAAAAAAGGAATGGTTACATTTTTTCATTAAAAACTAACTAATATAAACCTATCTATTAAACAAACTATCGTATATGTTATACTGCGGTGAAGTTATTACTTCTACTGAATGTTTTACGTTTTAGTTGGATACAATTTTAACTATGTGTATACTTTTTGTATATAATCATGTACTACCAACGGTGGGTAAGCTTGTTTTCCCATTCCATAAAAAATATTTGTATATGCATTGATTATTTTGATTAATGAATAAATATTGTTTAAACTAACTATGTGTATACTTTTTGTATATAATCATGTACTACCAACGGTAAGTACCGATATTTGTATATACATTTTTTGTACCCTATGTAAGGTAGAGCATGTACGGCGGGTGGGGAATATGTGTATTAATGTATTATATGTAGCGTAAAGAAAATAAATAAAAAAATGATATTTAACATATAGTCGGTTTCTCCAGATCAACTGGAGACTCATATATCTCAGTGACTTTTAATAACACAACAAATTAGATAAAACTACACCCAAGATTGTTTAAACACAGGGATTTGGTATTTGATCTACGGTCCATATACATTGCAGTGGCGTAGGAAGTCGTCAAAAAGTGGGGGGGGCAAAATTTTGTTTAACCTTAAATTTTACACACTAAACAAATCGTATGCCATCTCCGCAAAATTAGCCAATAATTATCATTTCAACATCCCATGATAGTTTTGATAATTTATGTAGTACAAAATAAGTTATTTACGCAAATCAGAATATATATATTAAATATAGCAAAACATGAATCACCAGGCCCGCCCAGGGCGGGGTCCAGTAATTTAGTAATAATGCGAGCGCCGTAGGCGCGAGCCGATTTTTTTTCCTTTTTGCGAGAGGTCTGGGGGCCGCCCAGCGGGTCCCAGGGTGGCGAAGCCCCCCTGTAGATCTGCAATCGAAAGGGGGGCCAGTAATTTAGTGATAAAGCGAGCGCCGTAGGCGCGAGCCGATTTTTTTTTTGTATTTCCTCGAACCTGTCGGTAATAAGTATCACTCTATTCACGTTAAAACCGCGCATTCTTCTTCATGTTGTGTTTCTGTCTTTTTTTCTCATTATGAACTCAATTAACTTCACAAATTATCATCAACTTATTGAATCTATGTGATGAAGTTGAGCAAAATTTCTTATAAAGATATAAATATTGACTTACCAGGCTGTTGCACAGGTCTGAGGATTGATATACTAGTATAAAAGTCGGAATGTTCCGGATGTACAAGATAAAGTTTTTATCGTTGCCTTCAAGAAAACATTATCGGTCCGGAAATATACAGATATTTATCGAAATGAATATATAAATTCGTGTTTTATCCCCTTTTTTAGATTTTGGATGTCAAAAAGTGGGGGGGCAAAAAGATATGTTTGCCCCCCCACTGAAAAAAGTGGGGGGGCAATTGCCCCCCCCCCCCTGCCCCCCCGCTTCCTACGCCACTGCATTGTATGTATAATAGTATTGACATGGGGCACAGAGTACACTTTTTTAATTTACTGATGCTGACACAGGGTACACTATAATTAATTATGCTGGCACAGGGTACACTATAATTAATTATGCTGACACAGGGTACACAATAATTAATTATGCTGACACAGGGTACACTATAATTAATTATGCTGACACAGGGTACACTATAATTAATTATGCTGGCACAGGGTACACTATAATTAATTATGCTGACACAGGGTACACTATAATTAATTATGCTGGCACAGGGTACACTATAATTAATTATGCTGGCACAGGGTACACAATAATTCATGACGTTGACACAGGGTACACTATTACTGATGCTGACACAGGGTACACTATAATTAATTATGCTGACACAGGGTACACTATAATTAATTATGCTGACACAGGGTACGCTATAATTAATCATGCTGGCACAGGTTACATGGTGCATATCACTAAAGTTGACATGGGGCACAGAGTACACTTTTTTAATTTACTGATGCTGGCACAGGGTACACTATTACTGATGCTGACACAGGGTACACTATAATTAATTATGCTGACACAGGGTACACTATAATTAATTATGCTGACACAGGGTACACTATAATTAATTATGCTGGCACAGGGTACACTATAATTAATGAGGGCTTTACCGTCCTACTACCAGCCACGTGCATATGGGGACGGATGTCAAGGAGATACCAACAGTCAGGGTCATATGGGAACGGATGTCAAGGAGATACCAACAGTCAGGGTCATGTGAGGACGGATGTCATGGAGATAGCAACAGTCAGGGTCATATGAGGACGGATGTCAAGGAGATACCAACAGTCAGGGTCATATGGGGACGGATGTCAAGGAGATACCAACAGTCAGGGTCATATGAGGACGGATGTCAGGGAGATAGCAACAGTCAGGGTCATATGAGGACCGATGTCAAGGAGATACCAACAGTCAGGGTCATATGAGGACGGATGTCAGGGAGATACCAACAGTCAGGGTCATGTGAGGACGGATGTCAAGGAGATACCAACAGTCAGGGTCATATGAGGACGGATGTCAGGGAGATACCAACAGTCAGGGTCATATGAGGACGGATGTCAAGGAGATACCAACAGTCAGGGTCATATGAGGACGGATGTCAGGAAAAAACCAACAATCACGGGTTTTGCTTTACATAAGAAATTTCAATTTCAATTTTCAATTTGTTTATTAACCTTGAGCTTTACAGCTCATCAATACAAACATTTATAACAATTCATACATTGTTCAGTTTGTGGGCACTGCATGATAGCAGTGTAGAACAGACAAAATAAATTGTATTGTGGTATTCCTCTTATTTTACGGGGCTAATATTTCGCGATTTCACGGTTGTCGGACCTAGTTCTTAGGAACTAAATTTCTTGCAATCTTACATTTCTGTGAACATATCATACAAATTTCCGCGGTTTCAATTAAGCATTGAACTGTTTTTGTATGGTATTTATGATATATTTGAATGCCAGAGCTTTGCAAGCAAACAACACAATGTGCGATAGCACATTATGATTTGTTTGCTTTTTAAAGAAAAATTAAATGCTATAATTCATATCTAAAATTCATAATTCCCGCCTTACCGACAGTCAGCAGATTTTTTGTCAGTCGTTGGAACAGCCGGAACATCGTCGTGTGCTTTTTGGCAAACAAAATAGTATATGGAAAATAAAAAAAAAAAAACTCAATTTTGTTAATCATTTTATTATCAACGTATTGCGCAAATGGCATATTTTTTTATAACAAATAATGTAGACAAAATAATCAGTCGTTAAACTTAATTATCCTGGATATTGTAGTTCCGGTTCGTGTTGTATTAATTCGCTGATAAGTGTAGCACGTGATGCATGGCATTTAAACGTACATCAATGCCAGAGCTCTCAAACAGACTATATACTGACAAGGCCAGACAAATGTAAATATTAATCTTTAATGATCGTGAATAAAGCGAATAATGACGAATTTTCTAGACAGAAATATGGTATTGGTGTTAGTATAACACTTCATTGTGATGTGTGTATTGAAGCATTACAAAATGGAATCAGTTTGATGAGTGGCATTGAAAATTATTCAAATATTGATAAAATGAATGCCGTTCAGTGTGCCCCTTCAAATGCCATGCACTAAATTTTTACACAATTGAACTTGCTTGTAACAAGCATTTGTCTTGCCTTAAAAATTAGTCTATGGAAATAACTGATATTTTGTATAATAGTCTACATTTCAAACAAAAAAGAACGATACTTTTGGTTTTAAATGTTCAATTTAACTCTGGACGATATTTGTGTTGTGTCACGGTTCTTTTTCTATACCCGGCATTGCTTAACTTTCATGCAGGAGTTAGAAGACTAACACATCAATATGCTTGATCTTTTCCAATGTAGGTGCGTTAAGATTTTACTTCCGCTTTAACATGTACAAATGTATGTTAACTATGACAATGAAAACGTCCATGTGACACTCTATGCCAAAATCAAAGGTCTTTTAAAGATATTTATCATGTCGCTGACCTACAGCCGTCATATGATATGCAGGTGCATGGATGAGAATCCGCATAACGTTTTTACTGTTTACATTTATGGAACATCACACTACAGCTACATACGAATATCCTGAAGATATACATCTACATGGTAACACATTGCACGAGGAAGCTATTTGTTCATCAATTTACGGAATACAGGCAAGTACATAACAATTTCAATTAATAATGATGTATTAGATACTTTGATCTTTGAACTATAGCATTGTCTATACATGAAATTGTCCCGGGAATGGACTTTTCCATCACAACACAATAATATGAAACAAGGGTTCCCTCTCAACATACGAGGGCTGATTGATAAGTTGTGAGCCTCGTATTGAAAGAGTACTGAAGGATGTTCTTTTTAAGTCCTACTATTCTCTGATTATATAGGGCCGTGTACCCATGGACTAGTCTCATTTGGTTAATTACCAGGTAATATCGACGAGGTAGAGCTCAAAACAAAACAAGCGGCTTTTTTTCAAAATGGACAAAATCGGTTAGGGCTAGGGTGAAATAGTCTGTCCTTGCCATGGCTGCCATTCACGATTGTGGATTTAAATGGATTGAGTATCCGCCTTATTCACCTGATCTCGCTCCATCAGACTTTCACCTATTTCCAAAACTGAAAACAGATATTTCAGGCACCTTAACCCTAACCCTAACATGCAGTGGATGACTTTCTAAACAGTCAAGAAAAGGAGTTCTATAAAAGTGACATTGGGGCCTTTAAACACCACTGGCAAAAGTGTATAGATACTGAAGGGGATGTCAGGCAAAATTCAAATCCTTCAATATGAGGCTCACAGCTTATCAATCAGCCCTCCTAACAAGGCCATTATTGGTTTCGCAAATCACCTTAATATGGACTAATTTCATTATGTATTTGTTTATGCATCACCGCCTTAGGGCCTGACAACGTCGGCCATTTTTTGTCTGGGTTCACCATGACAGTAAAAAGGGACGTAACTCAGGCGTTCAGAATCAGCGTCGCGTCGTAGAAAGACAAAACAGCTGTATGATGCTCTCAATTAGTATTAAAGTATTGATAGCATTGATGTCTTTTGTACAATATTATTGAATGATAACATTAATTCCAACACACATATTGTTGTTTTCTTTTTTCGTCAAATTCGTGATCGAATTTTAATCCCGTACTTTTCTAGCCCAATATCATATACCATACAAAACGTTATCTAACATCATGTTGACCATGTTTGATGACAATCCTATTGAATGGTAACATTAATTCTAACTCACATATTGTTGTTTTTTGGGGGTTTTATTTTTCTTTCTTTGTTCGCCGAATTCTTGATCGAATCTTAATCCCGTGCTTTTCTAGCCCAATATAGTACACTATCTAACATCATGTTGACCAGGTTTGATGAGAAATCTGTCCATCAGCGATGTCAGAAGTGACTGTTCACGCGCCGGACGGTGGATGGGGATGGTTGGTTACATTTTCCTCCTTCATGTCACATTTCTTGATTGATGGAGTGTGTTATACGTTTGGAGTTTTCTTTCCGGAGTTCCTTAGATATTTCGGAGAAAGCAAAGCCAAAACGCAACTGTTAAGCTCAATAATGCTTGGAAACTATTTTGTTTTTGGTGAGTATGACAATTGTTTTGTTTGATCTCATACAACATTTCTTCATTTTAGCTTTTACAATATATATACCAATAAATAATGTCTTTCTTCAATGGTGTCATTCAAGATAAGAGGGTGACGTTACTTTAGCAAAGCGAGTAACAGATAACCTTGAGATGTGGATTTGTACATTTTAACAGCAACTTCCTTTTATGTTGACGACAGCGTTCTATTTCAAGCATACTAATATGTATTTCCCTTCCATCTGAAAAGAAATTAAATAGAATCCTAAACTAAAGTAAATGAAGCTGCCATACTTTGAAAACATTTTACTATCTACAAAAATGTCAAATCTGAATTTAGCTTTAAAATTTGGTCCGAGTTGTATATCCGGTCACTTTCGGTCAACCCTGTACATAAAATGACACGAAATGCTATTTACGTTTGTTGTCTTTATTCTCTGTGCGTGGTGTAAACGTAAAAAAAAACAAGTGCATCACATACACGACTCATAGGTTTGTCTCATGCCAAGTTTACAGCACATTTGTTTTCAATACTGCATACATTGTACGCATCATCATTGGTTAAAGTAGTATTATATAGAACATTATATTAGACATTATATTCACACTGCTGGTAAGGACCTTGATTGATTGGTTTGGTTTGTATTGTTTAACTTCCTATCAGCATATTTAGTGATTTGAGGACGTCTACACAAGTGCAGCAAAATAATACGCCACATTGCATTTTGTTAGGGCCAGTTGTCAGTGGCTTGGTCAACACATACGGAAGTCGGCGAGTGGCAGCAAGTGGCGCAGTTATCGCTAGCAGTGGGCTCTTTCTTTCATCCTTTTCACAAAACTTGGACGTCATGATAATCTTTTACAGCATAATAGCGGGTATCTACAAATTTGAAGTTAATCAGTAGTGTCGTAACTTAAAAATATTTGAAATGACAAGTAAGCATACACTTTGAAGTTTGTGCAGAATACAAATGTGGTATATATATACTAATTTACATGCTGGGTAATAATTATAAAGTATTTTGACAATTAAACTAATGAGGTCAAGCATATATATTCAAATACAGAAACATAATATAAATGTAATTCCATTTATATCAAAATCAAGAAACATACATGCATTAAACAGCACAAATTACTGGCATTTGATTAAAGATCTTTTTCGACAATACATGCCTTTGTTTTGTTACTTGGCATACAGCACAGTATTACACGTTCATTGTTAGGTACGTTTTGTATCCAAAATACGAATGTATAATCGATACAAAACAGTTCATGAGGACACTTAATACGAAAACATACCAAACAACACATTTATAATATAAGGTGTGTAATCGTTTGATCAATTTTTACAGGTATTGGATTTAGTATGATGTTCTTACCGTCGATCGTAATGATCGGTATATACTTCGAAAGACGACGTGCCATGGCCATGGGACTGGCTGTTTGTGGAGCAGGAGTTGGCAACTTTGTATTTGCTCCGCTTGGTAAATTTCTTTTGGAAGAATACGGCTGGCGTGGAACCATGTGGGTCATTTCTGCTATCATGCTCAACGGTGTGATTCTCTCCTCTACCTACAGACCACTGGGAACTGAGCGAAACATCAGACAACCTTATCAAACTAATAGTCATCAAAACGATAAGATAGCTGAAAAGAATTCCTATGTGTGCTGTCAACATACATTGTCTTCTATCAAAGACATGTTTGACTTTTCGCTTTTTCAAAGTCCAACAATGCTGATTTATGCGACATCACATTTTGTCATCCTGCTTGGTATGTAGATATCAAAACATGCAGTCTTGTTTCAATCCTCCTTCCAATTCTGTATTTTACTGACCCCAAACCGCTCCTCCCAATATAGGTCAACGCATATTCTGTATCATAGGTCGAAAGATGGGTAAAAGAGGTTGAAGTGCAACGTTGATATATACAAACCCATGGCTACCGTGATTCCTTCTTTACTAGACAGACATCATTAACAACATGCAGTAAATATACACAATTAATTATTGGCTGTGTAAGAGTATTTAAAATTTTTAAATGACTACTAAAAGACAGTTTTGCATAATACATAAATATTTTATGATTTGTTGCAGGTCTTTACATTCCGTTTAATTTCCTGCCTGCCTTAGCTGGCGATCTCAATATGTCTGCCAATCAGAGGGCATTTCTGATTTCATTGGTCGGTATATCTAACACTGTTACACGTGTTCTGGTTGGCTACGTGACGGACAAACCATGGGCTAACACTCTGATAATCATCAATTCTGCCCTGTTAATAGGTGGAGTATTTACCTGTTTCGTACCATTCTACACCACTTTTGTTGCCCTTGCAATCTATGCAGTCTTGTTTGGAGCAGTCATTGGTAAGCCAAAGTGCACGTGGATGCCAGAAATGGGTCACGTTCAGTCAACTTGTGAAACTTTATCCCAATTCTGACCTTGGTAACATTATATCTTCCTAGGTCAAAATTCCTTACTTTATTCTGGATATTTGTAGTCTGGAGATCAAAAAAATCATGAGCGCTTGTATTTGTGCCCCATTCTTATGTTTCCTGTAAAACATGTATCAATTATTTGCATCTTAACTGATTTTAATTGAGATAAATTGCAATGTATATATTCGTTGTAGTGTTTAATAGTGATTGCACTGAAGAAAACAAGAGATGCATGATGGAAATAAGTTCATATTTCGAAACACTGTAACTGTATATATGTCTAACAGCAGTATTTGCCTGTCTGCGAAGCATACTTATTGCCGAACTATTGGGGGTACACAGACTCAGCAGTTCATTTGGAATTCTGGGATTAAGCATGGCAATATCTTCATTTGTTGGGTCGCCTATTGCAGGTAGGAATCATGATAAATGAAATCATTATGGGTTATATCATTATATGACAATAATATTGAATTTCAAACACCAATAAATGTCTACAAATTTGCAAACAAATTAGTCTTGTACGTTTCGTTGGACACAGAGTTTCTTAAAATCACCAATAACTGGATGTGGATACAAACAGTTTCTTCTGTAGAGTTACTTTGTGGTAAGATCTATAGTTCAACGGCTTGTCTAAAAAAAAAGTCATTCTTACAATGATCACATGTCTTAAAAATAAGATATATGAGCATTTTTATTGATTGAAAGCATTCCCTGATTCAATATTATTAACATCTGTCATTGTCTAAACGAAATAGGTGTTTATACGTGCAAAAGTCAAATCTTGTCGAACACAATATGCCATGCTCCTTTTTTTCTTTTCTTATAAAATGATCAAATTTAAGTAGGACATGACATATATCGAAGACAGCAAGGAAATTAGATCCCAATTGTCAAGCAATTGTCCCTAAACATACAAAATGTACTCATTACTGACTGGAGCGTTGGTTGCATTTCCTTACAGGAGCATTGTCTGACATGAGTGGAAATGATAGTCCAGCCTTCTACTTTAGCGGTGTCTCTCTTGTACTGGGGGGCTTAATCTGCCTTCCACTCAGACGAATTTCAGAGTGGGAAAGACATAGGATGATCGACTTCAAAATATCTGATACATTTTGTGTTGATCCGGAAGAGGAAACAACAAATGAAGAGCTATTATATACAAGGAGGTCATCTCTAGACACCATAGAGGAAGGCTGATATTTACCAGTAAGTTATTTCGAAAATAACGTTGGAAGACGCCGGATGGGATATAGTTTTATAGTATAACCTTGTTTTGCCCTTGTATTATATGGGCAGTCATAAATTTTTGATATTATGTACTGTATAACTTTTTCATAAATGCTGCAAAAACATCCTAAGCGTTCTGACAAGAAGTGGCAACAGTTTTTTTTCGTGGTCATATTACTCATTAAGTTATTTGTATGAAAAATGTACCAGCTTCTTTATCAAGTTTGTGTTTATTTTACTTGACAGATACACCCGTGTCACCAAAGTTGAATCCAGTTTGATGGAAAGAAGATGCTTCGAACTAACTTTGCAAGAAAATCATTGCACAAAATAAATTACAAAAAAGGGAAAAGTGTTTGATGGAATAAAAAAGTGTTCAATATAAAAAAAAAGATATATCGTTTGATACAGCGAGTAGAGTTGTGATTTGACCATGCATTTCTATGTGTCTGCATTTGCAAGGCAAGTCAAATGAACGTTTCTGTGACCGTAGTCGATGATGAATGCTGTTCGTCTTCCGTCGTAATTTATTCTTGAAATGGAAGTAGTGTGATACTGAAAACTTGTGGAAAATGAATTAACAAATCCATTTTGTATCCATCGATCTATGCACTTCAAATCAGTATTCAATGTCCTGTAAAATGAAGCATGTCATCATGCAAATGTTGTCATGATCATTAAACGCAAACCAAATGAAAAGCCATGCAGGTGTGAAAAGTTAAATAAATAAATAAATAAATAAAAAAGTGTAATTAATACATTCCCTCTGGTGTAATATGATGTTATTCCATACTAAGAGGAAGCAAACAAGAATCATCCTACATTATCGTCAATATACAAAAAGCATTTTAAACTAAAACTGTATGCGGATGGATGTATACACAATGACATATGTATAGCTCATAGACAACTTTTACAGAACAATAGGCAATTGATAGTGAAAACCATTTATATATGGCCCCTAATAATACATGCACCTGTGTATTTAATTGTTATTGGTTTACAATAGGAGTAGTCTGCACAAGATTCGTCCAAATACATGTACCATGTATATGGTTTCGTTTGGTTACCATGGCACCCAAATTATGACCACTTCATCAAGTTTGAAGGAAATTTATCTAAGGACATTACCTATCACACAAAAACCCGTGTATAGTGACCTCGTCACCGTGACAACCAAGTGTTCTGCAATGCAAAGCGCAGATGCATATCTAAGCATATGTAACTTTGTCAGCAATGTGTGTTAAAGGGCCATTGAAAATTTGCTAAAATATTAATTAATTATGTGTAACAGGAAAGAGAGAAGTGTGCCCTAACCGGGGATCGAACCAGAACCCTCGGCTTACTAGTCAGCCGTTCTACCGACTGAACTGAAGAGAATTTAGAGAAGCTAGAAGGTGACCATATCACTCCGTACACTATTTACAATTAAAACCCAACACATATGTCTACATTTTGATAGAGTAATGATGTTTTATTTGGTTAGTTCGAACATTTTTTAATCGTAAACCAAGTGCCAACAACACTGAAATCGATTACTTCAATATGGAAATGTATGGCATCACAATAACAAAAGTTTGTTAGATAGCAACTGTCCCGATTTCCCCACATAGTGTAAGCAAACATAAAACAACTTTTTTGCTAATCAAGGGGCCATTACCTCGCACAATGAAGTACAACAAAAGTGGCTACACTAAAAAGCATTTATCCTTGTCACCAAAATTTGAAGAAAATCGCCCAACATTTGTTGCAATTATTGCACAGAAACGGCAGAAAAAGGCTTTTCCAGTAACCAAGGGGCCATAGCTCCGCGAAATGAAGCAAGAGAAAAATGTTCAAACATTTGTTGCAGTTATTGGCCGGAAACAGCTAAAAAAATAAGTTTCCGGAAAACAAGGGGCCAGAGCTTCGCAAAATATAGTCCGACAAAACTTCTAGAAATGAAGTGTGTCTGACAGACAGCTGGACGGACGGACGGACGAACCCATGTAAGTACCCTCCGCTTCGGTGGGTAATTATTAGATGGAAACATTAAAGGCACAGACAACCATATTAGGCTATAACTCCATAGAAAATAAATAAAATAAGTTGTGTTATCTCAATTGTCTTATCTCTCATGGCAATAAACATTCCTATGAAGTTTTGAATTCGTCAGAAATTCATCAAGTTATTGAACTGTCCCAGCAAAGCTACAAAGGGTCCTAGCTCTGTAAATAACCTCAGTATGAATTTGTCTGAGCTCTCCATGACAATAAACATGTCTGTGAAGTTATGTTAATATGTTGATAGTTACAGTTATTGAGGGAAAATCAATGGGTGTCCAAAGGGACACAATACAAAATGTAACTTTAAGAAAATGGGAGGTAACTCAACCTGAGAAATCATCTCTGTAGACGGACGGGAATATGGTACGTATGGTGGGATGGGTTTATGGGGCGCCGTTTTACTATTTATTCCCATTTGGTGATATCACCTATTCCTTTTTCAAATAAGTGATATCACCTATTCGAATAGGTGATATCACCCATTCGAATAGGTGATATCACTTAATGAAACGAATAGGTGATATCACTCATTCGAATAGGTGATATCACTTAAAAATATTCTTAAGTGATATCACCTATTCGAATAGATGATATCTCTATAAAATTCTTAAGTGATATCACATATTCGAATAGGTGATATCACCTATACTATGGGGTGTCGTTTTACTATTTATTCCCATTTGGTGATATCACCTATTCGAATAGGTGATATCACCTATTCAATCAGTGATATCACCTATTCTAATAGGTGATATCACCAATTCATTTTTCAAATAAGTGATATCACCTATTCGAATTGGCGATATCACCTATTCGTTTCATTAAGTGATATCACCTATTCGAATGAGTGATATCACCTATTCGTTTCAATAAGTGATATCACCTATTCGAATGAGTGATATCACCTATTCGAATGGGTGATATCACTTAATGAAACGAATAGGTGATATCACTTATTCGAATAGGTGATATCACTCATTCGAATAGGTGATATCACTCATTTGAATAGGTGATATCACCAAATGGGAATAAATAGTAAAACGGCGCCCCATATGGGTTGGGGATGGGGGGCTTGGGGTTTTACTTAATTACTGTGTTGAAAACCAATGTCATTTTTTACATTTTCAATGATAAATATTTTTATATGGAATTATGATTATGAGGCCAATTTTTTTTATGAAATAAGCAAGGATTCATCGAACCAAAGGCGAATTGCACATGTCCAATCTCAATCTGAGAGGGTGTACTAGAAACTTCTATTTTTCAATGGGTCGCAATCTATTTCCAAAATCATTTTATGATTTTTGGTTAATTTTTTCACGATGAAATCTTCCACCAGGGTCAATTTCCAAATTAACACCGGGTCAAGATAATTTAGTATTGGTTATACCATATATAGTTTATGAGTTCTTCAGGATATAACCCACGAGGCACGGATACATATATGTAGGTTTCATTTATGTTAAAAAAATTATTGACATTATAATTATAAGGTGACTTGGTGTAGAAATCGCTAGTTTCCCATAATATTACAGCTGCAGTTTCGTGGAAAGGTAACAAGGTGAATGATACATTCTTTGTATTATATATAGTACGTAGTATATCACATGATAATCACGTGATCTGGGGTTTTGTAATCAATGTTGACGCTATATTAGTGCTACTGATACGAGTTAGTATCTCCATTTTTAATGCAGTTTGGAACATCACTGAAATGTGCTTGAATTTAGAAGGAGTGTAAACAGTTCATTCAAGGAAACTTACGTTCTATTTCGACCAATCGGTTTTGAGCGGTCAGTTCGGTCAATCTTTTCGAAAAATTGATTCCGGATAATTGCTTTTGAAATCGTATCATCGAGAAAATGTGATGGTGAAGCCTAACTTTTCTTAGGACAAATGCCTAATGTGATGCGGAATAAACACATGAAATGAATAACTAACCGTGTATGTGGTCAATTTTACATGTGACACGAGTGCAACAGTAATACTTTTTTACCCGCAACAACAAAGAAATACTAACTAGAGGAACCAAAAGCGCGCACACTTGGAAATCCGGAAATAAAGAAATGGCGATAACGTTAACGTAGAACTACAAGGCATAGATGCGATAACGTAGCTCTGGACGACGGACGGACACTTTCTGAGAGATGGTCGTCGTCGTCGTCTGCCGGAGAGCAGAGTAGGCAGGGTATGAATATTCGTTCTATACATGGCAGTGCTCAATACACAATTTTTTCACTATCAACTTCACTATCAACATCATCAAGTCCCTGTGTATAAAAAGAGCACAGGTTTCCGTTAGCCCTCTATGGACATCTTCGCTAGCCAAGGCTTCTGATTACGTTCGTGTAGTGTAACGTAATCAGAAGCCTTGGCTAGCGAAGATGTATATGGAGGGCCATATCCAGAGTATACATGTGTGACGTGTAAGGGGTTCGTTACCAAGTCACGTCTTGGGATTCGAGATATTTACTACATATTACCCTAAGTACAATATATATATATATGTGTTCTGCTATAAGAGCGTAACGCCGCCCGGGCGTAAAAACAATGAGTATGATTGTATCCAGTGGTTGTCTGACCACTACGTAATTATCTATACTACTAACAACAGGGATTCTGAATGCCGCTACCGCGTTACTAGTAAAACCGCTGCAATACGCACTCTGCTAGAGTCTGTGTATATGTTAACCCACGCATACAGCACCAGTCCGTCCGACCGCCGTTCTCACTGCTGTCTGCAGCGAGCTCCTGTATGCGCACATATATACACAACAACCCGACCGCTAGCTATACATCGGTCAGCCTCCCAGAGTTACCTGTACACTGAACTGCCAACAGCGCACTACCAACAGTCAACTGTCAGGCTCCTTATCACTGCTGTGATAATACAAGTACAGTACCGTAACCCTGTCAATCCGCTAACCTCACAGTGTGTTAGTATTCCAGCCTTATTCAGGCCCACACTGTTTTCTATGTATTGTTATGCTATATAATTATACAGCAGAAAACCTACCAGCGTTGCTTGATCTTCTCTCCTCGAAATCAGAATCAGAATGAAACCCGAGCAGCTCAGCTCACCTGTATTTATACTAACGAAAGTACCACGTGATTACAGATATCTATGTCTTTTACATGTTTTACTGGGACGAAACGTTGAAGCTTCTGCCGGACGAGGTCTACTTTAGTTTTCCATTTCCCGCCAAAAGACCTACTTTCGCTTTCCGTTACATTACCCACGCCTCCGGGTATAAGTGTCCCCACATACCAATTATGAACAAGTGAAAGTTTCATGAATTACATTTTATTAAACAACTATAAGGACTACTTGCTCCTTAAACAAATGTCTTTTGTTAACTGTTACTGGATTTGTACACTATTCTATTGACCTAACTATACTACAAAGTCGCGGTGCCAGCTCGGAGGATGTCTGCTGCGGCGCGGGCGACCATGTTCTGGTCTTAGTCCCGGGTCAACGACAGTATCGACATCAGTGTCCTCCGCTAAGTCCTGGCATTCTGGAACGGTTTTGTGTTCCGATAACTCAAGCCCGGCCTCATCTGCCTGGTGCTTTGAAGTTTCAACTTTCTCCTCGCCGCGTAGTACTTGTGACCGATGACGCCTCATACGGTCTACATGTATAACCTGTGGCTTTCCGCGGTACCCACAAGGTATCTTGCATGTAACGTCTGTGCATTTCCCAATCACCTTGAATGGTCCCTGCCACATGGACGTTAGCTTCCTGGATTTGCCTGGTTTGACTCTTGGAAAGAAGACAAAAACACTGTCATTTGGCTTGTACTGGTTCCAGTAAGCCTTTTGGTCATGATATTTCTTCTGCCTCCTCATTTCGCCATCGGTATGCAACCTCACAAAACGATGTGCTTCTTCCATGCGTTCTTGAAGTGTCCACACCCATTCATTCTGAGGTATGGATTTGTCGTCTACTGGCATCTCATATTGTATGTCGAGTGGTGTTGTTACCTCTCGCCCCAACATCAGGTAATTTGGAGTGCAACCCGTGGTTTCTTGTTCCACCGAGCGATATGCCATGGTCACGTACGGCAGCATTTCATCCCAGTCTGTGTGATGTTCGTTGACAAATGCACTAAGCATTGTCACCAAGGTTTTATTGAACCTTTCCACCATACCATCACTCTGAGGATGATACGGTGAAGTACGTGTTTTTCTCGTACCAAGGAGTTGGCACATCTCTGCAAATAACCTGCTCTCAAACTGAGCGCCTCGGTCAGAATGGATCGCGTATGGCATGCCGAACCTTGTTATGACCTCCTCCACTATCAGAGTCGCAATAGTGGTTGTCTCCATGTTAGGCATTGCGAAACATTCCATCCATTTCGTATAGTAGTCACCAACTACTAACACATGCCGGTTGCCGTTTCCTGTTTCAGGTAAGTCAGTCAGTATATCAACGGCTATACGCTCCATCGGGAAACCTGACTGGACTATTTGCATTGGCGCTCTATTCTTCCGAACTGGATTTTTGCGCCTGGTGCAAATTTCACAGCCGGCAACATACCTCCTAGTATCCCCTTGCAGACCGGGCCAGTAATACCCCTGCCTTATCTTACAGAGAGTCTTCCGAACTCCTAAATGCCCTGCAGTTCTACCGTCATGGTATTGTTGAAGTATGTCCCTTCTCTCACCAAGTGGTACTACCGCTTGTAACGTTGTATTGGATTTGTCTGAGACCCATCTTCTGTATAAAACACCTTTATCCAATACGAGCTGATTCCATTGTGACCACAGGGATTTGATCACGAAGTTCTGATTCTGGATATCCTCAAAGGATGGTTTCTTGCCATCTTTAAGCCATTCTATTACAACACACAGGTCTTTGTCGGCTGCCTGTCGCTGTTGTATGACGGAAGATGTTTCCGATGAATGAGGTCCAATGTTCTTGCTGCTGACAGCTACTGCGGTATTAACTACACCCCGGGACTGTTCCTCACAATCCGAACGATACCCACACTGCTTGCATGGGATACGGCTAAGGGCGTCAGCATTGCCATGATGGACTCCACGCCGATGTTCGATTCTCATGTCGTAGGTGCTCAACACTTCTAGCCATCGGGCAAGTTGGCCCTCCGGATCTTTGAAGTTAAGCAGCCACCGCAGAGAGCTATGGTCCGTGCGCACAAGGAATGCTCGACCGTACAGATAGTGTCTGAAATACTTCACGAAGTGTACTACTGCCAAAAGCTCTTTCCTGGTGACGCAGTACCGTCTCTCGCTCTTGGTCAATGTGCGGCTGGCGTATGCAAGGACCATTTCCTTACCATCAACACGCTGTGACAAAACGGCTCCCAGAGCATTGTTACTGGCATCAGTATCCAGAATAAATTCTTTGTCAAAGTGTGGATGTCCAAGAATCGGAGCTGTCACCAATCTGTTCTTTAAGGTATCAAATGCGTCTTGGCATTCCTTGCTCCAGTCAAACGCCTTGCCCTTCTCAGTGAGCTTATGCAAGCATTTGGCAATACCCGCAAAGTTTTCAATAAACCTTCTATTGTAACTGCACAGGCCCAGGAATGACCGAAGTTCCGTTACACTTGAGGGTTCTGGCCATTTCTTCACGATCTCTGTTTTCTTGGGGTCTGTCTCTACCCCCTTGTCGGAAATTATGTGGCCAAGAAACTCAACCCGTTTGGCAAACAGATGACACTTCTTGGTTTTCAACTTTAGCCCTGCTGCCTGAAATCTATCAAACACTCTCTCCAGGTTCAACAGCATCTCATTGAATGTTTTACCTAAAACAATCACATCGTCTAAATAAACCAGACATATGTCCCATTGTAACCCGGCCAAGACAGATTCCATCAGCCTTTCAAACGTGGCTGGTGCGCAGCATAAGCCAAAAGGCATCACCCGAAATTGAAACAAGCCCTTTCTGGTGGTAAATGCTGTTTTTGGCTTATCTCTAGGGTCCATTGCAACCTGCCAATAGCCTGAGTAAAGATCAAGCGTAGAGAACCAATGGCAACCTGCTAACTTATCAAGCGAGTCGTCAATCCGCGGCAGCGGATATGCGTCCTTGACAGTTACATCGTTAAGGCGACGATAGTCGACGCAGAAACGAGTGGTTCCATCTTTCTTTTTGACCAATACCACACCAGAGTACCATGGGCTGGTTGAGTGTTCAATGACTCCCTTTTCCAACATATCCTCTACATGTTTGTCTACTTCCTCTGACTGATGCACAGGAATGCGCCTCATTGGTTGTTTGAGAGGCCGCGCGATACCTGTGTCTATTTGGTGTTTGACTTTGTCAGTACGTCCGAAGTCAGCGTTTGTGGCGGCAAAAACACCTCTGTACCGGAATAATAATTCCTCCGCCTGGCTTGTTTCCTCTGCGCTTAAATGAGTCTTTGATCGTTCCAGCAACTGCTTAATGTCTGGTCGCTGTTCACCCACTTCCTCCGGGTCTGTCTTCCGTTGTAAGCATTCTCCCTCTGTCGCCTTAGCAACACAAGTACCCGGGTAGATTGTCTGTGGTGTATCAGCCGTATTCAATATACGGATCGGCACAGTAGGCTGGTATTTGACCAGAGACCTGGCTACTAGTGCTCTATCTGACTTCAGGAAACTTTCTGATGCCTCAAGAACGAGATCATTTGTTGGTTCCAATGTGCCATCGGGCACTATGATACGCCCAGGAATTATTAATTCGCTGCGCGCTGGGAGTTCCACTTTAGAAGTCACACTCACTCGGTAACAACCTACTTTTCCTCGAAATTGGGTAGGCACAATAACGCCGTCCATCATCATCTGACTCTTGTCCATGTCTACACTGCAACGATTATCCATGAGAAAATCCAACCCCAGGATTCCATCAACGTTGATCTTGGCTACAACCGCATCTGTCATCCTCTCGTTGTTGCCAAAGTTCAGCGAGAATCTACCTTTGCCTTTAACATCTAAAGGCTCTCCGCTGGCTGTAATGATTGTCTGGGAAACTTGGTGTAATGCTGGCCTAGCCATCATTTTCTCATAAAGTGAGGTCGAGATAAGCGTAACGGTTGCCCCAGTGTCCAGTAGTAGGTTAGCCTTACTGCCTTGAATGGACACATTTATGAACATACCAGCCTCCTTAGTACAAGAGGCAGCTCCAACTGGACGTGCATCATCGCTATCACTGGTCGTGGCGGGGACCTGTTTGTTGGAGTTTTTCTTTAACTTGGGACAATTGCGCTTGATATGCCCCTCCTTGTTGCAATAGTAGCAACGGAATGTTTGGGTGCCTTTAGTACCACCGTTCTCTTTCCTTGGTCGCTTACGTTCTCCAGAAGCGGTGCCAGACTTCAGGTTAGAGACATCCTTCTGCAATGATTCCATCTGTTCCGTCAATGTCTTTATCATGGACTTCAGCTCGCTACCAGCCGTACTGTCCTCATTCTCGTTATTTTCGGTAAGAGTTTGACGCAGAAAACCAGTACCGTCATCCTTACGTTTTTCTGCTCGCTTAAATGTCTCTAGCTCTACCGCCAGCTGTACAGCTTCATTCAGGGTCTTTGGTCGGCATTGCTTTATTCTGATACGCGAATCCCCGTCACTTAAAGCATCAATAAACTGCTCTTTGGCCAGTGTTTCAAGCACATCCGCTGGTGCTGTAGAATACGCAAGTGTCGTTAATCTGCGTATTGTCTGTCCTAACTCTGGCAACGTTTCCCCAGCTTTTTGTCTTTTTGACCGTAATTGGGCACGGTACAATTCAGTCTGGTGAGGTGGCGCAAATCTGTCCTCTAGAGACTTAATCAGGACAGAGTAGTGTTGCTGCCGGTCATCAGGCAAATTACCCAGTACTCCCTGTGCTTGTCCTCTCAATGATACTGCCAAGAACAATCCTTTCTGTTCCATAGTCCATTGGTTAATACTGGCACACGCCTCAAAATGTGACTGGTAATCGCGCCATGAGCCGGAGCCATCGTACGTCGCGGGTTTTATATTAACAGTTTTTCTCCCGGTATCCGTACGCTGCTCTACACGGTAGCCCCTGCTAGGACTGTTATTACGATAGCCATCCTGTGGTGCAGGACCAACTCCTTGATACATTTCCGTATCATACTGGCCAGCACGCCCTCCATCCTTATCGTAATTTCCGAAATTCGGGCTACTATAATAGTCGGTATAGTCCTTCCGACCACTGCCCGAGTTATCCATCTCCTGTCTACACCCATCTCCGGTCCGGGGGCCATAAGGTGTAGAAGTAGTGAGCGCTGTGTTGGTTGCTACACCGCTATCCAGTATTTGAGAAAGCTCCCCACGAAGTTTCTCTATCTCAGCCTCAACAGCTTTACTATCGTACCCTCCTTCAGCCATTTTAACAACAATTAGCAATACAGCAAAACACTGTTATTATATATAAAGTACAGCTTTTATCTAAAGCCAAGGGTAAAAAAATACATAGATTATCGGATCCCCACCTGCTGCCACCAAAATCTTGTGACGTGTAAGGGGTTCGTTACCAAGTCACGTCTTGGGATTCGACATATTTACTACATATTACCCTAAGTACAATATATACATATATGTGTTCTGCTATAAGAGCGTAACGCCGCCCGGGCGTAAAAACAATGAGTATGATTGTATCCAGTGGTTGTCTGACCACTACGTAATTATCTATACTACTAACAACAGGGATTCTGAATGCCGCTACCGCGTTACTAGTAAAACCGCTGCAATACGCACTCTGCTAGAGTCTGTGTATATGTTAACCCACGCATACAGCACCAGTCCGTCCGACCGCCGTTCTCACTGCTGTCTGCAGCGAGCTCCTGTATGCGCACATATATACACAACAACCCGACCGCTATAGCTATACATCGGTCAGCCTCCCAGAGTTACCTGTACACTGACCTGCCAACAGCGCACTACCAACAGTCAACTGTCAGGCTCCTTATCACCGCTGTGATAATATAAGTACAGTACCGTAACCCTGTCAATCCGCTAACCTCACAGTGTGTTAGTATTCCAGCCTTATTCAGGCCCACACTGTTTTCTATGTATTGTTATGCTATATAATTATACAGCAGAAAACCTACCAGCGTTGCTTGATCTTCTCTCCTCGAAATCAGAATCAGAATGAAACCCGAGCTGCTCAGCTCACCTGTATTTATACTAACGAAAGTACCACGTGATTACAGATATCTATGTCTTTTACATGTTTTACTGGGACGAAACGTTGAAGCTTCTGCCGGACGAGGTCTACTTTCGTTTTCCATTTCCCGCCAAAAGACCTACTTTCGCTTTCCGTTACACATGTATGTTCCTGGAATTTGATATTTGCGTTTGTTAATCAGTTATAATAAACCTCTGTGGAAGGAAAGTTGCATGTCATTATAACAATAATATGTAGAGAGGGGGCTCTTAAACACATTTCGAAAATATTACAATATAGAGAGCAATAAAAATAAAACAATTACATGTACAAGTCGATGTTCATGATATCGACTTTTACCTATTTGAACGACAAATGTCGACATGGCGTTGATCATAGGGACAAGTCGTGCAAAGGATGTCGCGAAAGTGCAAAGTTTCCTGTTGTTTAATTAATTAAGACTGTGTTTTATCGCAACAAAAGAAGGTCTAAATACATTTCCTTATCTTTGCGGTACCCTGTGAAAAACAGCTGCACAGGCAGTTTGCTTGTCAGTCTTGATAGAACGGGGCCGTTTACAGGGACTCCTTATATTTAATGGCCAGCCCGATATCAGGCCTAAACTCTATATAATATTGTTATTTCGTGTCATTTATGGCCTAAACTCTATATAATATTGTTATTTCGTGTCATTTATGGTCTAAACTCTATATACATTGTAATATTGTTATTTCGTGTCTTTTATGGTCTAAACTCTATATAATATTGTTATTTCGTATCATCTATGGTCTAAACTCTATATAATATTGTTATTTCGTATCATGTATGGTCTAAACTCTATATAATATTGTTATTTCGTGTCACTTATGGTCTAAACTCTATATAATATTGTTATTTCGTGTCATGTATGGTCTAAACTCTATATAATATTGTTATTTCGTGTCATCTATGGTCTAAACTCTATATAATATTGTTATTTCGTATCATTGATGGTCTAAACTCTATATAATATTGTTATTTCGTATCATTGATGGTCTAAACTCTATATGATATTGTTATTTCGTGTCATTTATGGTCTAAACTGAGCAACATAAAAATGTATAAAATAGCCTATTGTGATTTGCCCTTATTCATCTTCTGATAATTGTGTATAAATGATTCATTAGCTGATCACATGCAGAACAAAACTGTCGTTCATCCGTCAACTTTTAACTTCTTCTTAATAACTGCCTAGTATTTGGCAATAGAGAGTTCTGCTACGTATATTATGACGTCAAAAGTACTATGACGTCACAATACCTTGTTTCTATGTACGTTTCAACCATTTCACGAAAGCAGCTTAATCTCGACTAATCATGGGATGCTCATACGCTAAGACGCTCGAGTATGAGCAGAAACCAAAGAGAGGGCGACTGAGGGCGCTGTTCGGACGGGATCACAGACGTACCAAGGTAATATAAGTAAGATAGTCTTCAAAAAGCATGCCCTATAGTCCAACAAGACAGTGTCCTATAGAACAGATACATTTGCTTAGCTACACTTATCAGTATATTTGAATCTCGCATATATGTTGAAAGTATTTTAAGCTATGGTTGTGAGATATGGAGATCGTCAAAGGCAAATGACATTGAAAAGGTCCACACTTATTTCAAATTATCAAGTTATCGTGTTAATTGACGGACGGCGGACGCCACTGTATTGACATAAGCTCACCTTGATCCTTTGGACCAGGTGATGAGCTAAAAATGAATAAAATTATTTTTTCAATTATTAAAGTTAAAAAATGACAATAAAGTAATTTTCTGTGATATACGTTTTAAGTATGTATGATGTAAAAACTGTGAACTACACGTCGCACAGGTGATACAGGTAACTTTAGAATCTATGACTTCTCCAAAACAGAATTTAGTCTTACCTGTACTTAGTGCCTATTGTTCTCTATTGTTCCTACCCCAATGCTAATCTAAGATAGGTTGGCTAAGTGGGAAGACAACATTTTACCATTACAGTACATCTTAATTCTTGTATTGAAAAAGACGGAACTCCGTTATATCAAATACCATAAAACGGTTACTTTCAATATTCACTTCAAGTTAGTATTCTATATAGCCATTTTTTATCATTAAATGATTTGCTATTTATTGAAAAAAATAACTAACTATCATTCATCACTCTGCAAATACAGGTACAAACAATCCGTATCGGAGACCCTGTTGGTGTAGCCGTGAAATGAAGGAACTCCGATGATAAATCTTAGGCGCAAGACAGAACAGACTGTGTTAATGCAGCTCAGGCAGGAAGGGATCATACCTAATACGGGATCCGGAGGCGTGGCCTTCACGGTGAAATTTAACGATGAACCCCCACAAGAGTCAACCTCTGAAGACTATCGCCAAATGCCTGGGGTTCCGCAATATACAAGGGACAACACAAAACCAGTTACCTCAAAGCCACGACTCTTGTCGCCTCTTACCACAAAAAGCGTTTCTAAGTTACCTTCCCAGAAACGCGAAGCGAATGCCGAATACTTAAAGAATGAAGCATTACGAGGAAAAGGCAAAATGGCGCGATTGTCTGAAAGCAGACGTGAATTAGCAGCAGCCAAAAGGGAGGCAAAGGAAAAGCGAAAGCGCCAACACTTGGAAGCCAAGATGATGAAAACGACAATCCAAGAAAATGGGGAAATTAATATTAAGATGAATGTCAACGAGAGAATTGAACAAGCGCGTCTCAAAAGGGATTTAAAAGCAGCGGAAAAACGATCAAGAGTCAACGAAAAATTGGCCAGAATTCCAAAGACGGAAAAAACCACCAAGATATCTACTGACGAGAGCTTAGAGCGGGCTCGACAGAATAGAGAAAAACGGCTGGAAGGAATGAGAGAGAAGTGGGAGAAGAAGGAGAAAAAAAATGAAGAAATCAAGAAGAGTCGAAGGTTAAATACACCCGCAGCGTCTGTACCAAAAATAGAGATGTAAACAATGATATATTAAATGTGAATGACGATGATGTTTATGATGATAGTCACGTGGTGGTAGGGATGATGATAAAGCGAAGGAGGATACAATTTGATAATAATGATGATGATGAAGCGGAGGAAGATAAAATTCGATGATGATGACGTTGATAATGATGATGGAGAGGAAGGTGATAAAAGATGATGATGATGATGTTGATAATAATGATGATGAAATTAAACTATTATTTGCCACTCTATGTTTTGGCTTTTTTCGTCTTTAGGCAATATTTTTACAATAAAGTTGGTCTCAGCAAAATGAACACATTGTAATCCTCAGGAGTCGGTGAATACTGCTAGGGTCATTAATCGTAATGTTAGAACAATGACTTTACTGTTCCAAGCTCTTAAAAATACAACCTTAGGAGATTGACAGAACTATGCATTAATTTATCAAATGCACGTGTTCAAATCCGCCATGTTGTTTTCATTAGACATTTGTGGAATTCACAAGGTCACCTTTACTATCCACGAGAAATCTTTGCCAACAACGTCTTCACTTTAATCGGATTAAAATAAGCTTCACGCATTGGTCAATTAAGAGAATACCTCAAACGAGTTCTTGTTTCAGAGTGCAAAGGTCAAGGTCAGGTCACAAAATTATATTCAGACACTGTTGGATGCACATAACAAGATATACCAGTATTTATTTGACCATTAGCCCACCCATATAGATCCATTGCCGTTCGGTTAAAATGAGTTTATAAGACCAATGATCCTGCAATGCCATCCGTTAACAAAGTTGACCCTTTGGGCCAAATACAGGATAATAACGACATTAAATTCATTATACTCGGCACACAGGGTTGGGGACCCCTATGGCTTTGGAAGTAGGTCAAGGTCATTTATTTGAACAAATTTGGAAGTCCTTCCCCCCCAGAATAGTACTGGCCCAATATCATGACCCTAAAAATCTTGATTATTGAAATGGAAAAGCGAACGTCGCAGCTGGCGTAAGCTTAAATGTCGTTTTTGTAAAACGTTTTCTAAAGATGTTGACACTATTTTCTTCATGAAATCCTTTCCTTTGATTTTAATTATCACTAATCTGCAACTAATGAAAATTTAGATTTGACTTGGATGCTATATAGGACTCCTCTTCATTCCAGTAGTTACAGGTTATTGAGAAGAGATCGTCTCAGGATTTAACACATAAAAACCCTAGCCCGAGTTTCTTCTGGCCCCGACACCAGACAGTGTCAGGGCCAGAGGGAACTCGGGCTAATTAAACCCTTGTGGATTTGAATTTAGGCAAAGACCATTCGTACAAACAAACTTAGCTTTGTATAGTGATACTAGTACATTCAGACACACCACTGATTCCAAACGAGAAGTCGTTTATACCAATTTTAACAGATTTCATCCAAATTAGGTCAGTCATTCATTCTACTGGCCTCATATCATGACTCTCTGGACCTTTTGGTAAAGTCGTTTAGTGATTTAAATAGATATTACCCAGCGATTTTGAAATTGGGTCAAGGTCATTCATTTAAGTAAACTTCATATCAGCATGCAACCGACAAGATATCATGACAAGAGATCCCAGAGGGATCTTGGCGCCCACCATTGAATGATCTTCATAGGTTCCATGTCAGATTGATCTTTTCTCTACTTTTCCCTTCATTTTACTAATCTGTGCAAATTGAGACATCCCTCCAGTACTTTTCAAACAAGGGAATCCTAGCTATATAAGAAATTTGAGATTTAACGATAATGGCTGTTTGTTTGCCAGGTTGTTTTCAGGACAGACTGGTCCAAAAATGCAATACAAGGGACCAAGGGGAACCTACTTATGAAATTTGAGAAAGATCCATTCAGTACTTTGAGAAATAGAGATAACAAACTTCAATTGTCAAAATCCAAGATGGCTGCCTGTCGGCCATATTGTTTTCCAATTGATCTCAAAATGCAATTAGCATAACGAGGCACCAAGGGGAACCTCCATATGAAATTTGAGAAAGATCCATTCAGTACTTTCTCAGAAATAGCGATAACAAACTTCAATTGTCAAAATCCAAGATGGCTGCCTGTCGGCCATGTTGTTTTCCGATTGGTCTCAAATCGCAATATGCATAACTAGGCACTAAGGGGAACCTATATATGAAATTTCAGAAAGATCCATTCAGTACTTTCTCAGAAATAGTGATAACAAACTTCAATTGTCAAAATCCAAGATGGCTGCCTGTCGGCCATGTTGTTTTCCGATTGGTCTCAAATCGCAATATGCATAACTAGGCACCAAGGGGAACCTACATATGAAATTTGAGAAAGATCCCTTCAGTACTTTCTCAGAAATAGCGATAACAAACTTAAATTGTCAAAATCCAAGATGGCTGCCTGTCGGCCATGTTGTTATCCGATTGGTCTCAAAACGCAATATGCATAACTAGGCACCAAGGGAAACCTTCATATGAAATTTGAGAAAGATCCCTTCAGCACTTTCTCAGAAATAGCGATAACAAACTTCAATTGTCAAAATCCAAGATGGCTGCCTGTCGGCCATGTTGTTATCCGATTGGTCTCAAAACGCAATATGCATAACTAGGCACCAAGGGAAACCTTCATATGAAATTTGAGAAAGATCCCTTCAGCACTTTCTCAGAAATAGCGATAACAAACTTCAATTGTCAAAATCCAAGATGGCTGCCTGTCGGCCATATTGTTATCCGATTGGTCTCAAAACGCAATATGCATAACTAGGCACCAAGAGGAGCCTTCATATGAAATTTCAGAAAGATCCCTTCAGTACTTTCTCAGAAATAGCGATAACAAACTTCAATTGTCAAAATCCAAGATGGCTGCCTGTCTGCCATTTTGTTTTCCGATTGGTCTCAAAACGCAATATGCATAACTAGGCACCAAGGGGAACCTACATATGAAATTTGAGAAAGATCCCTTCAGTACTTTCTGAGAAATAGCGATAACAAAAGTTGTTTACGGACGGAGGGACGGACGACGGACGCAGGGCGATTTGAACAGCCCACCATCTGATGATGGTGGGCTAAAAATGGGCTTTTTGATTAATGACAAACACTCATTTCTAAATTCTCTATGAAATCGGTTTGGTGCAAATTTTGAGCTCAAAATAGCAATGTCATTTTTTTTTAACAAACTGCTTCAGCAAAATTGGAGAGGAAGTTTAAAAATACTTTTTGATGATGGCCATCTGGAATATCAACTCAATTTTATTGAAAGCCCTCATAGAACTAGAGTTCCATTATACATTCTAAGGTAGATAATAAGACCCTTTAAAAATTCTTTAAAAGCGTCTTCGAAACCACTTCATTAGTTCAAATTGAAATAGTTTCAACCAATAAATTGAACAATCTTTAGCAATTGGTAACGGTATCGGAACAGACTAGGAAAACTGATAACTGTTAAACGCTAGTGATCTTATTGACTGTTGGTAAACATATTATCTTGCAATAAACCCAGATGGCATAGGCTATAGAATAACATGTACTTACAGGCATTTCTAGTTAACTGCTAACTTGAATGGCGGAGGGGCTTTCTCGATGCATGGGCTTATTATAAAATAAATACAGTTGTGTTTTTTAGTGGCAACTGTGATACATTAATGTAATAGAGCTTTAAATGTATATTCATTATACACAACACCAACACAGCTTTTCCCTACATGACTTTAATCAGTTGTTTTTACAGGAAAAAAGTCAAATGTAGACAACTCAAATCCCTCAGAAGTTCCTGTAATAAAAGAAAAAAACACCATTATATCAATACAGCGTATAACGAAGACATCATATATATTCAAAATACTTTTGGATTATAAAGCAAAGGTATTCAAAATAATCTACCCTTAAATCTGATTTGTAGAATCATATCTGAGATATTTGAAGTCCATATGAATCAACATATCATTAATTCTGTTCTCTTGTTGATTATGATTATCATTTAATATGAATGACATCATTTAAGTAACTGTAATGCATTCTGCTATTATTTAATGACATACCATGCGATGTAATCTTCTGTAGAAAGATGTCTACTCTCCAATGTGTATTGTAACACAAGGAAATAGAAGAATCTGAATGTGATTGGAATGTACTTACTTAGCGAGAATGCTGTCCCTCTTGGCCAACCTGTTGAGTGAGTCGTCAGACTCTCCCTGTAAAGGAAAAAACATTCAATGAGCATGTATTAATGTAAGGTGAATGTATAATGTTATCCCAGATATTGGCAATAAACCGATTGTGAAGACAGTCTTAAACAATCATTTTTAAATTAGGAATATTTCTTAAGTGTTTTTGTGAGAAGTGTATACTTTGTCAGAAACATAGCATCTTTATCATATTTGTATTTCCTGTCAAGGATATGCCTGAACACATCAAGCTGACCATGCCATTTACCTCATTTGTAACGGCAAAATCTTAAAGCTATACGCCTGGAGCAAGTACATTTTTGTTTGATTTCATATTAGATCAGCGTTTATTTCTACACCTTTCTGAAGGCAAATTATATAAAGTACTAAAGGAGTTTACACAAGCAACACAATAGTCAATACTTAGTTCAATTTAAAATGAAATCAATTTAATATGATACCGTGTAAATTAATATGCATACATCAATTACTATAGGAACTTCCCCACCTTTCACAGTGACTGGTATGTGTATTAGAAGTATTTAACTACAAGTTATGTATATATATATACACATACCATACATTGTTATGTAATATATTGTAAGTGACCCAAAGCTATTTTCTAATATTAGCCCAGCAAACTACCATCATGAAACAATCAGATACTTATCATCTGATGCTTAACACTGTTAAAGCAATATATGTGCATGGAGAGTAGCTAAAACACCCATTTATTTCACACTGGCTAGTCAAATTCAAAAATTGAGCTAAAAGTTTACATTACCATTGTTCAATTCACATCATTATGAAAATACATCCGAGTGGAGCATGTGCAAGACAGAAACATATACATGTATATTGTTTTGTATTGTAACAGCCAAAACAGAGCTGAATTGTGTATATCCCTGCATTTCAGAAACTAGAGTTCATTTACTGGCGCCAGGGCTTTTTCTCTCTGGTTTAGGAAAGGGCCTTTTTTTTTCTCATTTTGGGAAGAAAATTTGTGAAATGGGAAAGATTTTTTCAGGAGTAAACTGCAAATTTTGGGAATTTGGCTTAAATATGAAACAATTTCAATTGGGAATGAGGCCCACTAACAGCCCAAAAAAGTTCTGAGTGCTTTTTCCAGGGAACAACTTACCATCCTTCTGATCGTGCCACAGATGGCGTAGGTTGTGTTTGAACCTGTCATACGTCCAGTGCTCTCATCAACCTAAAAACCACAATATCAATACATGTTTAATTTGTAAATTATAAGCGGTGGTACATTCGTGACATATCCCGACCAATCATTATGAATAGTATTGAAAACCAGTGCTTTTTATCAATCATATCATGATGATGGATAAAAATATCTAACGGAAAATTTAAGGCAGGTCTGTGAATATCCAAACTAAGAACTAAATTAATTATAGATTTCTGTTTGTTGTTGTGTCTGTATATAAAAGCATGGGTTTATCGCCACCTTAACAGCCAGTGTCATTTCATGTCCTTGCTGTAGCTGGTGACTACCTAAATGAACAAATAAGAGGCCTGTCACATGACATCCAGAGCAATTTGTCTTGCCCAAGTAGAAAAACATGACAGCAGACCGACTTGTTTCTAAACTCCCTGAGAAAAAACAACTGATGTGGTTAGTGTCGAAACATGCTCCTTAAGGGTCATCTATATAGCAGAATAGTGTTGAATTTCAAACACGAAGAAATACCTTAAGATTTGCACAAAAAATGTCATGTAACATACCAAAATGTTTATTTGGACATGTAGCTTCTTACAATCACCAATAATATGCTATAGATGCTACCAGTTTCTTCTGTAGAGTAACTTTGTGGTAAGATTGGGCATGGAATAATTCTTAGTCACGCAAATGATCAAACCTGAAAAACAGCCATGCTGTTATGTTCACAAGTGTCTATAGCACAGGGTAGGAGCATTTGTTTGACTGGATTTTACTGTATGTACGTATAAACACTTATTTTGTTTTGACCTTGAAATGCAAATGGCAGCTGAGAATAATATTACACAAATATGGCTTAAAGAAGGCATTTCAGTTAATAACAAAACTCCTATATCGTACTTTTAAGACAACTCATCATAGTAACATGAACATTTGAATGTCAATTTGTTAAAATGGTGAGTTTGCAGCCTTTTTCAGAAATAGGCATATTTTACCCCAAACTCAACAGTTGAACATTTTTTCATAAAAGCAGTCTTCTTGCCACTTCAAGAATACTTTATATTGTCTAATAAGAGCATTTTTGATGTTTTAAATACCTCCTTATAGGCCATATTTGTGTGATATCATTCAGGACCGCCATTTGCAATTCAAGGTCAAAATAAAAACAGCGTTTTTACATATAATAACGTCAAAGCTGGTCAAACCAATGCTTCTATTTTGTGCTTTAGACACTTGTGAGCAAAACGACATGGCAAGTTTGTGTAATATATGGGATACAAATGAGTTAATTATGTCCCCCTGAAACATGCATTTTTCTTACGTTTTGTTGAAATTTACAAACAGCTTAACAAATTACATGTCAACAGCAAGTCCCACGGTTTGCCATGATACATACTAAAAGTTCATCATGTTACTTCTGTGACATTGCACCATAATAGGGATTTATAGGCCTGTAAAATATCAATGTTTTGACTGGATTTGCTGTTTAGATGCCCCTTAAATCTTCACCTGAGGTTACGTAACTAGTGCTCTAGCTGATTGCGACTAACCTATTGCAGTCCTTATCTAAAAGGGAAGAAAAACCTTTGCCTTTCAAATTTCAAATGTATCATCAGAAGTTCATAACTAGTAATCAAAGTACTAAGACCACTCATAGCGATTGAAATAAAGAAGGGAAACAAGTAGTATATTATACAAGAGGCCCATGGGCCTTAACGGTCACCTGAGTTTTGAAATATCTAAGTTAATTTAATTAACCCTTTTTGGCCCTGCCCATCTGGGATCAGTCAGGGCCAACATGTGCATACCACCGAGCTGTCATCCCATGCTGATAATGTTAACAAAGTTAGAATGAAATCCAATACCAATCAGGGATTTTCCTTAAATATAAACAGGGTCCTAAAAAGATCCCATTCCCTTAATAAATCTTGTGAAAATTCCCAATTTGCCAGAAAAAATTCCCAATTTTGAAGTCACTTTTGAATGATTAAGCATGAAAGCATAAAGACCTATATTAAGGTAGTTTTGGAAAATAAAAAACAAAATGAAATAAACATAATATAAAGGCAATATTTATCAAAGAAAAACTGACATTTGTATGAATTTCCCAATTTTTCATTTTTCCCAATGTCACATTTTGCTGTGTAGACATTTCCCAATTCAAATTTCAATGGACCCTGGACGCAGTTGAAAAATTGTAGGAAAATCCCTGCAAATCTACATTAGACTACAAGTAAAAAATGTGATTTCCCTAAAAAAACTAGAGTTAAGTTTACCCCTTCCCCAGGAGCAAACCTGAAACCCCAGGGTCATGAAATTCACAATTTGGATGTGATGTCACACCCGATTTTATTGTATTTGCACCAAAATCTTAGCGACACCAAACAGCGTCGGAGAATTCGATGTTTTCATATAGTAGTCAGGGATTTTCCTACAAAAGACACAGCGTCCATTTAAAGGACCCATTCTCCTAAGAAATTGTGTGAAAATCCCCAATTTGCCACTAACAAATTTCCAATTGGAAGTCACATTTGAATGATAACCCTTTGCCACATGCAGGTTATAACACTTCAGCACTCTGTGCCAATAGTGCAAAGATACATTGTTGCAATGCAACATTATTGCGCTGACTGAAATATACATACACCATCTCAATGGCAGTTTTTGAGAAACTAAGCTTTGTTTTGATTAATTTTTCTAAACCTAATTTTGAAAGTGAAATAGTTGTTTTAGACATTTTTAGTAAGTTACAATTATGTTCAGAATTTCTTAAATTTTAATTCTGTGCTATTTTCTTTATAAAACCAACAACACATAACCACGAAATCAGCTGTATACAAACAGAACAGACAAATTTCAAAATATTTTGACAGTGTAATTTATAATTCATTGAATTCCTGTACATGAAATGATTCAACATTAACTCCCAAATGAAACAAACTGAATTTTCAAAGTTTTCACAAGAATATTTCAACAGTTCAGGTTTAAGCCTGGAATATTTTATATCCGATGTCGCGACGAAGGAATGTGTATCCGACCATTTTGGGTCAAATCTACCTTCGTTTTTCAAATGCCAGCGAGCGTAGTTATTAGTGTCGAGCTATGGTGGCAAACTGATTCTCATTGAAGAAAAGGTAGAAATAATCAATGGGACTTGCAGTATCAATATCAAAAGTTTCTGGAAGTACTGGCCCCGTTTCCCTAACAAAATCATTTACTGTGATCGGCGAAAAATCTCGGTCAACATTACCTAATGGCGGCGGTACAACTAGTCGCCGTTCGTCCTCATTTTCATTTAGAACATCGTTAAGATCAATATCTGACTCAATGTATTCAGGTCCAAAGCCATCGAACTCTAAATTATCATCATCGTCGTCAAAAATGTCGCGCAAAATCGTAGCCACAGCCGCCATTACGCCTCGTTGTTGTCACACTTTTCTACACTCATGACTCACACTTTCTAGGTTAATTTATTCAAAAAATTTCGTATGAATGACGTGTACAAATCTGATTGGTCGATGCATTGATATCTTCTTAAAATAGTATCAGGGATTTCCAGATAGGTGTCGCTTTCAATCACGGGATTTTCCATGTCTAAGTTTACCGAACCGGCATGGCGTCGAGAGGCGCTTACATTGAGATAACGTAGAGGCGTCGAGAAGCGCTTACATGGAGATAATGCAGAGGCGTCGAGAAGCGCTTACATGTGGCAAGGGGTAAAGGCGTCCAGAGGCGCTTACATGTGGCAAAGGGTTAAGTAAGTTTTATCTATAAAGACCTATACTTAAAGGTACTTTTGAAAAATAAAAAACAGCTATAGATAAAAAAATGGAACAAAAAATAATATAAAGGCAATATTCATCGTAGAAAAACTGAAATTTGTATGAATTTCACTTTTTTTTGTTTTTCCCAATGTCACATTTTCTCCCGTAGAAATTCCTACTGGACCCAGTTGAAAAGTTGTGGAAAATCCCTGGTAGTGCGTTCTGCCCCTACACTAGAAATGGTATCAGGGCCAAAGGAACTCGGGCTAGACAATTGACTGGAAAGCTGAGTACAAGTGTTGGCTATGTAATGTAATACTGGCTGCTATTTTGTTTACGAAAACAATTTTGCTGTCTGTGTGCCGGTCACTACTATTTTATCAATGAAGTAAAAATGCGAGTAAATGGCGTGGGCCGTCATCAAAGTAAAAACAAATATGCGTGTCATTCAAGTCTAAAACTACATTCAACACTTACATCAGCAATGTTCAGCTGGATAGATGCATGGTCTTTAGCAGCAATGATTCGGTTACTGGCAGAACTGTAACAAAATGTTACAACTTCAAATACAATACAGTAAACATACTGTAACAAAATGTTACAACTTCAAATCCAATACAGTAAATATAATCATCTGGAATCTCGTACAAAATTAGGTTGAGAACAGTTTTTGTTTATTGCCAATTTTCATCAATTTCACTGTCCGAAATCACCATTTTTAGGCGATTTTTTTTTTATGTATTCTGAATTTTTAATGCTGTGTCCACACTAAAGTAATTGCTTGCACAGTTAATTCATTTTGCATCAGTTATGAACTTATATTCACACAGAAACCCAACAGAGTTTGTTAACAATATTATTTGATCAATTGTTTAGTTCTCCAATGAACGACACGATTTCTCATTAATTCTGTTGAGGAAAAGGTTAATGATGAATTCCAAAGGTGCATAGGGATATTAGACTTTTTCTCAGGGGTAGTGAAAAAATATGGCTACTAGTAGGGTATAATTGGAAAATGTTCAGAATGGAACATCCCTGATCATGATTCAATTATATACCAAGAAATCACAGGCATGTCTGCTTATTGACTGTATTCAGTTAAATATTCATAAAGCCAATAAAATAATACTGGTGTCTTAATTCACAACAGATCCACCACTTGTCTTCTACTTTTCATGTCTATTTTCGTTTCATTCACACAAGTACCTTCACATGTATCACGAATATTTCATTTTTCAACCGTGCATGTATCTGGGACAAACTAAAAGTTAAAAACCAAGCATCTAGCCCTACCTATATGTATATATATAGGCCTAGCGAGTAATTGTCAATAAACAGAGACCCAAAGCAATACATTTAGTGTATGCATTCGATTTCCCCTGTTTCAGTCATTGATGATCAGTAAAACATGCTTGTTGTAATTACCATTTCCTTGGGATGTACATATCCACGAACTCTCCAGCTTCGTTCTGCATGCTGATTTTGTGGCTGATAACCTGTAATAAACGACGAAATAGATACAAATCTGGTAAAACGCAACTTTATTTTACAAATCGAGTTTGATCGCTTCGGCACGTTACCTCGCTAGCAAATGGCGAATGAAAAAGGAAGCACATGTGTTGTACCACAATGCATCAGTACCGGTCACGGGAGATAACTCCTACAT
Organism: Pecten maximus; assembly: GCF_902652985.1. Classification (NCBI taxonomy): domain Eukaryota; kingdom Metazoa; phylum Mollusca; class Bivalvia; order Pectinida; family Pectinidae; genus Pecten; species Pecten maximus. The sequence continues at coordinate 40,988,984 of NC_047018.1, forward strand.
ACATATTGAAGTAGGTTGCATGCTACTATAAATTAATTAATAGCAGAGGAATGCATTTAAATGGCATTATGACATTGATTACAAATATGTTCTCAGCTTCAGCTCATTACAATACAGAACACGCTCTTAATATATATTTTAAAAAACTAACTCAAATAAGATGGCCAAACATACTTTTTAAGTATAAATGCTTGGTACGGTTACTGCATGTATATATGTATCTTTCTTGACGGCAAACGATATTTTGTGCACACGTCAAGATGAAGTTTTTTTTTCCACATGTATAAATAATATCAATTATGAACGTGGAAAAAACCAATAATTTTCTTTTTCATCTTATTTAGAGTGTCCAATTAATTAAGGACTATATATCATTAATTGTATAAGAAATCAGCATCTTCATTTCTTTCAGCTTTCGCGTTTCTTTATTCAGCTCGTTATCATTTTATCTTCATTTGTAGTTAAACCATCTCTTACTTGGACGGTAGAATACAACTTCGTTGTCCTAGACCTTTTCCCCCTTTTTAAGGCTTGAAGATCTCCCCATCGACATTTTACACTCCACAAATATTTCAACCGTGAAATTCCTGTGTTACAGTTCATTCGCTTTGTCCCTAAGCTACAGTCTCTGATGTTTGTCTACACATAACCTTTATGATCGCTTTGTGAATTGAATTTAAAAATAATAGATGGTTTCGATATAACTCTAAATATTTGTATTATTTAAAATTATGCAACATGACTTAATTAATAAAAATGAATTACATAATGTGTATATTTCGGTTGATATTTTTCCATCTTCCATTCGGGATTTATGAACTTTTTGACCTAGATTTACTGAAACACTTAGGAGGAAGAAAAAGCTATATGATAAAACTAGGTCATTAATCAGAATGTCTCAAATTGGTCGTGTCGCGATGTTGCATTGGCGCCGACAGTACGACAATGTAAAGGGCGTCAAAATTACAGCTACATGTATATCTGGAGAAGAATCAGGATACTTTTTCTCAGTTGGAGCTTGCTATTCTTGCTATTTCTCTAGAAGTACTGGGGATATTTTTCTCAAACTTCATATGTGGGCTCTCCTTAAGCTTGGTCCCTGCATGGTCACGAATAATATTTTGAATCTGATCCAGAGAACAAAATGGTCGCTATACTCCGCCATCTTTGATTTGGACAGTTGAAGGCTGTTGTTTTTATTTCTTGAGAAGAACTGGAAGACAGTTCAACGGTAGTTGAAGTTTTTTAAATTATTATTTATAATTTTAAACATATTCTATTTTTAAAATGAACAAGGGATTGGGCACAAGTTAATTATTAAAACTTATTGGAGCCTTCTCCCATCATAGATTTACAATTATGTGATAACAATGGACTAAGCATAAACATGGAGTAGATATATATAACAATATGTATTCCACATGAAAGTACTCTCAAAATCTATTGTTGGATTTGATGCAACTTTGCACACATCTAAACACCATAGTGTTAAGGTATACAGAAAGGTTTTAATTACCATTCAAATCTTATGATCTGTAGACCGGACATTTTTTTTCTTGGATCTGTCCTAGATTCTTTTTGTTATTAATTCTTACAAAAATATCAGAGATGGCCGTCGCTGTTTAATTTCAATAACTCCCTTGATTTTGTGTTTAATGAAGTGCTCCTCTGAGCCTATAACTTTGACTGTGTCGGTTTTGATGTTGTGTCCAGTGTTGTTGCAGTGTTTGTGGATGACTGATGTTGATCTGGATAGATATTCTTTCATCCGTACGCTTACAGGTCTTGCTGATTCACACACATGCAAAGTCTTTTGATTTGGTCGAAATATATTGAGGCATATAAACATTTGTTTTTGCCTGGGAAAAATACATAGAGGATATCTAAGAGTGTCTTCAGTCATATCAAAATATTTGCCACACGAGTGAAAGATATCTGGCATTACATGTACTGAAGATACTGTTAGATATTCTGTTTTTTACATTTTATAGCAAGTTTTTTCGAGGCAGCTCAATCTCTCCCAGAATTAATTGCAGTCACCTGTCAACGACTCACAAATGGACGTACGCCAAATCGTGAATTATGCATTCTATCTTGCATTATGACGTCATATAACATGACGGTGAGTTATATGGAAATCTTAATTTTTCCCATTGTCGTTTTTTAGCAGTGTTCTGATTTTTTTCACCAAAGGGAAATATCAGAAAAGGTAATATTTTTCACTAATGAAAAATATACTTTCATAGAATATCACTTTTAAAATATCACGTTTATAGAATGAATAATTTTCGATATTTCACTGGTCAAAATGTAATTAAACAAGGCATGTCCTCATAATGCTTATTTAAGGAATACTTCCTGTTATTCATCGTTTACTGGTGTGTAAACCGCATTTTTTACGTCAGCGCATCATGATGAAATAAACGAATGAAATATCTGTAAACAAAAATGCAGTTAACACACCAGTAAACGATAAAAAAAAAAACTCCCAAAAAAAATCCATTTTTCCTTATATTTACATTTTAATTTGTGTTTTTATTCAATGTTATCAATAAATTAAATCGGCATTCATTTGTCGGCGCTTTAGGAATAGACGGAACAGCCAGACAATTAATTGGTTTAAACAGTATTTTATTTTGTAAACAGCAAAGTTGTACACATTACATGAATGTAAGGATTCGAAAACAAGCCTAAAGCTTATATTAATACGTCTCCTTATAAAAGAAATAGCAAAATATATACAGGTGACGGTAAGTCAAAAGAGCATGGATATGGTATGTTTAATACAAAGTTTAAACCAGAAAAATTAGGTAATAATGAAAATCATAATTCAAAATCTTAATCCATGTCCCAACTGTGTCAGTACCAGTATGTACATGATACATGTTGGCGCATATTCTATTTAATACATTATTATGATAAACATGTTAAATATATTATATTTAGAGATATGATGCCATTGAAGGCAGATAAATTAATCAGACAATTAATTGAATCGCTGTTTCCAGTTTGGCGGGAAAGGTTGTCAAATACAAGAATAAACAAAAAATAGTTCCACATTAACATCGTCTTTTTATTCGATTCAGGTGAGATACTTCAAACATATTCTCATTTCATCGTTATATTTGAGTTAATTCTACCATATTCCATTAATATTATATTGTGTAAAACAAGTCGAAACAGAAACGAAACAATGTCTTCCTACGCTTCAAATTTGAATATTCCTCCTCTGGTCAACTCGATGAGATATGTTTCAATGTCACATCGTGGACTTATCTAATCTAAATGTTCATATCAGATTGCAGCCCAACAATGTATGGCAGAATGTGTGATTATGATTGTTTCTCAAACTGTAAAGATCGCATTTGTGAAAAGAAAACTGCGAAGGTAGCAATCACATTTTTGGGCAAGCAATAGGTTTTCTTCATATTTACAAAAAAAAAAAAAAAAAAAAAAATGAAATCTTTCTTTGAGCATATTGTATCTATAAGTCATACAAGTATATACAAATGACGCGAAAAGGGTGTTATTTATCCATCAGCTTACAGTTCTAGTTGAAAATGTTTTATATTGTACTTAGGATTCTGTAGGAATTTCTGTTGAATTTTTAAATACCTTGTCGGCTGGTCACAGCTTCTCTTGATATGGAATTACATCATATTGTTCAACCAGAAACAATATTTTGTTTTGTATACATTTGTATATGAATTACACATCAATTGGGATTGGTTTGCGTTCAATGAACATGACGCCATTTTTATGATGAAGTGATTAATGTAACACAACATTGAATACTGAAGTGGAGTGCGCATATGGAAACAAAATATAATCACATATTACAATACCTATATATTCACAACAGTTGAATGACGTCACTGCAACGATGGATGGAATGACGTCATGTCGACAATTCACTCCCATCACGTCAACGATGATACCAGGTTTGAAACTCGCGCATGCAGGAAGGACATTACCTTGCCACGAACATCGAAGATCAAGTTTGTATACATTATAACATCCAGCTTGTAATTATGCATTTATTTGATTATTAATCCTCCACTTTGCATCACCACTTTCCAGTATCACACTGAAATCTTCAATTTCAAGAACAATGGATGACGGACAACGAATAACATTCACCATCGACTACGACAACATACCCCTCATGTGACCTACAAATGCATATAAAGAGAAATATATTTTCACAACATAACTTTACTCGCTATATCGAACAATATATCTTTTTTTTACATTAAACCCATATTTATACCATCAAACATTTTTGCTATCTTTATTATTTATTCTGTGTGACGATTGGCTTGCAAAATAAGATCTTCGGTCAATCAAACTGGATTTTACGTTGACGCTACAGATCTGTATTTGTCATATTCGCTAGCTTTTACAGTATAAGCGTGACTCGTAAAGAGCAGAAATGTGTTTTGATACTTAGATATTCCTGCATGCCATGATAACGTCTTGTTTTTGTTGCATTTTTATTAAAATTGTACAAAAGAAACGCGAGATCTTAGTTTCTTTCAAAAATAATTGAGAGCTTGATACAAAAAAGCCAAAATGAATCTAACTATACCATAAACTGTTTCATCGTTCTTGGACTTGTCAGTGATGCTAAGGACCTTAAGTCTTGAAGAGACAAAACTCAAAATAGGTCCAACAGAAGTAAAAACTCACACTGATGAGGCGCAAAAGACACCACAACAGTTCAATAAATTTCTTAATTTTCGTAATTTTCAATATTTGATTTCAAAAGAACATGAAGTAGCATGTTTACAGTCTGAACCGTTTCACTAGTCAAATGTGTTAAGCTGTTACAAGCATGTTACGATAACTCGTGGACTTAAAATTCCACCAACAGTGTCTAAAACAGCCTCAAGGGATTGCATTGAAGATTCACGACATTTAATTGTCACCATTATAAACGAATTTTCGGAAGTCCTCGATATTTCTAGCTTGAAACTGTTCTTTTAGTAGTTTCACAACTGAAGAAAACACAAACTTGATAAATAAGATGGTAAATTTTTCATAAAAATAACTTTACTGTGTTTACAGTAAGTACAGTATGAACATGAATCAAACAGGTACTGTTGTCATTCTTTTTTGCGACATTGATGAAAATAGTTATATAGTACATAATATCGAAAGTCTGAAGAATTTTTATTTGACTGCCGATATGATACAAAAAAACAAAAAAGAAAAAAAAAAAAAAAAGAAAAAAAGAAAAGAAACAAAAAAACAAAAAACCAACAAAACGCTATAAAACTGTAACCCTTCCGGGGTATGATGAAAACTCACCAGTAAATATCAGTCTTCCTGTATGGTGTTTACAGATGACCTCCTTTTTGTAGATAATAGATCTTCAGTTTTTGTGTCCTCTTCTGGATCATCACCATATTTATCAGATAAGTTGATGTCGATCCTTCTATTATTCTCCCACTCTGAAATTCGTCTGAGTGGAAGGCAAATTAAACCCCCCAGTACAAGAGAGACACCGCTAAAGTAAAATGCTTGGCTATAATTTCCACTCATGTCAGACAATGCTCCTGTAAAGAAATGCAGCCAACGTCAGTAATGAATATGTTTAGGGATGACTGTTTGATAAATGGGATATAATTTTCCTTTTTTTTTCTTCGATATATGTCATGTCCTACTTGAATATAAACCTAAACTTTAGTATTTCTTTTCACATTCTATACACATGAAAAGTTTATGTAAAAAGATAAAATGTATAGCATCATCATTTCACAATTCAAATGAAAAAAGTCCATATCTATATCCCTTTCTTGCAGATTTAATTAATTATTTCTCATTTGCGGCATATTGGTGATGTAAATTGCACTTTGTGCAAACATTGCCCTCTCGATGGCAGTTTTGGTCATTAGTGAGTATACTAGCTACCTATTACTTGAATAGACATAGAGTGCAAGGCGCCGGATCTTTTCCTCATCATTAATAATTTTACGATGTCTCTTAACCTCTCTCTGTAATAGACACTCGAGTTCAATAAACTACAGTACTAGTATATATCGCATGTATCAAATATTGTCAATTGTGTCAATTTTGTGAGCTGATAGGTTGATATATTCTTAAACTGATATTTCCGATCAATTGTAATGTTTCAGTGGAAGATTATATCACATTACTATCAGCCGAACCTCGTTATTTCAGTATCAGCTAGGCAATGATAAAACTTCGATATATCCCGAGTATTCAAGGTTACTTAGTATATTTCATATGTAATTTCCACTTTTGGAACTGAATTTTCATCTCGAGTTAAGAAGGGATTTCGAGCTATCAAAATTCGAAATAACAAAATTTGACTGCATATATGTTTTAACACACAATGAAAAAAATATACAGTGTAGTGTAAAGACACTTGTAGACTCTAAATATAGTTGCCAATGCAATCAATAATAAAAAAAATCCCCCCAAAAACAACAACTATGAACGAAAGAGACAAAACAAAAATCAAGAACCATGTGCAAATGCCTGACACATTTCGTAAGGATTTGTCTTTGTTTTCGTCGACATACTCAACACATTATATTACTGGCTTTTGGATTTCATTCATCATGATTCATACCTGCAATGGGAGACCCAACAAATGTAGATAATCCCATGCTTAGGCCCAGAATGCCATATGAACTGCTGAGTTTGTGAACCCCAAATAGCTCGGCAATAAGTATGCTTCTCAGACAGGCAAACACCGCTGTTAGGCATAAGGTGATACATATATACAGACATATATCCGTAATATGATTTCATCTGGATCATGCAGCTGTTCTTTTCTTCTGTACACTAACTATTCAACCATTGAAATCATTATATACATTCCAATTTTTCACAATCATAATCAATTTAGATGCAAATAATTGATACATGTTTTACAGGAAACAGAAGAATGATTTTTTTCTGGTCATCAGACTTCAAATATCAAAAATAAAGTGAGAAATTTTAATCCGAAATTGCATTTGACAGTATACCAATTTATGGCTTCCACGCGTATTTTAACTTACCAATAACTGCTCCAAACAAGACTGCGTAGATTGCAAGGGCAACAAAACTAGTGTAGAATGGTACAAAACAAGTAAATACTCCACCTATCAACTGGGCAGAATTGATGATTATCAGAGTGTTAGCCCATGGTTTGTCCGTCACGTAGCCAACCAGAACACGTGTAACAGTGTTAGATATACCGATCAATGAAATCAGGAATGTACCCTGATTGGCAGACATATTGAGATCGCTAGCGAAAACAGGCAGAAAATTAAACGGAATGTAAAATCCTGCAACAAATCGTAAATAATTATATAAGGAACAGTTTTATAAAGAGTAGTACAGTTATTTTAAAACATTGACATTCTTTCTTTACATGTCATAATTATCAGGTGCATATATGTTACTGCATGCTGTTAATGATCTTTGTCTAGTTAACACGGAATCATAGTAACCGTAGGTTTGTATTCATAAACATTACATTTTTACCCCCTTATCCATCTCTCGATCTGTGTTATAAAAGTGCTTTGACTTAAATTGGGAGGAGGGGGTCAATTAGATACTGGAGTTTAAGATTAAAAAAACGTGTCTGTTCGTACTGATACATATACATACCAAGCATAGCGACAAAACACGATGTCGCATAAATCAGCATAGTTGGACTTTGAAAAAGCGAAAAGTCAAACATGTCTTTGATTGAAGACAATACGTGTTGAAAGCACATATCGGAATTCCTTTCAGCTTCTTTATCGTATTGGCGACTATTAGTTTGATAAGGTTGTCTGATGTTTTGCTCAGTTCCCAGTGGTCTGTAGGTAGAGGAGGCAATAATACAGTTTAGCATGATAGCAGAAATAACCCACATTGTTCCACGCCAGCCGTATTCTTCCAAAAGAAATTTGCCAAGAGGAGCAAATACAAAGTTGCCCACTCCTGCTCCACAAACAGCCAGTCCCATGGCCAAGGCACGTCGTCTTTCGAAGTATATACCGATCATTACGATTGACGGTAAGTACATCATACTAAATCCAATACCTATAAAATTGATCAAACGATTACGAACCTTACATTCTTAAGTCTGTAAGTTTTCGTATTAAGCGTGCTCAGGAACTGCCCATTGACCATTATATACTCACTCGTATTTTGCATACGAAACATACCAAACAATTACGAACCTGTAATACTATGATTTTTGCTAAGTTACCAAACAAAGGCATGCATTGTCGTAAAAGAACATTTAAAAAAATGCCAGTTATCAATATGTGACAAACTGTTACAGATCGATACTTCATTATTGTGTTCTAACTTTTAAGATGCATAAGAGCAAAATAGATCGGCGATCTTCAATACAAAACCAATCTTTAAATACAGTTTACTACAAATATGTATTTTGTTTTAGATAAAAAGACAATTACATTTACTTAACATTTCCTACTTCGTAGACATATTTTTGTCCCCATTAATGGCCAAGTGTAACCCTACAGCATATTTGATAGTATATACCACATTTGTATTCTGCATAAAATTTAACAGTTTGTTGTACTTTTCAAATATTCTATCGAGTGTCGTCATTATCTACTATTGAAATTTGTAGATACCCGCAATCATGCTGTAAAAGATGATCATGACGTCCAAGTTTTGGGAAAATGAGGAGAGAAAGAGCCCACTGCTTGCGATGACTGCGCCACTTGCTGCCACTCGTCGACTTCCGTATTTGTTGACCAAGCCACTGACAACTGGCCCTAACAAAATACAATGCAGCGTAATATTTTAATGCACATGTATACACGTCCTTTACTGATCATATATACTTTCAACAATATTAACAAACCAAACTCTTAAGGTCATTACCAGATGTGTGAATGTAACGCTTTCTTTAACCAAACATGTGCATTTTGTATTGAAGACCGGTTTTGAAGACAAAACTGCTATTAACCTGACAAGCGATACACCTGAGTCCGGTATATCATGCACGCATAGTATAGATGTTTCTGCAGGAACATTTATTTCCATTCTAGTGTTTCGATATCTTAATTACTTATTCATCGCCACAAGGAGGAGAAGAACAACTGAAGGGAATATTGCATTTCGTGTAATTATATGTACAGGGTGGGCGGAAACAGAAATCGGACCATATATTTTGAAAGTGTAATTCGCGTTCGGCGTATTTGTTGATTGTAAAATATGTCTTAAGCATGGTAGCTTCAGTTTATGATGCTATTAATTTCTTTTCGGGATGGAAGAAAAAGAAAATAGTATTATGCTTAAAATAGACCGTGGTCGTCATCATAAAAAGGAAGTTCTTGATAAGATGCCATCGGCCCCATCACAAGGTTATAGGTTATAACGTCACCCTCTCAGCTTGAATGACACGATTGGAAAAAGATATTGTTTTTTGGTTTATATATTGTAAAAGCTAAAATGAAGAAACATTTTATGAGATAAAACAAATAAATTGTCATACTCACCAAAAACTAAATAGTTTCCAAGCATTATCGAACTTAACAGTTGCGTTTTGGCTTTGCTTTCTCCGAAATATCTAAGGAACTCCGGAAAGAAAACTCCAAACGTATAACACACTCCATCAATCAAGAAATTTAACATGAAGGAGGAGAAGGTAACTAACCATCCCCATCCACCGTCCGGCGCGTGAACAGTCACTTCTGACATCGCTGATGGACAGATTTCTCATCAAACATGGTCAACATGATGTTAGATAGTGTATTACATTGGGCTAGAAAAGCACGGGATTAAGATTATATCAAGTATTCGGCGGACAAAGAAAGACAAAAATACCCAAAAAACCAACAATATGTGAGTTAGAATTAATGTTACCATTCAATAGGATTGTACAAATGACACGCCAGTTAGCAATACTTAAAATACTTATTGAGAGTAAGATACACTAAAGCCAAAACTAAGTAAAACTGTATCATAAAGCTGTTTCGTCCCTCTAGATAGTAAATCTAAACGTCTGAGTAACGTCCCTTGTTACTGTTGTGATAGATGCAGACGACAAAAATGGCTGACGGTGCCAGGCCCTAAGGCGATGATGCAATATTATTGAAATTAGCACATTATAATTAAAGTTTGGTGTGCTAAAACCATTATAGCCTTGCTATGTTGAGAAGGAAACTATTATCCCTTACTATTGTCTTTAATAGAATAGTACATTTGCGAGACAATTCCATTTCTTCACAATACTAATGTTCAAAGGTCAAAGTGTCAAATACATCATCAGTAATGCAAATCGTTTATGTACTTGCCAGTTTTCCGTATATCGATGAATAAACGCTGATTGAAATAGAAAAAACAAAAAACTTCGTCATGCACTCACTGTGTTTCACTGTAGATGTAGAACAGGATATTCGTATGTAATTCTAGTGTGATGTTCCATAAATAGAATCAGTCATTACGCTGAGTTATGCGGATTCACATTCGTGCACCTGCGCATACGGCTGTAGGTCAGTCGACATAATAAACATCTGACAAGGGCCTATTATTTTTATATCGAGCATGTCACATGGACGTTTTTAATGTCATAGTTAACGGACAAAATAGAATGGTAGTAACATTTTAACCTACTTACATTTGAAAAGAGCAAGCATATTGATGTGAAAACGTTGTATGATTATGTGAATACGTCATTTCTTTATATATTGACACTACACATTTCATTTTAATATTCATATTCCGACACTATAAAGAACCACATAAATAATACAATCATATACTGTAAATCGACTTATTTTCGCGGAAACTTAATTTCACACTTTCATGACTAACCTACTTGTTTACAGTACCTCATTTAACCAAAAAGTTTACACTACCGTAGGGGTATTATGCGCATATTATACGTGTACACTGTATAAATACACGTGGTAGGATTTCGATACAGGGGCCTGGCACGTTCCCACGTAACACATAGCGATACGTTGATGTAATCATGGAAGATTTTCATACACATCATGTACATTTGACCGAGAATAGAATATTTTTTCTTCCTTGTCTATTTTACATATACAAAATAAATGATTTCTTGGGCATAGAACTATGTTTAAACATCAAAACACATGCACATTATGGTGTAGTAGAAATTTTATTGATAAAAAATCAAAATTGAAAATTCACTTATTAAAAATTGAATTGTTGAAATCTTCATATTATATTTGTAGGAATGAGTAGAAAGTGATCTTTACATATATCAATAACTCCTAGAAATATACAATAACATATTGTAAGCATTATCAGCTTTAAGGCATTTCTACGAGATGCTGGATTTGCATATTTTTATCAACGGGTCTTACACATGTAGTTCCTTCTATTTATGCCAATAGCCTTGTGAATAAAGGATAGCATATTTACATATTTTCTATCAATATCTAATAATTAAAGCAATACAAATAAACTTTTTTTTACCGAGGAGGTAAAACCTGATTTAGCCTAGGGTTACTCTTCCTCAGGGTTCTCTAGGTAAGTAAAAGGGGCGAGTTACATACTAATACATAGGGGCCGCTGTGTCATCACTTCATCACTACCCCTCCATCTCTGGTTCCCGAGATCGAAACCCGTGTTGGGCAGTTGCCTGGTACTGACCGTAGGCTGGTGTTTTTTCTCCGGATATTCCGGCTATCCTCCACCTCCAAAACCAGACACGTCCTAAAATGACCCTGACTGTTCATAGGCCATTAAACAAAATGAATCAAACTAAACCAATACCAACGCATACGGATATATTGACTTGAAAGATAAGAATATGAATACATATAACAGCAAATACATTGATATATAGCTAGAAACCTCATTATCACAGAAAACACAAATATGCTTATAGTACTGATGTTTAGTTAGATATAAAACATGATAATATAGAAAAAAATATTAAAAATTGCCAGAATACATGCTAATATAGCACACATTAAATTGGTTTTATATTCTAAAAGTACACACACAGTAATATCTAATTGGTCTCTTTCTAAAAGTGCTACATTTGTAAGTCAATATGATCATCTCGCATTACTGGGAAGCTGATTTCAGATTTGACAGTCCAATACCATAAAGTAACTAGAGCAAAATTGAGTCCTGTACCTTGGGATATACAAAGGATTCTGTTCAGTCCGGCATGTTACCATTGACTCCGTTATGAAGACTTAAACGAGAACGAAAATAAACTTGGAACAAGTCTATTTACACATTTAAAAATAAGTAACTATTTTCTGTATAATATATATATATATATTTATATAACATAGAAACACAAATGACGAAGAAAGATAACTTCATGACGCGTGCCCTGACCGGGCCTCGAACTCACGATCTACGGCACCTAATCGCCTAGTCAGAAATAACCGCAGCTTATACCACTGCGCCACATCGGCGTTCTAAAAAGAACGTTTCAATGACGCAGTGATGGTCGGCCCGATACCCTGACATGATCATTGTGGAAGTCGTCTATTAGATGATATGAATACTTGGATCACAATGCATTTACATACATGGATACGAATTGTACATATATAATAAATATTTCTCTCGGTACAACTACGACAGGAAATTCAAATCTATATCTTCGGATCACCAACACATAGCGTATATGATACATTGTGCTAAACTCCAATATTAGTGTACCCTGTACCTTCTGTCAACATCAGTTACAGTATATCCTGTATCCTGTACCCCAGGTCACTGTAAGAAATAATATAATAGTGGTTTTTTAATGGACGATCTGAATAAGTCCGAATTAAAGGCACCACTCACGAGGAAAGTTTGGAACGTATCAGTAGTAGTGCATACTGAACTGTCGAAGTCAAATAACCCTTGTCACTTCAACCTTTAGATATCTTTGAGTACATAAAACAAACACTAAGATATGTGAAAGTTAAATATCATTTCACCATCATACAACAGCTAAAGTTATATTGATTAAACATGTATACATAGAGGTTAGCTGTTTGTTGGATATAGTATTGATTCCATGAGTTACTTATTTTTGAAAAGTTACAAACGACGTGAGCTTTAGCAGGTGTCTTTTGTTACTTTCAAAAGAATAATCAATAAGAGTGAAATGGATGCTATATCCAACAACCACAGTCATGTGACCTGATATGCAAATAAGGAGTAGTGATCTTAAAAAAAATCGTTTTCATAATAATAATTAAATGATTATTTTTGAATTTCTTTAACCAGGGACAACTATATGACACATTAATGGCAAAACGTGTTTTCTTACTATAATGTCTGAAAATCTCTATATATGTATAAACATGAATGAATTAGGCGCAGTGTCATCTGTTTCTCGCCAAAAAATTGGACTTACTACAGGTACTGTCACTGTGTGTGATGTTTCTGCGAAAGTGGTTTGTTATTAATGTTTACACAAAATGTGCTGCCATTTGCACATTCTGTTCGACACATTGTTTCAATGGGTCGCTTTTCCCAGAGAATATTTTGAAATGAGTCTCGACTTCCTTCACGATACCGACATTTTTGGTGTTTTCCTCTGGTGCAATAAAACCATAAATGTCAAAATCATCGAGAGAATTCTTGTCGGATAAGTCGTAATATTGATCATAAATTAATAGTTATGTAAGTTTGTACAACAATTCACAACCTGGACATGGCGGTTCCTTGTGAGGTCAACAAAAACATGTGAAAGGAAGTACGTAAGGAAAAAATAGGTCAAAGGTTAAAATCAAAAGACCAGAAGGTCATATATTACTGGTGGTACACGCCATGTTTATGCAACAGTCAACACGTTTACACTGTAAAAGTAGAGAGTATAAGGTCACCTTTCTAGCTCAGACTAGCGGGGATTTCCCTTCAATCTGGTGGCAGGATGTTTGCATTGAGAGTGAAAGGTCCGTAGTTCGAAGCCCGGCACGGGCAGGATATGGTCCAAGATATTATTATCTCGACGTATCGTGGTAGATATATACATGTTATATCAAATGTTATTTGATCAGTTGTTAACAAAAACCAAAATGGAAAATTATCACATTTGTTTCTGCGCCAGTTGAAAAAAAGATTATGAATAAAAAATTACAAAATTAATCAAACACGTTGTTTGAGGATAAACCATCCATGATGTATCGTCTGTAATTGTACGAAGTTCAGTTCTTGTTTGTCCAATGATTCCTTTCAAAAACAAAGTTATTAACTTCTTTTACTTTGTGACATGTCGATGTCTACGGAAACACTCGCAGATGTTGCCCGTGTGGCAAAGTTATCAATAAATCAAATCACATTTACAGATTACCTCCCTTACTGACTCATTCTTCACTGTAATGATTTTTAACAGGAAAGAAAATAATCAGCTTTGTGACATGTACGTTATCGCTTGAGACACCATCCGCGGGTCATTTGAAGAACGAGCAATCTGATGAGAACAAGGTTAAATATGTATTTTTCACATGCAAACAATTTCTTCGGTCGCTTGAATGTAAGATGTCCACCATCGATTGACAGCGGAACTATTTTGTCTGTCAGGATAGTTCACTCCTGCTGCGATTAGAAAAGCAAATCACTCCGCACTTTGCAATCAAGTCCTTCAAAAGATCCGCTCTCTTATGACCATTGATCAGGATTCCTGTAAATAGATCCGTATGGATAATTAGAGGATTTTAAAAAGATGCACAAGGAAACTGCTCATTGGAATATAAATTTGTCAGTACTATGTGTGCTTAAATACTATAAAACTGAATCAAACAGGTGTTTCCTTCCTCTATATGAACCGGAGTTGCGCAATATTCATACAAACGGATGCCATCTTTTGATGAACTAATTATATTTTATTGTTTGCTTGCCTTTAAGATCAAATGCCACTCTAACAATCTGAGATTACCTTCTTAGAAAATTATTGAAATTATTTACCTCTGTAAAACCTCCACCTCTTTCCCATTAATTTGGTTTGTTTGGTTTGTTTTTGTTTAACGTCCTATTAACAGCCAGTGTCATTTAAGGACGTGCCAGGTTCTGGAGGTGGAGGAAAGCCGGAGTACCCGGAGAAAAACCACCGGCCTACGGTCAGTACCTGGCAACTGCCCCACGTAGGTTTCGAACTCGCAACCAAGAGGTGGAGGGCTAGTGTTTAAGTGTCTGGACACCTTAACCACTCGGCCACCGCGGCCCCTCTTTCCCATTAAGAATTAATCGATTGTAGCATTTATTATGAATTACAATTACACATCTACACCCTTGAAGATTATTGTATTGCAATGTCAAAATATGAACCGAAATAATCGAGCTAATATATTCTCTCTCCCGTTCCATAGTTCACATGTCCCCTTTGAGGAAATATGAGAAGAGCAGTATCATATGATATAACAAATGATTAAATCTAAATCACCGAATCAATTGCAAATAACTTATTGATATATATTAAATATTACGCCAGTTTACCTCTGACATGTCAGTAAAACAGACCTTTTAAAATAAGAATCGCCTTAAAAATGTGTTGATAGGACTTATGATAGTTAAATCTCAACCAGCATGCACCAGTTCAAGCAGGATTTGGCATGTTGTCCTTTTTTGGAAAGAAAATAACATTAGAATCGAACAGAAACTTCACATGTATTTGTATTTAGACTCTTTGCATATTTAAGTAAATATCCTTAAATAATACCTATGTTGACAAACGAAGCCATTCTTTTCATCACAGCTGGCAGTTTTCATAGATCCGATTTGGAGTCCATTCTTGTTTTGGATGTAAATAATTCCTACGCACAGGTGAGTGCTGCTTGTCGGCGTGGGTAACCAAGGTTGATCACTTGTCACTCCGGTCCAGATCAGCCCTGATACATCACCACTCCCGACTGAAAGTGATTACTTAAATGTATTTTTCTGATAACATCTTCCTGCTAAGTGTCACGGCGTGTTTTGCGTAATAACAGAAGAGACATTTGCATAGATGGAATAATGATACTTTTTTATATTGTTATTGGAATAGAAACATGTATGATGGTAGTGGAACACATAAGCGTTTGGAATGATGGTACAGGTAGAAAACACTTAAAACGATGGTACCATAAATATATATAATAATGGCACAAATATTCAACATTTACATAGATGGTACACGTATATTACATTTATAATGATTATACAAGTAGACACCATTCATAACGATTGCACAAGTAGACAATATTTATAATGATGGTACAAGAAGACAACATTTATAATGTGGTACAAGTAGACAACATTTATAATGTGGTACAAGTAGACAACATTTATAATGTGGTACAAGTAGACAACATTTATAATGATGGTATATGTAGACATCATTTATAATGTGGTACACGTAGACAACGTTTATAATGATGGTACAAATAGACCATTTATAATGTGGTACAAGTAGACAACATTTATAATGATGGTACACGTAGACAACATTTATAATGATGGTACACGTAGACAACATTTATAATGTGGTACAAGTAGACAACATTTATAATGATGGTACAAGTAGACAACATTTATAATGTGGTACAAGTAGACAACATTTATAATGTGGTACAAGTAGACAACATTTATAATGTGGTACACGTAGACAACATTTATAATGTGGTACACGTAGACAACATTTATAATGTGGTACACGTAGACAACATTTATAATGATGGTTCACGTAGACAACATTTATAATGATGGTACAAGTAGACAACATTTATATTGATTGTACAAGCAGACAACATTTATAATGATGGTACAAGTAGACAACATTTATATTGATTGTACAAGTAGACAACATTTATAATGATGGCACAAGTAGACAACATTTATAATGTGGTACAAGAAGACAACATTTATAATGATTGGTAACGTAGACAACATTAATATTTATGGTACAAGTAGACAGCATTTATAATGATGGTACAAGTAGACAACATTTATAATGTGGTACAAGTAGACAACATTTATAATGATTATACAAGTAGACAACATTTATATTGATTGTACAAGTAGACAACATTTATAATGTGGTACAAGTAGACATCATTTATAATGATGGTACACGTTGACAGCATTTATAATGATGATATATGTAGACAACATTGATATTGATTGTACAAGTAGGCAAAATTGATAATGATGTTACAAGTAGACAACATTTATAATGATGATATATATAGGCAACATTTATAATGTGGTAAAAGTAGACAACATTTATAAAGATGGCATATGTAAACAACATTTATAATAAGAGTATAATAATAATAATGGTACGGATAGAAAACTTTTATTATCATAGTACAATAAGGGAATAAGAAGACGATGAGACACTGGTAACAATTATTAAAGAATATCTGTAGTTATAGTAATCTGATTCAGGCCCAAAGACAATTTTTATCACATGTGGTTAATACGACTTTTATTCTACGTACTATTATACATAGTTTGAAAATAAATCCATCGTTCGTGATCGGCCAATTCGTCTTCTGTTGCAAACGTCATAAGCTCAGCCCCAGTGCTGCGACACACATCCTAATAAAAAAAATGTACAAACATGGCTCTTACAGAGTTAATAATCATTTGTTTTCACACACTTGAAAATGTCATTTCTTACTCATATGAAAGGACCAATACAATATAATCATGTCTTAATCCCTATAATCATTTTTTATAATAGGCAAGAACGCCAGCCACCATGAAAATCATCTGTGAACTCTGGCCATAACGTTTGACAATAAAAAAAGGCGTATATGCGTAAATCGAACATCAAATTCCACCCTTTAACATCATTTGTTTTAATTGATATAAATATTTATTACATTTTTACCATTGAAATACTAAAAAATATCCATTCTTTGAAAGTGATATATCACATTTTCTGAATTGGCCAATCAAAACATTGCTTACAAACGACAATGAGAGAACTTTAAACCAGCCCCGGTGGATTTTTCTATAAAATGGGACAGAATATCTAACAGAATCTTCAGTAATATAGCAAATACTTTTACTTTGGATATATGTATTGTTGGATATCTTCTATGTCATATGTAATGAAAAAAAACATGAAATTTTCTTGCCCCTTGGATATTAATCGATTAACGCAACGTTGTAGAATTAGTAGGTACAGTTAAACTTCAATGTTTCGAAGTTCAAGGGACTAACAGAAAAACTTCGAAACAGCGGGACTTCTAATTATTCGTGGTTGGCATTAGATCGATGTTTTCTTCATAATGACCATACTATACGGTAACTGTTAACGTTACGTCTTCGTGTCGATTGTCGCCTGTCGGGCTCACATCGAAAAGTTTAGTTAATTTACCTCAAACTCAACAAAATTAAAAAATACTTTTCATCAATTATACCTAATCATTTTATTAATAGGACTTGTTCTTGAGATTACCCATGTCAGTGTGAGCCTGAAACACCGGGTGAACTATCATACGGTGGTCTGGCAGAGGCGGGAAACAATAGGTTGCCTTATAAGACTTATACGTTTTCACAGCAGGGAAGTCTTTCTGTGCTCAAGTTCAACATAAGAAATAGATAAAAATACCTTTGCTTCATTCCAGGTTTTCTTCTCCATGCTCAGCCAGAAACACAGATCATGCTTATGAGCCCAATTCACTGGACACTTCACTGTGCTGTATGCTATGGAGCAAAAAATACACGCTTTCAGTTGGAAACATTTATGAAAACATTCATGTTGTTATTTAAGCTTTATAAATCTTTCGTTACTATTTTAACCGATTCCTCGATAACGACAAGCCAGATTTTCACGTTTTAAAAAAATCTCTGTGCTAAAATATACTTTTCAGAAAAAGATAATGAATGTATTATATTATTACCATATAAGTACATGTACGAATGATTTAAAGATGTGGTGAATCTAAAAACCCATTAAACGTCTATCGTCTAACTCGTACCTTTCATTAAATTTATATAATGTTGTGTATTGCTGGTTAAATGACGTAGAATAACACTAAACACACTTCTTCATTATTAGTTTGATAACATTCATTATATTAATTCTCGTAGTAAACACACTTGCCATATAAGGATAACGTTTCGTTTATCATATTCATATTAATTGCATGATGTGAGCATATCCTCTACATCTGAATGACATTAGTATTCTCCGTATGATATGATAATACCATGCATGATACCAGGATCTCCTGTGTAATATTTGTATCAGATGCATGATTTTAATATTCCCTGTATGAAATAAATATCGCTGTATGATATCAGTATCCCCTGTATGATATGAGTGTCCCCTGTATGGTATTAGTATCCCCTGTATGGTATTAGTGTCCCCTGTATGATGTGAGTGTCCCTGTATGATATTAGTATCCCCTGTATGATATCAGTATCCCCTGTATGATATTAGTATCCCCTGTATGATATTAGTGTCCCCTGTATGATATTAGTATCCCCTGTATGATATTAGTGTCCCTGTATGGTATCAGTATCCCCTGTATGATATTAGTATCCCCTGTATGATATTAGTATCCCCTGTATGATAGTAGTGTCCCATGTATGATATTAGTATCCCCTGTATGATATTAGTATCCCCTGTATGATATCAGTATCCCTTTAGGATATCAGTATCCCCTGTATGATTTCAGTATCCCTGTATGATATTAGTATCCCTTGTATGATATTAGTATCCCTGTAGGATATCAGTATCCCTGTAGGATATTAGTATCCCCTGTATGATATCAGTATCCCTGTAGGATATCAGTATCCCTGTATGATATTTAGTATCCCCTGTATGATATCAGTATCCCTGTAGGATATCAGTATCCCTGTATGATATTAGTATCCCCTGTATGATATCAGTATCCCTGTATGATATTAGTATCCCTGTATGATATTAGTATCCCTGTATGATATTAGTATCCCCTGTATGATATCAGTATCCCTGTAGGATATCAGTATCCCTGTATGATATTAGTATCCCCTGTATGATATCAGTATCCCTGTATGATATTAGTATCCCTGTATTATATCAGTATCCCTGTATGATATTAGTATCCCCTGTATGATATCAGTTTCCCTGTAGGATATCAGTATCCCTGTATGATATTAGTATCCCTGTATGATATTAGTATCCCCTGTATGATATCAGTATCCCTGTAGGATATCAGTATCCCCTGTATGGTATCAGTATCCCTGTATGATATTAGTATCCCTGTATGATATTAGTATCCCCTGTATGATATCAGTATCCCTGTATGATATTAGTATCCCCTGTATGATATTAGTATCCCCTGTATGATATCAGTATCCCTTTAGGATATCAGTATCCCCTGTATGATTTCAGTATCCCTGTATGATATTAGTATCCCTGTATGATATCAGTATCCCTGTATGATATCAGTATCCCTGTAGGATATTAGTATCCCCTGTATGATATCAGTATCCCTGTAGGATATTAGTATCCCCTGTATGATATCAGTATCCATGTAGGATATTAGTACCCCTTGTATGATATTAGTGTCCCCTGTATGATATCAGTATCCCCTGTATGATATCATTATCCCAGTAGCCAATCATGTACGTTTCGGTCTCATTCCTTATATCAAGGGAATTATAGGTACTTTTATCTTACAAAACTGTTGATATCATTAATCATCATGCCTTTTTGAATACCTGGTGGAGTAATACCTTGTGATTATCTATGCTTTTACTATGATGACATCTGAACAGCTACTTTTTCTAATTGTATACTGAATAAATAATGATAGTTTTGGAAACGTGATAGTGCGTCTTTGTTGTTGGTGACTTATACGGTAGATGTACTGTAGCGGTACATTACCCCTGCTTTTCCATTTAAATGATACATTATTAATTTTCCTTAATGCGATACCAGATCAACACAGATACACAATACACTGAAGTAGTACATCCTGTACCTACACCGTTCCTGCTTGTTGGTAATCCAATTAAATGATGCATACATAATTTTCCATTATCAGTTCAAAGTTGGATAATTCAAAACAGGTTGGCAACATTCAGTGCGACACGCACCCTGTCTTCAATTAAAACACAACAATCATCACGTATTTTAGGTAATTTCTTAAGATTCTTTAGTTGAACACAAAAAAGCGGCAAAATCAATAATATTCATGTATCACCTTATTGCTGTTAGCATTTACATAGAGTATGAATATGTTTCGTGAATTTGTAGTTGTGAAAAAAAGAAAATTTGAAATATGTAAACAAACAATGCTCTTTTTTCTGAGAACGTAGAATCACTTGCATTTGATGTAGATAATTTTGTTGTTCGTACGTTTATTTTGTTTCCCGTTTTATCCATTTTAAGTTGACACTTTCCTTTGTTTTTACATGATGAAAATTGTCAGATTTGTGTAGCTTATATATATATATATTCACATTTATTCCGCATTTTCCCATTGACACAATGCTAAGAGGCAGTTGCCACTATACGCCTATAACACCCAGTGCCTCCGGCTATAACACCCAGTGGGTGTAGGAATACAGACAGTTGTTTCATGTAAACAAACAATATGGCGGCCAACAACGAGGTATCGCTTGATATTTACAAATTTAGTATCTGATTAAAATTTCCATGAAACTGTGTTGATTGTCTTTGTTGAAATTTAACATACTGCAGATTATTTTCATGCCATTTCAATAAGTAATTGGTCAAAAAAATACTATAAATGTCATTTTGTCGTCTGCCAGACGGCATGGGAATGGGAACGGGTGCCCCCCCCCCCCCCCCCCCCCCCCCCACACACACACACCACACACACACACACACTCACACATCTTGTTGCCATATCGACTATACCAACATTAAAACCACTGTTCATTGCTTACCTAAAATGCTACCAAGTGAGTTAAACAATTCATACGTTACCATGTTTTATACAAAGATACGTCTGGCCAGCCTGAATACATATTTCATCAAAAGCACAGGTGTGTCCTCGGCACGATCCACCGACACCCTAGAAGGTAGAAACGTCATCTTAAATAATACCCACATTGCTTTTACAGTAGGAAAGTACGCACTCGTGAAAAATATCTAAATATTAGCCACACGAGTTAAATTTATTTGGTATTACTGAATATTTTGTGAGATATCCTCTGTTTCTATCATCATTGTTAAAAAAAAAATGTTTGGAGAGTATGATTGGGTTTGGTGAGACAGATGTCGCCATTGAAGGATACAATTTGGCGCTTTTCGTTACCAGAGAGCTTGATAATGTTTCAATTTCAATTTCAATTCGCTGTATAACAATTCATACATTGTTCTGTTGGTGGGCACCGCATGATAGCAGTGTAGAACAGACAAAATAGAATGTGTAGAGAATGGACAAATCAAAATTAGACAATATATACATTAAATATTACTTTTCCGTAGTTGTGTAGCATCATATATACAATGTATATATAAATTTACTCAGCATTGATAAATCTTTGAAATTTGTTTTGTTCATAGCAATTGGGTCAACTTGGATACAGATGGTTTTTTTTTCCAGTAGTACTTTTTAATACATCCTGATCTTAGCGTTTGAAAAAAATGCCAAATTAACAGAAAGTGATACCCGTCTTCTTACAGTTACAGACTCTACACAGACGTTCATTTATAACAATATTTCGATAACGTCCTATTTCAATATGAAGGTATGTGCCGATAGACTTATTCTTGTCAAAGCAATTCTATAACGTTTTTACATAAATATTATGTTACAACACTCGCTTGCAAAAAAGACTATATGGCCAAAACCATTGACTTTATTAAATACGTTTTTCAATCGTATGGTATTTCAAATCATTATGAATCATCAATATATTGTGCTAAAATAAATGATTGGATTTCGATTGAGCTTCGATAGATTGCAATATATATATTTATCCTGCAACTGGTATTCCGCTTTGTCGGAATACACCCACCACAATTTTTTTTTACTGTAACCTGCAGTAACGGAAAACAGCTGTATTTTAGAATCTTAGCACATGCGTCAACACGACTGACCTACATGTACTTCCAAGTGAAACACAATCTAAAAGGCGAACATATTTGGGACATTATTGATACCGTTTCACTAAAAACTGCTTATTTTTGACGACTGTTGCAGGATAAATATAATACATGGTCAGTGTTTCAATATAAGCTATGTTGTTTGCTCGAAACAAAAATAAAATATGTTTCTTTTCCGTCGTCAAAATACAGCTTATACTTTATGATACAAACCATGTGTTCTCTATATATGTGTTTTAAATGTATTGGGTACTTTATAAATCATTATCAGTTTCTATATTATATAGGGAACAATCAACCAATTGACGAAATAGACTTTTGAAACAGCCCCTGTGTATAGAACGTCGAGCCAAGGATAAAATGTCTGGCAGCCACTGATTGGCCAGTATGTTATGAAGTAAAAAAATAGATATGTAGCCCTGATAGGTAACTATCCATAAGAAATGTTGATATAAATGTTGTAAGTCCGATTTATTTTTTTTCCCAAAAGTTCAGGTTATAATAATTAACAGGTAAAAAATTTCAGATTTTTGAGAAATTTTACTGCGAAATTCACCCATTTTCAAAATGGCTATCCCGGAAAAAAAATTGAGCTGAAGGACCCAACATTTTTTTTATTACGTGTTATATGAGACCCTAAACTTTTGTTATAAACCATAATTGCCATATTGAATTCAAGAATTTAAATGACATACACCAAAACGTTAACACTAAAGTCTATGAGAAAACAATTGGTTGGATGGTCTCTTTATAAAGGTGTAGTGTTGGTACTACACCTATATATAATTTCAATTTTAAATTAATTTTAATTTTGATTTTAATTCAGTTTTCGTTGTTTAACGATACATACCTCTGGAATATCTTCTCGCCTTATTGCCGTGTGGTCGCTGGTAACAATCCAATCGTCCTGTCTATCATAATCCGTATTCAGCACGCAGTCATACCCGTTATAGTACGCACTCTTACACAATTTATAGACAACACACAGCTCCATACACTGATAAAATGTGGGAAGGGGGACGTCGAGAAATTCTTGTGTGTAAATTCTTTTCCCGGTAAACGATACTTCCATGATGCTGTCAACAAATTGCACCAGAGTAAAAAAGTAATGAAATTTTAACACACTCGTCGAAAACAGCGAAGACATCATATCTGTAGATTTTGAATCTGTCAGTGGAAATACAACATATTTCAATCAATAATTCTCTAAGAAAATGATGTACACGTGTAAAAAAGTATTGAAACTACATTGTATTACACAAAAGGAGCGAAACGTATACAGTGGTCCGGACACAGAAGTTCGGCAGTTTAAAATTCCCAGGAATAGAATCCGGTTGCTCGGGTGGTACAGTGGTAACACGCTTGCCTTTCAGATAGGCGGCCGTGGTTCGATTCCTCGATCGGACGTATGAATGTATGTGTAACCTGCCCGACCACGTGTGTTTCACTGGGCTATTGTGTTCCTTTCCACAGTAAGATCCTCGCGCGCTACAATGCCAGCAAACAACTTGTTCTGCAATTGCTTTTAAATGAATAAAGTTTAGAAGAAATTAATCATACGGAAGCCTTTATACGGACAAAATTTGATCAGAGACATTCTGTTGAAAATAATTCTAAACAATAGATAAACCATATAGATAAATCCATATCTCTTGACTATATATAAAGACAGCCTCTTTTGGTTGACTTTGTTTTCATGACTTCCTAACATTAGTGTTTCTTTTTCCAAAATATCACGACATTAAACGAAGTTTCAAATGATGATGATTAAGGAAAATAAATGAAATCATTGTCATTTATATCGCTCTAGTAATATCCAACGTACGGAATTGCTTCAAAGACGAATGAGAATCTAGATATATAGAATTTGTATAACACGTTCTAGACACTAGATGCATTACACAATACAATAAGAACGAGGTTATACCCTCCAACACAAAATGATATACCACGGTGGTGTGTGGTCTCGATACTAATGGTAACTATGGGAAACCTGTAATAGATAAACCCCGTGCCATGTTATGAAAACGTATGTCTCTTGAGGAAAATGTTAAATATTAATGATTTAAACTAAGTGAATTAGCATTTACGTTCCATATTGATTGGTACTTTGCAATTTCCTTTAATTTCCAAGTTATCACATTATAAAGTGTCAATGAACTGAAGCGAATCGTACAGTGCAGCTGTTTATATGTGACTGAGTGCGGCATGCGCACGGTAAGTATGTACATGTATGTACCAACAGAGGTGGGCGTGTTTTTGTGGAGTCGCTGACTTGTATATATATGTAAATATAAAAAATAAATAGATAAATAAACACTTGATAAGTAAAGCACGCATGAGATAAAATGGTTGGCAATGTCAACAGATAATTCACAATAATATAATTAGAATAACAATTATTATATCTAGATTGTTGGTTTGGTTTATCGCACCGCGCTATGGCATAATCTTAAACATTAAACCAAGTGAGCTAAACTGTTTTCGCACTATCGCGCGGTCGCATCGCATTGACCCCTCTGTTATATCTTATATATGTAATTATTATTAGTTTCAATTTTAGCAATCACAGGGACTTGGTAACCCGTTATTCGTATAAATGGATCGTGGATTGGGAACTTGTACCTAGATCCTGTGATTCCACATATCTAGTCTAATGTGGAACTAGGCGTATATAGCTAGACTGCATTTAAATTAATTGTGTTAAGTGTATGAGAAGCTAGTACTTTGATAAAGAACTTATACAAATGTTCCTCTTAGCTTGTTTTTATACTGTATAAGTATTTTACTAAACGACTTGTGCCAGTCAGGTAAACATGTATGCAGGTGAGACCCGACACGATCATCACGTGCACATGTTCGTGTAGTTCACGTACATAGGCTGACGTGGACTTGGACGAACTTTCCATACAATACAAATCTCCCGGGCTTGAAGAAACATAAATTTGTAAAGGTAAATATTTTAAGAAAAGGTTACAAAACTCATTCTATCTAAATACTATATAATGTCTGAGGATTAAGGATGTCAAGATAATCTAAACTATCGTGTGTGTGTTAGTTTATAAAGAGTGGGGTACGGGAAGGGGTTTACGCCGTACATTTGTATGCCCTCTGACCTTTTATTTACATATATGGATATGGAGTTCTGCATTTAGCTTTTAAAACTTCCTCAGTTTATTAAGCTGGGATGTTACTGTTAATAAGATAGATTCACACCACACAATGAAGTATCAACGTCTACATACCTCTTTGTATACGTGTAAAGTATATCACTAGCTTAAAATTTCCATTACCTTCTCTAAAAACTGTTTATTTGTCACGAAACTGCAAAAGTGTTTTGGCAAGTGACTGCATATATCAAGTGTTTAAAGAGTACTTTTGACAATGTGTTCCGACTCAAATAACGCGATTTCTGCTCTGTTGGTTCATATTAAGACCATGCTTTAGGAGAAGACTGATGAAAGAAATGCATAAGTTACTGGCTATCTTCAAGCTTGGGCATAGTCCAGATTCGGTTATTCCTGTCATTTGCGTTAATTTATCCCTTTGTTATTTTTCTTAACTTCCAATAGTTAGTGTATTTGTGAGCTAGATGTTTTTTTATTTAACTAATATTTTCTTCTGAAAATAACGTGACTTAAATTGGAATTCTTCTTCCAACTTTAAATTGAAGGAGTGAAAATAACATACTTGGATTGTTTTTCGGTGTTCCATTAGTGCTTCGATTTCGTCTTATAGTGAGTCTTTTGAGAAGCATTATAATCTTCCTAAACATGGGGACACCGGGGTATGATTCTAATTAAAATATTTACAAACTTAAACCGGTCATATTGCACGTTCTGAGATCCAGAGGCAAGGTGGCCATGTACATTTGCCATGCTTGTTAATATGCAGTTAAGGTATTACGTTGATTGACATAGTGAGTTTATGGGTTCTCATGATCAGCTAAGACATGGGAACCATGATTCATTTAACTGGTCACTTTTACTTAGAGTAAAGTATATGCATATTAAAACTGTTTACCATAGCCGTTGTAAGGTAATGACGTCCGCTCGGTGGTCTGCCACTTCTAACATTGTCTTTTGATGCAGATGAACTGGTGGGGTTTGGTCACCTGGTAGGATTTTCTGTACATTTCTTGAAATTATTTTCTGTTTTGCGTTGGGTTTTTTTGTTTTTTTTGTTTTGTTTTTTTGTCGAATTTTACATGTGAGAAATGCAGATACCTGTTGGATATTTTAACATTTGGCTCTAAATCAATATAAGTGGCACAGATTCTTCGTCTCTCTTGTAAAAAGCTAGCATTGGTTAATAAATGCGTTATGTATAAATATTGCTACCAGTAAATTTAGGCTAGTTACCGAAAAGTGGGCATATTTTGTTCAGGAAACTCTAAACAAATTAACTTTAACTCATTCATTTCTTTCACAGTGTAACTCTTTCAAATTTTCAACTTGTGAATTCGGTTTGGAGAAGTGATCAATTTTTACATGTCCAGGATTCGGGGAAAATATTGATCGGGTGACATTTTGTATCTTTGAAGCAGTGTTAATATAATGGAAGTTAATGAATACATAGAATGCATAATTTAAAAAACTTATTGAATAAGTTTTTTACTGATTGAAAACGTATGCCATAATTATATTATTTCACTTATCACTTTGCAATGCTGTCATCGGCACTAATTTGCATCCAACCTGTCGCTGCACATCTTATGGGGCACGATAAGGGGTGTTTAGTTTATTCCAAATTATAGCGGCTTTATAGATATAAATAAGTACGCTTATTTTTAACAAAAGCCAGTTTCTATCGACCTTTTAGAGGACATCGATCGTGATTTAAAAAAAAAAAGCCTTGTCTGCTTATTAGCTTTCTTATCTTATAACCAGTTCGGGGCCTTATTCAAATTAGATACGAAACTCCGGCTTTTTAGCTCTATAGTAAACATACTTCAATCAAATCTACTAAGTCACCTACTACAGGCGTATGTCCCAAGACAAACTTACGACAACAATTGCCACAGGTTTTGATTTCATGGTCGGTTGGCCGGGCACCTGTCATGTTCTCTCAGGTAAGGCCGGTTTACAGAAGTCATTTTCGATAATTTTTGACTATTCTGGGCAAAACCATCGGTTCGGTAATTCAGAGTATAGGGACTTGTTTTCTATTACCATAATAAAGAAGGTTGGTTCCTTACATAGCCATTCGATCGGTATAAAGAGGTGATCGGTTTTGAGAAGGATCGGTTTTAGGAAGTTGTACTATACGAACAGAACAACTTTATTGGACTTGCACAAGGTAAATGTATTCATAACTAAATATTTTAGCAGATAGCTATGTGGAGTTTCCCCAAAAGACACAAATGTGAACGGTGAATGGATAAACACTAACAGCTTTTTATAAAAAAAAAATAAAACAATTATCTAATTGTGTGCATATCTATTCCCGTTTCCGAAGTAAAAGTACAAGACATAATTTTACTGAAAAAGGTGGGGTTTCCAGCAGTGTTAATTTCCCTTAGGGGTCGACCTAAAGATTTCCAATCAAATTAAAATTAGATGTTCATTATCTACTCCGTCAACTCCGTAAAAACGAGTTTACAGAGTAGATAATTTTAATTAGATTGAAAGATGTTTTTATACTTAAAGATAACCCACCCATACATTGATTTGTGCCATCAATGTTGGTTTCCTTGGCTATGAATTAAACCCAAATTAATCGATGATGCACTTGCGTAATTAACTCATTACGTAACTTAATTACTAAAGGAAGACTCGTTTAGAGACCTTTATCACTTACCCTAATCCTGCCCAAAGATCAAAACTTCACCATTTGTGTACAGTGTTGATATCTGGCTTTGAGATGTGTCACACCAATGACTTGTTGGACATAACAGACCACCCTGTCACAATAAATACATTAATGCAAAAATGTACCTTTCCTAATACATGTATATACATACATAACGACCCGCAGCATGCAAACAGTTAACGACAATATGTGTAAGCCACGTCCTTAAATATACCCCGATCTCATTGTTCTTTGACATTACCTTTAAAATGTTCTTCAAATAAATAACCACTCTGTCCATGATTTGAAATATTGTATTAAATCGCTTCTAGGAGAGTTATTAAAACCAAGATTTTTTGCTAGAAACATAATACTCCCCCAGCACAATAAGTTGCTTGATGTTTTAGAAGCTGATGGCAATAACTTTACTTGTGATTAAGAAATTGACATCGGTGAGAAGTGTTTCCAGAATTATCAGACACAACGAAACCTGAAGATCAAAACGCTGATGCTGATGATGATACATGGCGAAAATCCCTTTATTATCTACATGTAGAGCTAGTAAAAAAAATCTTATCTAAATCAACATGACGACCTACAAGCTAACCTTCATATATCCATAGCTAAATCAAAACACAACTTGCATCCAATTATTTCATTGATAATATCGAGGCACTCAATAGAATAGCAATAGCCTGTGTCAATGGAATCAGATGACGTATGGATACGAGCTATCGTATCTGCTTCATAGGCCATTTTGAAACCCAGCCCTTCACGATATTCTAGCGGGAGATCTCAGATCTTGAAGAACCAACGCAATTGTAGCCGATGAAGCAAAAGAAGATTACTCCTCCGGATAATTTGGTTTAATTTCTCCTTGTACATTTTAAGGAATCTCCATGCAAATGTATACTTTTGTTTATATTTTCATTATTACGTCGGTATTCTTTGTTGTTCTAGATTAAGAACTAAAGGTGTATTTGAAATGAAAACATTTCCACGTCAATAGTGTCAACAAAAGATCATTTGATGTATACTTAACACTAATATCATATACTAATGTTAATTAACAAATGTTTATTGAAACAGACTGGTCTCTTAATGCTAGTTTTATACCAAAATATTATCAATGGACAGACTTTCTTATTTGACCCACAAAAAAGGTTTACTAACAGACAGAAATTTGTTTCTTCAATGATTTTGTATTTGCTTAAATCCAATGAAAAAAAATATGTTTATTTAAACTACCTTTGGCATAACCAGCTATGCCTGACATTCCGCTGACTGGTTATCATTAATTAATATACCTTTACTTTGTTTACTCTGTGTAATGAGGCTGATTAAATCTATTCTATTCCTCGACTTCACTCCCTATAACAGACGCCAGTTTCTCCGTGTTTTGACACTGTCATGGTTTTCTGAAACAAATGATGGTGATCCGTTGCTCTCTGGAATAATATAAGTGAGATCTTCTGATGTCAGGAATGACGAAGGTACTCTTTTGCACTTATTCCCATACGGAACAGGAATATCGTCGACGATGATTTATTTGCCAACAAATTCAAGATCATGCAGTTCTTCTCGTGATTAAAAAAAGAAAAGAAACGCAATGATAAATCTACATGTTACTCGCACATAATTTCTAGAAATACTTAATTAAACAATGATGGAATCGTTGTTTTTAGCAATACTGTTGAAACGCACTCATGAAAATAAAATTTTGGATTGATCACTGGAAATGTGAACACCATCACTTTCTCATTTTAAATCACTTTGGCTGCATTTGGGTTCATTGCCATATATAAAGCCCGCGTTTTACAAATATTTTGGAGTTATAGATATCTATTCGGCCTTTATCAGTATAACCAAGCGGTCAAAGCATATGATTGATTGAGATATAATTAGCAAGTGTCTGGTTTCCCTCGAACTTGCCTCTTTATATAGACATTGTCTCATAAAACCAGAGACTTGCTTTACCCTCAACCCCATACTTTCACCTTACACTCTCACACACTAGTTCGTTACAATCATCTTCTTTTACAATATACCACATTGTAACCCGCTGAACACTTCTTTTCTCTTCCATATCCATTAAAAATTGTCAGTATTTTCAGTTTCATCAATAGGGAATACACCTAATGTAGTTATGTATTATTTGTGACCTGGGATTTACATACATATTTTTGTATGATATATGTCTCCCAGTCTCTGTCTATCTGTACTAAAACACAGTGTTATAGATGTCATTTGGTGCGTTAAAATTAACCTGCACTGGGAAACCTAACTCTACTTTTTCTATTTTGAAACTTTATGCGCATTTTTCTATTAACATTTTGTCTTTGTTGTTCTTTTGAGAATTCGTTTGATTTTACCTGAAAATTGGTTTTGCTTTTTATTCTTCATGTGCATTTGTCTATTAACATAATATCTTTGGGCCTTTTTTTTTGAGAATACGCTTGTACATGTATATATTTACTGTTTGGTTGCAGTTTAAAGAAAAGACGTAAAAGAATTTATGTCAACTTATATGAATCAAGCTTGTTGGCCAGGATGGAAGCGCAAAAGTCTTACTGTGGGAGGAAACCGGAGAACTCGGGGGGAAAACCCACGTGGTCGGGCAGGTGACCTGATACCTTTAAGGTCCGATCGGGTTGTCAAACACCGGCCGCCTAGATGAAAGGCAAATGTATTATCACTGTGCTATCCAACCACCTAAAATGCAGTCGAAGTCCCCTCATCTTTCGATTCTGTCTGTACTTAATAGAAAATTCGCCATCTTTGCATTGTTTTGTAATATTTATTGATCGATGTCTGCGTAACAGGTAAGACAGGACAGGGTTAATGTGTTTTTCTCGATTTCATAATTTTTTTAAACATTTCCTAATTACTTAAACTATTCCGTTATATTTGAACACATCAGTGTCTATGTTATATTTGTGAATAAATTCATCATATGAAAATAATATGATATTATCGGAATCCTTGAAAAAGTCTCGTATTAAATAAATACCATATGCATACCACTGTGGTAGAATAATGGTCTGCCATCAACAGTTAAACTGTTATTGTGCTATAATTAATTTTTCTTTGTTTTCATGGTAAATACTCAAATGTGATTGGTCGAAAAATTCTTTTCATTTTTCTATGAAAGACATTCCGAGAATGGCGCGAAAAATGTTGACGTTGCGTATTGATTTCAGAAAAAGAATCCCATTTAAAACCAGTAAAATTGTACATAAAACATGTTTTAAATTAGAAAATCATTTTCAAAAATTAATTATAAGCATGGATGTCAATTTATTTTAGTTTCATCGGGGTATGAAACAAATTTTGTTTGCAAACTTCTGTAAGAATCCGCTATGCGGATTCATACAGTTTGCAAACAAAATTTGTTTCATACCCCGATGAAACTAAAAACAATTACATCAATGCTTAAATAATATGGTTGTTGGCAAGATTTCCTCTCTTTAAGTGTTTTCATGGTAACTTTATTAAATCCTCAAATTCGACGTAATAGCAAACAGAAACAAAACCCAAATGATATTAATACTGACATGAACTTGTCATTTGTACAATTCTTGGACATCACAGTTAGAACAATAATTGCCTACGTCAATAGTTGTACATACTAATTATATATATATTCTGTGTAAATAATGCAGAGGAAATTAGGAAAACAAGATAGAATTTCCAGGGAGGAAGGGGGGGATTGAAAGTTTTTTTCCCCATAGAATTATCATTATTAATATTCTATTAAATCAACCATATCAAAACACACATTTATCATATATCTTTTATAAAAAAAGCTTCTAGCTTTGTCTAAAGGAAGAACATAAAACAATGTATACATGTGTTCCCAACTGGGATAAATGATAGTTTGTAACTTAATTAAAACATAATTAAATTTAAACACAATAGAATACAAAAACAAATTAGACTGCCTTTAAAATCAATAATCTGCATTGTATTCAATTCAACTTTACATATTAAACAGCAAACCAATAGTTAGAATACAGCAACATAAGGGCAAATGTTTCTCTTAATATAATTATAATGTATGTCATTTTATATTTCCAAATGTTTCTCTTAATATAATTATTATATGTCATTTGATATTTCCGTTTTATTTCAGGGACTGTTGAAATGTAAATGATTATGGCTTCCTTACCTTATCTACTTTTTTTTTTACTTTTACATTAAAAACAATTAAAATATAACCCAACAACCAAACAAACCAAAAAAACAACCTTTTGAATTTAATTTTATCGTTTAATAACATAGATATCAATGACTAGCGGGGGACGATAACAGAACAAGATTTTATAACTAAAAGACTGATGAAACCAAAAATTAAAGACATAATCAGCCTTCGGAAGGAGTTAGTTGGCGGACGGGTAAGTGTTCCCTTCATCACACATGATACGGTATATTGTATCCCGTCACCACATGTGGTACCATCATGATTTATTTCGTCACATGTGGCACCATCATGATGTATTACGTCACTACACCAGACACCACCATGCTGTCCCGTCGCCACATGTGGTACCACCATGATGTATTACGTCACTACACGAGACACCACCATCTTGTCCCGTCGCCACATGTGGTACTATCATGATGTATTGCGTCACTACACGTGACACAACCTTGCTGTCCCGTCACCACATATGGTAGCATTATGATATATCCCGCCATCACATGTCATTTCATAATTACGTACTACCTCAAAACATAAGGTACATGTATCATCAATATATCTCCGGGCACCACATGTGGTATCTCACGTGTTTTATCAGGAAATAGAAACTCGTTCGGCCTCTGTTTTTCGGTACAGTTCAATGGTATGATATGTCCATATGCTACAGTGGATTTATTTGATTAATATAATAAACCAACAAATAAAAATTATGAATAAAATTGAATAAATAGATAAAAAGAATAAACAAACAACAAAAGTCAAAAGTTTGAAAATAATTTCTGCATTACAATTCACAGATCGCGAACGATTTTGTTTTGCAGGCATTTCTTCGAATTTGTTTTTTATTGAAGGAAAGACAACGTCCATGCTGAGAATCAATTGTAGTGTTCCATGCCACCAGGTCTTGATTTAGAAGCTGCGGGGGGTCTCCATCGTCCCACCAGGCCTTAACTTCGTCCACCATATACCTTCCTCCTCCGACCCTCAGCGCTTCCTGTTCTGTAGTAAGTATAGTAACGGTTTACTTTTTAATAAAATCATTCAAAACATTTAAGGCCAAGTTCTATCTTCAAATACCAGTTATATGGTCAAGAACCTACCAGTTATATCGTCATGTACCTACCAGTTATATGGTCAAGTACCTACCAGATATATCGTCATGTACCTACCAGTTATATGGTCATGTACCTACCAGATATATGGTCATGTACCTACCAGTTATATGGTCATGTACCTACCAGTTATATGGTCATGTACCTACCAGTTATATGGTCAAGTACCTACCAGTTATATGGTCATGTACCTACCAGTTATATGGTCAAGTACCTACCAGTTATATCGTCATGTACCTACCAGTTATATGGTCAAGTACCTACCAGTTATATGGTCAAGTACCTACCAGTTATATGGTCATGTACCTACCAGTCAATGTACCTACCAGTTATATCGTCATGTACCTACCAGTTATGTCAGTAACTACACAATTTTTTCTATATCATGGCCATCTTTCAAATCCTATGCGTAACTGATATTTATTATAATTTTATTATTCATTTAAAAGTAACATAATAATGAACAACTTGGCCCCGAATTATAATTGACTTGTTTCAATTGTATAACAAGACGCAATTCCTTTACTGTTTCATTGCCTTAGATATATCCAATAAATCAATCTCCCAATCTATTTTTTTTTTTCTTATTTTTTTTTTACCGAGGATATGGACACACCACAGTAACTTACCGAGGATATGGACACGCCACAGTAACTTACCGAGGACATGGACACATCACAGAAACTTACGGAGGACATGGACACACCACAGAAACTTACGGAGGATATGGACACACCACAGTAACTTACCGAGGACATGGACACACCACAGTAACTTACGGAGCACATGGACATACCACAGTAACTTACCGAGGATATGGACACATCACAGTAACTTACAGAGGAT
This sequence comes from Pecten maximus, assembly GCF_902652985.1. NCBI lineage: Eukaryota > Metazoa > Mollusca > Bivalvia > Pectinida > Pectinidae > Pecten > Pecten maximus. The sequence goes on from NC_047018.1 coordinate 41,023,902, forward strand.
ATGGACACACAACAGTAACTTACCGAGGATATGGACACACCACAGTAACTTACCGAGGATATGGACACACCACAGTAACTTACCGAGGATATGGACACACCACAGTAACTTACGGAGGATATGGACACACCACAGTAACTTACGGAGGACATGGACACATTACAGTAACTTACAGAGGATATGGACACACCACAGTAACTTACAGAGGATATGAACACACCACAGTAACTTACAGAGGATATGGACACACCACAGTAACTTACAGAGGATATGAACACACCACAGTAACTTACGGAGGACATGGACACATTACAGTAACTTACCGAGGATATGGACACACCACAGTAACTTACCGAGGATATGGACACACCACAGTAACTTACCGAGGACATGACACATCACAGTAACTTACCGAGGATATGGACACACCACAGTAACTTACCGAGGATATGGACACACCACAGTAACTTACCGAGGATATGGACACACCACAGTAACTTACCGAGGATATGGACACATCACAGTAACTTACCGAGGATATGGACACACCACAGTAACTTACCGAGGATATGGACACGCCACAGTAACTTACCGAGGACATGGACACGCCACAGTAACTTACGGAGGACATGGACACGCCACAGTAACTTACGGAGGACATGGACACATCACAGTAACTTACCGAGGACATGGACACACCACAGTAACTTACCGAGGATATGACACGCCACAGTAACTTACCGAGGATATGACACGCCACAGTAACTTACCGAGGATATGGACACATCACAGTAACTTACCGAGGACATGGACACGCCACAGTAACTTACCGAGGATATGGACACATCACAGTAACTTACCGAGGATATGGACACGCCACAGTAACTTACCGAGGATATGGACACACCACAGTAACTTAACGAGGATATGGACACATCACAGTAACTTACCGAGGATATGGACACACCACAGTAACTTAACGAGGATATGGACACACCACAGTAACTTACCGAGGATATGGACACACCACAGTAACTTACCGAGGACATGGACACACCACAGTAACTTAACGAGGATATGGACACACCACAGTAACTTACCGAGGATATGGACACACCACAGTAACTTACCGAGGATATGGACACACCACAGTAACTTACCGAGGATATGGACACACCACAGTAACTTACCGAGGATATGGACACACCACAGTAACTTACCGAGGATATGGACACATCACAGTAACTTACCGAGGATATGGACACACCACAGTAACTTAACGAGGATATGGACACACCACAGTAACTTACCGAGGATATGGACACATCACAGTAACTTACCGAGGATATGGACACACCACAGTAAGGTACCGAGGACATGGACACACCACAGTAACTTACCGAGGATATGGACACGCCACAGTAACTTACCGAGGATATGGACACATCACAGTAACCTACCGAGGATATGGACACGCCACAGTAACTTACCGTGGATATGGACACACCACAGTAACTTACCGAGGATATGGACACACCACAGTAACTTACCGAGGATATGGACACACCACAGTAACTTACCGTGGATATGGACACACCACAGTAACCTACCGAGGATATGGACACACCACAGTAACCTACCGAGGATATGGACACACCACAGTAACTTACCGAGGATATGGACACACCACAGTAACTTACCGAGGATATGGACAGATCACAGTAACCTACCGAGGATATGGACACATCACAGTAACTTACCGAGGATATGGACACACCACAGTAACTTACCGAGGACATGGACACACCACAGTAACCTACCGAGGATATGACACGCCACAGTAACTTACCGAGGACATGGACACACAACAGTAACTTACCGAGGATATGGACACGCCACAGTAACCTACCGAGGATATGGACACATCACAGTAACTTACCGAGGATATGGACACATTACAGTAACTTACCGAGGATATGGACACATCACAGTAACTTACCGAGGACATGGACACATCACAGTAACTTACCGAGGACATGGACACACAACAGTAACTTACCGAGGATATGGACACACCACAGTAACTTACCGAGGATATGGACACATCACAGTAACTTATCGAGGATATGGACACGCCACAGTAACCTACCGAGGATATGGACACATCACAGTAACTTACCGAGGATATGGACACATCACAGTAACCTACCGAGGATATGGACACAAAACAGTAACTTACCGAGGATATGGACACAAAACAGTAACTTACCGAGGATATGGACACATCACAGTAACCTACCGAGGATATGGACACATCACAGTAACTTACCGAGGATATGGACACATTACAGTAACTTACCGAGGACATGGACACACAACAGTAACTTACCGAGGACATGGACACATCACAGTAACTTACCGAGGATATGGACACATCACAGTAACTTACCGAGGATATGGACACGCCACAGTAACTTACCGAGGACATGGACACGCCACAGTAACCTACCGAGGATATGGACACATCACAGTAACTTACCGAGGATATGGACACACCACAGTAACTTACCGAGGATATGGACACACCACAGTAACTTACCGAGGATATGGACACACCACAGTAACTTACCGAGGATATGGACACACCACAGTAACTTACCGAGGATATGGACACACACAGTAACTTACCGAGGATATGGACACACCCACAGTAACTTACCGAGGATATGGACACACCACAGTAACTTACCGAGGATATGGACACATCCACAGTAACTTACCGAGGATATGGACACATCCACAGTAACTTACCGAGGATATGGACACACCACAGTAACTTACCGAGGATATGGACACGCCACAGTAACTTACCGAGGATATGGACACACCACAGTAACTTACCGAGGACATGGACACACCACAGTAACTTACCGAGGATATGGACACACCACAGTAACTTACCGAGGATATGGACACATCACAGTAACTTACCGAGGATATGGACACATCACAGTAACTTACCGAGGATATGGACACACCACAGTAACTTACCGAGGATATGGACACATCACAGTAACTTACCGAAGATATGGACACACCACAGTAAGGTACCGAGGATATGGACACACCACAGTAACTTACCGAGGATATGGACACACCACAGTAACTTACCGAGGATATGGACACACAACAGTAACTTACCGAGGATATGGACACATCACAGTAACTTACCGAGGATATGGACACACAACAGTAACTTACCGAGGACATGGACACACCACAGTAACTTACCGAGGATATGAACTCACCACAGTAACTTACAGATGACATGGACACAGCACAGTTACTTACCGAGGACCAGACTAGATGACTTAACCCGCTGTAGGAGTTCTAGTTTATCTACAGAGTTGACTACTAGAAGCCTCATCTCGAAGTCAGCACAGGCTGCAATGGCTTCCCATTTGTTGTACATCCGGGTGATTACCTTGTAAACGACTCTGGTTGGCGGGTCAGTTACCATGTACAGATCCACTGCACCTGAAATGTATAGTTTCTTCTGTGTAAAACAAACCAATCGGTTTAATGGATACACTCATGCAATTTTCATCAGAAACTTATTTGTCTGTGCTGCCGTGGTTGTGTCCATGGGCAAGACACTTTACCCAAATTGATCTGGATGGCATAAGACAGCCATCCCGTATGTTGTTTAGCGAGGAAGTCAACAAAACCTCGCCTCCAAATGACACTGGTTTTCACGGGGCGTTATACCTAGCTAACGAACTAGCAAACAAAACAACCTATTTCCCTGAGCAAACGATTTTCCTATCAAACAACAGATTGCCCCCCCCCCCCCCCCCCCCCCCCCCTGTAAGCAATGATACGATGCGAGATGGCACGTTTTACCCCCTCCAAATTGCTCTAGCTATCGTAAATCTCCAAATTTAAGTCTTCAGTACAGACTATTCAAGAACACGAATAAGCACAAGGAAATATCCATATCATGTTGAGAATGATGTTTACAAAATCTGTCTTCTTTTTCAGTTTTAAAATCTTTTTATTCATCCTTTTGCATATTATAAGTACATGAAATACATAGAAAAAACATCTGGCTTTTTAATGTACTAAACTGACAGCAAAATAAAGTCAAATTCTCAAGTCAGAACAAAAGATGGCACTATGATCATATACAGGAATCTATAGCAGAGGAATGAACATCAAATATCAAAAGTGCTAATGTCTTGTAGAAATTGCATCTACATATTTTATGTCACCTGAGACAAAGGTTCGGTTGACCTATTACGATCGCCTTTGGCCACCGTTGTGCGTCGTGCGTCGTAATTAATTTGCATTTTCAACTCCTTCTCAATTACCAATATGACCAGAGACCTGATATTGGGTCTGTAGCATGCTGGGATAAAAAGCTACAAAGTTTGTTCAAATGAATGACATTGGCCTTTATTCAAGGTCACAGTGGTCAAATAAGCTTTAATATTTAAATGACTTTAGGTCTGTAGCATGCTAGGATATAGGGCTCCATTCAAGGTCACAGGGGGCAAATATGCTAAAATCTTTTAAAGATTCTTCTTCATAATCAAACGGCCAACATACCCAGATAAAGGGCTACCAAGTTTGGCTAAATTAGTGACCTTGACCTTCATCCAAGGTCACAGGGGTAAAATATGCTAAAATCTTAAAACGACTTATCCTCGATAACAAAAAGACCCACTGACCCAATATTAAGTCTGTAGCATGCTGGGATAAAGAGATACCAAATTTGTTCAAATGGAAGACGTTGACCTTCATTCAATGTCACTGGCGTCAACTATTCTTAAATCGTTATTCAACTTCTTCTTGATAACCAAGAGGCCCGATGATATGATATTCCGTATGTAGCATTCTGCAGTAAAGGGCTATCAAGATTGTTCAAATGATTGAAATTTACTTTTAATTCAAGGTCACAGGGGTCAAATATGCTTAAATCTTTAAACAATTTCTTCTGGATAACCAAGAGGCCCATATTCATAATATTGGGTTTGTAGCATTCGTGGGTTAAGGGCTATAACGATTGTTCAAATGAATGACCTTGACATTCATTCAAGGTCCCAGGGGTCAAATATGCTAAATTATATCAAAACTCGGTTTCAAGGCCTATGGGCCTCTTGTTTAACGTCACAAATATCTTGATGGTTAAATGGAAGAAATTACAAGAAACTATTCCTGGAATTTAACAGCTTCAAATCTGTAATAGGAAGATGTAATGAAAAAACCCTGCCCGTGGCAGGGCTCGAATTAGCAACCTTTCGCTCTCAAGGCAAACATCTTACCACTAGGCTAAAGGGAAATTCCTCGTAGACTGAGCTAGTAAGGCGACCTTATGATCTCTTCCTTTACCGTAATATTGAAACATAGACTTTACTCACTCATGTCAAAGTAGTAGAGATAGTATTTGTCTGAAATCTTCTCGTTCACTCCTGACTCCTGAGTGTACTTGTTGACGTTGTAAGCCTTACACTGCCTGTAGGTGTCGCTGTATGAGAACGAGCGACACGTGACGTCACGATGACACCGGATGCTACATTCCCGAAGATCTTCGGCATGCTCTTCCGTGATCACGTCATTGTCACTGATGTGTCCTACTGGTAAGGGGAGGTAAGCGAACCGTCTTCTTCTGATATTCGGCACTGTCACGAAGATGCATGCAAACAAATAAAAGCTATAGACATCTATATAGTCTAATCTTAACACAAGTGTCTACAAAACATATATTGTCCCGATCCCTTTGATGAATTGCTAGTAAAAAACGAACATGTTTCATTGAATGAACAAATTTGAAATTAGTCTGACATGTTTCTGATTTTTTGCCGTACAATGGACATTGAAGTAATCAATTTATGTTTTGCAGTGTACAAAACGTTGGTCGTACTTAAATTGTCATGGTTCAATGTAGAAAATATCCTTAAAATCTAGAAACTATCCAGAACATAATACAGACCATGGATACATCCGATCACATCAAATCTGACACAGGGTGGTGTAGGTGGACCACTATCCCAGGTAAGGGGTCGGATACGGACGAACCGTGCCACGACAGATGGAGTAATGTTACCGAATTTCAATGCGTTCTCCACACCGTCCATTGGACCGATGAATGTCTGTAACAGAGCCATATACCATAGTAAAGCGTTTTCTTGGAGAGAGGAGAGGAAGTGATTACTGCATATAAAGGATATTGATGGCTGTAATCCATTGCATCACATGTACAATAGAAATCAGGATTAAACAAAACTCGCAAGATATTGGCATCTTTTGAAGCAAATTGAGAATTAGAAACAGTAGAGCCTAAATGAATTAAACTGTACCATACATGGCATGCGTCCTTTAAGGACCCGTCAGTGATGCCGAGGGCTAAAGTGTTGCTCATACTAGGCGACAAAAACGTATGGGTTTGTAGTGATATATACAGCATGTGCCCGAAGATGATAATAAAGCTGTGTTGATCCAGGGAACTCAGGATAACCAAAATTAACCTGGCACGGTGTTAATGCACTTGAAGTTTCCAGACCGGACGTGAAAAGGTATGGGTCACCTGCCCTACCACGTGGGTTTTCTCCAGATACTCCGGTTTCCTCCCACAGTAAGACCCTCCCCCATCTTTCATTACGGCCAACGTGAGAGATCAATTCAAGTTGGTATAACTTATTTTTCGATTGTTTTGAAATAAATAAAGTTTACTTTTACAAAATGAACATGAACAAAAACTAACCTACGTATATAAGTTCTTAGTCGGTGCTAATGTTCGAAATAGAATTTGAACATGGCATGCAGATTAACGGCAAATCTCGAGTACTTACAATCTGCCAACAGAGCTAATATTTGGCAAAGAACAACGCAACTTAACAGCACCTTTCAATATATATTTTATTATAGAAAAAAATGTATCGTACATCTGTTTTGTCCTTCAGGGACAAGTCAATGCTGGTGTGGACATAATACAGCTGTTTTATCCTTCTATAACTCGTCAGTGATAGAAAGGACATTATACAGTTGTTTTGTCCTTCTATAACTCGTCAGTGGTGTTAGGGACATACAATAGCTGTTTTGTCCATCTAGGACTCGTCAGTGATGGTAGGGACATAAAACAGTTGTTTTGTCCTTTCATGACTCGTCAGTGATGGTTTGGACAAAAAAAACAGTTGTTTCGTCCTTCTAGGGCTTGTCAGTGATGGTAAGGACACGGTACAGCTGTGTCGTCCTTTCAAGACTCGCCAGTGATGGTAGGGACATAATAGTTCTGTTTTGTCCGAAGAGGAACCGTCAGTGACGATAGGGACACCATACAGTTGTGATTTCCTTCTAGGACTCGTCATTTATACGAGGGTCACCACAATGCCGTTTTTGTTCTGGGACTCGTCAGTGATGATAAGGACACAACACAGCCTTTCCGTCCTTCTAGGACTCATTAGCGATGGTAGGTACACCACAAAGCTGTTTTGTTCTTTTGATACTCGTCATTTATACCTAGGGCCAGAAATTTGAAAATACGGAAGGAAGAAATTATATTGGCCAGAACAAAGAGAAGAGAGGGAAGGTGCAATACGCCTGTAAAGTATCTAATTAAATGGTAGTTCTTTCATGTTGGATTATTGTCACTGTTGGTATACTGTAATAACTTTCAAGTGGCATGCATAGGAACGACAAACCTTTGGGTCTTTATATCCACCAGACGAGCTAACAGACCAGAAATGTTTGATTGACAAACAATTATATTTGGAGTAAAGAAGGTAAATAAGATGCATTATATGGTTACAGAAATATGTTTTAAATGTGTGACCGTAATGGAATTACAGTATCATCTTTCACATTTCATGTGATTATAATATGTAGGCAGTCGGACTGGTAAAATGTTTTCCCAGTCCACCTTTCATTGGAGGTTAAAATAGGGCCATGAAGATGACTCAACTAGTGCTCCCCCCTTCCCTTCATACCCACGCCCACTATCCGGCTCTGTTCACTGAAATCCTTTCCTTCCTTATCATATGGATTCTTTAATTTTTCTCAGTTTCCAGGTTTCCTCCCATTCCAACACTTTGATGTAGTTCCAGTCTATGATATTACTGTTATATTTCGGTTAATATTTGTATCTTTTAGGTCGGCGTGCTACCAAATTGACCTCGTTAAAGGTCTATATTGAGGTAGCCGGCAGCTACTACAAGGAAACTCCCCTCAAAATGTCACATTGGTTTCTTACCTGTGTAACGCCATCTGACTCCACGTAATCCCAGTCCTCACCGTTCGTACTGTACAGAACATTATAGGTAATCACGTTGTTCCGTTCTTCTATGCGCTGTTGAAGCATCACGCCAACGATGTTTTGAGATCAGCAAATTGTACCTGCAACCGTACAAAGGTAGAACAGGAGGTTTTAAACGGTTTGAGAGAATAATGAATTAGGCATTTTGAACTTAATTATCTAAACTTTAAAAGTATTTTGCCATTTAGTGCGGCGAGGTATATTTAACTATTGAAGATTTCTATATGAGTATTATACTGTAGCAGTTGGGTAAAGGAAACTGGTAACCGCCTCATGAGTAGCTATACATGTATATCTGCATCATATTGAATATGCATACAACAAAACTATTAATAAATTCATAGAAGAATGTCCTTGAATATATTTACTATTGCTGGCGAATCTCACCTGGACATGCGGATTTGAGTCATTCGGTTCGCTACACCAGGCTGAGAAATGAGGGATCGGACATCCGCTCGACGTCGTTTCGGCGTTGTTGTATAGGCGACCACATGCTGGATTGTGATGCTGTACATTGAAGTGGTGGGTACTAGACGCTGAGAACGCAGCATCTGGCACTCCTTGTGGTCCAGATACGAGATAATCCCAACAATCTTTGTCCCCAAAGCATAGGATGAAGACTGAAAAACAAAATAGAATAAATGGAATTATCATGGAAGGTAAGAAGTGAGAGATAAATACAGAAAAGTCAAAATGAAATTAACTACATCGTGCAGCTGTTTCGTCATTTGAGGACTTATCAGTGACGCTAAAGGCTTTTAATGTAGTTACCGAGCAGACGACCAATAATAAAATAAAAATAGGTAAAAAACAAAAACATTCATGTTAAAATAAGATTGAATAAGAGTGAAATAAAATTTGATAATTTTCAATATTTGATTTCAAAAGAATGTCTAGTATATGTATATATTCCGAATCGTGTCACTTTTCAAATTAATCTAAACGTGACAAAGGTTATGGTTTATAAGTTACAATTGTCAGAATTAGTCACTTCCTCAAAATATTTGTAATTACAACTGATAACCTATATGGTGTCTAACTACGGCCATTTTGTGATTCCGCCATGGCGTGTTGGCATGTTGGCGCCTTGACCTGTTGGCGCTTGGAGATGCTGGCATGTTAACGTGTTGGCGTGTTGGCGCCTTGACCTGTTGGCGCGTTGGCGTGTTTGCAACTTGGCATGTTGACAACTTGGCAAGTTGTAGGTTCGCCTAAGCATGCTGGCGCCTTCGGAAGTTGAGGATTTAGTGCGTTGGCGTGTTGACTCCTTGGTGTGTTGTCGCCTTAGCGTGATAACATTAACAGTTATTCAATCATATTCTCTCTCCTTAACTTCACTCATTGTTTTATTTTCACATTTAGTCACCAAAGTTAAAGCTATATACTATATTTTATATATCAAATTTAAATGTGCCATACACCTGTTCGTGAGTTGAGATTGCTTTGTGTAAGTTTTGACACCGGCACGAGGATAAAAACTTTGTTTACTCCATATGTATCTCCTTGATGAGAGTGATAAGTGTATGATAACATTTGCTGCGTTGTAATTTTATTTTCCTAACACTTGTTTTGAATTTCCCATTTTTGGCTTCCAAGCTTCACTGGAGCTTTGTTTTGTTATGAATATACCCATTTATGACCTCCTAACATCACTGAAACATTCTTAATTCAAAGTAGAAGAAAATAGAGATCAAAGAATGATTATCCCGTATAACCACACTTTACAATCGATACAGAATGCGACTGAGATCTACATGAGATAATGTATAATTTAAGATTAGTCTGGAAAAATTAACACCAGCTCCTACCTCAAATTGAATATTTAACATTACAAGTCTTAAAGAGACAATTATGAAGCTGTTGTAAAACTGCATATCTAATTACTTGTAAAACTGTTATGTTGATATAATTGAGACTACAATTTAAACACAATACTTGGTTTCTCTCCCGTTTCCTAATATATTATATCACTATCTCTGTTAAGAAACAAGGAAACCGTTCTGAGGAATATAACATAGTTTATATTTGTTTAGACATGGATATAGGAGAATCTCTTCAATAGTTTGTTTACTGAGCTATAGGCGTCATTTGGCTTACTAGCAAATTAAAGCCGTACCAATCAATCGATCGAACATTCGTGCAGGCCAGTCATTACCCGAACGACCTTTGGATTTGTACTAGCGGCAAAGGCGGATATTTTCCACCACCAACTTTTATTTGGATGGAAACTAGAGGTCAATCGATTACATTGAATTGATGGATAAAATTATATATTGTTTACCATTGATGTAAGTTTGCAAATTAAATGCAATTTTATTAATGATGTATTCCAAAAGTAAAAATTATATATCTAAATTGGTGCTACAATTCAGTAGACTGATTAGATGGCCTCAGCATACAAACATTCATCCAGGTAGCCCATTACTACTGCAAGTTGAAGTGGCAGTCTTTAACATTGAAAATGATATAAAATACAAAGAATGTTTGTCCATGAACATATTACCACTAAAAGTTTAACCCAGGGCATTTTTCCTGTACAAAATGTGAATACGAGAAATTTTACTGTAAAATATGTGAACACGAGATATTTTGCTGTAAAATATGTGAACACGAGATATTTTGCTGTAAAATATGTGAACACGAGATATTTTGCTGTACAAGTATGTGAACACGAGATATTTTTTACTGTACAATATGTGAACACGAGATATTTTACTGTACAACATGTAAGTACAAGGTATTCTAATGTACAATATGTGAACACGAGCTATTTTACTGTTCAATATGTGAACACGATATATTTACTGTACAATATGTGAACACGAGCTATTTTACTGTTCAATATGTGAACACGATATATTTTACTGTTCAATATGTGAACACGATAAATTTACTGTTCAATATGTGAACACGATATATTTTACTGTACAATATGTGAACACGAGATGGTTTTACTGTACAATATGTGAACACGTGATAAATTTACTGTACAACATGTAAGTACAGGGTATTCTAATGTACAATATGTGAACACGATATATTTTACTGTACAATATGTGAACACGATATATTTTACTGTACAATATGTGAAAAAGAGATACTTTTACTGTACAATATATGAACACGATATATTTTACTGCACAATATGTGAACACGATTTATTTACTGTACAATATGTGAACACGATATATTTTACTGTACAATATGTGAACACGATATATTTACTGTACAATATGTGAACACGATATATTTTACTGTACAATATGTGAACACGAGATGGTTTTACTATACAATATGTCAACACGATATATTTACTGTACAATATGTGAACACGATATATTTTACTGTACAATATGTGAAAAAGAGATATTTTACTGTACAATATATGAACACGATATATTTACTGTACAATATGTGAACACGATATATTTTACTGTACAATATGTGAACACGATATATTTACTGTACAATATGTGAACACGATATATTTTACTGTACAATATGTGAACACGATATATTTACTGTACAATATGTGAACACGATATATTTTACTGTACAATATGTGAACACGATATATTTTACTGTACAATATGTGAACACGAGATGGTTTTACTGTACAATATGTGAACACGAGATATTTTTATTGTACAATATGTAAAAACGAGATGTTTTACTGTACAATATGTGAACACGATATATTTACTGTACAATATGTGAACACGACATATTTACTGTACAATATGTGAACACGATATATTTTACTGTACAAAATGTGAACACGATATATTTTACTGTACAATATGTGAACACGAGATGGTTTTACTGTACAATATGTGAACACGAGATAAATTTACTGTACAATATGTAAAAACGAGATATTTTTACTGTACAATATGTGAACACGAGATATTTTACTGTACAATATGTGAAAACGAGATATTTTTACTGTACAATATGTGAACGCGATATATTTTACTGTACAATATGTGAACACGAGATGGTTTTACTGCACAATATGTGAACACGAGATAAATTTACTGTACAACATGTAAGTACAAGGTATTCTAATGTACAATATGTGAACACGAGATATTTTTACTGTACAATATGTAAAAACGAGATGTTTTTACTGTACAGTATGTGAACACGAGATATTTTACTGTACAATATGTGAAAACGAGATATTTTTACTGTACAATATGTGAACACGATATATTTTACTGCACAATATGTGAACACGATATATTTACTGAACAATATGTGAACACGATATATTTTACTGTACAATATGTGAACACGATATATTTACTGTACAATATGTGAACACGATATATTTTACTGTACAATATGTGAACACGAGATGGTTTTACTGTACAATATGTGAACACGAGATGGTTTTACTGTACAATATGTGAACACGATATATTTACTGTACAATATGTGAACACGATATATTTACTGTACAATATGTGAACACGACATATTTACTGTACAATATGTGAACACGATATATTTTACTGTACAAAATGTGAACACGATATATTTTACTGTACAATATGTGAACACGAGATAAATTTACTGTACAATATGTGAACACGAGATGGTTTTACTGTACAATATGTGAAAACGAGATATTTTTACTGTACAATATGTGAACATGATATATTTTACTGTACAATATGTGAACAGGAGATATTTTTACTGTACAATATGTGAATACAAGGTACATTGTATTTTTACTGTACAATATGTATGTACAAGGTATTCTAATGTACAATATGTGAACACGATATAATTTCATTGTTAACTATGTGAAAGCGGGATAATTTCACATTACGATGTGTAAACACGAGACGTAATTTAACTCTACAATATATGATCAGGAGAAGCATTGATACACGAAAATGTTCAGCAACAGACTCAAAGGATACTTACTTTGTGACATAGCAGCTATCGGCAAGAGCAATTTCGCCATCTTGCCTCCTGCCTGACCCCTCTCTGAGTTCGTCCCGTGTTCCGTGTGTTTGTTGATATACGCGTAACTATAAAAATGCAAATGCAGTCGTCTGATCGTCTTGGTGCTAAGCTTAACTACTTTATCAATTACTTTGGATACATAATTGATGTCTATTTAATGGGGCGTAGTAGACGAAGGTAAGTGTTCTCAACCTTAGATATAAACAGTTTCTAAATTCTGCGTGGTTTCTTTGAAACAATAAAGTACATAATTATATAAGTTTACTTATAATTATAATTAATGTAACTTTTTTTATCGTGTATCTGTTCTCTCCCTAATTATCAGTCTCCAAAATGACCTGTCTCAATGAACCTCTAGTCCTCAACTGAACTGGCACCCTCATGCCCCCGCCCCCTTTTATTACCATTGCATCCTCTCATGACCTCTCATACTCAAAAACCCTGTCGTCCCCGCATGACCCTCTCGTACATATATGTCTCTTGTCTTCACATGACCCTCTACCAATTGCATGACTATCTGTTCCTCATTTGACCCTCCTCATTGACCCTCGTCCTCATGTAATCTTTTCATACACATATGACCCTCTCGTCCTCATATAACCCTCTTACTTATATGACCCTCTTATCCACAAAAGACCCTGTCGTCCTCACCTGACCTTCTCGTACTTATTTGACTCTCTCCTCTGCAAATGATCTTGATATGGCCCTCTCCATCGTCCCCTTTTGATCTTATGTGAGTATTGCGTCCTACTTTAACCCCCTCGTCCTCATATGACTTACCCCCTGGAAGTAACATCTTTGTTTCCGCTTTGCTTTCTCAAAAATATCTGAGCAACTCGTGGGAAAAAAACGAGTGTAAATCTTTCATCGGTATCCGCTGCACGGTGCGTGATTTGTAGTCATATTCACGCCACCTCGGCCACGGAAAGCTTTCTCATTTTACCCGATCAAATTCCATGCATATCAACATAAAGGTGATAGTATGTCTTATTCCTATTTTCTATTTGGGAAATGTCACGTATACCTATGTGGTAGCCAAAAAAAAAAAAAAAAATAAATAAATCAAAAATTCGAAGGCATGATTAAAAAACTTAACAGTCAATGTAGATAGGAAGGTTATTTCTTAAAACCATTAAATTTATCTTTAATTAAGTTACGCGAATCAGCGTCACGAATGAAATAAAAAAAACAGTATTTGAAGAAGCATCTTAAAAGTATATCAAATAACACAGTAATGCATTGGTCGAAAGATTGATATTGAGGGAATGTCCATATAATGTATGTCACTTCATTGAATAACGTGTCGCTTGACTCATAATGGAAGGAGTTGAACTTCTAACATTGTCACGGACATGATATATTTACAAGTATTTACAACTCGTCCGGATTTATCTCCAGAAAACCTATATCACAGGTGGTGTCAAAGTGGTGTTATTTTATGCGTGATGCACACAAAGTCGGTAAAGCCGTAACAAAAAATCCCGCTTTCATATCCAAAAATCCGTATACATGAAATCAGTAATGACTATTAGCTCGCGAGACATCACTACGTACTAATTACCCCTTAATCATTTTGGAGGATAATGACACTGATTCTTAATTAGCCTATATTCCTTGAGGTTTAGGTTTTTTAATCGTTCACAATTCTAAATTATATCGAGTCTGTTAAATTATATACACATTATACAAAGATATTGCTATCCCGTGACGTCTGTAACTCTAAAGTCTAAAGTATTGTCCATTTGTTATGGTATTCAACGATAAGAATTAAAAGTCAAATATGCCATTTTAAGATAAACTGATGCGGATGATGTTTTGGTTGAAAATGATGCGATTCAATTTGAGTCGAAAAGTTTGCTGATAATTAGTTCCTTCTTTATTATAAAAAAATGTATGAAACATCATGGATATGCGTGTTTAGTTGAAGCCTTTAATCTTTCTATAGGCTGTATAATGCCATTGCACGCACATGTGGGCAGCGGGCTGTGAAGAAGTATAATATTTCAATGTATTGGATTGCATTGAGTTCACCAAGAAGGTACATATATTTAAAGAAAAAATGCTAACATCCTTTTTTAAAACACAGACACTAGTATCACCTTGGTTTGCCAGGAAGGTGAATGTATTGTGTAGAAAATGTTTAAAATCATATTAACACAGACACGAGTATCACTTTTCTGAGTGAAGCTCTGATGTTTATGTTGTGTATTCAAGAACAGCGTTCAACTTCTCCATCTTTTTTATCACAGGTAAGTAATATAAATTATTTAGTTTTTAACATATTTGCACATAATAACATTGTCCCTCAAAGCGTAATGATCTAAATGTTTATAACACAGCAGAACATATTTGCGCCAAGCTGGTTCATATTGATGCATTCGATCATATGAAATCGAACGTGTGCTACTATACCCAACAAGATATTGTCTATGTTCTCGTTCAAGCGGAAGAGACCAGATGCAATGTTTTAGTACATATATACAGGTATACTAATAAATCTTTAATTTGTTAATACCTTAGTCTATATTCATCAACTACGACTTAGAATTGTTACGAGTCAAAAAGTTGTCTTCCTTCGTCATTTGTGTTGCTAAGTTATATATCTATTTATTAGCACAATGTATCATATACACTATGTGTTGGTGATCCGAAGATATAGATTTGAATTTCCTGTCGTAATTGTACCGATATATATATATATATTTAAAAAGAATAAAAAGCACCACACAGCAGCTAGCGCTTTCGTCACGTCTAGGTGACTCTTCAGAATGTTTTATTTTTTAAAATGGTCGACGTGACATCATAAATGTATGACGTCACTATACATTCTAAGGGACATAACAATGAAGTGGAGATTTAAAGATTTGATGATAATAAAAAAATGTATTTAAAAAAAAAAAAAAAAAAAAATTATATACAATCGACGGGGTTCGAACCCACAATACCACAGAAGTAAATGTGACGAAATGAAAAGAAGTAATGAACAGATGAAAAATGTTCTAAATCGTTGTGTTCTAACTAATAGTAAAAGACAACCTAAAAATCTCAAGAGAATTTTAACTAGATCACGTTTCGGAAATCATAACTTATCTAATGCTTGCGTGTCAAAATGTAATACACCACGTTGTGGGACTTGTAGCAATATTATACAAGGAAGTAAAATTGAGTTAAGAGAAGGCTTTATTTTCAAGGTTAAAAAGAATGAATTGTAAGTCAAGCAATGTCATTTATGCTTTAATTTGTAGTAACTGTTCGGATTTTTACATTGGCCAAACTGGTACAGAGTTAAGAACTAGAACGACAGTACATAGGCAACAAATACGCACAGACCACTTAAGATTTCTACCGGTTAGTCAACATATACATCAATGTTCAAATGGTGAGTTTAAAATTTTTCCTATTTATCAAATGAGTAATGCGGATGTAATCAAACGCGAAGCAAAGGAATCTGAATTAATCAAACTTTTCAAACCCAGTTTGAACAGTACAACAAATATGTAACATATCGAGTAATATCAAAGTATCAACACACACATACATATATATATCATACTTACTTAAGCATAATCTGTGCATATTTGATCTATGTATTTTTTTCATTTTCTAGTATTTTATTGCACAATGCATGTAATACAGTTTATAATTACAATATATATATGAATCATTTCCTAACTTTAGTTGTAACCTCGCTAGCTCATATATGGTAAGGTACATCGTCCGGTTGAGGCCTGAGTGATAATGGACGTGTTTCATATCGGAGCTCAAAAATCGTAGGTCATCTTTGTCGTTTTACGGTTACATGCCGGCTCTCTTTGTGTAAAGGGACTCTGACATTTGTATATTATTCATTTCGTATTGGTGGAAGTTTGAAATGTGAAATACGACTGTATTTCCCTGCCATATCTTTGATATGGCCTCCGGCCAGGGCCCTGGTCGTAATGGCGCCGGACAAGCTCGGAACCAGAACAGAACGTACACGAAGGACTGTTCCTACTTGATTGATGTGGGTGATAATAAGGTAATTACACCTCAGAATGTTATTAATTCTGTTGAAGAGTTATGTGGTCCAGGAGCGTTATATGCGTGTGTCCCTAAAGGCGGGAATAGTTATGAAATAACTTTAGATGGAAAGGCCTCGGCCCAGATATTATTGGACGGTGTTATCGTCAATGAACGCTTATGTGAAGTATCTGAGATCGTGAGATCGTTTATTGTTGTTTCATTTCTTCATATCCCTGCTTACATTGAGGATAAAGAACTTGAAAGTAAGCTAACTATGTTGGGGGTCACTATTTTGTCCCCTTTCCAAAGGCGGTATTATCCGGGAACTGATATTGTGGACGGCACGAGATTTGTGAAAGGGAGGCTCCCGCCTACCCTGCCTTCTATTCCGTATACGGTAAAGCTGGACAACGCTTATTATCGTGTGGTCCATAACAATCAGAAAAGGATGTGTTCGCTTTGCTATTCTATAGAACATCTATTTCGGGAATGTCCCCAATTCTGTTGTTTCAAATGCAAGGGTCAAGGCCATTATGCTCGCAATTGTAAGACTGAGCCATGTGTACGCTGTGGTGAAATCCGATCGGAATGTCCGTGTGAACGCGTACGTGACATGACAGCACCCGCAACAGTTTCCCTATGTGCCGAGTGTGGATCGTTTGACTGTCATTGTGACGACACAATGGAGGACAATAGATGTGTTGACTGTGACAAGGTGTTTTGTATTTGTAATAAAGACGACGCTGTAGGCGATGAAGGAATGGACGACGACGTATGCACGACTAGAGACGAGCACGAGTCTGATCGCGACGTCGAGGGTGGCTGCGCATGCGTTTCACCGACAACGGATAACACACAACGAATGTTCAATGACACTTGTTTACCTGAGGCCAATATACAGAGGGTACAAGATCGAGACTTAGAGACTGATCATGAGAATGCATGTGGAATTTCTCCGGTCGTTGCTTCAAATAAATGTCAGTCTGAGTCTGGGGAAGTTCATCCGTCTCCGGATACGGATGATGATTCATTGTATTTAGGGGGTGATGAGGGAGTTGATAAATTGAAGGGGACTTTTTGGGATTCTGATATGTCGGGGGCGGATGAAGTTTCTCAGACCCAGGGTATCACTGTGGTAAATCGGCTAGAGCAGAAAAAAACACGTAGAAACATAACAAAGAGGCCACATTTCCTTTCATCATCACAAGTTCAAACACGGCAAAAACAAAGGAAAACTTCTGTTCAAAAGTATACAAAATAGAGTTTATTTGTTTCCTAGTTTGTATCATGGTTAAGATGACTTCTCTTAATTGTAATGGATTGAAAGATGTTTGGAAACTTCAGCGAACAATTGCATGGTTTCACGAACAGTATACAGATAGCGTATTTTTACAAGAAACTCATTGGAACGAAACTTTTGTAAATCAAATAGGTGATAAATGGAACGGTACAAGTTACACTAGTAACAACGATAGTGGTTACCAATGTGTGGCCGTTTTGATAAGTAACAAAATGTGTGTGGTCAGTAGTGAAAGGCATGTGGGTCGTTTTCTACACGTAAAATTACACATTGATATCGCTATATTACATAGTATCATTGTTTATGCACTGAATGTATTAAATGATCGATTAGGTTTTTTCCGCTTTGTTAATACGAAGTTGGACGGTGGTGTTATTATAGGTGGTGATTTTAATACCACACTATGTTCTACTGATAGAAGTGGAGCTACTTCTCACGTGGAAGATAAATTTGTAAAAAGGTTAAATGAATTAATGGATTTAAATGATTTTATTGATGTATGGATTGATTTTTTGAAAAAAACAAAACAAATATAGGGTTTTTTCTTTGTTGGATTTTTGTTTTTGTCTCTGTGATGTTTAAATTTGTGACATTAAACTGTAATGGTTTAAGTGATATTGTCAAATTGCAAAAAGTTTTTTCTATTTTGGATGAAAAGAATATTGACATCGTTTTCTTACAAGAAACTTTTTGGACTGAAAATTCTATTAATCAAGTAAAAGAGAAATGGAATGGTAGTGTAATGTACTCCAACGGTAACAATGGACGCCAAGGTGTGGCAATTTTATTGAGAAATAATGTTAAACGGTACATCATTTCAAGCTATGGGCACCATGGCCGATTTCTACATGTAAAATTACTAATAGAGGATAACACATTAAATTTAATTAACATATATGCACCTAACTCACTTGCTGAAAAAGTTGATTTTTTCCAATTAGTTAATAATTACCTTCAACATGGTGGTTATGATAACATTATTATGGCTGGGGATTTTAACACAACACTAGCAAAAATAGACAGGTCGGGTGCTACACAGCATTTAAATGACTCTGGTGTTAAAGGATTACTAGACATAGTTAAAAAACATGATGTTGTTGATTTATGGAGAAGACGAAACCAACAAAGTTCTGTTTTTTCTAGGAAACAGATTCGTAATGGTAGGTTATCGCAAAGTAGATTAGATTTTTTCCTGGTATCAGATGAAATTAACAGGCTGTGTACAGAATATTTTTTATAATGACACATCCTTCAGTGATCATAGCTTTGTTACCCTTTATTTAGATCTTGATAATGTTGAGAAAGGTCCTGGTATGTGGGTACTTAATAATTCATTTTTGTCGGAAGAAGATTTTATTCACAAAATTAAAAATATTATATCTAATGCACAACAAGAAGAGTTAATGGAGCAGGATATCTTGGTGTGGTGGGACAACTTAAAGTACCGTATTAAAAGGACCTCACAGATATATGGTAAAAACCGCAAAAAAACTTTAAATAATCAGTATTATAAAATACAAAATAAGCTTAGTGACCTTTCTGCCAAGTTAGCCGGCTCTGATAACCCTGTGCTGGTAGAAAAAATACATGAGGTCAAGGCTGAATTAGAGGTCTTAGAGGAAGAAAAATGTAAGGGGGCAATTTTACGGTCTAAGGCCAAGTGGGCAATAGAAAGTGACCGAGGCACGTCCTACTTTCTCCGCTTGGAAAAACATAGACAAAACATAAATACTATAAAATTACTTGAAACTGTTAATGGCGATTCGGTACACCAAACAAGTGATTTGTTAGATGAAATCTACAATTTTTATCACAATTTGTATTCTTGTGTCACAGTGGAGGAAGATGAAATAGATGAGTTTTTAAATAGTCTTGATAAAAAAGTATCAAGGGAGAACAATAAGTCGTTAGAGGCTATTATGTCAGATGATGATATTGAGGTAGCCTTAAAGGGCATGGCTAGTAATAAAAGCCCGGGCCAGGACGGGTTAACTGTAGAGTTTTATAGAAAGTTCTTTCCTGAATTAAAAGGTATTATATTGCGATTAATAAGCGGAATCCAAGAAAAGGGAGAGCTTTCTAGGTCGATGAAACTGGGTGTAATCAGTCTTATTTATAAAAAAAGAGGGGAAAAGTCAAACCTAAAAAACTGGAGACCTATCAGTCTTTTAAACGTTGACTATAAAATTTTAGCTAGGATAATGTCCGATAGATTGAAAAAAGTGCTACCGTCAATTGTCTCCCCTTATCAGAGCTGTTGCATCATGGGTCGTGATATAGCAGACAATATCAGTAATGTGCGAGATATAATTGATTTAGCTACTATGGATAACTTAGAAGGATATATCATGAAAATAGACCAAGAAAAGGCTTTTGATCGTGTAAGCCACTCATATCTTGTCAAAGTATTAGAGAAATTTGGTTTTTGCAATTTTTTTATTGAATGGATCAAAATTTTTTATAATGGCATTTATAGCAGTGTAAAATGTAATGGTCACCTTACTAAGTATTTTCCTATCAAAAATTCAGTAAGGCAAGGTTGTCCGCTATCTGCGTTACTATACGTGCTCGCAGCTGAACCTTTAGGTCAAGCCATACTTAAAAATGATCAAATTGCTGGTATTTCAATTCCTATGAGTGATAACTCTGCTAAAATATTTCAACATGCTGACGATTCCACACTGACATTGTCCAATAAACCTTCTATTGAACATGCCTTCAGGGTATTCGATAAATATGGCAGAGCTTCGGGGGCTAAAATAAACAGAGAAAAGTCAGAATTATTGTGCATTGGAAGAGGACAAATGTCGGCTGCCGAATCGCAGTCTTTTAATGTTAAATTATTACAGGAGTCGATTCTAGTACTTGGTGTATATTTAGGTCCCAATCATCAATTATGTGAATCTTTGAATTGGGATTCTAAGGTTGTATCTGTACGAAATATTTTAAACATGTGGTCTCAGAGGAAATTAACTGTCCAGGGTAGAGCTACTGTAATCTCCTCATTATTATTATCAAAATGTTGGTATACTCTGACTGTTACAAGTATTCCTGAGAGGTACAAAATTCAATTAAAAAAAATATGCTTAGATTTCCTGTGGAACAACGGTGCTCACCTGGTTGGCTACAAAACCCTTATAGGACCTAAGTCTGAAGGGGGATTACAGTATCCGGATATAGACCTTAAATTGAGGTCCTTCAGAATAAAATTTGTGTTCAGATTGTTTTATAGTACGGAAACAACTCATTGGAAAGAAACATGCAAGTATTTTTTATCTAAAATTGGTGATATGAAACTTGGTTTAAGTGTTTTTAATTGCTGTTTTAAATCAAAATATCTTCAATGTATCCCACCATTCTACAGAGAAATGTTACTAGCATGGTCTGATATTTATGCCTCCATTATTTTTGAAAAAAGGCCGGAAAATATTTATTGTCAGCCCGTGTTTTATAATCCATTGATTGTAAATGAAAATGGTACCACTTTATCCGAAAAAATATTTATAGATGCCGGTCTTGTATATTTAAAGGATTTTACTTACGAGGTTGTAGAGGGCTTCCTTCCCATCAGTGCAGTAGTGGAATTAGTCCAAGAAAATCATCCACACATCAAAAAGACAGAAATATCCACTAAGTATTTAAATATCATTAGGCAGTTGCCTCTAGATTTTTTAAACACCATTGTAAACAACTGTTACACGTGCACTGGTCTGACACAACCCGTTATATCACTGAATATGAATGAATCGGGGTCACGCACTGTCCCACGGCACACACGGGATATCTATCGTGTCCTGGTAAGAATGCACTTTACGACACCGGCCGCGTTGTCGTTCTGGTCGAGTTGCTTTCCGGCCCAACGAGTGGATACTATTTTTCGAGCTGTACATGTGCCTCATTATCCGGTCGAATGTGTTGAACTGCACTATAAAGTTGTTCATAATGCGATTTTTACGAGACAGAAACTTCTAAGGTGCGGGTTTTCGGATTCGGCTGATTGTCCGGTTTGTCAGAAACAGTCAGAAGATGTATTTCATCTATTTGTATACTGTCCAGAGCTATCAGTTTTAAAAGGTTTTATGGTTGAAATATTGGAGAATCTGTTTTCGAAAGTATGTCCAGATAATGCTAGCTCACTTAATTATGAAAGACTTATTATCCTGGGTTTTAGTGAGAAATGGAAATATGTGAATGGCTATTTTGTTAATTTCATTCTTAGTGTGGCGAGGTTCTGCATTTATAAGCGTAGGAATATGATGATGCTCAGTGAAGGAAATGTTCCAATGTTGCGATTTTTTAAATTTACGGTGAAAAAATTCATTAGTTTTATTTTCACATATTATCGCAATCGGGATAACATGAAGCTTTTTAAGAAATATTTTGTAAATGATAATAGAATGGTTTCTGTCGATTTTGATGGTGTTACTGTCAGTTTTTGAGTATATAATACAAAAGGATACGGGTATATGTCACCTGCCATCATTCATGTTGAAAGTTAGATATCTGTGATTATACTGCCTGACAAAAATTCTGTGATATTTTAATGATGTCTTTCTTATTATGCATTTTATTTATGTTTGAACTGTGAGGAACCTCAGGGGCCCCAACCCCTGAGGCCCTATGTATGGGATATTAAAATTTTACTTTTAAGATAAAAAAAAAAAAGGTACATCGTCTTTTGATTCCGATATCACCTCTATTGTGGGTTCGAACCCCGCCGATTGTATCTAATATATAAATATATTTTTTTTAAATACATTTTTTTTTATTATCATCAAATCTTTAAATCTCCACTTCATTGTTATGTCCCTTAGAATGTATAGTGACGTCATACATTTATGACGTCACGTCGACAATTTTAAAAAATAAAACATTCTGAAGAGTCACCTAGACGTGACGAAAGCGCTAGCTGCTGTGTCGTGTTTTTAGCTCACCTGGACCGAAGGTCCGGTGAGCTTATGTCATGGCGCAGCGTCCGTCGTCCGTCCGTCCGTCCGTCCGTCCGTCCGTCGTCCGTCCGTCAACATTTGCTTCAAATCGCTACTAGTCAAAAAGTTCTTATTGGATTTTGACCAAATTCGGCCAGAAACATCCTTGGCAGAAGGGGAACAGATTTTGCATAAATGGTGACTCTGACCCCCGAAGGGCCAAAGGGGCGGGGCCCAATAGGGGAAATAGAGGTAATTCCTTTAAATCGCTACTAGTCATAAAGTTATGAATGGATTTGAACCCAATTTGGTCAGAAACATCCTTGGGGGAAGGGGAACAGATTTTGCATAAATGGTAGCTCTGACCCCGGAGGGGCCAAAGGGGCGGGGCCCAATAGGGGAAATAGAGGTAATTCCTTTAAAGCGCTACTAGGCATAAAGTTATGAATGGATTTGAACCCAATTTGGTCAGAAACATCCTTGGCAAAAGGGGAACAGATTTTGCATAAATGGTGACTCTGACCCCAGAGGGGCCAAAAGGGCGGGGCCCATTAGGGGAAATAGAGGTAATTCCTTTAAATCGCCACTAGTTGTTAAGTTATGAAGGGATTTGAACCCAATTTGGTCAGAAACATCCTTGGGAGAAGGGGAACAGATTTTGCATAAATGGTGACTCTGACCCCCGAGGGGCCAAAGGGGCGGGGCCCAATAGGGGAAATAGAGGTAATTCCTTTAAATCGCTACTTGTCATAAAGTTATGAATGGATTTGAACCCAATTTGGTCAGAAACATCCTTGGGGGAAGGGGAACAGATTTTGCATAAATGGTGACTCTGACCCCCGAGGGGCCAAAGGGGCGGGGCCCAATAGGGGAAATAGAGGTAATTCCTTTGAATCACTACTAGTCATAAAGTTATGAATGGATTTGAACCCAATTTGGTCAGAAACATCCTTGGGGGAAGAAGAACAGATTTTGCATAAATGGTGACTCTGACCGCAAAGGGGCCAAAGGGGCGGGGCCCAATAGGGGAAATAGAGGTAATTCCTTTAAATCGCTACTAGTCATAAAGATTTGAATGGATTTGAACCCAAGTTGGTCAGAAGCATCCTTTGGGGAAGGGGAACAGATTTTGCATAAATGGTAGCTCTGACCCCAGAGGGGCCAAAGGGGCGGGGCCCAATAGGGGAAATAGAGGTAATTCCTTTAAATCGCTACTTGTCATAAAATTATGAATGGATTTGAACCCAATTTGGTCAGAAACATCCTTGGTGGAAGGGGAACAGATTGTGCATAAATGGTGACTCTGACCCCCGAGGGGCCAAAAGGGCGGGGCCCAATAGGTGAAATAGAGGTAATTCCTTTGAATCGCTACTAGTCATAAAGTTATGAATGGATTTGAACCCAATTTGGTCAGAAACATCCTTGGGGGAAGAAGAACAGATTTTGCATAAATGGTGACTCTGACCCCAAAGGGGCCAAAGGGGCGGGGCCCAATAGGGGAAATAGAGGTAATTCCTTTAAATCGCTACTAGTTATTAAGTTATGAATGGATTTGAACCCAATTTGGTCAGAAACATCCTTGGGGGAAGGGGAAGAGATTTTGCATAAATGGTGACTCTGACCCCAAAGGGGCGGGGCCCAATAGGGGAAATAGGGGTAATTATTTTAAATCGCTACTAATCATAAAGTTATGAATGGATTTGAACCCAATTTAATTAGAAACATCCTTGGGGGAAGAAGAACAGATTTTGCATAAATGGTGACTCTGACCCCCGAGGGGCCAAAGATGCGGGGCCCAATAGGGGAAATAGAGGTAATTCCTTTGAATCACTACTAGTCATAAAGTTATGAATGGATTTGAACCCAATTTGGTCAGAAACATCCTTCGGGGAAGAAGAACAGATTTTGCATAAATGGTGACACTGACCGCAAAGGGGCCAAAGGGGCGGGGCCCAATAGGGGAAATAGAGGTAATTCCTTTAAATCGCTACTAGTCATAAAGATTTGAATGGATTTGAACCCAAGTTGGTCAGAAGCATCCTTTGGGGAAGGGGAACAGATTTTGCATAAATGGTAGCTCTGACCCCAGAGGGGCCAAAGGGGCGGGGCCCAATAGGGGAAATAGAGGTAATTCCTTTAAATCGCTACTTGTCATAAAATTATGAATGGATTTGAACCCAATTTGGTCAGAAACATCCTTGGGGGAAGGGGAACAGATTGTGCATAAATGGTGACTCTGACCCCCGAGGGGCCAAAAGGGCGGGGCCCAATAGGTGAAATAGAGGTAATTCCTTTGAATCGCTACTAGTCATAAAGTTATGAATGGATTTGAACCCAATTTGGTCAGAAACATCCTTGGGGGAAGAAGAACAGATTTTGCATAAATGGTGACTCTGACCCCAAAGGGGCCAAAAGGGCGGGGCCCAATAGGGGAAATAGAGGTAATTCCTTTAAATCGCTACTAGTTATTAAGTTATGAATGGATTTGAACCCAATTTGGTCAGAAACATCCTTGGGGGAAGGGGAAGAGATATTGCATAAATGGTGACTCTGACCCGAAAGGGGCGGGGCCCAATAGGGGAAATAGGGGTAATTATTTTAAATCGCTACTTATCATAAAGTTATGAATGGATTTGAACCCAATTTAATTAGAAACATCCTTGGGGGAAGAAGAACAGATTTTGCATAAATGGTGACTCTGACCCCCGAGGGGCCAAAGGGGCGGGGCCCAATAGGTGAAATAGAGGTAATTCCTTTGAATCACTACTAGTCATAAAGTGAGGAATGCATGTTCTAAAAGCAATTCTTGAGGTCTTTCAGACCTTAGAGAGTCAGGACTTCATTAATCTTTAAAGCAGTTTGGATTCCCACACTATAACCATATATAGCATTGTTAGAGATTAACAAATAAAACAAATTGAATATGAACATTATTTTGACATTTGGCCTAATCCAACCAGGTGAGCGATGCAGGCCCCATGGGCCTCTTGTTTATTCTTTTTAAATATATAGAGAATACATGGTCAGTGTCTTAAAATATAAGCTGTATTTTGGCGAGGGTAAAGAAAGACAAAAGTGGCGAGCCTTGGCGAGCCACTTTTGTCTTTCTGTCCCGAGCCAAAAATACAGCTTATATTTTAAGACACTGACCATGTATTCTATTTATCCTGCAACAGTCATCAAAATAATCATCAAAAATAATCATTTTGAAGTGAAACGGTGTCAAAAATGACAGAAATATGTTCGCCTTTTAAACGTAGTTTCACTTTGAAGTAGGTCAGTCGAACTGACGCACGTGCTAAGATTCCAAAATACAGCTGTTTTCCGTCACTGTCGTATACAGCAAAAATATATACGGTGGGTGTATTCCGACAATGCGGTGGCAGCTGCAGGATAAATATATATTTTAAATATATATTTTATTTTTGTTTTGTTTTGTTGTTAAGGTGAAATGAGAAAGCCGTCCTTGGCTGATGTTGTAAATGAATATCCCGTCCCTACACGCACTCCAGACGGTGGATGGGGATGGGTTGTGACGTTATCATCCTTTCTAATCAGCATGATCGTGGACGGATTGAGCTTTACATTTGGAATTTTTTTCCCGGTATTCCTCAGCCATTTCGGAGAAAGCAAAGGAAAGACTCAGCTGCTACACTCGTTACTGTGGGGCACATTTTTTAGCCTAGGTGAGCATCACGTGTTTAGAGGGTATGAAACACTTATAGAATGCTATCTTCCGAGACAATATTTACAATCTTTGGAATAGTAAAGTAGTACGTAAACGTCAGACCTACGCTTGGGTAAAGCTTGTAATAGTTATTCTTGTTAGCATTGATATAAATTACATATAGCAAGAGGCATGTTGGGCAAGACACCAAGAAAACAATGATTTTTATTCCCACTATAAGGCCATGTTTCATTCTTGCACAATCGAATATTTATCATAATCTATCACTCCAGGGAAATCTATATGATTTCGATCACGAGAAAATATTTTATTTGAGAAAAAAGGTCAAATTTCCATTGATTGGTGAAATAAAAAAAAATGCACCGCAATCGTCGAAAGAATATTCTTACTTATAGTAAAGTTTCTTAATAAAACTAGGAGTGTCTCTGTAGCCATTTGCAGTTTTTCATCCTTATTTTGGAAAATGATGTTTTTCTATTTTTCCAAGATATCGAGATGATTTTGAAAGAAATATTTTTTTTTTAGTTTGCATTTTGTTTTTCATCAAAGCAAATGGCTGCACAAAGATAATTCATGCCATTTAAATAATTATCGATTCATTATAGTTTGAATAGGAACTATCTTTTCTTGTTAGGTCCTGTTGTGAGTGTTTTAGTGAACCGATATGGGAGCCGGCGAGTGGCTGGAACAGGATCAGTTATCTTGAGTGTCGGACTTTTCCTTTCTTCATTCTCGCCCAACCTTGACGTGATGATAGTATTTTACAGCATTGTAGGAGGTATATAGAAAGTGTACTTTAATTGAAGACAATGGATATATGTATTTTTGACGCATCCGCTGTGTAAAAATAATCCAAGGTTCACCATACCTAAAAGCACACTATACTTGTATTTCAACATAATAAAAATAACAGGCATACATAGACTTAAATATTTGCAGGAGATAGAGCGTCTCCAGACGTAATAGATGTTTGACAAACAATCACGATATACCTGGTCATATGGCTATATCTTTAGAGGTTGTGGTAGCACTGTCGAATTTCTGGACGTATGGATATGTGGAGTCGTCTTTCATTAATAAAAAAATTGGTAAGGTTTCAAGTTGATGCAGATGAACTAAAATAGGGAAATCATTCTTTCTTTTGAAAAACAAATTTAAATAAAATAATAATAAAAAAGACCAACAACAAACAAACGTCAATGATATCCTCCAGTTCCGAAAGAGTAATTATTAGCTTTAGCAGATGCTTTTTGCCAGTTCATGATAAATATATTGATCTATCGGGTCTTCAAGAACAAAAATCAATCGTCTTGGAAAACATTTGATATCAATTTGCATATCACCTCAGAAGAACTTTGGTACACAGATTTAAAAGATCTATGGATAACATTTTAAAAAATCAACAAAATCTGAATATTTTAATCTTCCGAAGTTAACGTTTAGATGCTACGTACCAAAGTATTCGTTACCAGAACAACCCATCGCGGTAATGATTGTACATCTACACGGTTTATAAATCTCCATTAATGGCTCAAATTGCAGTCGATGGTGTCATTGGTACACATCGAAACATACAACACTGCAAGAAACTAACGTCATCGGAATAAATCACATAAATTGCGCCAGATGAAATACTTCACTAATAAACAAAAGTTATATAAAGATATCCTTCATAACAATTTTTAATCGGAGATCACATTGTATAATGCTTTGATGTCACTAGCCCAGTGTTCATTAAGAAGGCAATTATTTCCTTTGTCCTAGATTTACTGCCATCACTTTAATCAATTTTGAGTTAGAGTCACTATGCTTAAACGTCCGTTAACTCTTATTTTGAATATAATTTTGGTATCAATTAATTAAAAAAATTAAAGTTCTTTAATGAAAACCTAAATTCTGCTAGTAAAAATGAGGTTGATTTCAATCATTTTCTTTCAAATCAGGCATCGGGTTCGGCATGTTGTACTTACCGTCGATAGTGATTATTGGTGTGTATTTCAAGAAGCGAAGAGCCTTAGCCACGGGAATAGCTGTTTGTGGAGCTGGAGTGGGTGGTATCGCATTTGCTCCTCTCAGCGATTATCTTTTGGAAGAATACGGCTGGCGTGGAACAATGTGGATACTTTCAGCTATATTTCTCAATGGCGTTGTAGTATCATCTACCTACAGACCTTTAGAAACTAATGCAAAGGCAACTGTGTTGAATTTTACTTCACCTCAAGAGAGCACAGTGGAATTAGACTGTTGTTGCCGACCGTTATGTCAATCGTGCAAAGGCATGTTTGAATTTTCACTTCTGAAAAGCCCAACAATGTTATTGTATGGAGGATCATGTTTTTTTGTCATGTTTGGTAGGTATTTCGGAAAACACTTTATATAACAATTGAAGTTTCTAAAGACAAAGATATCAACATAACCAGAGTTGTGACATTATGACCAGCCTGTTTGTAAATCAATATGAATAAATCGAGCGTGATACATTGTACTAGTAAAATAAATTGGCCAGAGTTTCTTCAAAATTCCTTAGATTAAGTAAACTTAAAATTTTCCGTGGTAAATCCTTTTGTAAGCCAAGGAATGTTTCTTAACTAACCTATGCATTTTTAAAGTTAAGAGGGAAACAATGATTAGAGACTTTTTAAAGTTAAAAAAAAAACGCTGATGAAACGGGATCAAAATGGTATCACTGATGTCTTTTTACTAAAAACAATAACAGTAGTTATTTTTCAATATTTCTTTATTTCAGGGCTTTTCATTCCGTCAAATTTCTTGCCTGCTTTGGCTAGTGATGTCAATCTGTCCACCAATGAAGGAGCACTTCTCATCCTTATTATGGGCGTATCTAACACAGTTTCGCGTGTTGTGGTTGGCTATTTGACGGACAAACCATGGGCTAATAGTTTGATAATAAACAATGTTCTTCTGATAATAGGTGGGATAGCCAACTGTTGTGTGCCTTTCTTTACAACTTTTACAAATCTTGCCATCTACTCAATCCTGTTTGGCGCAGTTATTGGTAAGGTCATCGAAAATATTGCTTCTGATCCTCTTTAATTAAAAATCTTACCCTTTTAATAGTAGGAATTAAATAGTTTATCACAACAGACTACCAAACCCGTAACTTTAACTCACAGTCGATACAACGAGGGCAAAAAGCATGGACGAGTATTGAAAGAACAAAGAAAAAAGGCCATGTGTTTCAGAAAGGAGAGCGTCCCCTTCTTCATCGACGACAACCATCTTACAGATCTTCAAATCCAGGCTCTGTCATATACTCAAAATGATTTTGAAAGCAAATGAACCCACTGCATATACCAACAAGCATTAGTATTTCCTAGTGTCATCATAGATTACAATTGTCCATTTTCTCATTCAAAGAAAGTGTGAGGTCATGTAAGGTTAAGTGCATCTTGATTAATTAAGGAAGGACAAGTCAGATCATTAGGTGATCATTATTCTTTAGATAATTATACACTTCAGTATCTACTTTTTATTTATTTGCAATTAATATCGCGCCTTTTGATATGTTTAAATCTGTCTTTTAACTGTTTTTGAGTAAAGCAAATACGATATTTTCGCGAATGTTGCGGCCCTGTTCGGTATACGGTCACCTTCGATGCAATACAAATCATGTTGATATTTTTAGCGAACCCAATTCAATTACAGCCTGGGAAATACAACTGTGATAAAAAAAGATTAAAACATTAACGTAGAGTATTTTGAAATAGAAATAGCCTTGTGCCTTATGTTTCATGTACTGGTCTATTTCAGCGACTTTTATCTGTCTTAGAAGTATTCTGATGGCAGAACTACTAGGCGTACATCGACTCAACAGTTCCTTTGGATTGGTCGGGCTGAGCATGGGGTTGTCAACATATTTCGGATCGCCAATAGCAGGTACTATATTGATCTTACAACTGTATATCATCAATGATTGACATTTGTCATAGGTGCAACTTACCAATCAGAACATGTAACCTCTGCCTAATCAAGAAGGGGCCGCGATCGCTCAGCCGGTTAGATCCCAGACAACGTAACATCAGGTGAAGATCCGAGGTTCTTGCTGTGATGCCCCCTGCCCGTGCCGATGTGTGTTTCTCGGGAAGCGGAGAAACGAGCCGGTCTGTGCAGTCAAAGTTGTGTCTTTGGGCAGGGCATTTTACTCTTATTGCTCTGGAAGGCATGCGATGGTCATCCCTTATGCTATTAAGTGAGGTAGTCGCCAACTACTACAAAGATACCCTGCCTCAAAATTGCCCTGGCTTTTCATGAGGCGATAAACAAAGAAAAAAAAATCATATTTAGCTTATCTTTACCGTAGTTGTTATTATACAAGCTTTATTTAATTTCTAAAGCTAATACCCTAGCTTTGGAGCTATTGCTTGCATCTCTCCCACCCAAATCCTGGCTCCATGCTTATAATACTAACCAACCCCCCTAATTAAAATGGGACTAGTTATTTCTGGTGTCAATGATACTCTACGATACTCTGAAAAACAAGTATTACTATTGCAGTGTATCGCAGAAGAGCGCAAAGCCATTGTTTTATTCAATTGACTTATTAACGTAACATGTATTCAAGTACTAGAGTATATTGTTTTAAGGATTGAAACTTGATTTGAAAAAGCCCGAGGAGTTCCGGATTGTGCATGTCTAGTCGGTCGCGTAAAATAGTCCGCTATTTTAGGATTGAAAAACAGTATTACTTTGTCAAAATAAATATCCCACATACCTACATATGATTGATTCTATTAATCAACACTTGATAACCAATGGAAAACATTATTTAACATTAGAGTTTTAGCGTTATGGAACTCTCAGCACTTTGATTTTGTTTTCAGGAGCTTTGTCTGATATCAGTGGAAATTACAACGCGTCGTTCTACTTTGCTGGCATCTCTCTTGTGCTCGGAGGTTTCATGTGTCTTCCGCTCAGGCGGATTTCAGAGTGGGAGAAGAGAAGGAGTGTTGATATAAGTACATCTGTAACGTATGGTGACGAACAGAGAGAGGACAGTAAAAATGTGAAAATTACATCTATCCAGAAGAAGAAATATTCCATATATACAATATCAGAACAAAAGTAAACACCATAAAAGAAAGAGGGGGGAGGGTGGTGGTGATGGGGGCATGTACTTGTCACGTGATATAGTTATTTGGATATGGTTATACGTGTATGTGTAGAACATTTAACTATTTAGCTAATATGCACACGTTTTTGTCAATAATACTAACAGGAGCCTTGTGTAATATTTTCGCTTTAAGATTCCAAGCTGGATGTATTTGCTTAACAAGTGATTTCATTACATTTTATTCCGTATACAGTAACGACGTTTGTTTTTGTTGTTTGCGGAGTGTATAGCCCCGCAAGTAGCCATTATCATTTTGAGGCGAGATCTCCTTGTAGTAGTTTGTGACTACACTGCTATATATATATTTACCACACATTCACTACTTGTGTAACTAATCCATCAACAAACATTATATTTATTTTTTGACCATTAAAATACAAGAATAAGACAAAGTCCTTGTATTTGATTTTGTTATTAAATTACATATACATTTGAGTAAGTGATTTGTAAATTATAAAACCGCAATGAAGTAAACCAGAAGGATAACATATGTACTTCAATTGTTTGAAATGCATTATAATTGTTGTTTTACAAGGACATAAATAGGTAAAACATTGTTTCATCACTGGCTTGATTTGGCAGCTGTAAGTGACAGAGTGGTAAGTCAGTGCAGGACATGTCATGTTTAAACTGTATGCTCCCCAGGGTGTTGAGGAAGAGAGTGGCTGGTTGCTAAACGTCTAATAACCAGGGATAATAATTTGTGAACCGCTTAGAGATGGCTATGTAACTATGATATATAAAACTCCAAATTATCATTTTCATTATTTTTATAAAACATGAATTGGTACAGAACTCATGAGTATATAAAACCAGATGCTGTGGAATCTACCATTCAAAAAATAAAGATGAAATGAATAACTAATTCAACGGTAGTGTACAAGCGCATTAAACTGCATTCCATTTCGGGTTAATAGCATCTGAACTCCCACTGCTTCACAGAAAATTAAACATGAACAGCGCGTTATATGACACTTACATAAATTTATATTGCTACATCTTACCATACAAAAAAAAAAAAAAAAAATACGACCGAAAAATAAGTGAAATATGTCTCCAAGGGCCTCTAGAATGTTGAATTGACGGAACACCCTATTGAACACACTCACTTACCCAACGAGGGAAATTTTACACTTGATTTCTCATGGAATAGAGACTTGGAAGTAAAATCAATGGAAACAGTAAAGGATTTTATTATGATTCAGTTCACAATTTTCAATCTTTGTATGGTATTCGATCGCCATTTAAGACATGCCAGAGTCCTGTTTTGTTTTTGTTGTTTGTTGTTGTTGTTTGTTGGTTGTTGTTGTTGTTTGTTGTTTGTTGTTGTTGTTGGTGTAGGTATTGGTGGTGGTGGTGGTGGTGGTGGTGTTGGGGATACGACTGCTATATATTGCGACTGCATGCATGCAATTGTTCGTCGACTACACGAGATCTTTCTTTACCAGATACATGTGTATCGTGTTGGTTTGGTGACAATGTGTAAATTATTACTTAAAGGAAACTCCATTTTCCGACAATAGGGAGGGCGCCTATATGGCATCGTTGGTTCCCATGCATTATTTTCTAAGCTGCACTCGTTTGACCCGTGGGAGCACTGGCTTGGAAATATCGGTTTGACATGAATATTATTTTTATCGACCAATTATTTACATTCATCTCAAATTCGTCATTCGGTTTATAGCCTTATAACCCGATGTGGAATAAAACAAATATTGGTTAGAGGTAGTGTTACGTAGTATATGAATCCAAATAAATTGACAAAAGAAAAGAAGTTCATGTTTTCCTTTGACGAGTTTTTCTCACCGGTGACAAATATTGCCGTAATGTTCATTTTTGTCGTAAATATCAAACTTTATACGGGAAAAGACGCAACAATGTTTAATTTACTACATACAGATACTATCAAAAATGATTATCTGTAAACCATATTTGACTCAAACGGCAAACAAAATAGGAGCTTATGATTTCCTGTGAGAATTATACTACAGAAGGCGACGATCACACCTATCTGACGGGTCAAACGACATTACAGGTAAGTTAGGGCGCCCTCTAATTTGGCTACTAAAGCCTGCTTATATCAGTTAGTACGTTTTTCTATGAAAAGTTATATTTCTGTCTGGTGTACAAAACATGCTTATGATCGGTAATTTTACTTTCAATAACATCCTATATACATGTAGAATTGAATGTCGCAAGCACCTCGGTTTCATCAGAAACCCCATCCCATTTCGGCAATTTGGAAATATCCGACCGATGGTGGCACGGTTAACATTGACAGTATACTGTCACCACAATTAGAGACGAACACATGATGTCTCGTTGACAGTTAGATTTTATTGTCCTTCATATCCGACAATCTGACAATCCGACAGTGAAGACTGAAATTATATATATAACACAATATCAGCACTAGTCAAATTAATTTACATGCATCATTACCATAATTGTAGTAACTACACATATGCAATCTTTATACACAAAAACCCAAGTTAGCTAAGAGTTATTTCCCTTGATAAGCAAATAACAACAATTAGCCCTCAATCTAGTAGCAATTAACATGACCCATAAATATAAATGTCTGAAATACAGCAACACATGTAGAAATGTAGGACCGAGCAAAGGGTCGAGCAAACAAACCAAAAATAAATATGGGGCATGCATTTATTCTACTGGGCGACTGTAGTACACAATAAAATGGTTAAAATGCTGTTTGCTAACATACCCGATAGCATTATAATAAACACCGATGTGCTATAACAACTATACTGGAAAACTGGCTAGACTTATCGACTAGAAATATAGGTATGACTAGTTTATTTCATAAACATTATAATCAATGACAGTGTATCAACACATACAATATGTAGGACTAGAATGTCCAACTGTCACACTGTGTATCAAAACGTAAACAATCTGACCCAGTTACGGCGCCAAATTATAAAAATACACAAAATATCAGACCATGCTTTCCGCACGGGACATTATATAGTTTATGAACAGGTTGCTAGACTTACAACCTATATTGTTTATGAACAGGTTGCCAATAACTTATATTACTGTGTTACATATTTATCGTTATTATGAAGTCATTCAATAAACCTACATTTTGGTTTGCCAGGGTACCAGGTATCATTTTCTAAGCTGGCTGCACAGCACATGGACTAAGACCACAATGAGCTTCGCTATATGTTTCATTGTAACATTAAAATTCATAATAAATTCCCAACATCTCATATGCAACTTTCCATCTCACCTGGCCAAGACCAACATCTGAGAAGCAAAATATAAAAGTTTCAACCCAGCATGTTGGGCATTTTCTGGAGATAGCTGTCAAAATGTGTCACCAACGTGGATTATATACATCCGGGTCAGGGGTAGAGGTCAAATCAGGACTCATCACACAGGGTCCTGGAGCACATAATAAATGATCAATATTATTATTTTACATCAGAAAACATAGATTGACATCTCTGCTATCAATCCACATTAAATTCATCAACAGAAATCAAGTTCAAAGAGGCATTTGATTGGTTTTCCTGAAATACATACATTTTTGAGGGGACTTCATTCGTGGGGCCTGAACCCGGAAGTACTTAATTGTGGTCTTAGTCCTATTATGTTGCAATGTATGTCAAACAACTACCTTACAAATAAAAGAGTTCCAAGTATTGATAGTCAGGAATGATAACTCTTGAGGGAGATCTCTAAAGACTAAATATCAAAGTAGTGAGAGATCCAGAATCTGGTCACAGAACAGACAGGCTATTTTGAAGCCCTTCGTTTTTTTCAATCGACGTCATCCACAAGCAAGATGCACATCGAACGGAAGGGAATCTTTATATTGATTCAGTAGTGATCTTCATGAGAGGAAATCGTTATCTGTTCTGTCAACATAAAGGAATAGTTTGTTACTTTTAAATTGTTTGTCATCAATAAATGTATAATGTATTAATGCTATCACATTTAACTCTTGGTTGACCACTATTTTGAATTTGATTTTCGTCAGTGTTACGATAGAGGCGATCTGCATACAATACTCTTTCGAAGTTATGTAGTCAACTTAATCCTGGGTGATATCTGGCATATTCAAGCAGTGTTTAATACATTAACGCTGTGGGTTTTTTTTTTTTTAAATTGACGGAGTGTTTGTTAATGTTGGGGGTGAATTGATGTAGTGTTTGGTGAATTTACATACAGTTTGGTTCATTGACAGTGTGTTGGATAAATTGACATAATGTTGTGTTAATTGACATAGTGTTTGGTGAATTAACATGGATTTGGGTTAATTGACAGTTTGTTGGATGAATTGACATAATGTTGGATGAATTGACATAGTGTTTGGTGAATTAACATGGATTTGGGTTAATTGACAGTGTGTTGGATGAATTGACATAATGTTGGGTTAATTGACATAGTGTTTGGTGAATGAACATGGATTTGGGTTAATTGACAGTTTGTTGGATGAATTGACATAATGTTGGATGAATTGACATAGTGTTTGGTGAATTAACATGGATTTGGGTTCATTTACAGTTTGTTGGATGAATTGACATAATGTTGGATGAATTGACATAGTGTTTGGTGAATTAACATGGAGTTGGGTTAATTGACAGTTTGTTTGAAGGAATTGACATAATGTTGGATGAATTGACATAGTGTTTGGTGAATTGACATAATATTGGGTTAATTGACAGTCTTTGGTGAATAGACATAGTATTGGGTGAATTTGACATTGTGTTAGATGAAATGACAAAGTGTTGTGTGAATTGACATGGTGTTGGATGTACTGACATATAGTTGGGTCAATTGACAGTGAGTTGGATGAATTGACAAAGTGTTGGGTGAATTGACATACTGTTGCTTAAATCGGCAGTGTGATGGGTAGTGAAGACGAGGTCTTTGTAACAACAGAATGCATACCACACCTTTTAAAGTTATAACAAAAACAGAAAAGTTTATCAAGTAACTTTAATAAAATTATTGACTTTTTGTAAAATTGAAATATAACAAATAAACATTAAATCTTGTAGTCAAATGCTCAAGACCACATATTATTTGCCTGTACAAACACAGGGAAGTAGCACATTAATATAAGCCGAATAACGTTTCCAGTTTGTCCTTCTATAACTCATCACTGATTCTATTGGCGAAACGTATATCAATACAAATGCTTAACGTGAAGTAAGAAAAATAATACTGACAATAAAAAGATACCTTAAATACTCTCAATTTAGTGTTCTCGGATATTGAATGATTAAGACAAAGCTGATATATGTGTGAATCTTCTGAACCAGTGTCAATCTTCACTTCAGTTTGACAATCGATACACACATCTAATGTTAAATGATCGTACAAAAGTAGCACAAGGCAAAAGTGCCTTTAGATATTGTTAATCTAGTAATAGACACTTCATAAGCTAAATAATCAATATACATGTAAAACTGAAGCATACAGCTGCTTCGTCCTCCTAGGACTGATAAATGAAGATAGGTACAGTATAAACCTGCTTCGCAAGTTAATGACGCGTCCGTCAATGATGCTTGGGGCATCATTTAGCTGATTCGTCCTTTTAGCACTCGTGAGTGACGCTAGGGACATACATTATACAGCTGATTCGTCCTTCTTGGACTAATGAGTGATGCGAGGGACATCATACAGCTCCCCAACCCCACACTTCCTGGAATGGTGGTTAATAATAGCGACATCATAAACCTACTTCACCCCTTTTGTTCGCGTCCGTCAGTGATGTTAGGGGCATCGTATAGCTGGTTCGTCCTTTTAGGAATGGCAATTAATGCAAGAAGCAGCATACAGCTACTTAGTTCAACTGGGAGGATGAGTGATGCTAGGGACATCATACAGCTCTTTCGTCGTTCTGGGAGAATGAGTGATGCTAGGAACCTCGTTAAGCTTCTTTCTTCTCTGGACTAAAGGTACTGCTAGGGAAATCATACAGCTGCTTCGTCCTTCTGGGAGGTCGAGTGAAGCTAGGATACTAAATTGCGGAAATCTAGAATGGAAGTTAAGGAAACCGAAAACATATGAAAATAGAAGAGGAATATGAGGAGAGAATATGAAATAATAATTAACTGTGAGGAGACAGAAAACAGAAGGCAAGGCAGTCCCCTAAACAATTAACATTACATTATAATGTGTACGAATCGACATAATCAAGTTTGGCTTGATAGCGTATGTACGTACGTATGTCTGCAAGATAATTAATACATATTGACACCGGAAATCATATAAGGCCACCATAAATATAAGAACTTTTAAATACATTATAATTTGAAATAAAAAAGAAAAAGAAAATACTACTTTACAAAGTTTTTTGCAGTGATAGGTCACACAACTTGTACAAATCAACAAAAAATAAAAAGCATGATGAACAAGAGTTGTGTAAAGAAGAAATAGTGATTTAATGAAATAATATGTTTTAAAGCTACTTAAATTATAATAATAAGTGCTGAGTATACACATTTTCACCCTTCAACCCTGTTTTTAGACAGAAGCATACACCACGAATATCACTCTTGGCAAAAGTATAACCGCATCAAATAGTATTCTGTATCTCAAGCACGGCCAAAGAGTAGAGGCCTTTAAACTTCTTATAAAAGGTGAAATAAAGCTATTAGCCATTCTCATTTACATTGGCATCGTTGTTTTATTTATAGTTAATTCATTGTTGAATGCATTTTGGATCTTTTCATGATTGTTAAAAATGGAAACAGAACGTGCGCATTGTCATAGGCTTTTCAGCTGGGAAGCATGGAAGTTTATTCTACTTAAAATTGCGCATGCTCACCACACAATTACATATATCCTGATGTATATTGTGCTAATGTAAGTCAAATCGGTATATCATATTCTTTAGACACATCAGGACCAACATTTGTTGAATTACTATTTGATTCACACTCAACAGTTTACCTGCAATAACAATACCTTGCAAAATATTCATCACTATTTCTTAGCATAAAACAAATTCAACAGGAAGTCAATATAGAACTTAAAAGGGAAGTTCTTTAACTAGGTATTTTCTCTAAAATCGAATAATGCCTTTCCGTATTTTCTTAAGTTAAGGATCCCTGGGGAAGCTGGACCAGACTGTTGTTATGGAATCCAGATACATCAACAACATATCAATTCTAACATAGAAATGTTATACACTATCATTTGTCTGCATGTGAAGATACCATGCTGTCTTAAGCTTATTTATATTTCTATACCCGTGAGACACTAATGCTGTTTTAAACTTTTCCTCTTTGTAGGAAACACCATCTGCAATGTAGAACTCCGGATGATGAATCGGCTGAACACCAAGTTGATATGCAATAATTCCTAGAAATACATCATCAAACTTAAACCATTTAGTAAACGGAATAACAATTTGGAGTCTTTTAACGAAGTCCATTGACATTATTACCGCCCCACCACTGACAAACAACGGATACGTGTCGAAAGGGTAATCTTTGAGAGATATAAACCATTTATCGTTAAGACACCTCTGTGGTGCCGTAAGCAATACTCGACCCACAAAGAGAGTCCGATATATATTTTTCGGTAGACCGTGTAGGTATTTTATAACGTAATCGGTTGCAACATAAAGATCATCATCCACCAGCATTACGAATTGGGCTGTAGGACAATACCTGACACACCAGTTAATGCCGCCTATTATTTTATAGGTACTGTTGTAGTAGTCATCAACGTACGTCATTTCGAGGATATCATGATGCATCTCTTCTTCCAGTGAAAGACGATCATATATTGTTTCATTCATTGTTCTTCCAATCAAAAACACATGTCGGATTATATCGTTTTCAAAGTACGTTTGATTAGCCCATGTTTCTCGAATCGCTTGTCGCTGATCAAAATTCCAAGGCGCTGATTTGAACATAAACAAAAGGAATACTCCTTCTGATGAATCACAAATATGATCGATTGACTTCTTGTACGAAAATTGAAACTCATTGATAGGATCAACATCTGCCGAACCTTTGTAAGTGATATCTTCCTCTAATTTTTTGAAGTCGATGTCCAGAGGGTAGTGAAACATATGGAAGGGGATCAATTTCCTGGTGGAATATCGTTGTAAGAAATTAATGCAATCATCCTGTCTCGAATATTTATATGTAAACAGAATAAAAATGATGCAAATAAGAAGCACAAAAAGGAATACCCTCACAGCTCTACGATATTTTGAAGGCCGGAATCTCATGACGATATAAATTCTAGCGTAAATTCTATTTTGTTGTTAATCAGATGAAAAGGATTTTCCCTCCCAGATTTGTCTAGCTCTGCACTTGACAGCTACCGCACACAGAATCTGCTACCACTCATGGTGTTGTGCATTTTGAATTATTATCAAACTAGATAGAAGTATCGATGAGACATTAAAATTGAAAATGCTTCACTCATCTATCTTTTTTTGTCATTTATATGTCACAGGTAAGTGTATAGTCCTTTAAACGGATGGTATAATTTTCAATCATTGTGTGTTTCAAGCGTCAATGTGTTCCGACGTCAGCGGAAGATACCTAATTGAAGACGCGTCTTGGAGAGTTCAGGGCGACCCTGTCGGCCAAATTATTTTCCTCGTTATACAAGATTAATTTTCCGGAACCAACGATCCTGGAATAAAACAAAGAAAAGAAACAATTAATACAATTTAGTAACGATCTCTTAAGTTTGTTTCCAGTTTGTTCCATATCATATCAAACGATTATGAGAATTAGACCTACCATCATTCAGTATTCGCTGTGTTAGTATATTTCCAGAAACGGCATGGTGTTAAAAATAGGATCCAACACCCATTATAAAACTTTCCTCCTACGTTGGTGTAAAAAAAAAACAACATTGCACACATCAAATTGTGTATGTGTATTTAAAACCCAGTTTCACTGGATTTTATCTTACTTTGTATTGCGGGTGTCGTCGATGATGCAGATATTATATTACCGGCCAGGGCGCCCGGTCTTATTATATGTGCATTTTTCAAATCTGTTGTGTTGTTCATATCTTTTTATATATTTTGAGTTAGAATTATGTATCAGCTTTTATGTTGGTATGCATTGTTATTCTTAATTGGTATTTTTATCAATAACATTATGTTAATATTTTACGTCTACCTTCGTCACACATTACCCCGGTTCTGTTTTTGGTTTTGTGAAGTAAACCAGTAAAATAATCAAGAAACATCAGGTAACAAATAACGTAATATCATTTTATTATATGGTATAGGATAACGTGGAAAAACAATAAAGATGACAAGACAAACGCCCCTTATCGGATGGCTATGGGATAGGGACAGTACACACACAGTCAACAAACAAGCTACGAGGCAGCACGCACGGCTTCGTCTTCAAATATTCTACATTACATAATATAGCACACCCACCTTAATTCAAGTTAGATCAGAATAAAGAGTCAAAGAGAGAAAATAGAGTCTGGCCAGCTCGAAGAGCTTTTTGTACAGACTACCGGAATAGTTACGAAAAACACAGTTATCCAATTAAATAAGAGATTAGAATTCAGCTAATAAGAGACATTGTTTCAGAGAGAAAAATAAAGTAGAGTTAGAGTCCCTTCCGGTAGCCGCCGACATTACATACAATAGTAAAAAGGTAAACATTGCCATATGATTTCAATTATATACAACCACTTACACTCCACCACGGCTGGATCTGCATCACATTCATATCACAACTTCTGCACAAAACCCCCAACACAATTGTGAATACTATGTCGATACAGGTTTTATCAACAAAAGAAACTACTTATCCGGCTATTAATATTTGCGTTAAAAAGGAAGCGTCACGGTACGCCAATCTTTAATTCTTCTGAATGCATACATGCTCTGACATGAACGCGATATACATAACAGCTGTGGATATTCAAATTCAGTTGATATGAAATGTTTTACAGAAGATTACATAACAGAACAATTCAATATCGCTAAAGGATTTAACGAAAGACAGACAAGATATAAACAGCTTTCAAAACAATTTGAGAATAAGATACAATATATTGAAGAATCTTTCAAACACATGTACACGTGTTCATTTTTTTTTTTTTTAAATATGGTTTTATTTTAATGACGTCATAGTTATATGTAAAGAAATACCGGTTTGATCTGCCCAAAATACCGGTGTCTGTGCACCGCCTAGAAGATGAACTGATATTTTCCCTCAATTTTGTTTAAACATACCATATATCATATTTGTAATTCGAACAAAATAGTGTAATCAGCTGACGTAGGAGTATCTGTAAATGCGGAATGCTGTATTTTTTTTATAAATAATTTATTACTATATTT
This sequence comes from Pecten maximus, assembly GCF_902652985.1. NCBI lineage: Eukaryota > Metazoa > Mollusca > Bivalvia > Pectinida > Pectinidae > Pecten > Pecten maximus. The sequence goes on from NC_047018.1 coordinate 41,066,560, forward strand.
TGTCTTGTCATACCCATGTACATTTTTCTAGTTCTTTGTAGGCTTTAAAATCACCATATATTTCTTTAAAAATATGTTTAAAATACGTTTAAAATAACATAAATAAGACTTCTTTATAACGAGTGTTCTATGGATAGGAGGAGTGCAAATATGGGCACTCTGGTATCTAACACCGTTTTATTTTTTGTATAGATACTTTAAGGTTAGGTGATCATGTTATGACATGAAATTAAGGTCAGATCTGAGGCCTCTTTTTCATAATCATGATGCATTGATGTTGAAATGTTGAAAATAAAACCAACTTAAAAAATAACCCATAGTCAAAAGTAGGTCACAGTGACTCAATTTGTTTATGTATTAAGATAAAAAAAATATCGGTGAGAGCCACTAGAGGGTCAAAATTGGCACCTCTCCTTTTAGCCACATAATTTTGGATACTTCAGACTATGAAAATCAAACGTAATTTTGTTTCCATATTAATTTTTTCTCGAATGTTATTCTTCCTTTTCAGCTTTTCCCCGCTCTTACATTTCATAATATTAACACCATTGTTTAGGTTATCAATTCATCACCTTGAAATGACAATTTAATTAAAATGTTCTGCTAATCCTAGTTATTTTCGCCAATTACACTATATCTTTTCTAGTTACATCAATAACGGAGACAATATCCCTTGTTACATGCTAAGAAACCGGCTAAATTATTATTTTACTTCCAATAGCATTTTACACCCCTGCACAGAATGTTTGTTAAACTTTTTAACTACCATACCTTACTTGATAAGTTAGAACCATGTATTCTGTCGTATGCATGTATATTAGTAGAAGTAAGTTCGTTTCGTTCTTTGCATATAACATTCCGTAATTTATATCAGTTATAACCGGAAGCATGTCATGTAATATGTACACTCTGTGTCGACCATACTGAATGAATAGACACGTTGTGAACGGGATACAGCCATCAACCTGTTTTTTTTTAGAATAATAATTTAGTCGAAACTCGTCAGCACCCTATATTTTATGTGTGTGCATTTATGAATTTATTTCTCTTTTCTAAAATCAGTAAAAACAATTCCGTTTTATTTTCATTAATGAAGCAATGCAACAAAAATGTACATCAATAGTTGACGTGTTTTGTTTTAATCTTAAACGACCATGGGATATTTTAATCAGTCGAAATTAACCAGTCGCTCATTTAATACAAACGAACATATTTCTAAAAATAGCTAAGTTTGATATTCTTTATAACTTATAGTACCGTTTAGAATATAGTCAGGAGTAATTATATTGATTTAGGGTAATAACTAGTGTTTAAAACTCTCTTATATTTTTTCATGAAAAAAAATGACCAGAAAACTTACTGATAGCTAAAAAACATCACCACAAATTATATATGCATATTAATCTTGAAAAAATGCTTTTGACCTGTTTTTAATCGTCATTATGAAGAATAAATCTTTGCCGGCCGTTGAAGAAAGTATACATCAATATAAAAAAAAAGAATTTTGTTCCATATGATTTGCTGTTTTCAACATTTTCTTTATCTGTAACCCAACGTAAAAGTATAAAATATTATTGTCATCATATAGGAAGTCATCCTTTGTACCTTGCTGTGGTGTTATGATTACGACTTCATTTCTATATTTTGTTAATACGTTTATATGTACATTGTTTTTCCTTTTGACGTTTGTCAGTTTTATGTAAACATGCGATTTTACATTCAGAATATTTATGTTATAATTTACGATATCCACCCGAACACTTGAAACATTTCTATGATTGATAGCTATTACACATTCCAATTATTTGTTAAAGCTCGTCACGTATTCCTAATACTTTTATCACCAATATTTGTACAAAACTTGAAACTCTTTATATCTAGCATACTTATTTCTAACTGATGTGTCTTAACACGTACTTTATTCCATGTGAATATTCATGACGATCTGGCTTCTTTTAAGCGAGTGTTTATGTCTCGAATGTGATGTTCGTTGATGCGTGACTACGACTTGTATACGGACGTATTTACATACCTGAATAAGCGTAGACTACAATTCCCTTTGTCGGTATTATATAATAGTTTATATATCGTATTTCGTCGTCCTTCCCAATGTTGGTATCATTAGTAAACGGGTATTTTTTTTCATATTCCATTGAATAATCAGTGTTTATACAAGTAGCTGCACGTTTATGTGATAGCCCAAGGCCAGTGCACTGATTGCTGGGTTTATAACAGTATTGTTTTAAAAGAATATCGGGCATTGTTTCATATATATTGGATGAAAACGAATACTGAAATAGTTTATATAGCTCCTCGCACCGAGGATGAACTTGCGGACATGATAGCCGAGAAAAAAAGCCATTATTGTACTAATTAAGCAATGAAAACCCTCCTCGGGCACCTCACCTAATTAAGACGTTTCACTGACCTCACCGCAGTAAATGTCCCATTCCCTTGTACCTTGTGGTGATGCAATTCAGCATAAAGAGGATGAGGCTGAGATTCCCTTCCCAGTTCATTTCGGCAGTGAAGATGGGAGAAAGCTTAAATTCTGTCCTTGATTGCAGAGGTTAAGATACGACCCATACATAAAGGAGTTCCTTTAAAATCAAATTTATCTTATTTCTCTTTTCACATCTTATTGCATAGAGTAAACATATTTACTTAAGGATTGATTGTCAATTTTGTTGCTTGCATGGACTGATGAAGGGAAGTGAACCTCGTGCAAATGAAGTGAAGCAGTTCATGTACTATTTGCACGAGGTTCACCTCCTTTCATCAGTCCATGCAAGCAACAAAATTGACAATCAATCCTTATATTTACGTTAACCAAATAAAAAAACCGCCGCCAGATTGCAAAATTCGGTCGAAACGGAGTGACGTAAGTGCGTCACTTTGTAACATTGTTATACTTATCATACATGTGTGTACAGTAGTGGAACATCAGTCAGTCAGCCAGCTATTCTCGTCGCCAAGGCAACACAAAATATAGTCCCATACACGTTTTGAGTATTACGATGTTGATACACATAAATGCGATATTGTCAAGGTACAAATTTCATTGATAACAAATATTTATGATATTGCATAATAAAAAAAATAGCCATACCCATATAAATACGAATTTAAAGTACACTGTTGACAGTATAGTATATGTGTGATTTGGTCACTCGAGACACAGGGGCTCGGTTAAAAATGAGCACAAGGTTAACGTGACCAAAACAGTGAAATATCACAGCATTAAAAACAGTGTTTATATACTCTCTAAAGCCTTGAAAAAAATCGATTTTGTAAGGTTTTATTATTTGAATGAATGTTGGATTTTTAGTCTTGCGATTATTAATAGATCTATATCATATGTTAATCAAAATTTAACGCCGAACCCCTGCGACCGTATGTGATGCAGTCTAATAGTCGGGATATTCAGAGTTCGAGAAAAGGGTAACAATGTGGATTTTTATGATATATATGGTGTTCTTGAAATACTGGCGTTTTGGGATGTAAATTTTGATAATAGTAAGTAAAGAAACATTGATTTGAAAATTGGCGGTATTCGATGGCTGGATATGTCCTCCATATGTTTAGATTGAGTCAAATTACGACAATAATGTGTCCCTGTGTTCGATATAGCATAATGCTGCTACCAGTCTGTTTTTTGGTTATTAAATAATGTTAAAATTGAGGTTAATTTTCTGTGGCCACTGAAATGGTATCAAGCATAGCATTCGAGATATTAGCAAACATCAGACCTACTCCGCTACGTAGGCCTAGGTCATGAGCTCGGTGCTATCGGGAGTGTCAGTGTTCTGTCAGATCCTGTTTTCTAAACTGTCTGCATTATACTGACATTTTCATTAGCACATAAAGCGGCTTTTCCACTTGTGTTCATTTAACAAAATGAAAGTGCATTCAAGTCTGAGGCGGTACATAACTCGATCGTCATTGTAAACTCAGTAATTGTATTCACACGCCGGTTAGAAAGTGATTCGTCTCTCAGAACAGAAGCACGTGACCCAAAATCGTCAACTGGAAATGAAGTAACCTGAGTTTACTAGGTTCATTGAGGTGGAGCGAAGTGAAAATGTAAATATTATATAATGTATACAATTATTGAAGCGTTCATAGTCGTTACACGGCATACATTGGAGAGTGAAATGTTGACGAATCCATCCCCCGAGTTCGCCGACAGTGGTCTGTCTTATGGTTCTAAAGAAGGCGGCTCGTTGGAGCAACCATTTGGAAGCTATGGGGACCTTGTTGTCCTCTACAATTTAGCGTTACACAGCCCGTCGCTGACCTCTCAAGACGCTGTTGCTTGGGTTGGTGTGTTTGAACCTCAAATTGTTTATAAGGGAAGTTTTGGACGGGATAGAAACCGATGTGGTTGGTGGATGTATTGACAGTTAAGGGTGCATGGTTAGGTTTCCAACTTGGCTCTGTCCTGAAACCTACTTTCAGTTTGATTCCTGCAGTAGGATTTGTGGAATAGCAAGTGCCTTCTCACGTATGTGTTTGCTGTTCACAATGCAGCTTTATGTTTTTACACTTGGTCGGATGATCGGGAGTTACTAAATCCCTTATGGGACATGATGTTGTTCACAGTGTGTGCAGTCTTGGTGGCAGCTATTGCGACTCTACCATTAGGGAAACAAGATTTGTGTAATGCCGTTGGGGAAAGAAAGGTGGATCAGTGGTATGTGTTGTGAGTGACTGATGGGAAGGAAACTGATGAACGTCTTCCTGGTCCGTATCGAGGTCGGTCCTTCGGTGTGTCGATGGTTGTGGTAAGGACTCGTACTATCGCCAGTTTCCTGTCATCTGTGTGGTGGCGATGTTCACTAGAATGGTGGGTCCGCGTACATTAGGCCCAATAGACTGAAGACGAACGCGCACCTACTTGTTTTATATTGTGGACAATCCCGTGCTAAGCTAAAGCAATGTCACAGTTGCGAGCTCCCTGATGTCCTCGGGGTTGCCTGGCTCGTTTGAGGTGATGTACTTTTCATGATCTCTGTGCTGGATATGACAGGGGCAGAGGCGCGGCGTTTGGGATGGTTTGCTTGATCTGTCGAAGTGGCGGCCATTTTATCAAGGCGGTCGGGAGCGTGCTGACAGTGGGTTCTTGGCGGTTGGTCAGTCGCCCATCAGAGGAAGTCCTGCGGGATTCGCTATGACAGATGTGACTTATACATTCATAACGGGTTCCTTGACGAAGTTTGGGAATGGTCCTGGTCCAAGATTTCTCGCCCCATGCAGCGGGCGACGTAGGCGTTTCTTGTATAGTGTCGCCTGTACTTTATGTTCCCCGGGATGGCAGGTACGCTCATTTCCCGGTTTTTATCCAGCAGCTCAGTGATGATATCTGTCAGGGGGTTGTAGTCGCTCCTTTAGCGCTGGGGGATGATGGTGGATGTTATAGCGCTTTTAGGGATGGCTCGTTTCAACCACTGGCTTAACAGCTTTTAATTTGGAAGAGTGGTTCAGAGAGCTGCATTGGCCCATATTTTGCTAACTTGGTGCGAGCGTAGTCCGTAGTTTAGAGACTATGAGCCAAAAGTCTGTCCTTTCTGCGGAAGATGAAGATGGATCTTTGTTTCTTTTGTTGCCCTTCCGTGAGGTCGACGGTTGAGCTGATCGTCTAGTTTCAAGTTCATTTGTAACTTCACTGCTAAGAGCACATTCTAATATTAAAACCGGGAGGAGTGTTGTGACTGTACATGACGAGCTGGTTTCTCTAAGCGAGGCGTGTATGTCAGTCGTCCCGAAGGCGATGTTCGGCAGTGTGAGCCATCGGCATAGTCTACAGCTGGTCAATCTTGTATACGGACATATTTACGTAACCGTGCTAGCGTGGTCGTAGACTACACTTGCCCGCGTCGGCACATTATACTCGTATATAATATATAATTTCGTATTCGATCATCCTTCACAACACGTGTTCTAGTGCTGCCCTCTATATAGGATAGGACATAATTTCAAGAATCACAGATAATTCGATCGTCGTTGCTCTAATATGTAAGAGTAAATGTCTAAAATATCACTGTTTAGGGTGCTTTTGCCTTTTTCGCCACCATGTTGCTGGTATTTTATTTATTGCATCATTATGAGGTTCAGACTTATAAAACAACTTAACAAGAATATATACATTTTTTTTATATACAAAATGTCTTTCTCTTAATACATAAATGCAATGTGCACATTCTCCAGTTTGGTTTGAACTCGTGTATTCTTCTATAGAACTGCTTTTATATTTTTCTGTTTTTTTTTTTTAAATTATTTTTATTGTAATATTTGGAAGTATCCAATAAAGAGCTTCAAAATATGCCGATTCTCTTTATAAACGCTGTTTTAAGATGTATGTTCACAGGTAGCATTTTACTTCAAGCGATATAACTTAATCTTTATGTTTCCACCAAACAGTTTAGAGGATTGCATGAATCTATTAGCAATGTAAACAACTCAGAATATAGCTGTAAAAAGATACCAGCCACTGTGTTGTGCAACAACAAAATGTTGAATATTATCTGTCTTCACAATTTGTACGCAGCGTGCAAAAACCATTACACCTTTACAAAACAAACAATGACGAAATCAAACGCTATCATTCCATCGATATGGGCATACAAATGACTGACGAATGAATGAGCATCGAAGGGGTTATATAATTAACAGTTCTTGAAACTTACCTGGATACGTAGGTTGTTCACATCAGGGGGTAAATGGCAAGTGTTATTCGAAAAATATGCTAATAAAAAAATGTTATTTAATTGTGGTTCAGAATATTTATCAATTATTCATGACAAATGTAAAAACCTTTTTTGGAAAGATGTTTTCCAGTCATGGAGAAAATTAACAGATAAAGAAGCTTCTATAGGAGAGAAAAAAAATATACTGAAAATGCCTATCTGGTATAATAAATGTTTTAAAATAGGTAACAAGTGTGTTTTCTATAAGAATTGGTTTGAAAATGGTGTTATTATTATAAATGACTTACTAAAAGATAACTCTAATACTTTTTGTAATTTTGTAGAATTTTCACAAAAATTTGATGTAAACACTAACTTTCTCACATATCAAGGTATTGTTAACACTATCAAAAACTACATGTATATGTCCAATGATGACACTTTAAATACTTTGATCAGTTATCCATATATACCCCTAAATTTAGAAGTATTCATGAAGCATAGGAGAGGAACTCAAGATTTTTACAATTGGTTATGCCATAATAGTACCAAATCCACAGGGAAAACCAAATGGAATGAATTTTGATTTTGATGAGGACACATGGAAAATGATATATATGATACCTTTTACTGTCACTAAAAATTCTAAATTACAATGGTTACAATACCGAATAAACCAACACATTCCAACAACAAACTCTTATCTATTTAAAGTTGCTCTTACAGATAGTGCTATTTGTGTTCAATGTAAGTCTGAGACAGAGACAATTATTCATACACTTTGGGAATGTAAGAAAGTTCAAGAATTTTTGCAAGATTTTGAGTTCCTTCTTGATGCATTGTTTATCCCATTTGGTTATAATAAGGAAACCTTCATTTTTGGTTTATTCAGTCGAAATAGTATCTATAGTAGAATAGATAATACCATAATTTTAATTATAAAACATTATATTTACCAAGTGAGATGTTTACAGACATCATTGTCAATAACAGCACTTAAGAATGTTATCAAATATACATATAATACTCAGAAATATATTGCGGTTAGTAAAGGTGAATTATTTTTATCAAAATTTAATATTGAATTGAAAAAATGGGAAAATTTAATTAATAATTCTTAAACCCTATTGTCAGTTTTTGACAGAATAAAACAACATAGCTTTAGGTATTTTTGAAAACTTTACTTTTAAATGCATATATTGTTTACTCCCTTGAACGTGTTGGCACAACTTTAGAATTCCTATTTCCCATTCCCAATCTCAACCCCCCCCCCCCCCCCCACATAATCTCTCTCTCTCTCTCTCTCTCTCTCTCTCTCTCTCTCTCTCTCTCTCTCTCCCCCATCTCAAACTTCTAGGACCCTCTCTCTATCCCTTCCAAACAATGCTCATATATGTGCTTTAATTTAATTAAAACTAGGTCAATTCGACAATCAATTCTGAAATTAATTATGAATAAAGACTCACGGGTGAATGAAAATGTGTGAAAGTTAAATTGTTTATCTATGATATATATATATATATATGCATTGTTATAAACTTGAGAAAAAAATAAAAAAATTACAAAAAAAAATAAACAGTTTATACGTAATATGAGCGTATCAGAGTGCAAAATGTCGCTTTTATTAAATAAGATATGAATTTGAATAAAATGTCAATAAATCGATAGTGCTTACTACATTTGATCACAATGCAAAGATAATTCCCCTGGCGATGCAAAACATGTATGGAAAACAAGCCAACCATTGAGTTATACAATGTTACTCAAAGATGAGCACATGCATTTCATATACCGTGTAAAATTCAAATGCTTCTTGCGAGTGGGTGTCAGTTATGCCGAAAACCGTGATTGCGGAAACAAAATGGCGTCTGTTATGCTTTTGTAGACTGACATGGAGTGGGCTATATTAAGAGCGAGTCATATAGAATTTGCAGTTTCTATTAACAATTACTATTGGGAAATGAATTAAAATCAGCTTTAAAAAAATGATGATATGTGAAGGAAGCAAATAAAGCTACAAGTAGCATAATATATTGTAATGACATGCCCTTACCGTATGCAACTGCTCACCTGGCGGCTTACAGGATAGGTATATGGAGTCTTCCCCGAACACCAACTCTGGTTAGGGTGGGGTGTTTACATAGGGATTAAGGTGTGTTAATAGGGAGTTATAGTCTGTTACAGAAATGTTCTCAGTGTAAGAACACAGGTAAATCAGAACACAGGTATATGTATCGACATATCTTCTTACGGTCGAATGGTTACCTGTACGTTTGCGCCGTCCACTGCTGAATGAGAAGGTGCAAAAGACCTGCAATTTGATATATAATCTTATAATTTAAAATATATTTCTCAGTTTTTATTATTGCATTAAAGGGAATTTTGATTGTTCTTTCAATGATTATTTGCTTATACACACAAAAATTCTGAGAGAGAAAGACGTTTTTATCACATCATTACTTTTTTTAAGTAATATTTCATTACAAAAAAAACAGTAAAACTTGGATAAGTCGAAGTCGACGGGACCGAGAAAAATATTCGACTTATCCTGTGGTTCGATTTAAACGTATTTTTTATGTACGAAAAAATCAAATGACATAAATGACCAGTTTCAAAATTTTGATGCAATAAAGATAAGTTCACATTCACAGAATAAAAACGAATTCCGTAAAAATGTGAGACAAACAATTGAATTGAAAACACCCGAATACACAGTCATACACAAAATAATGAGCTTGTAGAAAAAGACTCACATTTTTTAATTTTGCTGGGTGGCGATGGCATTTTACATTAAACATTAATTCGTGTTGGTGCAGTATTTATCGCTTACATTTTTCTATTTTTTTTTTCTTTTTGCTGTTGTTTTGTTGTTGTTTTCGTAAAGTGTGCTTAAAAAGTAAACCAAATACTTCAGTTCTTATGACTTGTAAAATTGAAAACTCATTATTTATAACAAAGGGATGAATGATCAACTGATAGCCCCCGACAATAACAATAGGGTCGTAACCGTCGATATGGCTGATCGGTCACAATACGCCCATTGGACCAAAGCCAGGACTTTTACCCTAGACAACGTGACGCCATTATGTTTAAAAAAAAATTTTTTTTAGTATATATCTAGAAGGAACAAACCGCAAAATACATTCGACACACAATTCGGTACAACAGTTTTTAAAACATCCGTGTTTAATTTACTAAGACAAAGAAGGAAAAATACCGGGAGCGAACAAAACATTTTTTTAAAGGGCCTCGACATCACAGTCGGTGATGGTGCGTGGGTCGACGCTCTCTACCTGTGTCGACCTGTATGTCTCGGAAAGATGAGAAATGAGCCGGACTGTGCTGCATGGTTGTGTCACTGGGCGGGCGTATCTACCCTATTTGCATCCCGTATATTATTCAATGAGGTAGTCACCAACTACTACAATGACACTCTGAAAAGTGACACTTGATTTTTACAGGCCGATAGAGCCAACTTTTTCTTTCTTTTCTTTCTTTTTTTTTCAGATGATTCCAGAACATTATTTACCACATTTGGACGAGTATCAATACTATTTGATAGAATTGTTACTTCACGTTTACAAACCAGTTATACAGGGGATGTATAGTCCAGGAATACGAGGATATCCGAGTCCTGATATAACTGGAATATTAGCGCTGAACACCAAACATCAGGGCCCAGTTGTTCAAAAGGTGATTAGCTTAATCACTTGATTAGTGAAAATTTCATTTCTCATTTGTTGCAAAACCTGTGAGTATATCGTCTTTAAATTATGCCAGTTTGAAGAGAATTAAGAATTTCAGAATTTTCTTAAGTTTTGTCAAGTTAGTTCAACCAGAAATTATCATATCAGGATTTGAAAAATGTTGTTAAAATGTGATTAGCCTGATCACCTTTTGAACAACTGGGCCCAGGAGGTAAGAGTCTGATTCATCAGATAGCGATAAAAAATTAACGTATAATTTACCTGCCATGAATTCAAGTGTACGATTTCAGCTATTAAACATTTTAAAAACACCAGATGAAATATTAATCCCGAGAATACGCTGAATCAGCATCTAAAAAATATAATCACGCTACCATTAGGGTATGTTATGTAATTCGAACAATGACAAAACACAGGTAGTCTGTTGAGTTATAAAGCAGCGCTGATCACATCATAGGAGGGCGTGTACACAAAATACCTTCCTGACATTTTACGCCACCATCACATCATGGGAGGGTATATACACAAAATACTTTCCTGGAGTTTTACGCCACCATCACATCATGGGAGGGTATATACACAAAATACTTTCCTGGAGTTTTACGCTACCATCACACCATAGGAGGGTATATACACAAAACACTTTCCTGGAGTTTTACGCCATCATCACACCATGGGAGGATATATACACAAAATACTTTTCTGGAGTTTTACGCTACCATCACACCATGGGACGGTATATACACAAAATACTTTTCTGGAGTTTTACGCCACCATCACACCATGGGAGGGTATATACACAAAATACTTTCCTGGAGTTTTACGCCAACATCACACCATGGGAGGGTATATACACAAAATACTTTCCTGGAGCTTTACGCCACCATCACACCATGGGAGGTTATATACACAAAATACTTTCCTGGAGTTTTACGCCAACATCACACCATAGAAGGGTATATACACAAAATACTTTCCTGGAGCTTTACGCCACCATCACACCATGGGAGGGTATATACACAATACTTTCCTGGAGCTTTACGCCACCATCACACCATGGGAGGGTATATACACAATACTTTCCTGGAGCTTTACGCCACCATCACACCATGGGAGGGTATATACACAAAATACTTTCCTGGAGCTTTACGCCACCATCACACCATGGGAGGGTATATACACAAAATACTTTCCTGGAGCTTTACGCCACCATCACACCATGGGAGGGTATATACACAATACTTTCCTGGAGCTTTACGCCACCATCACACCATGGGAGGGTATATACACAAAATACTTTCCTGGAGCTTTACGCCACCATCACACCATGGGAGGGTATATACACAATACTTTCCTGGAGCTTTACGCCACCATCACACCATGGGAGCTGTGATTACATAACAAGGTGTATGGAGCTTTACACCATCGCCCTCACATAAGGAGGGAAAGGGTAACTACAAAAATGTGTGTGTGTGTGTGTGTGTGTGTGTGTGTGTGTGTGTGTGTGTGTGTGTGTGTGTGTGTGTGTGTGTGTGTGTGTGTGTGTGTGTGGGGGGGGGGGGGGGGGGGGGGGGGGCTTTATAAGTTATTTTATTTTACACTTTCGTGATATCTGTAGTGTAACTCCTACCTTAAGGGTGTGACAGATAAATGTCTAGCCGGATTAGTTTTGACGGACAATCCGAGGGTTTGAGTTTTCTCTGAAAAAAAAAATGTAATGAACCACGGACTTGCCGTTACATGGTAATTGTTGCCACCGTGTGAAATAATAATATGTGCTAAACTAGAAGTTGACAGAAAAATCACACCCTAAGGGATGACAGAGAATTCATATTTGAGGGGTTGACAAAGAAATCTTGATCAGATAAGACTAGCGACAAATCTGTGAATGCATGCATAGTCCTTGGGTCTGAATATATGAACAAAAATATTGTCCGAGTTGCAAATATATGTAACCTAAATGGTGAAAAGAATACTTTGGCATTGGCTACACACCAAATTAAAATTCGAAACAGTGTCGCACACATCGTTAGTACTTGAAACGGCCTGCGTAGTTTTGTAAACATATTTTTTATCCAAACGAATCACCCCATACAATCCTCATTTGCTAGGGAAATAAGACTACAACGAAGGAAGGAAAGACCATGCTGTTGAAAAACAGGAACCATATAGGAAAACATATAACTAAATAAGATGAGTGGAAACGAAGACACAACGACACTTGTAGCTAAATATGGCCAAAAGAAGGATGTACATCTTGATATACGAGGACTTCTAACGATCAACAGATTATTTTCAATTTTGGATAGGCATATGGTAAGATCGCGTCCATTCCTTCTCCAGGTAGGAACAGTGTGAACTCCAGCACACTACGATGTTAACTCCAGTACACTACAGTGTTAAACCCAGTACACTACAGTGTTAACCCCAGTATACTACAGTGTTAACACCAGTACACTACAGTGTTAACCCCAGTACACTACGAAGTTAACTCCAGTACACTACGATGTTAACTCCAGTACACTACAGTGTTAACTCCAGTACACTACAGTGTTAACCCCAGTACACTACAGTGTTAACTCCAGTACACAACAGTATTAACTCCAGTACACTACAGTGTTAACTCCAGTACACTACAGAGTTGACTCCAGTACACTACAGTGTTAACTCCAGTACACTACAGTGTTAACTCCAGTACACTACAGTGTTAACTCCAGTACACTACAGTGTGAACTCCAGTACACTAGTTTTAATTCCAGTACACTACAGTGTTAACTCCAGTACACTACAGTGTTAACTCCAGTACACTACAGTGTTAACTCCAGTACACTACAATATTAACTCCACTATACTACAGTGTTAACTCTTGTACATTTGATGTTAACTCCAGTACACTACAGTGGTAACTCCAGTACACTACAGTGTTAACTCCAGAACACTACAGTGTTAACTCCAGTACACAACAGTGTTAACTCAAGTACACTAGTGTTAATTCCAGTACACTACAGTGTTAACTCCAGTACACTACAATATTAACTCCACTATACTTCAATGTTAACTCTTGTACATTTCGATGTTAACTATAGTACACTACGATGTTAACTCAAGTACACTACGATGTTAACTCCAGTACACTACATTCTTAACTGCAGTACACTACAGTGTTAACCCCAGTACACTACGATGTTAACTCCAGTACACTACATTGTTAACTCCAGTACACTACATTGTTAACTCCAGTACACTACAGTGTTAACCCCAGTACACTACGATGTTAACTCCAGTACACTACAGTGTTAACTCCAGTACACTACAGTGTTAACTCCAGTACACTACAATATTAACTCTACTACACTTCAGTGTTAACTCTTGTACATTTCGATGTTAACTTTAGTGCACTACAGTGTTAACCCCAGTACACTACAGTGTTAACTCCGGTACACTACAGTGTTAACTCCAGTACACTACAGTGTTAACCCCAGTACACTACGATGTTAACTCCAGTACACTACAGTGTTAACTCCAGTACACTACAGTGTTAACTCCAGTACACTACAGTGTTAACTCCAGTACACTACAGTGTTAACTCCAGTACACTACAATATTAACTCTACTACACTTCAGTGTTAACTCTTGTACATTTCGATGTTAACTATAGTACACTACATTGTTAACTCCAATGCTCCACATTATTAACTACATCCTGTGACGATACTTTATTTTTTCATCACTTACCCAAAATGTCCCGGTTTTCAAACTTTATCAGATTTAATGACTGAATCATATTAATATCAGGTATGGAATTATAATTGCCAACAGTTCGTTAAGGAATATTTCCTAACGTCTAGTATTTTTCTTGATTTATCTAGGCTGAGTTAGTATCCCCGGGTCTTTTATCTTGTTTTATCGACAAAATTCCTGGAGATTCTATTGCATCATAGCCTCCCCTCAAAATAATCTAATCAAATCACCCCTATTCCGCCTATATAATAATGACATGAGTTTAAAACAACACAATGAAAGGTATAAAAGATCTTTCATTCTTGACAGTAATTTAGTAACCCGCCGTTGGACGATTTCTAGAAGGTCAATGTCCTGTTGTTTGTATTGTTTCCATATGCATGCTTGGTTTGGTTTGGTTTATTTTGTTTAACGTCCTATTAACAGCTAAGGTCATTTAAGGTCGACATCCCGTGCGTGCGACATGCATGCGTGTGGCGAGTGCGTATGTGTGTTTTGGGAGGCTGCGGTATGTTCGTGTTAAGTCTCCTTGTGATAGGCCGGAACTTTTGCCGATTTATAGTGCTACCCCACTGAAGCATACCGCCGAAGACACCAAGCAGCACACCCCACCCGGACAACATTATACTGACAACGGGCCAACCAGTCGTCCCACTCCTAATATGCTGAGCGCTAAGCAGGAGCAGCAACTACCATTTTTAAACACTCTGGTATGTCTCGGCCAGGGGACAGAACCAAAAGCCTTCCTCACAGCGGCGAACGCTCAACTAAAGGCCAAAAGTGAGGCATTGTCAAGGGAGACACTAGGAAAAAGAAAGTTGTTCAGATAAATCGGCTAGTTTCCGCTGAAGATCTCCATTTACCCTGGTGAAATACAGAGTTACAATAAAAGACCAACTTTCTGATTGGAGCGATGTATTATCCGGAGTTCTCCAGGGCTCGGTATTATGACCAACATTATTCGTCATATACATAAGCATAACTTTCCACTACTGTACAAGACATTAATTCGAGTCCGCCTGGAATACGCGGATTTGGTTAGGCACCAATATATAATTGAAAATATAGATATCATAGAAGCCGTTCAGCGGAGAGCTACTAACAAGTTACCTGGGTTTAAGGAGATGCACTACTCAGATACACTTAAAAAGCTCAGCTTACGACCGCTTGCCTTCAGGAGATTAAGAGTAGACATGCTTGAAGCATCCAAATAACAAACGAAATCTGCGTTAGTAAGTCAGCGGATTTTCTTAAACTTTTGCAAGACCAGGCAAAAAGGCAGAAAAGAAGAGGACATTCGAAAATATATATCCCTAGCATAGTAAGCGAGATATCAGAAAAAAACTTTTGTGGTCTGCGAGTCGTCAAAATTTGAAACAACCTTCCGGAACTAATTATCTCAGCATCTACAGTAAAATATTTTAACAGATTATACAGGCATGGGAAATATAAAGCACTTTTACAAAATTACAAAGTCGAAATTGTATAAGAATTGGAACTATTGTCACAACAGATTTTTTATAATTGATTTTTATTATTGATATGTTACTATGTATGTGTGAGATTGGTGTAGATGATCATAGATGACCCAGTACATGTAATAAACTTAACTAAACTAAACTTATCATATGATCTTTCATGTTTGTAAATTAGGAATCTGGACAGGTTGAGGGAAGCAGTTTGTAAAATGGAGGAATATTGCCATGTTTCCATGGATTATTGTGTTTTAGATGTAAAACAAATCGTTGTTAGTTACACGATAAATTAAAGATGAATGTTTCTTGAAGACGGGCGTATCTGTTATGCACTGTGTCAGGTTGAAATATATATTTTTAAGTCGAATGAAATGAGATGGGTACTGTCTTGCACGTGGTGTAGTTGCCAGCATTGTCCTTGCCACAGTATCTAACATTTTGGATGCAAGTACATGTGGGGCTTTCAGGTGTTGTTCAGAAGTAGAGAGCAATCAACCAGAACTGACTATGTCTATTAAGATATTGCCGGGCGCTCTTAGCCACTGTGTCCTGGGTGGGACACCGCGCGCCACGGAATATGTAGCTAGCTACTGGTATTCATAGCCGCAATGAAAATTAAAAAAATCTATTCAATTCATATATTTACATAACCTTGATTTAAAAAATTTATATCGAGAAAACGAGAAATTTTATTAAAAAGAAAAATATGTCATGTATACGACGAAACGCCAAATTATTAGAACAGCCGGGAGATCCCGCCTATGCACCACGCCATTGTTTTAATGTCGTTCCGCATTTTCCGGTCTTTTTTGTTTAATTTTGTATAAAACAAAAAGAAAGAAGTATTAAAGTAAAAATAATATTAGATACAATCATTCAATATTTTTAACACTTATCTCGTACCAACGTTATCGATCCAAGGGAAGCTACTCTTCCTGTCTTACTGTCGATGGCGTATTAATATGACCCGATTAATCAGGTGATTTGCACGAGAGACAGTGTTTTCATACGGTTTTCATAGTGTATTCATGGTCATATGTTTGTTGTTTTCACTTGGTATGTTAATATCAGCAAACCACATTAGGAATGTAAATATAATTATATGAGTGATATTAATTATATCATAAATCATAAAATGACAGGTATACGTAGTAATCACAATTGCCTCTGATCTCTCAGAATACACAAAATAAAATATAAAGGCATATTCTACATGTAAGTACTGTCTATCGGTACCAAAACAAATACATGTACCGAACCTGGCAATAACAGGATATGCAATACCGGTGTATTTTGTCGGTTTTCTTATCTTTTTATATATTTTTTTCTATTATTATTATTCATTTTTTTTTTAAATTTCTTTTTCAATCTTTTTTTTCCACAATTCAGTTGGCGTTAACATTTGCCTGATAGTAATGTATTGAATTGCCTTGATAAGGTCCCGACCAGTACTTATGGACGTTTTGTATGACACAGGATTTAGCATTCTTATATACCAAGTACATCTATCAACACTTTTTCTTTGCATTCTGATTTCAGTCACGCTGAATATGATCAATTAGAGTATTCCGTTTTAAACGTAATGCACCACAGGGTTAAGATATAGGGCGACCATACCATCAATCATTACGAGGCCTTCAAATTGATTTTAATTCATCCAGACGATTTTTTTCAGTTCGATAAGTTTGTTGACCTTGCTCTGTATGCCTTCTGTTATTTCATGGAAACCAAATAACATTTACGAATTTAAGATTTATTTGATTTAAATGCAAACTTGCGAACCAAAACAAACAAAAACGTTTATAAATTCAGTTTTCTTCATGCTAAAAATATAATGCTGTTTGCGAGACTTGGTAAGACTTTGCCAAATCCTTCCGTTTAACATTTAGATACATGTACACATGTATATCAATAAACTTGTGTCTTTAAATAATCTACTGACTTGTCGGTCACGTGTACAGGTACCCTCATGAAGTTAATCTGTAAATGTAAATTTGATCTATTTTACAACAATTGCGAAACAAATTATATCAATCACGCTTGTTGGCTCGTATTGGAGCGCGCGAAGGGTCCTACTGTTGGAGGAAACCGGAGTACCCACATGGTCGGGCGGGTGACCCAATACCTTTTCACGTCCGATCGGGGAATCGAACCCCAGCCACCAAGGTGAAAGGCAAGTGTGTTACCATTGTGCCACCCGACCGTCCTCATTAATTATCTGTATAGTGAATTTTTTAAAACTAAACTCAATAGCAAACTGAAATGAAAATGGGTAAAATCTCGATAATAGGTAACATGAGTATCCTTTCAAAATTAGCGATATAAAAATTCATGTTTTATAAAAATTGTGCTGATGATACATCTAATGTAACGACATCCTCGATACTCCTGGGGTTACATTCACTATTTGATTGGTGTCAGTAAAAGCACAAGCCCGAGTTTCCTCTGGCCCTGACAACCAGACTTGGACATTCTGACAGATACATATGGATTGAATAGATTTTTTTGATTTTCATTGCGGCTATGAATACCAGTAGCTAGCTACATATCCCGTGGCGCGCGGAAACGCGCCTCGGAGGATATGTAGCTAGCTACTGGTATTCATAGCCGCAATGAAAATTTAAAAAATCTATTCAATTCATATATTTACATAACCTTGATTTAAAAAATTTATATCGAGAAAACGACAAATTTTATTAAAAAGAAAAATTTGTCATGTATACGACGAAACGCCACTGAATTATTAGAACAGCCGGGAGATCCCGCCTATGCACCACGCCATTGTTTTAATGTCGTTCCGCATTTTCTGGTCTTTTTTGTTTAATTTTGTATAATGTTTATTTATTATTTAATTCTTGAATTATGGTATAATTAATTAAAATGTATATGCTCTCTCAATATTTTTAACACTTATCTCGTACCAACGTTATCGATCCAAGGGAAGCTACTCTTCCTGTCTTACTGTCGATGGCGTATTAATATGACCCGATTAATCAGGTGATTTGCACGAGAGACAATGTTTTCATACGGTTTTCATAGTGTATTCAGGGTCATATGTTTGTTGTTTTCACTTGGTATGTTCATATCAGCAAACCACATTAGGAATGTAAATATATGTAGATAACTACACCAGATATTTATCAGTCAGAATGTCCGATTCTGGTGTCAGGGTCAGAGGAAACTCAGACTATAAATCATCGGACAAATTACTAAACAGCTGATATATTTTTGTTTGAAGGATTACAGAGGAGCGATAATTGCATGTACATAATGTACCAAGTTCGAGCACATCAAAGGATACTCATACAAACACAGATTTATTCTGACAATATACATAAAACATGTACAGGATTTACATTCGTTTGATAATCAGCTCTTAGTATAAAGAAACATTGTACTAGTATTTTTGCTTTATCCTGGAGTTGGCGGTAACGAGCCTTCAATCAGGGGCTGCAATGAGCGAAAGTGACTATTACCCAATGAGTATCGAGTACGATTCCAGTGCATTTTAGTTGCAAGTGGCGTTACCATGGATACTTTGTATGTACCGCATACAATTACATGTACATGTATATAAGAGTTATCTCCCTTATATCTGAGAAGTGAATCGGGTATAGGTGTAAAGCAATCAATTTATAATGCCATTATGAAATTTAATGGTTTTTATCATTTTGATGAATTGCTAAAATTGTAACAAAATTATTGGTTTGAAAATTGTAAGTCTGTGAAAAAAATCCTGTCGATCGAATAAAATATACGGTATGAGAATTATTGGGTTCCATTAGGGCCAGATTTCCAAAATTTCGGCCTCTATTGGACGGAAATGAACAGAGTGTTGGTACTGGTTGAATTCATTTTGTATTTAGGAAGGTACATTTGGTTACAAATAAAAAAAAATGACTTAAGTGATATATGAACCGCCATTTACTTTGTTGCAAATAATATGCCTTTCCATGCTGATTTTCTCATTTTTTTCTCTCTTTTTTGTTTTGTTTTTTGTTTTTGTTTGTTTTTGTTTTTTTTAACATATTATTATTAAAGACAAAAGTTATTTCAAAACGAGAACAGAAAAGAACGATTCTTTTAAAGATGTATGGAGAATTCTAGTTAAGCTGAAAATTTGTACCTGCATGTAAGAATTTTCATTTTACCAATATATGGAAAGCTTAACATCATAATCATAAAATCTTGTCTGCAGTAATGTAAAATGATAAATATTACATTAAAAACATTAATAATAACGAAACTTTATTAGCATTTTTTTTAAAAGGTCAAAAAAATGTATTACCATTTCAAAACGACTCTAATATGCTTTCCTACCTCTAGGCCTCCGTAATTACAACTTTTTAACCCTCTTTTAATATTTTTTTAAATAAAAAATAATACATATATATATTCTCGTGAAAATAAGTTGTGAAAGAAAGTTAAAAGGAAGACAAAAAAAAAGTCAGAAACAAAAAACAGAAAAAATGATTTTAAGCAGGGAAACATTAATGTATTGTTTTTTTTTTTAATGTTTTTTGTTTTTTGTTTTTGCATTGTCGCATTGTCGAACCCCTGCGAATGCGACGATGAGATAAGGCGAAATCCTCCGCCATATGTTCGCGCATGCTTGCTTCTGTGATATTGTTACGGGAACTACAGTTAAATTTTTTCTATCTTAATATAAGTAGAGCACCCACAGGGACTTGGCACGACTTCCCAACCCTATAATCCTGATACATATTATATGCCGAAATAGAAAATTGTGCCAGGTTCCTGCGATTGCATAAATCTAGTCAAAGGTAGAACTAGACCCACTTGTATATATATTTATCGTTTTTTGAATATGTCTAGATCTCGTTTCTAATTATTTTGTAAGTTTGCGAGATACAACAAGCTAGTGATTTAATAAAGAATTTATTCATGTATTTCTCTTATAATGTAGCTTGTTTACAATAAGAAGAAGGTAATAAATTATAATATTCTGGATAATATTTTATTTATCATGTAATAAAAATCGTAAATAGAGAGTAAATGTATATCTCGTATACGAAATTCGCCATGGTCGCATAGGTGAGTATCGACTTGTGCCAGTCAGGTAAACGAGTGCAATGTACATGGGCCGCGTTCGTTTTTGCGGTCCAAACGGTTGAATCAGTTCGGCCAGAGTTGTTCGTTTCTGAAATAAGGACGGACCTAGTGATTTTTTATTGTTTTCAAATGAGCCTTGACAAAGACTGTCAAGGTCTGCAGTAACATCTGCAAGTCCGTCAAGATGCCTCAAATATAGCATTTAAAAGCACACGAATCGTTTTGTTAGCATAAAAGAACAGGCGCCAGGTGTGTCGACAAAAGCGTGACCTGACATGATCATCACGTGCACTTGCCCGTGTTATTCAGAACGTGGTCTTAACGAACCATTACAACATCAGTCGCCCGAAGGTGGAAAAACTTATGTTTCAACAGGTAAATATATAGGAAAATAATGTAAAACGCATTGCAACTGAATATTGTATACTATTAATGTTTCAACGTATACGGGATGCGGTGGGGGAAAGGGAATTCGCTGTATATCTGTATATACATGTATATATCGGCTTATTAGAATTTTTTAAAAACTTATTTAGTTTAATTAAAAATTAGATGTGCTACTTCTTCATATAGTCATATGTAATAGTTAATTGCATTAGTTTAGTTATTGCACATAGGCATTAATTATCTCTATATTCATATCTAAAGATAAAATATTAACATATCATAGTTAGTTCTCAGCAAGAAAATAGAATAAGTTCAAGAATTTCTTACTTTTCTTTTGTTAAAAAAGATGGATATGAAAATGCTGATACCAAGTCGAAAAAAATGTGAGTCTCCCTGCATGTCCCCACTGCCCCACAAAATATGTACATCTGTCAGTTACATGTTAAAATTAAAACATCATTAGTGTAAAGTTTGTAACTATCGCTACCTATGTGAAGTCACAGCAAATACATGTTCATCAATGGAGTTTAACATTTAAGTAAACGCGCATAACTGCAAGCTTTGGTGTTGCCGAGTTTGAAAATTACGAACCATGATTTATACTGTATGAAGTAGGAGATAGATAGCTCTCTTAAATGTTTTCCTTACTTTTTTTTACGTGTAACGGGCACATGTACATATCTCATTTTTGTAGTTTATCTATTCTACATCACCTATCCTATACTTTGATTTTCTGCAATAAACCTGATTTTTTTTTACGAAAAGAAGAGAGCTGAAAGGTATGTATATGTAAGTATGGCCGATTTATATAAACACCTGTACGATTATCACCTGTCCTTTATTGTACGATTTTGCATTTATTAATAAATATATATCAAAATCCGTGTGTATTGTTTTATTTGGTGCGCGATATTCTTTCAAGACAAAGAGCACGAAGACTCGGAGAAGATCACAGTAAGTATCCAGCATGCGTCCTACTGCCCATTTCCTGTTGTAAATAACACTTCCGGTTCCTGTCATCTTTCTCTGTTCGTTATGTTGATTGTTTATACTAATGCCAACATAATTTAAATGCTGTGTTTTACGCCATGTTTTACTTAACCGTTTCCATACACAGTATAACACATTATATACGAAGTAGAACGTGACAGAGATAACACCCGATAAGATGTCAGGCTTGCAACGTAGATGTAACTTGTCTGGGTTTCGTGTGATATATATATGTCTCTATTCAACATAAATATATGCTAATGCTGATAATAAGATAATTACCGACGATACGGTTAAATGACCACCTCCCAACAAAAATATGTCATATGAGAGGAGGCATATGGAATCAAAATGATCGTTTCCCTGCTAAAAATTGAATCCGCTTTCCGCCCTAACCATGTGAAACATTTTTTTTCTAGAAAAGTATGAATGGGATCACCAACAACTTATGAAGGATTTTTAGTATTCGCCTTAAGATATACAAACATTTTTTTTGTTTTTCCGAAAACCATCCAATATGGCCGCCACAACCTCTGAATTGACAAAACATCTTGAGCTATATTTTTTGTTTTGCTCGGCGCATCAGCCTGAAAATTGCCGGAATTGATAAGTATAAGACATTCTCGAAGAAGAAAAAAAGAAGGATATTGTCGACAAAATGATTGCCCAGTGGAGGCTACATATGTTGTCTGTTTAACTTTAAATTGGTATGTTTGTGTGTTATGACACGATAAACACAACGGCGAGATTTTTTATTTTCGCTAAAATAGGTTAACAACATTCTGAGTAACTTGGTGTACTCCAGTTGGAATATGAACCAATCAAAGACCAGGAAATTCTGAATTGTCCGATTGTGGTTTGTTGGTGTATTATGACATAACAAACACGACTGGGATCCCTATTTCTTGATGTAAATATTGGCGTCATTTTATGGTTTTTGGAAATATAGGTATCGACTGATGTAGCTGAGAATTGGTACAAAGTGGTTTGAAGGATGCCACACACGATGGCAACAGTTTCGAATACAAGTAGCTTGCTTTGCCATGGTAACCTAATGGGGGCCTCTGATTGGTCAAAATGTAGATATTGTCCGATTTGAGCAAAATCTTATATAAAGGTGATTTGTGGTGCTGCAAACACAACTGTGACTGTCATTGTTGGATTTTCTAGTTCCCGATTGACGGGAATTTAAATATATTGAACAAAAATATTGTGGTTTGTTTATGCTTCACAAGCGTCTACGAGGGACTCTGTGGGACTACTATAGCGGGCCCATTTACGATATTAATATTTGTATTTTGTTTTTATTTCTTTAATTGTGAGATAATCAAATATCTCGGAGATACGCTTGTCGTAAGGTTTCCAATTTAATTGGTCAGTTTAAAGGTGCTATACTACTGTAGACTAATTATACAAGTCTGGTATCATCCTCAGTTTGAAATTTTGAAAACGGCGGTTTTCGTTGCTGCGGGGTTAAAATAAATTCATAGGATCGATGTGCACAGTTATACCGAAACAAAACTATTATCGATGCTAAGAGAACATTCTCTGACGAAACTTTTCGGGGATCATTTTGAATTATTACCACCAAGAATAAACTTAGATCTGCCAGAAACTGGTAACTAATATACGCGAGGAGATACCGATTATCGTGTCATTCAGAAAAGAAGAATTTACGAATACCCACATCAAGATTGAGGTGACGTAGAAGATACAGCAACCAGGATTCACAAAGGTATTTGAATGAAACACGAGAGTGATACCATCAACTGTATGCCATGTTTAATGGCATCAGCATTAGGTTCTTTTGTTTTTGCTCAAACGCAACATTTAAATGGGAATGTTTCGAAAGAAAGCTTCATTATATCAGCATCCGGGATGACTGTTCATTTGAAATTCCTCTCATTCATCGCCTTTTCTTTTAAAGCATATAATGATACTCTTTATACGGCATGGAACCTGGATCATCCGGACCCTCCGGTAAATGACGATATGAGTGGATTTGAATGTCAACTCCTTCTTACAACACTAACGGTCCTTGGCCCCGATCACATGATGTGAATAAATCTGGAATCTTCTTGCGGATTACAGACTACATTGGACTTTAACCAACTGTTACCAGTCTCCTGGATTTGAAGGAATATATATTTAAAAAGTCATATATCGCAGGAAAGGACATCAAACGATGCATTACAAAAACTAATATAGGCTGATCCAAGCAGTCACGTCAATTTTATTGGGGTAAGGCGGAAGTACGTCTACAGAGTGTACGTTCATAGTGTTCTGTATGAAGAATTGAAACTGATTCAACCTTTGTTTTGACCACTTATTTGTGCAGATTTCTAACATTGTGATAATTTCTGACTTGCCTGCGACGAACAGTCAAGGAGTTGAGCTTATGATGTTATATGTCAGTCTGCGACGACAACGTCGTCAACATTTCACTTTTAAGCTTTGTGATCAGATCGGTCGCTCAAATTGTGTCAGTTTAACGTTCCCAAAACTTTGTACTTTTTCTTTTCTACATGTATGTAGATAACCAAATAGTGTTTCATTGTGTCTGGAGAAAATACAGAAATTGTAGTGATTTAAAATTTGTTTAAAACTTTTACAATCACGTTTAATTATGCGTACTTCTCGTCAGATGATATTTGATATGCAAATATACCTAATTTCTTTTACAGATTGGTATGAAAATAGTGTAATCAAGACAAAAATAACGTGAGTCTCCCTGCATGTCCCCACTGCCCCACGAAACATGTACATCTGTCAGTTACACGTTCAAACAGTAACGTCATTGTGGTATTTTTCAACGATTGCTTATTATCTAACGTTCTTGTATTAACATTTAATGATGCACGCGTTTCAATATGGAAAGCGCAAGATACTCCATGATTTTCTAATGATGACTCTGTAAATACGAACCATGACCATATATATGAAATCCGCATGATGATAAGTACGAGCCAGACAATTCTGTTCTGATTAAGATTCTCTAAAATTAAGATTACTCACGGACCGGAAGTTGCTGTTTGTTAACGTGTAAAATCCACATGTACATTTCTCGTTATTGTTGTCTATCTGTTTCTTAACTTTCCTATACTTCCATTTCAACAATGAACGTTGTTTTGATTGGCAAAAGAAAAGAGAAGAGAGCTGAAAGGTATGTATGTGTAAGTATGGTCGATTTATATAAACACCTGTGCGATGATCACCTGTCCTTTATTGTACGGTTTTACATTTATTAATAAATATTGAGCAAAATCCGTGTTTATGTTGTCTTAATTGGTGATCGGTATTTTCTGAAGACAAAGTGCACGAAGACGCAGAGAATATCACAGTAAGTACCCAGCATGCGTCCCACTGCCCGTTTCCTGTTGTAAATAACACTTCCGGTTCCTGTCATCTTTTCTTTTCGTTATGTTGATTGTTGATACTAATACAAACAGAAATATTTGAATGATTTCTTTACGGCAATGTCTTAATTATCCGTTACCACATATATAATTACACATTACACACAGAATGGAACATTACGGAAATAACGCGAGATAACAATGTATCAGGATGAGCTTCCGGCCTGTAGGAAACAAATAAGACATTGTCCACTATGTTTGTTTAGGTTTCGTATAATATATGTATATCTATTCAACCTAAATGTTAGTTGATGCTAGTTATAACAAAATTTCCAGCGAAATGGTAAAATGGTCACCTCCCAACAAAAATAGAGCATATGACAGGCGGTTACCCAAGTGATATAAATATGATTCTGATCGTGCCATTCATTATGTCCGCATTCCGCCGTAAAGGTATCCGACTCTTTTCTAGAAATGTATGAATGGGATCTTCAACAATCTTTGAGGGATTATTATTGGGTTCCTTTAAATATGCAAAATTTGTTTTTAGTTTTCCGAAAGCCATCCAAGATGGCCACCATACCCTCTGATTGGCCAAAGCATTTTGAGCCATAACTTTGGTTTTGTTTGGCGATTCAAAATAAAATTACGTGAATGGATTGGAACAAGACATGATTCAATATGAAACAAATGAAGGGCATAAATTCACAAAATGTGGAGCCTTCAGATGTTGACCGTTTTCCATAAATTGTTATATCTGTGTGATATGACACGATAAACACAACGGCGTGATCCGTTTTGTAGTTGGACAATTTACAGGCCTCTGAAATTCGAAATGTGAATATGACTTGTTTGAAATTTTCGCCAAAATTGGTTAACTACATTCTGAGTAATTTGGCGTACTCCAGCAGGAATATCAAACAGCCAAAGTACTGAAAATACTGAATTATCCCGTTGTGGGGACTTTTGGTTTGTAGATGTATTATTACACTACAAACATGATTGAGACTTCTAGTTCTGGATTTAAAACGTGCCGCCATTTTCTTGCATCTGGAAATATATGTGTTGCCTTATATTGCTGAAAACTGGTACAAAGCGGTTTTGAAGGATGTCTTAGACGATGAAAACTGTTTCATATAACTTGATTTACAATGGTAATAAGATCGATGCCTCTTATTGGTCAAGCTGTAGATATTGTCCGACTTGGATGAAATTTGATTTAAAGGTGATTTGTTGTACTGCAAACACAACCGTGACTGTCATTGATGGATTTTCTAGTTTCTTATTGGTTGGAATTTAGATACATGTATATTGAAGGGAAAAATATTTTGGTTTGTTTATGCTTTAAAGTGTATAAAGGGGACTATGTTGGACTACTATAGCTGGGCCCGTTACAATAAACTTTTGTTTGTTCTTTTGGTTGTGAGATAATCACATATCTCAGAGATACGCTTGTCGTAAGGTTTCCAATTTAATTGGTTAGTTGAAAAGTGTAATACTACTGTAGACTAACTATACAAGTCTGGTATCCTCAATTTGGAAATTTTGAAAACGGCGGTTTTCGTTGCTGCGTACGTTTCTTGTGGAATATATTTATAGGATCGGTGTATACAGTTATACCGAAACGAAACTATTATCGATGCTAAGAGAACACTCTCCGACGAAACGTCTCGGGGATCATTTTGATTAATTACCACCGAGAATAAATCATTAGATATGCCAGAAACGGTTAAATAATGTACGCGATGATATACCGGTTATCGTGTCATTCAGAAAAGAAGAATTAACGAAAACCCACATCAAGATTGAGATGGCATAGATGCTCAATACAGCAACCAGCATTCATGAAGGTATTTGAATGAAACACGAGAGGGTACCATCAATTATATACCATGTGTAATGTCATTATAGTTAAGTTGCACTGTTGTTGATCAAACGCAACATTTAAATGTTTATTTTCCGAAAGGAAGCTTCTTGATCTCAGTGGCTGGGGTAACAGTTCATTTGAATTTCCTCTCACTCATCGCCTTTTTTTTTTTTAAAGCAAATGGATGATTCTCTTTATAGGTCATTGGATAATTGTATCATCCGGACCCTCAGGTAAAAGAAAACAACAAGAAGAGGACGGATTATCAGAGTAGATGACGCTATTGGTGGATTCGAATGTCAACTCCTTTTTACAACACACACGGTCCTTGGTGGTAAATTTTAAAGATCAGATTGTATAAATTAATGTAATAAAGTAATTGAATTACATTGTAGCTGTTGTCCCAATCGCATGATTCATAAGAGGTGAATACATCTGTGATCTTCTTGCGGATTACGGACTGCATTGGACTTCAACGAACTGTTACCAGTCTCTTGGACTTGAAGGAATATGTATTTGAAGAGGTATGTATCGCAGGAAAGGACATCAAACGGTGCATCACGAAAACTAATATAGGATGATACAAGATGTCACATGTCTGTTTATTGGGAACGTGGAAGAACGTCTACAAATTGAACACTAATATTTTTCTGTATGAAACATTGATACTGATGAAGCCTTACAATTTTGGCCACTTTATGGTGCAGACATGAGCTTACATAATAGATAGTTTCTTTTTCGTCTGTGACGAACAGTCAAGGAGTTGAGCTTATGATGTTATAATTCCAGCTGCGACGGCAACGTCGTCAACATTTCACTTTTAAGATTTGCGTTCATATGTGTTGCTCAAAAAGTATCAGTTCAACTTTCCCAAAACTTGGTATGTAGATAACTACATAGTGTTTCATTGTGTCTGGAGAAAACACAGAAATTGTAGTGAATTTTAGTTTGCTTTAAAATTGTATAATCACGTATAATTATGCGTTCTTCTCGTCAGATGATATTTGGTATGCAAATAGACTTCATTCTTTTTACAGATTGGTATGAAAATAGTGTAATCAAGACAAAAATAACGTGAGTCTCCCTGCATGTCCCCACTGCCCCACGAAACATGTACATCTGTCAGTTACATGTTCAAACAGCAACGTCATTGTGGTATTTTTTAACGATTCAACATTTAATGATGCACACGTTTCAATATGGAAAGCGCAAGATACTGGATGTTTTTTTTAATGATGACTCTGTAAATACGAACCATGACCATATATATAAAATCCGCATGATGACAAGTACGAGCCAGACGATTCTGTTCTGATTAAGATTCTCTATGATTAAGATTTCTCACGGACCGGAAGTTGCTGTTTGTTAACGTGTAAAATACACATGTACATTTCTCGTTATTGTTGTCTATCTGTTTCTTAACTTTCCTATACTTTCATTTCTACAATGAGCCACGTTTTGATTGGCAAAAGGAAAGAGAAGAGAGCTGAAAGGTATG
This sequence comes from Pecten maximus, assembly GCF_902652985.1. Classification (NCBI taxonomy): domain Eukaryota; kingdom Metazoa; phylum Mollusca; class Bivalvia; order Pectinida; family Pectinidae; genus Pecten; species Pecten maximus. The sequence goes on from NC_047018.1 coordinate 41,095,340, forward strand.
TATGTGTAAGTATGACCGATTTATATAAACACCTGTACGATTATCACCTGTCCTTCATTGCACGGTTTTACATTTATTAATAAATATTGATCAAAATCCGTGTGTATGCTTTCTTAATTGGTGAACGGTATTTTCTGAAGACAAAGAGCACGGAGACGCAGAGAAGATCACAGTAAGTACCCAGCATGCGTCCCACTGCCCATTTCCTGTTGTAAATAACACTTCCGCTTCCTGTCTTTTTTCATTGTTCGTTATGTTGATTGTTAACACTAATACCAACAGAAATTTGAATGATGTATTCAAGTGTGATGTTTCGTTTCTATTTTTTTTTATTGGGGAACATTATGAAGAATGGTTAAATGGAAGTTGTTCAATTACATATTACCGTGTAACGTTATTCTACAAAGATGGGGAATTGAAGGAAATAATGCTTGTAATCTTACCGAAGCTGATACACATTATTTCATGTAAAGTAGACATTTTGATGAAATATGAGACCTAGCATTAGAGATATTTTAAGAATTTGGTTATTGCATCAATATGAGAAAAACTGCATTATATTATATTTTTGGATATAAGATTTATATTTTACCATAGAAATGTTATACTGAGTTTGCTAATGTTATGTCGGTTTTTAAATTTGAATTAAAATATGCAGCGAATCAACAGGAACAAGATAAGAATGCTTATGATATATATTAATACGGATCGTTCTAAGAAGAAACAATTACATTATAACTGTTCAAGCACCATGATGACAAAAAGGAGAACGTATTGATATCAGCAATACAAAACATGTATTATCTAATTATGTAAAAATAGAAAACGTTATTGTAGACGTAAATATGAGTGTAAGTCTGTAACTGGATATGTCTATGAGATCTGTCTGTCCTATGTCCTCAGTGTAAACCTGTGAGGATGTGTCTGTATGTACAAGTCTTTGTATATGGTTGACTGAGTTTACACTGTATATCGGTCTGTAATCGTGTTGATTCTTTACTTTAACTGTCTTTCTATGTGTATCTGTCTGTCTGTCGGTTTTGTCGTATTGGACTCTTAAAGAGTTGTATGTTGGTCTTTATATCTATCTGTGACAGGATTTGCGCCGGTCATGCCTACCATTGTGTCTGTTTGTCGTATGTCTGGGTGTCCTATTTTTGCGTCTGTCTAGGCGTCGAACTTGGGGTGTGATTAAATGAATGTTTGTGTACGTTTGTGTGTACGTATGTATCCATGGGTAAAAGTTCAAGGAGTAGTAGTGTGCAGTTAGCCGGGATCGAGACCGCGACCCTCGGCGTACTGGTCCGCCGCTCTACCAACTGAGCTAAAGGGGAAATTCTCCCTAGCCCGAAGCCAGAAGGCGACTATACAACTATGTACAGTATTGACGATTAAAACCCGGCCTGCTACGCATGCGTATTTGAATGTACGAGCATGTAAACACGTACGGAACGAATAAGTTACAACATTTGTAATGTAAGTTCGCAATGAAGCGTGTTGTGTATTGTTTGAAATGTCAGAGAGTTAAGATCATCATTGAATATTTTTGTTTTTATTTGGCTGATAATCATAATCTCTTAGCTCTGAGTGAAACAAAATGCTCTAAGATAAAGTAAAAATGGTCATTGTCCACAAAATGATTGTCAAGTGGGGGCTTCAGGTTTCTCACGTCATTAGGATACATAACTGATGGTAAAGTAACCACCAAACATTTCAAGATTTAAACACCCATCACAACAACATTTTATGCAGTAATTTGTTTATTGAAATCATCGCTTTGCATGGCTGGTTTTTCATACGAAAGGTTTACTTCAAATGTTAAATAATATATATAGATAAGTATGAGAATCACGATATGACCTCGTGAAGATTATCATAAACTTTAGATAATCTAAGATATAAATTTAGATTATATTATGATAAACATATCGTAAGTATCTGGATTTGGTATTCAATCTTCTATTATCAACAATTATAAAACCAAATTTTGCCGAATCTTCTATGTACAAAAGGTCACACCGTGAGCAGTAGTTAATGATAATAAACAATAGCTTTCAATTATAACAATACAATGTATTTAACTTTGTCATCACGAGAATAAAAAAGTAGTACAATACTTAAGATCAAATATATACACAAAATCGCTCTTTTATATCATAGCTTCAAATATGAAAAATGCAAATCCATTAGAGAGCAAAGTTGCAAAATGTATGTCAATGTGTAGCTCAGATAGTATTTCCATGTTTGACCCACGTAGTTTGATGGTTGCATAGATTACACCTGGTTCAACCTTGAAACAACATTTACATACAATACACTAACGTTAAATTAACATTGAAACAACATTTACGTACAATACACTAACTTTAGACTAACATTGAAACAACATTTACATACAATACACTTACGTTAGAGTAACATTGAAACAACATTTACATACAATACACTAACGTTAGACTAACACTGAAACAACATTTACATACAATACACTAACATTAGACTAACATTGAAAAATTTTTTACATACAATACACTATCGTTAGACTAACATTGAAACAACATATACATACAATACACTATCGTTAGACTAACATTGAAACAACATATACATACAATACACTAACGTTAGACTAACATTAAAACAACATTTACATACCATACACTATCGTTAGACTAACATTAAAACAACATTTACATACAATACACTATCGTTAGACTAACATTGAAACAACATTTACATACAATACACTAACGTTAGACTAACATTGTAACAATATCTACATACAATACACTAACGTTAGACTCACACAGAAACAATATTTACATGCACTACACTAATGTTAGACTAACATTGAAACAACATTTACATACAATGCACGAACGTTAGCCTAACATTGAAACAACATTTACATACCATACACTATCGTTAGACTAACATTGAAACAACATTTACATACAATACACTAACGTTAAATTAACACTGAAACAACATTTACATACAATACACTATCGTTAGACTAACATTGAAACAACATTTACATACAATACACTAACGGTAGACTAACATTGAAACAACATTTACATACAATACACTAACGTTAGACTAACTCAGAAACAACATTTACATACAATACACTAACGTTAGACTAACTCAGAAACAACATTTACATACAATACACTAACGTTAAATTAACACTGAAACAACATTTACATACAATACACTAACATTAGACTAACTCAGAAACAACATTTACATACAATACACTATCGTTAGACTAACTCAGAAACAACATTTACATACAATACACAAACGTTTAGACTAACTCAGAAACAACATTTACATACAATACACTAACGTTAAATTAACACTGAAACAACATTTACATACAATACACTATCTCTAGACTAACATTGAAACAACATTTACATACAATACACTAACGTTAGACTAACTCAGAAACAACATTTTCATACAATACACTATCGTTAGACTAACATTGAAACAACATTAACATACAATACATTAACGTTAAATTAACACTAAAACAACATTTACATACAATACACTATTGTTAGACTAATATTGAAACAACATTTACATACAAAATACTATCGTTAGACTAACTAAGAAACAACATTTATATACAATACACTAACGTTAGACTAACTCAGAAACAACATTTACATACACTACACTAACGTTATATTAACATTGAAACAACATTTACATACAATACACTATCGTTAGACTAACTCAGAAACAACATTTACATACAATACACTATCGTTAGACTAACACTGAAACAACATTTTCATACACCACTAACGTTAGATTTATATTGAAACAACATTTACATACAATACACTATCGTTAGACTAACTCAGAAACAACCTTTACATACAATACACTATCGTTAGACTAACATTGAAACAACATTTTCATACACTACACTAACGTTAGATTTATATTGAAACAACATTTACATACAATACACTAACTTTATACTTACATTGAAACAACATGTTAAACTATCATTTATTCCTTTTTGGAAATCATCGTAGTTTCAACGTTAGCTCGTAATGTAGGCATAGTGAAACGGACACCATAGTCATGTTATCTGGGACACAACCAAAATAGTGAAATACAACAACAATATCAGTGACCAGGGACCGTCATAAAGGTCGCCTATCCATCTGTCATTGTGACTTGACTTCACGCAGGAGAGCTCTCTAGATGGACAAATGGTGTCTAATGACATCGCGACTACCATGCATATCAAACAGGTACGAACAGTAATTGTTTAAGGTTATCTGCCACATTTACATACTTATTCGCTATGAATATATCTTTTAGGAAAATAAACGTATCTTTGTGCAAAAAGTAGACATTACCAAAACCACAGCGAAAAAAAAAAACCTTCCAAGAAGCCATTTTCCCTGTCCGTCCTCATTTTGTGACAGAAGCTATCAAGGGGGTTCCTCTATGTGTGTTAGACGCTTTACATATTCACCGCGCCTCGGTAATACTACACCACTTTGCATGAATCTGAAAATTCTTTTTTCATTGCCATACCTAATTCAACATTGCGTACGGATGCATTGTTACCGACACGCATATGATTTTGTTATTGTTATTCAGAATAAAATACAGATAACTAACATCATGTTTGTAAACATATTCACAATAAAAAGTTTGTCTGGCTCTCACGAGAGTATGTATAAATGTAAGCTTTGGGGATTATATGCCAATGACCCCGTCCTAGCCGCACACTTGACAGTATATAGCAGCAATATACACAATGACTTCCTTTTCCATATTAAAGTATGTAAATCAATATGAATCACGATTATCTACAATGATTACCATTATACAACTGGGTACACTGTATTTTGTAATAGGCAAACAGCGTAATATTACGTTAAGATTACGTTTGTTGTAAATATACTACCAGTACCTTACGATCTAAAAGTAACCTCTCATAACTCGAATACCTTGTATTCCTCGAATATTTTACATGGGTCCTTGGAGATTGAGTCAGCGGAGTTTACTGTATCACCAAAGCACAAGCTGTGGAATATTATCTAATTAATGCTTTTCAAATTGGAAATTTATCTGTTGGTATAGCTGGTGAGTATCTTAAGAAGACCGCCTATCTCAGTTGATGGTATCAAGTTATGACATTTCGTAGGTATTTGGAATTTGTCTTCGGGTCATATCAATGTCCGTGTACTGGTTTTCTTCTGTAATAACATAAAGAGGAGAACAAGTATGATGAAAACGTCAAAATTATTATCATTGAATCAAAAGAACAATTTGCTATAATTCAGCAAGAATTATAATTGTATATTTATTTATTGCATTTTTGCCGGTGAAAAATAGAAATTTATCAAACTAATAAAACTTATATTTTCACTGCAGCTATGAGCAGTGAAAATATAAGATTGATTTTGCAGTGAAAATGTCAGTTTTGCAGTAAAAATATAAGTTTTCCGTTTTTGACCAATCAGAGCGGACCTTTGTATTCACCTTGTTGAAACTTGCCAATGTTTCCAATCGAAGCGGAAATAGATGAATTGGTTAATTCGCTGTATTTCTGAAATTTTCAGACTAGTTTTTGACCAAATACTCACTTGACGTTAGCTATTCATGCACATATTCTCATATAACAGCAAAAAAGGCTTAAATTGCGTTGATAAGTCCTTTCAAAATGGCGCCGTCAAGTTGACGTGGAGTAACATCACAAAGAGATGACGTCATTACTGATTCCCGCACTTTTTGACTATTAATTTTCGATGGTTTTAATCTTATTTTTAAGTTTATGAAATGCAATAAAAAGAAAATTGAATGGTTTCCCGTTAAATATAACATATATTTCACTCGTATGACAGAATATTTCGATATTTTTATTATTTTTAATATCGATATTCTGTCATACTCGTGAAATATATGTTACATTAAACCGGAAACCATTCAATATCCTCTATATATTTTAATATATAACATACATTGATATAAGATAGATATTATCATACCTACCTTTACCTCGGTCCTTTCTTGTTGCGGTTCTCATCCTACAACAAGAAATATAAGGTAAAATAGCAATATTACGTCGTCTAAGACTTTTTTCAACAAAACGAGAATCTCACGGAATATTGCTAAAATGACATAATCATCTGATCAGGATTTAAGACAATGTTGTCAATTGTTGTATTAAAGCTAGGAACAGACTCTCAAGGCTATATCTCCGAATTTTGAAGGCACATTTTAAATCAAATTCAAATACACACATCGGTAATTAAATAGTTCCTTCATTAATATCATATGCTACATTGAATTCAGGGTTATCTCTCCAAACGTTGATGACAGATTTTAATTCAAATTCATTATTCAATAATGCTTTACATAATATCATACGCTACCTTGTATTGGCGAATGAAACAAATTCTCATGACGATGTCTCCGAAAGTGGAAAAATATCGTTTAATAAAATTCAAATGAAAATTTACAGATAAATGCATTTATTCCTTATATACCCTTATACTAGGCAATATTCGTATATTCGGCATTTGTATGCGTTTCAAAACACGCGAGATAGACTGGTTATAGGACACATACCGTAACATACAGACAACAGAGATGACAGCTGCCACCAGACAGACTGTGGCAACGGTTGTAAGGGCAGCTATAGCTGTAATGTTATTGTTTTCGTCTGTTTCTGCAAGTAAAAAAAAAAAAAAAAAATCATTAATAATGTCATGGGACATGTAAATCCTTCACGGGGGAAACAAATGGCTGCTTGGAATATATGTGTTATGCTTTTAATTTATTTTTACCTAGCTCAAGTAATAAACACTCCCTTTTCATTTCGTGAAACTTTATTTATTAAACAACAATTGCGAAATAAGATGTAACAACTTATATTGATTGCGCATGTTAGCCATGTTGGAAACGCGTTAAGGATTTTACTTTGGGAGGTCACCGGCGGGGGGGGGGGGGGGGGGGGGGGGGCATGTGGTTGAGCAGGCGACCCCATACTTTTCCACATCCTTTCGGGGAACCCCCCCCCCCGTGTAAAAATGCAAGTGCGTGACCACTTTTTATACGTTTGATGAAAGAACTTAGATATTAACTTCATATGATAATTGTACAGTAGCCAAAACACGTGCGAACAAGACGGCATGTATCGCTCACAACATGGATATTAAAACTGATAACTAGAGACTTTATTCATTTTACAACAGTTGCCAGACAAGTTATACCAACTATTATGTGACTAAATGAGAGTGAATGGGCGTTGAACTGTATTATTGAAAGACACCTTGTGATACAAAGGAGACTCAAAACCACCTATAATTAATATCGATACAATCATACCCCAAATAAACAATAGGATAATTTATTTGATGTTTCTAGGTATTTTAATGTTTTTGGTGCTAATATCATTTCGTGACTGCGACTTAAATTTGACCGATGGATCAAACTTCTAAGCCTATATTTTTGTAAAGCAATTTGATACAGGATATAAGGCGGAGATCTGTACAACGTTATATCCAAGGTATTATCTCATATTGTGTAGGAAATGATCCAGAGGACAATCATGGTCATAGTAAAAAAAATGAAACGGTGTCAAAAGAGAATCATTTGGTAGTATGATACTTTCAAGGATATTGGTTGTTGCCCATTGTTAGAACATTCTCCTTTGTGAAGGAGACAGCGTTGCTGAAATTATTACATGTACGATTGCTGAGTAATAGTTGGCATGTATCTATCTATTATTACTGTATGCCGGTAAAACTAGACATGAGATCGTATTTACTGTACCTAACTTATTATAAAAAGTCGCTAATTAACCTGTTGTTATAGAGCTCATGGAATCGTATTTATCAAATCTGAGTTTTATGTATACAATTGTATAATCAAACGCATCAATATATCTGTATTAAATCTTGGATGTTGTACAAACATTAAGATTTGTGCAAGAATGAAATAAAAAAAATATTGATGAGACCGAATTTGATTGAGCAAATTAGAAAATAAGTTGTACTTTGGGGTAGATAAACATATCAGGGTTAAAGCGGGTGGCAGGCAATCACGGACATATTTTTAATTGTGACATATATTATTGTCGTGAATTAGAAATGAATACACAGCCCAAGCCCAAGACTAGTTTTCAGACAAGGTTTTACCGGTGATGAATCCACCAGTTATATATCTCCTTTCTGCGTCTAACAATACTGGAAATACACAATAGTGATGAATACCGTCTTGATACTTCGGTTTCTGATTCACCAAGGAAGAACGCAAATGCCGCAGGAGAATTGAAATTATTTTGAGATGGCAATAACGTCGTAATGCATGAGGCAATTCTCGTACGTTAATGTGTTATAGAAAAGTTACTTTGTTATATATAGTACATGCTATATAATGTCAACATGGGAAACTTAAGAAATCTGCATTTTACAGGTAAGGAAAATAGAATTTTACAAATTAGAAATGTTGAGAAATAACGTTAATGTATACATATCTATTTTTATGAATAGTTTTTAAGAAAGTTTTTGCTTTGCTTGTGATTATTCATAAAAATAGCTTATACCCTGGATTGATTGCAAAGGATATTTTATGTTTATTTATTGTGAGCCTGCCTCGATTAATTTAAATATGTATCAAACCAAGATGTCTTTAATTTCGCACGTACCATCATAAAGGAATTCTGGATAGTTTATGTATTTTAAGATAATACCATACATGCATTGTATCCAACAATTATTTACCTTACCTTCATGAGTCCTGCCTTCACAAGCCCCGTCATGGCGTCTACATTTGTTTGAGCCACATCCATCAGGACACGTCTTGTTGCACTGGTATCCATGCATTCCGTCTGTACATTCTAAAAATTCACACGAATATAATTCGATATACACCATACGGTGAGTCATAAATAGGTTAGTACATGTAAGTGATACGGACATTTTGGAAATACATACCTGAACAGAACCCTGTGTCTTTCTCACAGAGGAGGTCTTTACATGTTGACGAGCAATCCAAGTCACATTTCACACCGTGTTTTCCAGGTTCACAATCTCAATGGTAAAAAAAATCAAAAATGAAATGAGAAAAATGTTTTTTTAGTTTCAAATAACACCCCATTTTTCGAGTTTTTTTGTTTTGTTTTGTTTTTCTCTTTTTTTATTAATTAATTAATTTATTTTTTGAAAAGGTTTATTCATTAGAGGATGTTTTAATTAGCAAATATGTTCTTTGAATTGTTCTTACTAAACAAACATTTTTTTTTGCCTGCATTTTTTAATTTTCCAAATCCAAGTAAATCTACTATCATTGCCCTTTTCAAAACCCAAATATACACCACTTTCACCCAAATATCTAGGGGAAAAGAATAACCACTCTGCAATGGTATTTTTAGTGCTATCTTGGCATACTTCGATGTTTTCTTTAGAAAATTACAGGATTACGAAAAATTGTAAAATAGTTTGTATATTGGGACTTTAAGTTATCATTACCAAGTCAAAATAAAACAGTCTTGTTTTCTGACGTTTATAGAACACTATCTCGACATTCCAGTTTTAATAAAAGACTCGTATAGGGAAGTAATGTTACGTTAAAGGTCAAAGCGACATAATATGAACATCAACAATATAATATCAACACAACAGCTATCTCAACTTTGTAGCCTATTACATTGTTTCATATAAAGGTAATCACAGTCTTGTATTGTATGTTTGGAATATCATTAAGGCAAAGATATAATGGGTTATTAATGGATTTTTATCAAATTTTTCATACAAAAATATAAACAAACAATTCCATAGTAAAATATTAAACTTCATTATCTCGAACCTTGATAACTCGAAAGCTGTGCCAAAGCCGATGTAAAAATCCAGTTCCGACAATGAATTATATCTAAATTAGGCCCGAGTACTCGGGATATCTCTAAGCAATTTTCACTGACTCCCAGATGAGAAGATTTGACTCAATATCACTTATATATATGTTTACAAGGATGTAAGATGCAAATTGCTAGGAAAATTTTGTTCTACATAGAAATAGACATAACATACATACTGCTGATATTATATATTTAATATGGTACTTCTTACCGAAACACGATCCGGTTTCTCTCTCACACCCGTCGTTAGTACAGTGTGTAGGGCAAAACAGTTCACAAGATTGTTCATATCTACCACGACTACAGTCTAAACAGAAAAAAGATTTGTCAATCAATTTTTCATTGAGAAGTAATATGTGCTTCCATTAGAAAATTTCTCCCTGCGACATGAATTTTCCGCAGCTATTCAAATTAATGTTCGCAGTGAAATTTGCTGATGAATTATATGTAGAAAACAATATTTCTCTAAAATTTCGTCTCCTGAAGCGACGAAGAAATTATGACGCAATGAATCGGTGAATACACCTATCCCCTTCCGAATCAATGAAATGGCAGAGCTTTTTGGCAGCTTAGAAACTAATCAAATATATTCCTGATATATGAATCGTCACCTGATGGTAGTTTAATGTATTTTTAATAATCATAAACCAAGGAAGATGTAATGCATAATAGCGCCTTGGTTTTTGTTTTTGTTTGTTTTTGTTTTTTTTTGTTAAATCAGTTTTATATAGTCACCTTTGCAAGATCCACTCTGATAACAACCTTGGCAGATCCTAGAACAATCCTGAGTGCAGGTATCTCCCCACTTTCCAAAGACGCAATCTAAAACACGTTATGTCATTTTTCATTATCTGAAATCTTTGGTCTTTCACCATCATCGCATAGAGAATGAAAGCGTGTGCGATCCATAGCTACTTTTTACACAAATGCAAATTCAAAGTCTACCAAACTTGAACAGAGATTTAAGATCAGTATTGATGATTTCAACAATAAATGTGTGTTAGTTTCAAAGCATGTATGCAAGGGATATTTTAAGAAACAACTTACCTCTACAGAAACCAGAGTTCTTATGGCAGACCCCCTTACAGTTGATAGGACAATCTCGGTCGCAGACGTCGCCATACTTCCCTGGTATACACTCTGAATGCAAGAAGAAGTAGTGTCTTCTTTGGAACAAGCCTACTTTGTAGGTAATTAAATACAATTGGCAATTGCTGATTGGGTCCTTGAATAGCCTTTAAAAAGTAGTATACTATCAACTTTACATATCTTCTAAATACCCTTCTGTTCTATTATACAATGAAATATATATAATACCATCATTTCTAAGGTAGCAAAAAATCAAAAACTCAAATGAGTGATTGAGGGTTGGGGTCATTAGTGATAGAATAAAATATATAGTTTTTTAAAATTTAAATCCTTCAACCATATAAAAAAAATTACATGTCCCTATACAATTGCATTTGGAAGCCAATATTTCATCTTATCGATTATATGAATGCAATTGAGATTCCATACATTCTTCATAAAACTGTACGTACAGTGCCGTGCCAAAAGTGAGTAGCAATTTCAACGTCAAAAACGACGTTTTCGCCGTTACGTCGTATTTTAATAAAATGAAAGAAATATATTTTCAAGTAATATTGTTATATCATACATCATTTTAATCGTGATCATCGTGTCCATAATCCGGAACGCGGAATACGGTATTTGGTTTCATTTTTAAGCACCGTTGTCGGTGTAAATAATATGGCGCCACACGGTAGTGAAATGTCACAGTGCCAGAAGCAGACGATCACAGCAATGCACGAAAGTGGAATTTCTGGACGAAAAATTGCTGAAATATTGAACATATCCCGTTCAACAATTCAGAAGTTTCTCCAACGTTTTCACGATAGAGGAAGTTTAGAAAACAAGCCCCGAAGTGGTAGGAGCAAAATTACCACCGTCAGAAGTGACACTCGGCTTTCGCGGCTGATAAAACAGAACAGACGTCAAAGTTTTCTGGATTGATTGGCATCATTTAATGAGTTAAACCCCACTGAAGTATCTGAGAGAACTTTAAAGAGAAGACTCAGTGATTTGGATTATAAAAGATGCGCTGTTAGGAAGCGTACTACCATTTCAAAGGTGAACCGTGAACGACGTGTAAAATGGTGTCGAGATCATCGGACATGGACAGTTGAACAAAATTGGAACAATATCATTTTTACGGATGAAACAAAGATTGTCTTAGGTCAGGATAGAAAAGTATATGTCTGGAGAAAACGCGACGAGACATGGAAACCGGAATGCCTTGGTCAGTATAGTGCTCATTCGCCACGATGAAATATGTCGGTCATGTTTTGGGGTTGTATAACTTTTCAAGGAGTGGGGTATTGACTCCAGTGGAGGGTGATATTAATTCTGAGAAATATATAAATGTTTTAGATACACATTTGTGGCCAGTTGTTGCGAAAATGTTTGGAAATTCTTATTGGATATTACAAGAGGACAACTGTCCCGTCCATTTGTCAAGACAGACCTGCCGGTGGAAAACGGAACATAACATTGAAACAATTCCTTGGCCAGCACAGTCCCCGGACATTTCTGAACGAATTGATCATTCAAGCTATTTTATCTAGTTTCTTTAATTCATAAGAACATGTTGTTTGATAAATTCATACATAGTTTGAGTAACTAGTTTGAGATAAAGTATCTTTTGTGATATATTTTTATAATCATGACTTTAAAATGTTTTTGAAATGGTATTTTAATGGGACTGGATATTATTTAAACATTATATACATCCTTTGCTATAGTCATATTATTTCAAAAGTACGATTATAGAAAAAGTTAAGGTGTGATGACCAGTTTCCATCTAACAATAAAGAGGTCATTACCTTGTTAGATGACAGTATACACCTGTCCAGATCTTCAAACCTTATAAGTTTAAATTGGAAAATGGCTCAGTAATAGGGTCAGTTTAAGTCTCAAATTAAAGTATTTGAAATATTAAAAACAGATAGTTCCGATCCACGTACCGATTCTACATTTTGTTAGACCTCAAACAACCTGCCACATATATCTTAGTCTACACTCAACTGTATCTGCTTATGGCGATCTAATTAAAAATGCTGAATAAGGGAGGTAAAAATAACTTGATCCTAACTTAGCAGAAAATCTTTAAAAGACGTTTTGATTGAATTATGGAACGATTTTCAAAAGGGGAAAATAAGAGAAATATCACATTATATTCAAGAGCAAACAAAAACCAAAATACACGATGTGTAATCAATATTAGACCAGGAAAGCTGCAAAATTTTTAAAGGACATTTCTAGCAAAGGGAAAGGGGGGAAAAAGAAAACAAAAACAAATGCTTTCAGAAATCAGCAGAACCCGCGCAAAGTGTTTAATCTATAATCTATGAAGCATGGGCTGCTAACACACCTGGGTGTCGTGAAAGTTTCTCAAATGTTTGACAATAATGGTAAAATGTGCGAAAAAAAAAAAACAGAAAAGAAAGTATTGTTAGAGTTACGACTACGTTCAATATCGGTTCTCTCACAATCAATTGCATCTTTCAATGGTGTTTGGACGTAGTAGCCCGAAATAAGATGAGTCCATTATTTACATAAACAAAATTACCTTAACCTATTAGTAATATTGACGTACTTGTATAATTGGTAATACCTGTACATGATCCATTCTTTGAAATACAACCATTGACACAGTCAGCAGAACAGTCACTATCGCATGTATCGCCCAATTTCCCCTGACGACAATCTAAAACAAACGTGTCACATTTATATAAAATGTAATCAAAGAATTTCTAATCGGATTCGTGATTTTACATACAAAGTGAAATTCAACAGCTGATAAATAATCAGCTAAATGAGAATTTTATATAGCTGGAAAATTAAAAACAAAATATATTGACTTTCTTGGCTATTTAAATGACATCGATAAGACATTTGTATTGACTAATTATCAATGTTTATCCTTTGAAAACATTTCAGCTTAACTTTCAATTTATGATGAATGTACTTACAAAAGCAGGAACCACTTGAAGCGTCACAGTTGCCACCGTAACAGTTATCGGAACAGGATTGATTACAGTCGCCATATCCGTATTTCTCTCTCGCACAGCCTCAAAAATGAAAAATGAGGAAATTATGAAATTTGCATCTCTCTCTCTCTCACTTATTAATTCCATGCGCTAGATTGGACGGTTTCACTCAACACATTTCTTAAGTAGCTGCCAATAAATGAAGTACTGTGTGTGTGCTAATTATCCAGTCAGTATGTGTCAGAGCATTGAACAAAAAACATTTAAATTTAATTTTTATTTGATGATTTTAAATTTTGGCGGGAAAAGAATAAACTAATCGGCCAATGAGGTGGTGTTTTACCTGAACCAAGTTAATTAAAGTTATAATCTGCTGATGTTTGTGTGGATTTATTTGAGGAATTAACGTTTGAATTAGGTACTTCATTGATACCAGAATGAAGAGTTATAGCTAAAGATTCGGAAAACAAATACATACGTTCCTATAAAAAATAGAATGTTTCCCAGCCCACTGTTTAGGTCAAATCACTGCTCGAAGGGAGAGACCGACCCCCCCCCCCCCAGCCCGCCATATTCACATTCTTCTGAGTTTGTATGTTGGTATGTTGGAGGAGGTGGTGGGGGTATGCTAAATATTCTCATTCTGTGCTTTAATAGGGATGTATACTTTGGTTTCTCTCTTAATATGCCTATTTATGGGGAATAATTATCACTGCCACTGCTCTTAGGTTTGAGGGGAAGTCGTAATTATCTCTCTATAAAGTCGTCTTGTGGGGAATATTACCCATAATTATTCAAGCACACTTCTACGGCAGTGTGAGAGAATGAAATTTGATAGTTGTTCTAAAAATAGCACATTTTCAACTTTCGGCGACAACTTACACATTTTCGCATCTGGATTCTTTTCAAATAGTGCTTGGATTTATGGGGAATCAGAGGAATCCCCATAAAACCGACTATTCCCCACAATGTTGGTCAAACGTCTAATTATATTCCCCATATGCATGGTATTGCGACTGCAGTGCTCTCTCTCTCTCTCTCTCTCTCTCTCTCTCTCTCTCTCTCTCTTGTTTTTAATCTTTCTACGTACCGAATACTTGTACTTCACAAAGCTCCAGGTAAGCCAAATTATCGTACCATTCATGTCTCGTTGGATTACTTCGGGAGTTATAGATGGTCACATACTGAGCTACATACGGGCATTGAGTTGTTATTATCAACTTCACTGCAGAAACATCACTACTTGTATCTTCGTAGCAAAGGACGCCTAGTAACCAGTCAGTGGTGTTGGACAAATATAGTTGATAACCAGCTAGTCGAATTCTCATGTCTAAAGTGCTTTCTTCTAAAAAAAAAAATCAAAAAGTAATTTAATATATGCAAGTGTTGTTCATTTCTAGATAGTCAAAAATGGAGTGCAAACTTCATCAATTGTCTGGTGTCCAGTCACTGCTGATGGTAACCAGCAAATCCTCTGTACACAATTTACAGAACACATATAACATGTATCTTCGTACGCATGTAATGATATATAAAGAAAGTTGGCTTGGAAGTCTAAAATGCTGACGTGAAAACACGGGTTTTAATCTTTTCTGGTCAGGGTTTCCGACTTCCGGTAGCAAACAGTTAGCTCTTCCACAAAGTTGCTGTAATATTTCCGAATCACTAGTTACCATAGGTCACAGAATGAGAGTTCGAAACGTATAATAAGGAGTCTGTCTCCGGCATTGGGCTTGGTATGTTTCATCTAGTGACAATGCAATGCACGTGTAAACGTTATCAGATAGTTTTGTTTCTTGAAACTCTTAATAACTGTCATCATCTCTTGTTATAATATTTAGCAGCCTTGCGACACTTCTCTCCATTTTGTTGCGTTTATGTCGATGTTTAATAGTGAGGGGGATTGGTGTGAGATGCCTTGTTGTATTTGTACAAATCCTGACGTCTCCATCACGTGCACAACATAGGAACATAAGTTGCAGGATTATGTGATGTTTTTACTTCTAAGTTCAGTAGCCACAGTAAAAAAAACCGTTATTGACAGTGCAGCTTTCGCTTAACTTATTACTTTATGTTAGTCCGACAACAGTTTGGTGAAAATATTATATGAAATCATTTTACTTCCTTTTACTGTTGTTCACTTGTTGACTGATGAAAGGAAAGATGCTCATCTTCATATCTATTTACATACAGTATATCATACATGTATCCACAAACGGCAGTCTGAGGCCAAGCATTTATTGTCTTTAAGATACAAATATCTAGGGTTCGAGTACCTCTGATTTGAAATCTCTATAACATCAATAATTATGATCGATTTTAAAATGAATTATTATACATCAATATTGCTATTAATTTTGACCCACCTCGGTAGTATATTGTGATGTAACTGACTGTGGAGCGATGTCCTAGATCTACCTGCCACCAGGCTTGGTTTTTGTAAATCGCTGTATGTGTACAGCAACCAGAGGCGAGATCTTGGTTTAAACAGCCATCCACGCCTTTATCTGCACGCCATCTCTCGTATGTAGAACTCTGCGAAGCCATCCTTCCGTACGCGATGTTCTCTAAAACAGGAAATACAGATTGATTAGGACAACTGATAATGCAATGCTTTGTTGCATAAACCAAACAGTCAGCCTTTCAAATATTTGTTAAATATACCATATGATTCATAATTCGCTAATATTTTAAGACAAACAGGCATTCCTGTTTATTGTAGCAGACATACAACAGAATTTAAAATGAGGAAATAAAAATGTCCCTTTAATTAGTGTAGATGCTAAACATTTGGCAGATTAGAACTAAACTGATCTAAATGGTATGCAAGTATTATCCTGAATTATTTTGATATATCTAATTATCTGGACCTTTGACCCGAAAAATAATCCAAGAAACTACTCCCAATAAAGGAACAGTGCTTGGATTTTTATTGATGAAATATATTAATATATTAATGTGTCAATGCATTTCTCATCATCATCATCATCATCATCATCATCATCATCACCACCACCACCACCATTAGTACATTTTTACACAATCTGTCATCAGTAGCTTCCACATCAATATAATTATCATTATGAAAATAGTATTACCAATGCATTCATAATTAAAAATCCCAATGAAACAATTGATTTCATCATCAACAACATCGTCAACAGCAACATACACACACACAAAAAAGAAAAAAAACACTGTCACACTGATATGTAATTATATGTATATAAATGTATGAATTATAATTATCTTAATTTCATGCAAGATTCAGCCCATTCATAATATCAATATTTGTCACAAACAACAAAACCTTCACAAACACACACACATGCACACACTCACATATCATAACTGCATGTACACATATGTACACACATTGGAGAAGGAGAAAAAAAAGGCAGGTAAAGTAAAAGGAAGAGAAAGAGAAGAGAAAAAGAGGGAGGCAAGATTTCACAATATATGTAAATCCAAAGTTAAAGTGAAATTCCCATTAATAAGTGCAGAAAGTTGCCAACTAGTACCAAAATGATAAATTAGAGCTATATATTTTTAATATTGATACAAATATACTTTGGCTCAAGAGACATAGAAACCAAATGCTTTACCAGGTTGGTGGGTTGGAGCCCAGATACTTCAGTCAGCGACGATGTGCAGACCGCTCATCCCTTTGGGATTGACAGAGAACTCGCATCAGTATTCTTGTCTCACCCGGACCCGAGCCTCACATGAGGGTCATCTAAGGATGGAGAAGAATTAGCTCGACAGTAGCTGTCACAGGATCATCAGGAGACTGTGAGTTAATCTGGTTGCGGATTTGGAAGCAGGCGGAGAAGAATGCCTAAATACCTGGCCGATTGTGAGCTGGATGCGGAGAATGCGGAATGAGCATATTTCGCAGGTCGGCAGAGAGAATAAAGTTGCTTCCCCGATCATGCCTTTCCTTTGGAATAGAATGGGGAGGATTTTTATGTGGTGAAATGGATTAGTTTTCTTATGGAGTTATCAATGCCTAGGAGACAACTCGTCAAATGAGTGACGCTGGCGAAAAGCTCTATTGTTAGTCAGTCTACAACTAAGCGCGTCAGTGAACACACAGGTGTTAAGAGCTCCCCTCACTGCCCTGTTTGTAGAACATTATAACCCGCGTTGGGTTATCAATAACATTCATAACAATAGCACCGGTTGTGTATGTAAATTCCGTTATTGCAGCATAAAGACCTATCAAATCCTTAAAGGTCTTTAAACCTATAAAATGTTGGGTTTTGAATTGTGTAACAGGTTTGTATCTATAACTTAAGCCATTTGTTGACTTGAAGTGAACTTCAAATTAATCAATTATGTATTTAAATCATTATTAATAGAATGTAATGGATGAGACCTGAAGTACTTTTGTCGTCCACAGATAAGATTCAACGGCAGTAATTACCTCTATTGCAAAGGTCACACTATCCTAACGTTGATATATGATATGATAATTTACTACAGTTTGTGACCAGGAAAGTGGTTCACTTATATTCTGATATTAACTAAATCTAATTAACTCGTCAATGAGTGTACGTTTCCTTAAGCGAGAAAGCAACATTTGCATTTTTATAGGTAAAAGGCAACGTAAACGCTAATCAAAGTAGATACATATATTAATGGTGTGATCATTAAAAGTCCTGCTATATGTAGGTAAAGCGAACACATAGTCGATACATCTGAAAAATGAATATCCTACTTTATATATATATGTACACACACACGAGCGAGCACAACATACTTAGATGAATCCTCCCATTTGCTCAAACATGTACATACACCTCTCTCACTCGAAAATCGTTTTCAACATGGCTCTTACTCTTACATAATCAAACTCTTCGATCTAATTACTAACCTTCTGATCGCAGTAACTGGACACAGAACAGAAACAGAAACAGTCCCCACAAAAGAGCAATCGTCTTGGGAGCCATGCTTGTTAGTGGTCCGAGTTTGGTAATACCAGGTAACAAGGAAGTATATTCAGTTGTTTGTTACGGTACCCGTATTGTGGGACCTTTTATGGAATGGAATGGATTATTTTTTTTATATCTGTATGTTACTAAAAGGTCAGATTTAGTCACAAGTTTGACAGCTATAAAATAAATTGTATATTGGTATATATATAAAATCTAGATTAATTTGAGCACAACGAAAATTAATTTGTATAAAGAGTACATAGATAACATATTAGAACGAAGATATTTTTACGACATTAAACTTACCTGTATGACGGCATGAGGCATCGTTAATATGTTGTTAAGCCCCTGAAAAGTGTTCGGTGTTGTCTAACACACTAATTTATTATATGAACTTATATGCTTCCTGGCCGACACTTATGTCGCCTACATTTTTAATAGATATTTTTTGTTGCATATATGCATCTAGGATTTGCAGTTAATATCACTGTAAAGAAAATGATAACTTTTTGAAGCAAAAAAAGTTAAATGTGCGTTATTTTGACTAAAAATGGAACCCTGTCACTCTCCCATGTAGGATTATATTGAAATGGTCATTGAACATGCCCCTGGGAATTGTTTAAACATATTTCATGGGTTGTCTCATATAGTACTACAAATATCACCCGGTAATTATTAAATTGGCTCGTGGGCAAAAATCAAAGTAACCTGTAACGGGTCCTTTAAATGATATATTTTACTGCCATGTTTTACTTTTTTGATTGATAACCGTTATAAAGTATGGTTAAATGGGAGTTATTCCATTACAACTATTACCGTGTAAAGTTATTCTACAAAGATGGGGAATTGAGGAACATAACGTTTGAAATGTTACCGAAGATTATACACATTACTTCATTGAAAGCAAACATTTTGTAGAAATATGGGACCTAGCACTAGAGATATTTCAAGAATTTGGTAATTGCATCAATGTGAGAAAACTGCAGTATAATGTATCTTTTGAGTGAACAGAAACGTAGAGTAGCTGATGTTATGTCGGTATTTAAATTTGATATTAAAATATGTAGCGAATCTACAAGTACAAGAAGGGAATGTTTATGGTATTATTCATAAGTTGTAAAAGACTTTAATAAGGATCGTTCTATGGAAGGAACAATTAAAATATAACTGTTCAAGCACTATGCTGACAAAAAATAGAACGTATTGATATCAGCAAACACAAAACATATTATCGAATTATGTAAAATAGAAAACGTTATTGTACACGTAATATGAGTGTAAGTCTGTAACTGGATATGTATAAGAGTTCTGTCTGTTCTATGTCCTCAGTGTAAACATGTGAGGATGTGTCTGTATGTACACGTCTTTGTGTAAGTTTGACTGAGTTTACGCTGTATATCGGTCTGTAATCATGTTGATCTTTAGTTTAAATGTCTTTGTTTACCTGTCTGTCTGTCGGTTTTGTCGTATTGGGGAATCTTAATGAGTTGTGTATTGGTCTTTATATCTATCTGTGACAGGATCTGCGCCGGTCATTGTCTACTATTGTGTTTGTTTGTCGTATATCTGGGTGTCCTATTTTTGCGTCTGTCTGGGCGTCGGACTGGGGATGTGATAGAATCACTGTTTGTGTACGTTTGTATGTACGTATGTATCCATGGGTAAAAGTTCAAGGAGTAGTAATGTGCAGCCAGCCAGGATCGAACCCGCAACCTTCGGCTTACTGGTCCGCCGCTCTACCGACTGAGCTATTGGGAAATTCCCCCTAGCCCAAAGCTATAAGGCGACTATACAAATATGTACAGTATTTACAATTAAAACACGGCCTGCTACACTACTCCCTTCTACATACGTGTTCGCCCCCAAACACACCAACCTAGGTTCTATCTCCAAGGAAGCCTCTTGCTTTCTCTTGGAAAGGTCTGCGGCACCAATGTAAAAGTTCAAGGAGTAGTAGTGTGCAGCTAGCCGGGATCGAACCCGCGACCCTCGGCTTACTGGTCCGCCGCTCTACTGACTGAGCTAAAGGGAAATTCCCCCTAGCCCGAAGCTAAAAGGCGATTATACAACTATGTACAGTATTTACAATTAAAACACGGCCTGCTACACTACTCCCTTCTTCAAATGTGTTCGATCCCAAGCACCCCAACCCAGGTTTTACAATTAAAACCCTGCCTACTTCACATGCGTATTTGAATGTTCCTGTACGAGCATGTAAAACACGTACAAAACGAATTAGTTACAACATTTTTAATGCAAGTTCGCAATGAAGCATGCTGTGTATTGTTTGAATTGTCAGATAGTTGAGATCATCATTGAATATTGTTTTTGTTTAGTTTGGCTGATAATCATAATCTCTAAGCTCTGAGTGACAAAAAATGCTCCAAGATGAAATAAAAATGGTCATTGTCCACAAAATGATTGCCAAGTGGGGCTTCAGGTTCCTCACGTCATTAGGATACATAACTAATGGTAATGTAGCCACCAAACATTTCAAGATTTAAACACCCATCACAACAACATTTTATGCAGTAATTTGTTTTATTGAAATCCTCGCTTTGCATGGCTGGTTTTTCATACGAGAGGTTTACTTCAAATGTTAAATAATATATATAGATAAGTATGAGAATCACGATATGACCTCGTGAAGATTATCATAAACTTTAGATAATCTTAAATATAAATTTAGATAATATTATGATAAACATATCGTAAGTATCTGGATTTGGTATTCAATCTTCTATTATCAACAATTATAAAACCAAATTTTGCCGAATCTTTCATATACAAAAGGTCACACCGTGAGCAGTAGTTAATGATAATGAACAATAGCTTTCAATTATAACAATACAATGTATTTAACTTTGTCATCACGAGAACAAAAAAGTAGTACAATACTTAAGATCAAATATATACACAAAATCGCTCTTTTATATCATAGTTTCAAATATGAAAAATAAAAATCCACTAGAGAGCAAAGTTGCAAAATGTATGTCAATGTGTAGCTCAGAGAGTATTTCCATGTTTGACCAACGTAGTTTGATGGTTGCATAGATTACGCCTGGTCCAACCTTGAAACAACATTTACATAATACACTTACGTTAGAGTAACATTGAAACAACATTTACATACAATGCACGAACGTTAGACTAACATTGAAACAGCATTTACATACCATACACTATCATTAGACTAACATTGAAACAACATTTACATACAATACACTATCGTTAGACTAACATTGAAACAAAATTTGCATACAATACACTAACGTTAGACTTACCCAGAAACAACATTTACGCAATGTTTGTATCTCCACCTTTACAATCAGAGATGTAAAATTATAGATCCAAATTATACACGTGTATATGCCTAGTACGTGTCTCGTATATATACATGAACATACTATACCTCTTCTCCATATGAATAATACTTGTAGCAAAATATATATGAAATGACACTCATATTGTATACCTCACTGCGTCTCCTGAGGTTTCTTATTAATTATTTTTCTATTTAATGTATTCCAAAAGTAATGATAGTTATATCCAATGTAAATCCACGTGCACACTCAATGTTACAAATCGGCGTGCCTGCTTTTATGCGTATGGCTATCATAATACTCTTATGAAAGAGCACACCTCTCAACTGAATATGATTACACTTAGTTATGTATATAGTCTCTCAAATGTAAGTTTAATTATTTATGTCATGTATTCATTATTGCTAATCTCTTTACTCAAAATGAATTATCTGACCCATTGTTTGATACTTTGAAAATAATACAATCTAACTGTACTGAACAGTAAATGGTAAGTAAACTGAAACTTAGTTAAGTGTTTGAGAGACTATGATGAGAATATATGATCGTGATCACTAGAGTGCTTTCACGTGGTCTGTATGTATAAATAGTTGTACGTTTTGTTTACAGTTTTTTTGAAGATGTCCATCCATGTAAATAGCGGGATGTCTTCTATGATTTTTCATCCATGTATGGTAATTACTTGTATATATCTATTACTTTTGTGGACTTTGCCCACAAATCGCTTATTTTTTCACATTTTGTTTTATTATAACAATTTTAAGACTTGCCCAGTCTCAATGTATACATTTTCACTCGTACAGGTACATACAAATACCAGCTGTATCACATGCCTTATCAAATATGTTATAAAGATATGGTTATTTGATAATGACTAGTAGAGTAATATACTTGTTCTATGATAGGGCATGTAGATTCACTGGGGGCAACATGTACTTATTTGTGTTTAATTATAAATTAACTGTACAAAGTATTGCATACAATATAGCATATTATCTACCCGTGCATTCTACACCAATAGTTAACAACTTAATTTTTGCTCTATATATCATTGGTATGTTAATAATAATTAGTTGTGATGTTGAACTAAATCCAGGTCCCTTACACAGCCTTGATATTTCCCACCTAAACATAAGATCACTAAGACATAAAATAGATATTATTGAAGCTGAATTATATGATAGTGACATTATCTGTCTAACGGAAACACATCTCACTCCTGCAATACCTGATTCTGAACTAATGATTCAATCTTATTCTGAAAATATTCACAGACTAGACAGGAAAACTGGCCCAGGTGGTGGAGTTTTAATATATCATAAAGATAATATTGTTACTAAAAGAAGAAATGATCTTGAACAAGATGAAGTTGAAATGTTATGGGTAGAGGTCCACATTGAATCTCGAAAATTTTTATTGGCTTGTTTATATCGACCGGAATCACCAGTTAGATATTGGGACATTCTGGACACCATTATTGAAAAAGCCATTAACACAAACCTTGACATAGTGATAACTGGTGATATCAATGTCAACATGCTTAATCTTCAACCTCATTCAAATCTGGTTAGAATGATGACTAAATTTAATCTTTCAAATCTCATAAAGGACCCTACTCGTATCACCCCAACCTCATCAACTTCAATTGATATTGTTTTTACTAATAATACAAGTCTGATTAAAAATGCATCCGTACTTCCTCCAATATGTAGTGACCATTCACTGGTTCAATTCACTATCTCTTATTCAGTTTTCAAAAAACAATCTTATCGTAAAAAAATCTTTATATATCAAGATGCTGATTTTGATAAGATGAACAGACATATTTTAGAGAAGGATTGGGATAATTTAATCAATATACATGATACGAATGAATTTAATAATATTTTATGTAATACTGTAAATGATTTAATCAGTGAATGTGTACCAAGTAAATATGTTACAGTTAGACCAAATGATAAGAAATGGATGACTAATGATTACTTATAAGACAAAGAAATAGAGTTCATAGGAAAGCAAAAACTACTAATTCCATGCACCATTGGGAAAATTATAGAATTAAGAGAAATGAAATTATTACTAAGATAAGAGAAGCAAAAAACACATATATTGAAAATTTACAAAAGTCACTTTCTGATAAATCTATTCCCCCCAATAAATGGTGGAAAATTGCAAGAAATGTCCTTAATATTAATAATAAATCTACATCTATTCCCCCACTATTAAACAACAACACTTTTATACAACATCCATTTGACAAAGCTGAGTGTTTAAATAAATATTTTGTTTCCATATCAACAACATCAGCAAATACTGATCCAATTCCAGAAATTATCCAGAATTCCCCCCATTCCATTGACAACATTATTATAACACAGCAGGATGTAAAAGATCAGTTATTCCTCTTAAATAGTAACAAACCTGCTGGACCAGACAATATGATTCCTAAAGTCATAAAAAATCTACTATCATCTATATATGTACCTCTTACTCTTTTATTCAACAAAACTCTTGAAACAGGTGTAATCCCACTTAGCTGGAAAATGGCAAATATTAATGCTATCTTTAAAGGTAAAGGATTAGTCAATGAGGTATCTAACTATAGACCAATATCTGTAACATCATGTTTTAGTAAAATGTTAGAAAAGATTATTTTTAAATACTTATATAATTACCTCACCACTTATAAAATTATCACTAAACATCAGTCTGGCTTTACACCCAATGACTCTACTGTAAATCAATTATTGTCTATCTACCATACCATTGTTAAATGTCTTGATCAAAACAAAGAAATTAGATACATATTTTGCGATATTAGTAAGGCATTTGACAGGGTTTGGCATGATGGTCTGGTTTACAAGCTGGAGTTATATGGTATTAAAGGTAATCTTTTAAACTGGTTTAAAAAATTTTTATTACACAGAAAACAGAGAGTTCAAACTGAAGGTTTTGTATCGACATTTGACCCTGTTCAAGCTGGGGTTCCTCAAGGCTCAGTCCTCGGACCACTGATGTTTTTAATCTATATTAATGATATTGTTGACTGTGTTTCTAATAAGATAAAACTATTTGCAGATGACACCTCTCTGTATGGTATATGTGATAATAACCCCATTGAAATAGCTCAAAGTCTCACTAATGATCTAATTAATATCAAACAATGGGCTAATAAATGGGATATTAAATTTAATCCTGCTAAGACAGAATCAGTTATATTTTCTAGAAAAAATAATAAAGATCACCCTGCTGTAAATTTTTATGATGAACCAGTTACTGAAAATAAATTACATACACACCTTGGTCTAACACTCAGTGATGATGCCAAGTGGAACCAACACATTTCTAATATATATGATAAAGCTTCAAAAAGAATAAACATTTTAAGATTATTAAAAACTAAAATTGATAGGAAGTCTCTAACAACCATATATACATCCTACATTAGGCCAATTATTGAATATGCTGATGTTGTTTGGGATAACTGTTCACAAATACAAAAAAATCTCTTAGAATCAATTCAATTAGATGCTGCTAGATTAATTACTGGTTTACGCAAAGGTACTTCACATGAAAAACTATATACAGAATTAGGGTGGGAATCATTGAGTTGCAGAAGGCAAAAACACAAACTTATCTTAATGTTCAAAATATTGAATAATGAAACCCCAGATTACTTAAGAGAAATTATTGAACCATATATTCATGATGAAACCTTATTTAGATATTCACTCCGTACAGTTCGATTATTTGACCCCCCTTTATGTCGTACAGTAACTTATTTTGAAAGTTTTTTCCCATCCGTGTTAAATGAAATGAATAGACTCGCTCCTGAAATCAGTAATATTCACTCCACTAATCAATTTAAAAAACTTTTAAATAACAATCACCATATTATATCCACTACAACTGATGTATTTAAATATTCCGGCCGGCGTGATATAAACATTATTCTATGCCAATTAAGAAACAACGTAAGTAATCTAAATTACGACCGTTTTAATGATCATCTAATTGAATCTCCAATGTGTCAATGCAATCAATCTGTTGAAACTATATCACATTATTTCTTTGAATGTAATTTATATCAAAATCCTCGTCTAGTACTTATACAACATTTAAATCATCCACATCATAATCATTTATGTACCAATGTCATTGTCAATGGATGTACTCTTTGTAATAATATTCAAAATTTTAGCATCTTGACACATGTCTCAAATTTCATCCTGCAATCAAAGAGATTTTGAAATCATGTCTGATGTATAATGATCTAATATTTTTAATATTTCTTTTTAACCCCTGGTGACTCCAATTATACAGCAATATAATTAAATAATTAAATAGACATCTAAATACATGTTTAGAATATGTAATATGAAATTGAGTGAACAATGTCTATTTATTATTGATTACCAAATATACTTGATTAATGTAATAATGAACTCTGGGAAGTCTATTAACAACTGATCTTCTGTTAATCTATTTTATCTATAACCTTATTTGTTTGTGCTTATATGTAAGTGAGGTAATTCCTATAAAGGTCTTTTTGAAACAATCATTTTATTTTCAAGAGTTGGTGTAACTCTACTAACTTAATATGTTTCTATGGGTTGAAATTGAATTTTGATCCTCTTCAGTGGATGGCTTGTGTGTTAAACATATGGACTTTATGGCCTGTATCTGTTGGGGGAATAAACTCAATATCATCATATAGATACACCTAATTTACAAAATACACTATGTTTGAATATTCATTTAGTAAATAATAAAGCAATTAGCTAAACTAAATATCCTAAGGGTTACTATTTAATGTTAAAATTAATAAATCCTTGTAATTATTAAGGAATTACCTCCCCTGATACCCTCACCAACCTTCCATATATGTATATAGGTCTGTGTTTGTTTACCATCTATTAAATATAAGGAAAGGACTAAGATAGGCTATGCCTGATTTCCAATCCTATTGACTTAACATCATGTCAATAAAATATGTTGAAATTGAAATTGAACAACATTTACATACAATACACTATCGTTAAATTAACATTGAAACAACATTTACATACAATGCTCGAACGTTAGACTAACATTGAAACAACATTTACATACAATACACTATCGTTAGACTAACATTGAAACAACAGTTACATACAGTACACTAACGTTAAATTAACATTGAAACAACATTTTCATACAATACACTAACGTTAGACTAACTCAGAAACAACATTTACATACAATACACTAACGTTAAATTAACACTGAAACAACATTTACATACAATACACTAACGTTAAATTAACATTGAAACAACATTTAAATCTAATACACTAACGTTAAATTAACATTGAAACAACATTTACATATAATACACTAACATTAGACTAACTCAGAAACAACATTTACATACAATCACTAACGTTAGACTAACTCAGAAACAACATTGACATACAATACACTAACGTTATATTAACATTGAAGCAACATTTACATACAATACACTATCGTTAGACTAACTCAGAAACAACATTTACCTACAATACACTAACGTTAAATTAACATTGAAACAACATTTACATACAATACACTAACGTTAGACTAACTCAGAAACAACATTTACATACAATACACTAACGTTAAATTAACACTTAAACAACATTTACATACAATACACTATCGTTAGACTAACATTGAAACATTATTTACATTCGCTACACTAACGTTAGATTTATATTGAAACAACATTTACATACAATACACTAACTTTATACTAACATTGAAACAACATGTTAAACTATCATTTATTCCTTTTTGGAAATCATCGTAGTTTCAACGTTAGCTTGTAATGTTGGCATAGCGAAACAGAAACCATGGTCATGCTATCTGGGACACAACCAAAACAGTGAAATACAACAACAATATCCGTGACCAGGGACCGTCATAAAGGTCGCCTATCCATCTGTCATTGTGACTTGACTTCACGCAGGAGAGCTCTCTAGATGGACAAATGGTGTCTAATGACATCGCGACTACCATGCATATCAAACAGGTACGAACAGTAATTGTTTAAGGTTATCTGCCACATTTACATACTTATTCGCTATGAATATATCTTTTAGGAAAATAAACGTATCTTTGTGCAAAAAGTAGACATTACCAAAAACACAACGAAAACAAAACTTCCAAGAAGCCATTTTTCCTGTCCGTCCTCATTTTGTAACAGAAGCTATCAAGGGGGTTCCTCTATGTGTGTTAGACGCTTTACATATTCACCGCCCCTCGGTAATACTACACCACTTTGCATGAATCTGAAAATTCTTTTTTCATTGCCATACCTAATTCAACATTGCGTACGGATGCATTGTTACCGACACGCATATGATTTTGCTATTGTTATTCAGAATAAAATACAGATAACTAACATCATGTTTGTAAACATATTCACAATAAAAAGTTTGTCTGGCTCTCACGAGAGTATGTATAAATGTAAGCTTTGGGGATTATATGACAATGACCCCGTCCTAGCCGCACACTTGACAGTATATAGCAGCAATATACACAATGACTTCCTTTTCCATATTAAAGTATGTAAATCAATATGAATCACGATTATCTACAATGATTACCATTATACTACTGGGTACACTGTATTTTGTAATAGGCAAACAGCGTAATATTACGTTAAGATTACGTTTGTTGTAAATATACTACCAGTACCTTGGATCTGAAAGTAACCTCTCATAACTCGAATACCTTGTATTCCTCGAATATTTTACATGGGTCCTTGGAGATTGAGTTAGCGGAGTTTACTGTATCACCAAAGCACAAGCTGTGGAATATTATCTAATTAATGCTTTTCAAATTGGAAATTTATCTGTTGGTATAGCTGGTGAGTATCTTAAGAAGACCGCCTATCTCAGTTGATGGTATCAAGTTATGACATTTCGTAGGTATTTGGAATTTGTCTTCGGGTCATATCAATGTCCGTGTACTGGTTTTCTTCTGTAATAACATAAAGAGGAGAACAAGTATGATGAAAACGTCAAAATTATTATCATTGAATCAAAAAAATAATTTGCTATAATTCAGCAAGAATTATAATTGTATATTTATTTATTGCATTTTTGCCGGTGAAAAATAGAAATTTATCAAACTAATAAAACTTATATTTTCACTGCAGCTATGAGCAGTGAAAATATAAGATTTTGCAGTGAAAATATAAGATTTTGCAGTGAAAATATAAGATTTTGCAGTGAAAATATCAGTTTTGCAGTAAAAAGTTTTCCGTTTTTGACAAATCAGAGCGGACCTTTGTATTCATCTTGTTGAAACTTGCCAATGTTTCAAATCGAAGCGGAAATAGATGAATTGGTTAATTTTCTGTATTTCTGAAATTTTCAGACTAGTTTTTGACCAAATATTCACTTGACGTTAGCTATTCATGCACATATTCTTATATAACAGCAAAAAAGGCTTAAATTGCGTTGATAAGTCCTTTCAAAATGACGCCGTCAAGTTGACGTGGAGTAACATCACAAAGAGATGACTTCATTACTGATTCCCGCACTTTCTGACTTCTAATTTTCGATGGTTTTAATCTTATTTTTAAGTTTATGAAATGCAATAAAAAGAAAATTGAATGGTTTCCCGTTGAATAAATTAACATTAAACGGGAAACCATTCAATATACTCTATATATTTTAATATATAACATACATTGATATAAGATAGATATTGTCATACCTACCTTTACCTCGGTCCTTTCTTGTTGCGCTTCTCATCCTACAACAAGAAATATAAGGTAAAATAGCAATATTACGTCGTCTAAGACTTTTTTCAACAAAACGAGAATCTCACAGAACATTGCTAAAATGACATAATCATCTGATCAGGATTTAAGACACATTGTTGTTAATTGTTATTTAAAGCTAGGAACAGACTCTCAAGGCTATATCTCCGAATGTTGAAGGCACATTTTAAATCAAATTCAAATACATACATCGGTAATTAAATAGTTCCTTCATTAATATCATATGCTACATTGTATTCAGGGCTATCTCTCCAAACGTTGATGACAGATTTTAATTCAAATTCATTATTTAATAATGCTTTACATAATATCATACGCTACCTTGTATTGGCGAATGAAACAAATTCTCATGACGATGTTTTCGAAAGTGGAAAAATATCGTTTAATAAAATTTAAATGAAAATTTACAGATAAATGCTTTATTCCTTATATACCCTTAAACTAGGCAATATTCGTATATTCGGCATTTGTATGCGTTTCAAAACACTCGAGATAGACTGGTTATAGGACACATACCGTAACATGCAGACAACAGAGATGACAGCTGCCACCAGACAGACTGTGGCAACGGTTGTAAGGGCGGCTATAGCTGTAATGTTATTGTTTTCGTCTGTTTCTGCAAGTAAAAAAAACAAATCATTAATTATGTCATTGGACATGTAAATCCTTCACGGGGGAAACAAATGGCTGCTTGGAATATATGTGTTATGCTTTCCAGCAGGCGACCCCATACTTTTCCACGAACCGCCCGTGTAAAAATGCAAGCGCGTTACCACTTTGTCACCCCGACCACCGCATTGTGTATCTTTTTATACGTTTGATAAAATAACTAAGATATCAACTTCATATGATAATTGCACAGTATGCCAACACACGTGCGAACAAGAAGGCATGTATCGCTCACAACATGGATATTAAAACTGATAACTAGAGACTTTATTCATTTTACAACAGTTGCCAGACAAGTTATACAAACTATTATGTGACCAAATGAGAGTGAATGGGCGTTGAACTGTATTATTGAAAGACACCTTGTGATACCAAGGAGACTCAAAACCACCTATAATTAATATCGATACAATCATACCCCAAATAAACAATAGGATAATTTATTTTGATGTTTCAAGGTATTTTAATGTTTTTGGTGCTAATATTATTTCATGACTGCGACTTAAATTTGACCGATGGACCAAACTTCTAAGCCTATATTTTTGTAAAGCAATTTGATACAGGATATAAGGTGGAGATCTGTACTACGTTATATCCAAGTATTATCTCATATTGTGTAGGAAATGATCCAGAGAACAATCATGGTCATAGTAAGAAAAAAATGAAACGGTATCAAAAGAGAATCATTGGGTAGTATGATACTTTCAAGGATATTGGTTGTTGCTCATTGTTAGAACATTCTCCTTTGTGAAGGAGACAGCGTTGCTGAAATTATTACATGTACGATTGCTGAGTAATAGTTGGCATGTATCTATCTATTATTACTGTATGCCGGTAAAACTAGACATGAGATCGTATTTACTGTACCTAACTTATTATAAAAAGTCGTTGATTAACCTGTTGTTATAGAGCTCATGGAATCGTATTTATCAAATCTGAGTTTTATGTATACAATTGTATAATCAAACGCATCAATATATCTGTATTAAATCTTGGATGAATTATATGTAGAAAACAACATTTCTCTAAAATTTCGTCTCCTGAAGATACGAAGAAATTATGACGCAATGAATTGGTGAATACACCTATCCCCTTCCAAATCAATGAAATGGCAGAGCTTTTTGGCAGCTTAGAAACTAATCAAATATATTCCTGATATACGAATCGTCACCTAATTGTAGTTTAATGTATTTTTAATAATCATAAAACAAGGAAGATGTAATGCATAATAGCGCCTTGGTTTTTTTTTTTTTTTTTGATAAATCAGTTTTATATAGTCACCTTTGCAAGATCCACTCTGATAACAATCTTGGCAGATCCCAGAACAATCCTGAGTGCAGGTATCTCCCCACTTTCCAAAGACGCAATCTAAAACACGTTATACCATTTTTCATTATCTGAAATCTTTGGTCTTTCATCATCATCGCATAGAGAATGAAAGCGTGTGCGATCCATAGCTACTTTTTACACAAATGCAAATTCAAAGTCTACCAAACTTGAACAGAGACTTAAGATCAGTATTGATGATTTCAACAATAAATGTGTGTTAGTTTCAAACCATGTATGCAAGGGATATTTTAAGAAACAACTTACCTCTACAGAAACCAGAGTTCTTATGGCAGACCCCCTCACAGTTGATAGGACAATCTCGGTCGCAGACGTCGCCATACTTCCCTGGTATACACTCTGAATGCAAGAAGAAGTAGTGTCTTTTTTGGAACAAGCCTACTTTGTAGGTCATTAAATACAATTGGCAATGGCTGATTGGGTCCTTGAATAGCCTTTCAAAAGTAGTATACTATCAACTTTACATATCTTCTGAATACCCTTCTGTTCTATTATACAATGAAATATATATGATACCATCATTTCTAAGGTAGCAAAAACTCAAAAACTCAAATGAGTGATTGAGGGATGGGGTCATAAGTGATAGAATAAAATATCTAGTTTTTTTAAAATTTAAATCCTATAACCATATCAAAAAATTACATGTCCCTATGCAATTGCATTTGGAAGCCAACAGTTCATCACATCGATTATATGAATGCAATTAAGATTCCATACATTCTTCATACAACTGTATACAACGACGTTTTCGCCGTTACGTCGTATTTTAATGAAATGAAAGAAATGCATTTTCAAGTAGTATTGTTATATCATACATCATTTTAATCGTGATCATCGTGTCCATAATCCGGAACGCGGAATACGGTATTTGGTTTCATTTTTAAGCACCGTTGTCGGTGTAAACAATATGGCGCAACACGGTAGTGAAATGTCACAGTGCCAGAAGCAGACGATCACAGCAATGCACGAAAGTGGAAACTTGCTGAAATATTGAACATATCCCGTTCAACAATTCAGAAGTTTCTCCAACGTTTTCACGATAGAGGAAGTTTAGAAAACAAGCCCCGAAGTGGTAGGAGCAAAATTACCACCGTCAGAAGTGACACTTGGATTTCGCAGCTGATAAAACAGAACAGACGTCAAAGTTTTCTGGATTTATTGGCATCATTTAATGAGTTAAACCCCACTGAAGTATCTGAGAGAACTTTAAAGAGAAGACTCAGTGATTTGGATTATAAAAGATGCGCTGTTAGGAAGCGTACTACCATTTCAAAGGTGAACCGTGAACGACGTGTAAAATGGTGTCGAGATCATCGGACATGGACAGTTGAACAAAATTGGAAAAATAACATTTTTACGGATGAAACAAAGATTGTCTTAAGTCAGGATAGAAAAGTATATGTCTGGGGAAAACGCGACGAGATATGGAAACCGGAATGCCTTGGTCAGTATAGTGCTCATTCGCCACGATGAAATATGTCGGTCATGTTTTGGGGTTGTATCACTTTTCAAGGAGTGGGGGTATTGACTCCAGTGGAGGGTAATATTAATTCTGAGAAATATATAAATGTTTTAGATACACATTTGTGGCCAGTTGTTGCGAAAATGTTTGGAAATTCTTATTGGATATTACAAGAGGACAACTGTCCCGTCCATGTGTCAAGAGAGACCTGCCGTGGAAAACGGAACATAATATTGAAACAATTCCTTGGCCAGCACAGTCCCCACACATCAACATAATAAAAAATCTATGGAGATTACTAAAAATTAAAAATTAAACTAACAAACAGACTGAATGACATTAGGTCAAAGGCAGATCTGGTGAGGGTCGTTTCTGAAATTTGTAATCAGCTGGATCAGACAAGAATAAAGGCATTATATGAATCAATTCCAAGGAGAATACAGGCAGTTATTAAAGCAAAGGGGTGTATTACCAAATATTAACAAGTAAGTAACATTATTTTTGCTATTTTATTGAAAAAAACGTCGAAAATACAAAGCCATCTACTTGACATTGCAAAATGACGTCGCGTAGAAGTGGCTACTCACTTACGGCACTGCACTGTACAGTTGAGTGTAGACTAAAGGTTACATCCCATTGCACTCCGAGTGCACTCCATTTTGACTTGGAGTGCACTCTGTTTGGACTCTAGGTAAACTTGGAGTGCACTCTGAGTCTACCTGGAGTCCTATAAGACACCAAGTCTGCCCTGGGTCTATAATTACATTACACATGTTACTTACATTGTATGATCTGTTTATATTATTATTATTTATCTTTGTTTAGTCTTATAGGAATATTTGTGTTTGGTTTCATGTTATTGATAACGCCTACATGTTAAATTTATATTTATTGATATGTATAAAAAGACAGCTATATAATTTGTGCCCTAATTAGGTTTCAACTATTAGGTTTTGATTGAAATGCAAGTAAAATGTATTACAGTTTATTATGAAATTTGAAATAAAAATGTTATTTTATTATGCATTTCTGAACAGAGATGTTTAACTTTGAAGGTAGTTTAATAATGTCTATATTATGTTAATTATTGGTATGCGAATTTTATAGCATTAATGAATAACATGGTTTTTTTTTTAAATAAGTGTTGTATCAAACGTTAAACAATCTTTCCATGAAAGGAAAATATAAGTACCCGGTGCACGTCTATGTGAACTGCTCATACAATGTTCACACAAGTATATTTACATTCTGTGTTGCATTTGCCTATATATCATTAGTAGACCAAATTGTATTCATGAGACTGTATACTACAATTTACAGTGATTCGGTCAGAGTAGGAATACAGCCCCAGGTGTTGCTGGTCAAAACAATGGCCGCCAGTTACATTCGGCCAGGACAGATTTCGAATGCTAGCATTTATCTAGGTACACCACCACAAAAAAAGCAATGCAAGTTATGAGAGTAAAATTTAATAATAGAAAAAATGAAGTGGACCGACTCGACACAAAATTATTATAAGCTCTATTCCTGATCTATAGGAACTAATAAAATTGTCACTGTCGTCACACAGGGGCTCGTTGTCGAATTGTCAGAAATGCTAGACACGACAACGGGCGACATTCTATTTATCTGTCACCCAAATTGTATTCATATCGACTGTATACTACCATTTGGTAACAGTTCAATGTTTAAATGTAGTTGTGTACTACCAACAATAATTGTCATTATATGTTATAATTGTCATGCATGACTGAATCTTGCCAAATACACATGAGAGCTGTGCCAGGTGAGTTATTTAGTGGCAAGTCTCAGGTACTGTATACTGTGATGAAGCTGGGCAAAGCAGGGTGTGTAATCTAAGGTTGGCTTACTGCAGAAAATTACTATCAGAACCGTAAGATTATTTCCTTACTTGAAGGAAAGGACTTTATTGTAGCTCTCAATCTCAGTGGACCGCCCAAGGGAGATAACTGCGTGCAGACGTTAAGATTACTCCGACACATATATACTGTTTTGTTTGAAAACTAAATGTTTATATTATGTCAATATTTATTAAATTCACACATATGAATTATATATTAGTCTATGGCCATTTGCATGTTAACCTCTAATACTCTATATATACTTCCATTATATCAGAGACATTCAATTGTTTTAGAATTATGAATTTAAACTATTTTTAAAAATTAACAATAACATTAAAACAATTTCTGAACAAATTGATCATTCAAGCTATTTTAACCAGTTTCTTTAATTCATTTAAGCATGTTCAATGCTTATATTTACCATCTGCGATTTTTTATTTGTCGTGCGACTTTTTTTTTGAAATTTTCAAATTCAAATTTCAGTTGGCAGTTCATAAGTTGGTGAACTCGCAACTGAATTGGTAGGGTTATATAGTGGCAGTGCCATACAATGGTAAATATATATATATATAAGAACATGTTGTTTGATAAATCCATACAAAGTTTAAACCAGTTTAAGATGTCCTATGTTTTTGAAATGGTAATGTAATAGGACTTGATATTATTTAAGAATTGAACTGCTTTCAGTTGGAAGTTATGCGCTGATGAATGCCAACTGGACAAAGGCAAATTTAATGAAGCGCGCTAGCGCTTCATGTTGCATTTGGCTTTGTCCAGTTGGCTTTCATCAGCACATAACTTCCAAATGAAAGCAGTTCAATGCTTATATTTACATTTGGCAACGATTTTTAAAGACTATATCCGGAAATTTTGCTTCTACGATGAATGAACAAATTATTATTGTCAAAGACGGAACAGGCTTTTCAACAGCCATCTTTCGTTATCGCCGACGTTACAATTATGACGCCACTATAATAATGACGTACCGATTCTACATTTTGTTAGACCACAAACAACCTGTCAAATATATCTTAGTCTACACTTAGCTGTATCTGCTTATGGCGATCTAATTAAAAATGCTGAATAAGGGAGGTGAAAACAACTTGATCCTCAGCTGCAA
Organism: Pecten maximus; assembly: GCF_902652985.1. Lineage (NCBI taxonomy): Eukaryota > Metazoa > Mollusca > Bivalvia > Pectinida > Pectinidae > Pecten > Pecten maximus. The sequence continues at coordinate 41,131,829 of NC_047018.1, forward strand.
AATATTTAAAGGACATTTCAAGCAAAGGGAAGGGGGGGGGGGGGGGGGGGGGGGGGGGGGGGGGGGGAGAAAAAAAGACAAATGCTTTCGGGAAATCAGCAGAACCCGCGCAAAGTGTTCAATCTATAATCTATGAAGCATGGGCTGCTAACACACCTGGGTGTCGTGAAAGTTTCTCAAATGTTTGACAATAATGGTAAAATGTGCGAAAAAAAAACCAGAGAAGAAAGTATTGTTAGACTTACGACTACGTTCAATATCGGTACTCTGACAATCAATTGCATCTTTCAATAGTGTTTGTACGCAGTAGCCCGAAATAAGATGAGGCCATTATTTACATAAACAAAATTACCTTAACCTGTCAGTAATATTGACGTACTTGTATAATTGTTAATACCTGTACATGATCCATTCTTTGAAATACAACCATTGCCACAGTCAGCAGAACAGTCATGATCGCATGTATCGCCCCATTTCCCTTGACGACAATCTAAAACAAACGTGTCACATTTATATATATAGAAAAAAAGACAAATGCTTTCAGAAATCAGCAGAACCCGCGCAAAGTGTTTAATCTATAATCTATGAAGCATGGGCTGCTAACACACCTGGGTGTCGTGAAAGTTTCTCAAATGTTTGACAATAATGGTAAAATGTGCGAAAAAAAAACCAGAGAAGAAAGTATTGTTAGACTTACGACTACGTTCAATATCGGTACTCTGACAATCAATTGCATCTTTCAATAGTGTTTGTACGCAGTAGCCCGAAATAAGATGAGGCCATTATTTACATAAACAAAATTACCTTAACCTGTTAGTAATATTGACGTACTTGTATAATTGTTAATACCTGTACATGATCCATTCTTTGAAATACAACCATTGCCACAGTCAGCAGAACAGTCATGATCGCATGTATCGCCCCATTTCCCTTGACGACAATCTAAAACAAACGTGTCACATTTATGTACAGTAAAACTCGGATAAGTCGAAGTCGACGGGACCAAGCAAAATATTCGACTTATCCGATGGTTCGACTTATCCGTGTTCGTGTGTGTACGGAGACAAAATACCCGGCTATCATCGATTGTATGCAGAACAAGTGCTTGATAGTCGAAAATAAGCAATAAATAATAACAAAGAAATTAATTGATTGTAAATGATAACAATTATTCGCTTATCTAATAAACAATATTGTGCACAGTTACAGATCAAAACAGTTCATGCGTAAAATTATCTTTGACATATAGACACGCGATTTACACACGGGAGTCGAACAATGACAGCATACTATTCTATGAAAACGATACATACATCAAAGAATATAAATGTATATATTGTACTAACATTATTAATTATCTTGAAATCCGTTCATATTGTTCTACAATTTAACAATATGAAAAAATAAACAGTTCAGGAAAATGTGAGCGACCGTACGCGTGCTGATTTTGCACCAAAGGTGAAGGCCGCGGTCAGTGTTTATCGGCTGCATGAAATGCATTGCCACGATCTTTTGAACAGAGTAAAAACATCCCGCATATCATTATACTATTGCATCGTCGTATTCAGAATTTATGCATATATAAATAAATCAATGACAGACAAGTATTTTTTCTGTGCATTTTTCGATGGAAGATATGTAATTTATTGTTAACTTTTTCCTATTTTTCGGCGGCCATGTGTATCAAAACAGTAAACAGAATACATATTGGTTTGTAGACTAGAACGTGCACATTTTATTCTTAGCTATGTATACCTGAACTGTTAACTTTACCTGTGCACCTGTATAAACAATGGTATGATATGCGACCGACAGCCGGAGACTAACAATAGGATTTGGTAACACCGTTACGGTTGATCGGTCACACTCAGTCAATCAGGCGAGGTCAGCAAATTTTACCTGAGACAGCATGACGACTCGATGTTCGACACAAATATGAAAATTTTGGTATGGTTTAGAAGGGAGGGACCACAAAATATATTCGACACAACCGCAGTATTTGATTCAACAGTGTTCGAATCATCCGTCCTTAATTTACTAAGATAGAGAAGAGAAAAAATCGGAACCGAACGAAACGTTCGACTTATCCGATGTATTCGATTCAACCTTGTTCGACACAAGTGAGTTTTATTGTATATTAAATGTAATCAAAGAATTTCTAATCGGATTCGTGATTTTACATACAAAGTGAAATTCAACAGCTGATAAATAATCAGCTAAATTAGAATTTTTATAGCTGGAAAATTAAAAACAAAATATATTGACTTTCTTGGCTATTTAAATGACATAGATAAGACATTTTTATTGACTAATTACTTTGTTTTATATGTTTAACCTTTGAAAGCATTTCAGCTGAACTTTCAATTTATGATGAATGTACTTACAAAAGCAGGAACCACTTGAAGCGTCACAGTTGCCACCGTAACAGTTATCGGAACAGGATTGAGTACAGTCGCCATATCCATATTTCTCTCTCGCACAGCCTCAAAAATGAAAAATGAGGACATTATGAAATTTGCGTGTGTGTGTGTGTGTGTGTGTGTGTGTGTGTCTCTCTCTCTCTCTCTCTCTCTCTCTCTCTCGTTTGTTTTTAATCTTTCTACGTACCGAATACTTGTACTTCACAAAGCTCCAGGTAAGCCAAATTATCGTACCATTCATGTCTCATTGGATTACTTCGGGAGCTATAGATGGTCACATACTGGGTTACATATGGGCATTGATTTGTTATTATCAACTTCACTGCAGAAATATCACTACTTGTATCTTCGTAGCAAAGGACACCTAGTGACCAGTCAGTGGTGTTGGACAAATATAGTTGATAACCAGCTAGTCGAATTCTCATGTCGAAAGTGCTTTCTTCTAAAAAAAAAAAAAAATCAAAAAGTAATTTAATATATGCAAGTGTTGTTCATTTCTAGATAGTCAAAAATGGAGTGAGAATCAAATCTGCAAACTTCATAAATTGTCTGGTGTCCAGCCACTGCTGATGGTAACCAGCAAATCCTCTGTACACAATTTACAGAACACATATAATATGTTTCTTCGTACTCATGTAATGATATATAAAGAAAGTTGGCTTGTAAGTCTAAAATGCAGACGTGAAAACACGGGTTTTAATCTTTTCTGGTCAGGGTTTCCGACTTCCGGTAGCAAACAGTTACCTCTTCCACAAAGTTGTTGTAATATTTCCGAAGCACTAGTTACCATAGGTCACAGAATGGGAGTTCGAAACGTATAATAATGATTCTGTCTCCGGCATTGGGCTTGATATGTTTCATCTAGTGACAATGCAATGCACGTGTAAACGTTATAAGATAGTTTTGTTACTTCAAACTCTAAATCACTGTCATCATCTCTTGTTATAATATTTAGCAGCCTTGCGACACTTCTCTCCATTTTTGTTGCGTTCATGTCGATGTTTAATAGTGAGGGGGATTGGTGTGAGATGCCTTATTGTATTTGTACAAATCCTGACGTCACCATCACGTGCACAACATAGGAACATAAGTTGCAGGATTATGTGATGTTTTTACTTATAAGTTCAGTAGCCACAGTAAAAAAAACCGTTATTGACAGTGCAGCTTTCGCTTAACTTATTACTTTATGTTAGTCCGACAACAGTTTGGTGAAAATATTATATGAAATCATTTTACTTCCTTTTACTGTTGTTCACTTGTTGACTGGTTAAAGGAATGATGCTCATCTTCATATCTATTTACATACAGTATATCATACATGTATTCACAAACGCCAGTCTGAGGCCAAGTATTTATTGTCTTTCAGATACAAATATCTAGGGTTCGAGTACCTCTGATTTGAAATCTCTATAACGTCAATAATTATTATCTATTTTAAAATGAATTATTTTACATCAATATTGCTATTAATTTTGACCCACCTCGGTAGTATATTGTGATGTAACTGACTGTGGCGCGATGTCCTAGATCTACCTGCCACCAGGCTTGGTTTTTGTTAGTCCCTGTATGTGTACAGCAACCAGAGGCGAGTCCTTGGTTTAAACAGCCGTCCACGCCTTTATCTGCAGACCAACTCTTGTGTGTAGAACTCTGCAAAGCCATTCTTCCAACCGCAATGTTCTCTAAAACAGGAAATAAAGATTGATTAGGACAACTGATAATGCAATGCTTTGTTGCATAAACCAAACAGTCAGCGTTTCAAATATTTGTTAAATTGATACATATGATTCATAATTCGCTAATATTTTAAGACAAACAGGTATTCCTGTTTATTGTAGCAGACATACAACAGAATTTAAAATGAGGAAATAAAAATTTCCCTTTAATTAGTGTAGATGCTAAACATTTGGCAGATTAGAACTAAACTGATCTAAATGGTATGCAAGTATTATCCTGACTTATTTGATATATCTAATTATCTGGACCTTTGACCCGAAAAATAATCCAAGAAACTACTCCCAATAAAGGAACAGTGCTTGGATTTTTATTGATGAAATATATTAATATATTAATGTATCAATGCATCATCATCATCATCATCATCATCACCACCACCACCACCACAACCATTAGTACATTTCGCACAATCTGTCATCAGTAGCTTCCACATCAATATAATTATCATTATGAAAATAGTATTACCAATGCATTCATAATTAAAAATCCCAATGAAACAATTGATTTCATCATCAACAACATCGTCAACAGCAACACACACACACACACACAAAAAAGGAAAAAAAAAACACTGTCACGCTGATATGTAATTATATGTATATAAATGTATGAATTATCTTAATTTCATGCAAGATTCAGCCCATTCATAATATCAATATTTGTCACAAACAACAAAACCTTCACAAACACACACACACGCACACACTCACATATCATAAATGCATGTACACATATGTACACACATTGGAGAAGGAGAAAAAAAGGCAGGTAGAGTAAAAAGAAGAGAAAGAGAAGAGAAAAAAAGACAGAGGCAAGATTTCACAATATATGTAAATCCAAAGTTAAGTGGAAACGGAGCTAATTCAGCGAACCAAGGGTTGAAATTGCCATTAATAAGTGCAGAAAGTTGCCAACTGGTACCAAAATGATAAATTAGAGCTATATATTTTTAATATTGATACAAATATACCACTATGATTCCATTTTCTCCAACCGTTTTCAAAATCCTTCTTAATACGCTCATTTTTACTGTTGTTTACAAATTTTTGAACCAGGAAATGATCTTTGATAATATTGATGAGTGCTTTAAGGTTTAAGGAGTTGCTGAAGTCTTTCTCGTTTTATAGATATAATGTTTGATGAGAATTAAAATTTCATTATCTACTTAATGACAGTTTTGTTACTATTCCAAAAAGACACGATTCCTTGTTATAAGCAAATGGAATACGTAATAGGTCAAGCAGAGTTTCAAACCTCTGAAGTAACTTTTGCACCTCTTGACACTCCCATAAACAATGAACTATTGTCTAGCAGTAATGTTTATCTGAAAAAGGAAAGAATTTGTAACCAAAATATGATGTATGATTCTAAATTGGAACCACTGTAACTTTTAACTATAAGTAGCAGAAAAAGGTATTTTAAAAATCTTGACCCATCTTTTTTTCTCAAAATCAAATTCATGATTCCAATTTCTGATTCCAGTTGGCAACAATGTTGGAGTATTTCTTAGAAAGTGTTTGAGTGCATTTACTAGTCCATGATACTATAGAAAGTTGGTGTTCAAATGAAAAAGTGCATGAATTCATCAAACGGGTAGAAAGTCAAATCATCAAAGTTTTTAATTAGGTCACTCAATGTAATCACACCTGCTTCAAACAAAGTAGAATAAAAAACAGGTTTATTATTTGTTTTGATATCCTTATTGTACCACACAGCAGTTTTCAAAATTGTCTACTGATTTTCAAGACTTCAGAAGTATTTAGTTGATCCAATGTTTTAAACACATCTCTCCAAAATAAGTTTGACCAAAGAAATTAATGTATTCATTTCCACAATTGTACAGCTTGTATATATCCACTGTTGTGTTTAATTTTAAACTCCTTTTCCCTTATTATTGTGTTACTTTCCTTATCCAACCTAGCTTAAGAGAATCTATCAATGCACAAACATCAATCATCTTTAAACCTCCATCTATGTAATTTTGAATCATTACATCTTTCTTAATCTTAGGACATTTACTATTCCATGAAAATCAAATAATAGTGTATTCAAATGTGTAATATATTATTTTCTGATGAATTTGGTAGAGTAATACACAAATAATGAAACTGTGCAATCAACAATGACAATAACATTCATTTTTCCTTTTGGAGTCAGATTTCGTCTATTCCAACTAGTTAATAGAGCTTTAAGCTTTACAATATTTTTTTTATCAAAGTTCATTTTTGGGATTTCAATTAAATATACACTAAAATCAATCCAATACCATTTTAACAGGGCTTTCCGGTGGCGAGAAACAATACCCTTATAATTATAGCTGTGTTAGCAAACATTGCGTAACTTGCTATGAAGCATGCAGTTTAACCAAACGAGAATCCCATACAAATAAATCCAGTTCTCTCGAAATCGCACTTGGTGTGGGTAATTAAAAAATCAAAACAAGTGGTGATGCGGATTACCGATGGAAATGACATGTTTAAGTTATCACCGTTTCATAAACTCTTGAATATATTTTAATAATATAGATATAGCTAATGCTACAGGTAAACTAAAATAAATTCTTCTGGCTGGGCGTGAAAGTCTGAAGGGACCTACGCGTGAGGACCTGAAAATCTTGGAAGGTGTGCCCAACACATTATGGGACCCATTAAGGAGGGAAGGTTGTAATTGGGAAAGGGACGAATCCACGGTCAGACGGTCAAGGGCAAACAAAAAGTCGGGCTACTCCACTCGATTCCATGGAAGGAAGGTTCTCGCTGTCTCTACAGGAGCACAGAAAGCAACTAGATTATTTTCGAAATCAGCTAGCTCATTCCGTAGTGGGGATCAAGAACTACAGCGAATGAGAGATTCTGGGGATAAAAATGGTACCGTCCTGCAGATGTTAGATAGGGTAGATAAAATGGCGCCTGATGGGATCTATAATAAAACGGGGGCGAGGAACAAGGTGCTGTTGATGATGTCAGCATAATCAAAAACGAGTAGACAGGTAGCACTTGGCATGTTACGGGGGTACATCGAAGTCGGTCGCGATCCCCGGGCCGTGGCAGAATCAGTGCTCGTGAACACGATGACTCAAACCATGAAATAAGCGTCGCCAAATCCAGATCTTCAAGCTGTTGTTCTTTCCGATCTTCCGGTTTCAAATGCTCAGTCCAGTTTGGCTCTAAAGGCTCTATGACCCTTCTTAGAGATAATGTAACCACATAATCAACGTCTTCCTCAAACGTCCCCCACATCTTCCGCGCCCGAGAGCAGTATCTACACCCTCCACAAGGTAAGGCAGCCAAAGAGATATTTCCGCGGCAAAACTCCGGCAGTCTATCGGGGACCATCTGCACTGATATGCTCTTTCCCCGGACGATGCTGGATAATCATCGCGTAGGCAGACAATTCCTAAATTCACCTAGGGCTATTGGCCCTCAAAATGCTGGAAACTAAGAAGCCAAGTCAAAGTCAAAGTGCTATGATTTGTCGTAGTCTGTGAAGCTGAGAAAGATTCACCCTTTCTTGTTTGTTGGCACAGGGCCACTCCTTTATTGTTTTGAGGTAGCTTGGAATAGGGGATACTCCCTGTAAGCTGACAACCTTTCCCAAGAGGTTGGGATGTCCAACTGATCTTCATACTGACCAGAGGAAAATATGGAAGGAACTGTTGTGGCTGGAATCTGCGAGCTGCTGCAGATTTCTAAAACACGTACGTCGCCATACCATCCAGCTTCAAATGGGCAAGTGAAGCGGTACAATCGAACCATTTTGCAAATCATACGCTGTTTCCATAAAGGCAAACAAAGTATTTGGGACCTTCATTTGCAGCAACTGGTGGGAGCTATTCGAGCCACACAATACAGGCAGACTTGATTTACCCCAAACCGCGTGATGTTAGGGAGAGAAGTGAGTTAGCTTCTGGATCTTTTCCTGTGTACCGTGTCGCTGAACCAGGTACGCAAGGAACCAGCCAAATATAATAGAAGGAGTTCATCAAATAGCTCGTCTGCGGCACAGGGTCGCAGAAGCGCTGCTATGATGAACATCTGATCCAGAAGCTGTACGACGTTGGTGACGTGGTTCTAAAAGTAGACTCAGCAACCAAGGTTGGACAAAACCCAAAGTTGAAACCGCACTGGAAGGGCCCTGTGAAGTCATCAGTATTATACCGCATCGCGGACAGGAAAAGGGAGACTGTGGTTAATTATGATCGTCTAAAGCCATGCAGGAATTGTGAGTTCCCACTTGACTCAAGAGACATAGAAACCAAATGCTTTACCAGGTTGGTGGGTTGGAGCCCGTAGATACTTCAGTCAGCGACGATGTGCAGACCGCTCATCCCTTTGGGATTGACAGAGAACTCGCATCAGTATTCTTGTCTCACCCGGACCCGAGCCTCGCATGAGGGTCATCTAAGGATGGAGAAGAATTAGCTCGACAGTAGCTGTCACAGGATCATCAGGAGACTGTGAGTCAATCTGGTTGCGGATTTGGAAGCAGGCGGAGAAGAATGCCTAAATACCTGGCCGATTGTGAGCTGGATGCGGAGAATGCGGAATGAGCATATTTCGCAGGTCGGCAGAGAGAATAAAGTTGCTTCCCCGATCATGCCTTTCCTTTGGAATAGAATGGGGGGGATTTTTATGTGGTGAAATGGATTAGTTTTCTTATGGAGTTATCAATGCCTAGGAGACAACTCGGCAAATGAGTGACGCTGGCGAAAAGCTCTATTGTTAGTCAGTCTACAGCTAAGCGCGTCAGTGAACACACAGGTGTTTACAGCTCCCCTCACTGCCGTCTTTGTAGAACATTGTAACCCGCGTTGTGTTATCAATAACGTTCATAACAATAGCACCGGTTGTGTATGTAAATTCCGGTATTGCAGCATAGAGACCTGTCAAATCCTTAAAGGTCTAACAGGTTTGTATCTATAACTTAAGCCATTTGTTGACTTGAATTGAACTTCAAATTAATCAATTATGTATTTGAATCATTAGTAATAGAATGTAATGGATGATATACTTGCGTGAGACCTGAAGTACTTTTGTCGTCCACAGATAAGATTCAACGGCAGTAATTACCTCTATTGCAAAGGTCACACTATCCTAACGTTGATATATGATATGATAATTTACTCCAGTTTGTGACCAGGAAAGTGGTTCACTTATATTCTGATATTTACTAAATTTAATTAATTCGTCAATGAGTGTGCGTTTCCTTAAGCGAGAAAGCAACATTTACATTATTGTACGTAAAAGTCAACGTAAACGCTGATCTATTTTATCTCTTCGTTCAAGTTCAGCAAAGTAGATACATATATTAATGGTGTGATCATTAAAAGTCCTGCTATATGTAGGTAAAGCGATCACATAGTCGATACATCTGAAAAATGAATATCCTACTTTATATATATATGTACACACACACGAGCGAGCACAACATACTTAGATTAATCCTCCCATTCGCTCATACAGTATATACATACACCTCTCTCACTCGAAAATCGTTTTCAACATAGCTCTTACTCTTACATAATCAAACTCTTCGATCTAATTACTAACCTTCTGATCGCAGTAACTGGACACAGAACAGAAACAGAAACAGTCCCCACAAAAGAGCAATCGTCTTGGGAGCCATGATTGTTAGTGGTCCGAGTTTGGTAATACCAGGTAACAAGGAAGTATATTCAGTTGTTTGTTACGGTACCCGTATTGTGGGACCTTTTATGGAATGGAATGGATTATTTTTTTATATCTGTATGTTACTAAAAGGTCAGATTTAGTCACAAATTTGACAGCTATAAAATAAATTGTATATTAGTATATATATAAAATCTAGATTAATTTGAGCACAACGAAAATTAATTTGTATAAAGAGTACATAGATAACATATTAGAACGAAGTTATTTTTACGACATTATACTTACCTGTATGATGGCATGAGGCATCGTTAATATGTTGTTAAGCCCCTGAAAAGTGTTTCGGTGTTGTCTAACACACTAATTTATTATATGAACTTATATGCTTCCTGGCCGACACTTATGTCGCCTACATTTTAATAGATATTTTTTGTTGCATATATGCATCTATGATTTGCAGTTAATATCACTGTTAAGAAAATGATAACTTTTTGAAGCAAAAAAGTTAAATGTGCGTTATTTTGACTAAAAATGGAACCCTGTCACACTCCCATGTGGGATTATATTGAAATGGTCATAGAACAGGCCCCTGGGAATTGTTTAAACATATTTCATGGGTTGTCTCATATAGAACTACAAATATCACCCGGTAATTATTAAATTGGCTCGTGGGCAAAAATCAAAGTAACCTGTAACGGGTCCTTTAAATGATGTATTTTACTGTCATGTTTTACTTTTTTGATTGATAACCGTTATAAAGTATGGTTAAATGGGAGTTATTCCATTACAACTATTACCGTGTAAAGTTATTCTACAAAGATGGGGAATTGAGGAACATAACGTTTGAAATGTTACCGAAGATTATACATATTATTTCATTGAAAGCAAACATTTTGTTGAAATATGGGACCTAGCACTAGAGATATTTCAAGAATTTGGTAATTGCATCAATGTGAGAAAACTGCATTATAATATATATGGGTATAAAAAAATTGTAACCATACAAATGTTATACTGAATTTGATTATTTATACGATGCATAAAATTATCTTTTGAGTGAACAGAAACGTAGAGTAGCTGATGTTATGTCGGTATTTAAATTTGATATTAAAATATGCAGCGAATCTACAAGTACAAGAAGGGAATGTTTATGGTATTCATTCCTAAGTTGTAAAAGACTTTAATAAGGATCGTTCTATGGAAGGAACAATTCAAATATAACTGTTCAAGCACTATGCTGACAAAAAATAGAACGTATTGATATCAGCAAACACAAAACATATCGAATTATGTAAAATAGAAAACGTTATTGTACACGTAAATATGAGTGTAAGTCTGTAACTGGATATGCATATGAGATCTGTCTGTCCTATGTCCTCAGTGTAAACATGTGAGGACGTGTCTGTATGTACACGTCTTTGTGTAAGTTTGACTGAGTTTACGCTGTATATCGGTCTGTAATCATGTTGATCTTTATTTTAGATGTCTTTGTGTACCTGTCTGTCTGTCGGTTTTGTCGTATTGGAATCTTAATGAGTTGTGTATTGGTCTTTATATATATCTGTGACAGGATCTGCGCCGGTCATTGTCTACTATTGTGTCTGTTTGTCGTATGTCTGGGTGTCCTATTTTTGCGTCTGTCTGGGCGTCGGACTGGGGATGTGATAGAATCACTGTTTGTGTACGTTTGTATGTACGTATGTATCCATGGGTAAAAGTTCAAGGAGTAGTAATGTGCAGCCAGCCAGGATCGAACCCGCAACCTTCGGCTTACTGGTCCGCCGCTCTACCGACTGAGCTATTGGGAAATTCCCCCTAGCCCAAAGCTATAAGGCGACTATACAAATATGTACAGTATTTACAATTTAAACACGGCCTGCTACACTACTCCCTTCTTCAAATGTGTTCGATCCCAAACACACCAACCCAGGTTATATCTCCAAGGAAGCCTCTTGCTTTCACTTGGAAAGGTCTGCGGCACCAATGTAAAAGTTCAAGTAGTAGTTGTGTGCAGCCAGCCGGGATCGAACTCGCGACCCTCGGCTTATTGGTCCGCCGCTCTACTGACTGAGCTAAAGGGAAATTCCCCCTAGCCCGAAGCTATAAGGCGATTATACAACTATGTACAGTATTTACAATTAAAACACGGCCTGCTACACTACTCCCTTCTTCAAATGTGTTCGCCCCAAGCACACCAACCCAGGTTATGTCTCCAATGAAGCCTCTTGCTTTCACTTGGAAAGGTCTGCGGCACCAATGTAAAAGTTCAAGGAGTAGTTGTGTGCAGCCAGCCGGGATCGAACCCGCGCCCCTTGGCTTACTGGTCCGCCTAGCTCGAAGCTAGAAAGCGATCATACAACTATGTATAGTATTTACAATTAAAACCCTACCTGCTTCACATGCGTATTTGAATGTTCCTGTACGAGCATGTAAACACGTACGAAACGAATTAGTTACAACATTTTTAATGCAAGTTCGCAATGAAGCGTGTTGTGTATTGTTTGAATTATCAGATAGTTGAGATCATCATTGAATATTGTTTTTGTTTTGTTTGGCTGATAATCATAATCTCTAAGCTCTGAGTGACAAAAAATGCTCCAAGATGAAATAAAAATGGTCATTGTCCACAAAATGATTGCCAAGTGGGGCTTCAGGTTTCTCACGTCATTAGGATACATAACTAATGGTAATGTAGCCACCAAACATTTCAAGATTTAAACACCCATCACAACAACATTTTATGCAGTAATTTGTTTTATTGAAATCTTCGCTTTGTATGGCTGGTTTTTCATACGAAAGGTTTACTTCAAATGTTAAATAATATACATAGATCAATATGAGAATCACGATATGACCTCGTGAAGATTATCATAAACTGTAGATAATCTAACATACACAATTAGAGAATAAAATGATCAACATATCGTTAGTATCTGGATTCGGTATTCAATCTTCTATTATCAACCATTCTAAAACCAAATTTTGCTGAATCTTTTATATGCAAAAGGTCTCACCGTGAGCAGTAGTTAATGATAATAAACAATAGCTTTCAATTATAACAATACAATGTATTTCACTTTGTCATCACGATAACAAAAAAAGTACATTTTCTTTGTAGTTCAATACTTAAGATCAAATATATACACAAAAATCGCTCTTTTATATCATAGTTTCAAATATGAAAAATACAAATACTCTAGAGAGCAAAGTTGCAAAATGTATGTCAATGTGTAACTCAGATAGTATTTCCATTTTTGACCAACGTAGTTTGATGGTTGCATAGATTACACTTGGTCCAACCGTGAAACAACATTTACATACAATACACTAACGTTAAATTAACATTGAAACAACATTTACGTACAATACACTAACTTTAGACTCACATTGAAACAACATTTACATACAATACGTCTACTTTAGACTCACATTGAAACAACATTTACATACAATACACTTACATTAGACTCACATTGAAACAATATTTACATACAATATACTAACGTTAGACTAACTCAGAATCAACATTTACCTACAATACACTAACGTTAAATTAACATTGAAACAACATTTACATACAATACACTAACGTTAGACTAACATTGAAACAACATTTACATACAATACACTAACGTTAGACTAACATTGAAACAACATTTACATGCAATACACTAACGTTAAATTAACATTGAAACAACATTTACATACCATACCCTATCGTTAGACTAACTCAGAAACAACATTTACATACAATACACTAACATTAGACTAACATTGAAACAACATTTACATACAATACACTAACGTTAAATTAACATTGAAACAACATTTATATATAATACACTATCGTTAGACTCACTCAGAAACAACGTTTACATACAATACACTATCGTTAGACTAACTCAGAAACAGCATTTACATACAATACACTCACGTTAAATTAACATTGAAACAACATTTATATATAATACACTATCGTTAGACTAACTCAGAAACAACATTTACATACAATACACTAACGTTAAATTAACACTGAAACAACATTTACATACAATACACTAACTTTAGACTAACATTGAAACAACATTTACATACAATACACTAATGTTAGACTAACATTGAAACAACATTTACATACATTACACTAACGTTAGACTAACATTGAAACAACATTTACATACCATACCCTATCGTAAGGCTAACTCAGAAACAACATTTACATACAATACACTAACATTAGACTAACATTGAAACAACATTTACATACAATACACTAACGTTAAATTAACATTGAAGCAACATTTACATACCATACATTATCGTTAGACTAACTCAGAAACAGTATTTACATACAATACACTAACGTTAAATTAACATTAAAACAACATTTATATATAATACACTATCGTTAGACTCACTCAGAAACAACATTTACATACAATACACTATCGTTAGACTAACATTGAAACAACATTTACATACAATAAACTAACTTTATACTAACATTGAAACAACATTTACATACAATACACTAACGTTAGACTATCTCAGAAACAACATTTGCATACAATGCACGGACGTTAGACTAATATTGAAACAACATTTACATACAATGCACTAACGTTAGACTAACATTGAAACAACATTTACGTACAATACACTTACTTTAGACTCACATTGAAACAACATTTACATACAATAAATCTACTTTAGACTCACATTGAACCAACATTTACATACAATACACTTACTTTAGACTCACATTAAAACAATATTTACATACAATACATTAACATTAGACTAACATTGAAACAACATTTACATACAATACACTAACGTTAAATTAACATTGAAACAACATTTACATACCATACACTATCGTTAGACTAACTCAGAAACAGCATTTACATACAATACACTCACGTTAAATTAACATTGAAGCAACATTTATATATAATACACTATCGTTAGACTCACTCAGAAACAACATTTACATACAATACACTATCGTTAACCCCTTAAAAAAT